>NW_028261383.1:65637274-66240488 GCF_051295495.1 Thamnophis sirtalis
AAACACAGATAAATATGGTTATTTCTGTACTTTTGTCATTTTGTTTGTTTGTTCTGTTAGTAACCTACTCAAAAGATTATGAGATTCTGAAGCACATATTGTATATTTTAACTACAAGCAGTGATATGCCTTGTCAGTATCAGTCTGCTTAATATATCATCCTTTTTTTAATGTTTTTTTCAGTGTTTTTCAACCTCAGCACCTTTAAGATGTGTGGATTTCAACTTCCAGAATTCTTCAGCCACCATTCAATACCCTGCATTCCAAGAATTGAAGTCCACACATCTTAAAATTGATGGGGAATTCTGATGGGAGATGGGGAAACACTGGTTTAGATAACCTACAGAAGTGAATTTTTGTCATAATTCTATCAAAGACAAATTTGTCTCTTTCCGAGCATGCATCTTCCTGTGAACATCTTAATATAAAAATACATAAATGTATATTCATCTCATATAATTTTTCCTATTCATGTTTTGTTTAAATCTATTATTTTTTTGCCATACAGAACTAATTCAGCATATTAACAGTTACCCTTATATAACCCTGCTTAAGCATCAATCATACAATTACAGTTAATTTGGTCATGATTTCTTATGTACAAATAATAAATGAGAATAGTACAGTGCCATTTTGTGGAGTAGATGTAACTTTTTTGAATGTCTTCCTATCTCTACCAATTAGTTAGATGACCTCACATAGAAGAACATTTAAAAGAGCTTTAGTTTTTCACAGAATTCAAAAATTGTACCAGCTGTTCTTTATTTCAATATGATATTTACAACTCTGAATTAAACCCAGAGAAACCCAAGCTAACCACCTTAACAAAGAGCAACAAGATGGATCAGATGCCATCTTGACACATTGTTTCAGTCACAGACAAATACAATTTTCCATCTTGTGAGCATCACAATTGTGAAAGAGAAAACTGTGCCAGCTGCCTGAATGCTATCTCAGTAACCTTGGAGAGCAGATAATTAAGAGGGCATTACTAGAGTGTTCTATAAGAGAGAAGCTTATATTGAAGAAGCAGGTGTGAAGGAAGATTAATTCAAACGAATTCCTGAGGTGGTTTCTCTGCAATTATTTGAATTATTAGAGGCAAATTCTATTATTTGTCATGGGTATTAAGCAAGATTGTGTATGGGTTCAGTCAGTCCCAGACATATGAAATGTAATGCACTGAAGCATCTGTTATGCATCTGGGCTTTTAGAGAAGGAGAATTTCAGAGATAATTAAGCCTTGTGCTAGTTTGCTGCGCTTTTTGCATTGTTTGGAATATTTTGAACATAAACCCTAAACCAGACTGGTGAGAAGAATAACTTCTAGTTCCAAGAAGTACTAATGATTTAATAAAAGAACAATTGTCTTTTTGTATAATCTTATCAGTAACTATTTGGACCAGCCAATGTTCCTAGTATGCCTTTATTTTCTTCTGATTGAAATTATTTTGAGTATATGTGGGAATAGAATCAGATTTGTGGGTAGACAATGTATGTAAGAAGTAGAGTTGACTAAAGTCATATTACTGTTGCATTTTAAACTCTTGAAAAATAGCAATCCCCTACGATTCTCTAGATTTATTGGATTACAGTGTCCGTAATTTATCACCGCTAGTTTGCTGTCTAGTCAAAGATTGAGTTTTCTCAAGGGCCATATCTTGCCTTTCCTACTGCTGATGGGTCAAGTTGATACAGTTTAGGTTCTCATAAATAGCATCTCTGTATGGCTGTGGTCTTGCCTACTAGTGATTTCCTAAGAAGATGCTATGAGTCACAGGGAGTTGACGAGGAGTGACAGAGTTCATATACATACTAAGTAAATTCAGAACCTAAGTAGTGCTTTGTTTTGTGTAACCTTTGTTATTATTTATAGCTTTTAAGACTGTGGGAGGGCTTTTAAAACTATACAGAAGTGGAAAAATGTAGGTGTTTTATACATGAGAATTATATTTTAATAATAGGTTTTTTTCTTTTTGACAGTCCAGTGAGATTCAATCCAAGTTTGTGGAGAATGCTTGGCTTGTGTCTTATCAAACAAACTAAAAATGGTCAAAATAGCATTACATCTTTTTTTGTAACATACACGCAGGATTCTTTTTTAAACTTTGTGGTACAGACCTGTACTTTTTGTACAAGATATTTTATTACCTTGCCACAAAATATATGTAATAGTTTTTTATTTTATTTCCTCAACTTTTTCTTTGTAGGCAGAGCCTTATACTGTCCTGCCTGAAAACAACGCAGTCTTATACCTCCTACATACATATTTATAATTATGTCAGGTATGGAGCTTTTAATGTTCCAGGTTAAACTCCCAATATTTAGATTTAACAGAATGACAGAATAACAGAGTTGGAAGGGACCTTAGAGGTCTTCCAGTCAAACCCCCTGTTCAAGCAGGAGATCATACACCATTCTGGACATGTCGCTGTCCAGTCTCTTCTTAAAACCCTCCAGGGATTTACTTATGGATGTAATTCCTAAAGTTCACAATGAAAACTTAATAAAAGGGCATTTCTTCATGCTTTCTGGATCTCACAGAATGTTCAGTAGAGCAGTAATTGCCACATTATATTGACATTGACTACTAAAGGATAACTATTTAATGTAATTTCATTCCTTGTGTTATATCCCTGGAAGGAATAGATTTGATCTATTTGATTCATGGCCTTATACTGAAACTTTAAGTTGCTTAATTAAAATGGGCAAAGATTCTGTGTATTTGAGATTTCAAATGGAGAGGATGAGTCACACAGCATAGCAGATTTTGTAGTGCACGCCCAGAAAGGAATACAAAACATTGTGTTCTGTTGGTAACAAAGTGATGACAGCCCGAAGGTGATCTCAGACACTCTATCTATATATGCATGCTCTGAAAAGTAGGCCTTCTATGAAAATGCAAGGTCTCGGAGGAAAATAGAAACTGAAATAATTCTAAGATTTATGTGAGAATAATGCTCATCTTTGACTGGGAAAAATAGCTGTTGTAGGCTTTCTTCAGAAAAACTGCATTTTTTCATGGTGTTGCATGCTTGTCATGCCTCCATGTATGGAATTTTATAAGGCTTCCATTACCACCATCACCATCCATCTTCAGGGTGAGAGAACTCCTCTGCTTTTACCCAATGCAAATCCTGTCTGTTGCTTTCCATTACACTAATCACCAGGAGACGAGCATTACACGATCTGTTTCATTCTACAGGCACTCTTGGATGTACAGTATGACCACAATTGAACCCAAAATTTATGTTGCTAATAAGACAGTTAAGTGAGTTTTGTACCATGTTATGACTTTTCTTGACACAGTTGTTAACTGAATCATTGGAGTTGTTAAAATAGTAACAGGATTGCTAAGTCAATCTGGCTTTCCCTAAAACCATCTCTATCTATTGGCCCTGATGGATTATCTGCCGACTTCTTAAAAAAGCTTTCCACTGCCAAAGCAGAACCTCTAAGCATAATCTATGAGATATCTTTCAGAACCAGCTCCATGCCCAACCTATGGTCTTTAGCCATGTTCATCCCTATCTTCAAAAAAGGAGACCCCAGCCTTGTTGAAAATTACAGACCAATCTCACCATGTTGTATCACCTGCAAAGTCATGGAATCAATCATTAACCAATCCATTACCCACCACTTAGAGACAACAACCTACTCTCTAACAAGCAGTTTGGTTTCAGAAAAAACTTGTCCTGTAATCTGTAACTCCTACACTGCAAAAACATATGGACTATACAACTCAACCAGGGAAAAGCAATAGATGCAGTTTACATAGACTTCTGCAAAGCCTTTGAGTCAGTGGTACACAACAACCTACTGTTAAAACTAAAATCTTACGGCATTTACAGATCCCTACCTAAGTGGATAGTTGCGTTCCTGTCAAACAGGCAATAAATAGTCAAAATAGGGAGAGACCTATGAAACCTTGCACCAGTTAACAGCGGTATCTCCTAAGCCAGAGTCTTAGGACCCATGGTCTTTATGCTTTACATAAATGATCTTTGCAATCATCTCAAAAGCAGCTGCATCTTCTTTGCTGATGACGTAAAGCTATTCAACACCACTGACAATGCTGTTGCTCTTCCAAACGACCTTGACTATGTGTCTGAATGGTCAAACAATTGGCAACTCCAAATCTCAACCAACAAATGCTCTGTCTTACACATTGGCAAAAAAAATCAGAACACCAAGCTAGGCATATACGACCTCATAGATGACCCAAACTCTGTCAAGAACCTTGGAGTACTCATATCAAATGATCTAAGTGCCAGAGCTCACTGTAACAGTATTGTCAAAAAGGCATTAAGAATTGTTAACCTAATCTTTTGAAGCTTCTTCTCCGGCAATATTTTACTAGGGCATGCAAAACTTTTGCTAGATCAATTCTCGAGTACAGCTCGTCTGTCTGGAATATGCACTGTATATTGGACATTAACACAGTTGAGTGAGTCCAGAGGTATTTCATGAGAAGAGTAGTCCACTCCTCTGCTCACAATAGAATACCTTATGCCACCAGGCTTGAAATGTTGGGCTTGGACAACCTAGAACTACGCCGCCTATGATCTGACCTAAGTGTAGTACAAAAAATTATCTGCTATAACATCCTACTTGTCAATGACTACTTCAGCTTCAACTGCAATAATACATGAGCACACAAAATAGATACAAACTCAAGTTAACCACTCCAAATTCGATTGCAAAAAATATTATTTCAGCAAGAGTGGTCAATGCCTGGAATGCACTACCTGACTCCGTTGTTACATCCTCAAACCCCATTACTTAACCTTAAACTGTCTACTGTTACCTCACCCCATTCCTAAGAGGTCAATAGTGTTATGCATAAGCGCACCAGTGTGCCTAATGTCTCTGTCCTACTGTCCTCATTTATTTGTACCCATTTCCTGTGTCCTTATTCATGTTTATTCTAATTGTTGTTATCTTGTACATGAGTGAGTGACTAACTAACTAACTAAATAAATAAAATAAAAATAAAATAAATAAATTGTCTTTGCTTATCAGAAAGTCGCAAAAGGTATCATATGACTCCAGGATATTATAATCGTCATATATACATTCCAGTTGCCATACCTCTGAATTTTGATTATGTGACCATGAGGATAATACAACAGTCATAAGTCACAATTTTCTGTGCTGTTGTAATTTTAAATGGTGATTAAAGTAATAGTTGTAAGTAGATGATTATCTATACCTGGGACTAGTACCTGTAACAGGGGCATGACATAATGTATCATCTGAGGACTTAAGGAAAGGTGAGCTGTATATACAAATAGATACTATATAACTCACTGAGTGTCCCATTATTAGGATTTGGATAACTGATAAAGTGGAGGCACTATTTATAAACATCTGAAGCACAAAGGTCCCGAAGTTCAATTTTCAGGAATAACGTCTGGCTGCCTATGCCTAACAAGTTTTACATAGGACAAAATGGGTGTCTCCTAGTGGTCAATACATCCAATAGGCTGAGATAGTAAGGAGAGAAAAATTGCCAAAGACTATGTCTTGTAATTGGGATGATTGTCATGCCAATTCAGACTTGTACTTAGTTTTTCTCTACCTCTGTTCTGACTCTTTTCACACTTGCCTTATTCCCCCTTGGGACATGAGCATACCAAGGAACTAGTCAATTTTGCTGAGCATCAAGCTCAATAGTATGTCTCAGTGTTCCTGGATATATTGATAACTTCTTAAAATGTCTGAAAGCAGATTGTGAATGAACATGAAAATTTTCTATTCAGAGAAATCCACAATTTTTATTATGCATGACCAAGACCTTGGGTGTATATGGAGTAACTTATGCACAGCAAGTACTTCTTTAGATTCTACTCACAGCTCTCATATACTCTTCCCATTCTCAACATTTTTAAGTGAATGCTTCTAATTAGCACCAAACCAGTCCTTGTTAATAACATGAAATTAAGCAATAGTAGACATCCTATTTTAAATGATTAATAAAAATATTTCTTTTTCAATTTGAGATTAATCTCTTGAGTATGGAGATACTGACTTCTAGAATGACTACCTTTTACCTAATTGCATATAATGCCTATTGGAAATACAACATTCTGGCCTTTGATCTAATGTGAGAATTTATTTTAGAAACTATATATTCTCTAATCTCAATTTATATGCCCATGTATAAATGTGTAATTTGCTTATTATAGGGAAATGGGCCTGTTTTTTTGAAAGATTAATAATAGCAGGTGAGAAAAATAGCAAACAATTTTCCAAATAATCAACATTCTGGGCTGTTTCTTAGAGCTGTGTAAATCCTTCAAAAGCAACACTTCACAAAGTGTGGCAGCAGTGAGGAGCAACTTCTGAAGCAGCCATACAAATTGAGAGATAAAAGATAAAAAATGTCTGCTTGAGCTGTTTGAAAAGAAAGGTTATGCATACTGTAGCACTTCTCTCGAAGCATTTGCACAGGCATAACAAGTTGTTGGTTTAAATCTTGGTTAATTAGACAAAGCTCTAATTTGTGCTAAATACACTGTAAAAGAAAAAATTATTATCATAATTACGTGATTTTGTATGTGTTTTTAAAACACACCAAGGAATGGGAGCAAGAATAAGTAGCTTGAAGCAATAACCTTGAATATTATTTGGTTTAATATGTGCTTACTGCTCTGTCATTGAACTAAGTCTGTAAAGTGCTCTAATAAATTTCAAGTTTTCTGGCCAGACTGAGATATATCCAAAAGTAGTAATTCATCCCCAAAAGGTCTAAATGCTGAATATTTACAGATTAGTTGCTGTTTTATTTTTTGAGGCTTAACCCAAGCAAAGTCTCAAATACTGCATAAAGTACTAAAATAAAAGAGAGTCAACAGCCCTATCAGTAATTGCCACAGATCTGGGGAGGTGCCAGAGAAATAGTATTTTTCAGCTTTCAGGGTGTTTATTTGGCAGAAGTTATAGTCAAGAAGTTGTATATAAAGCATACCAGTGCAGCAAATCATTTCTTCCATCCTCATTTGCTCCTTCATGAAGGGTGTGCATATTTTAAATAGTTAACTACAGGTAGTCCTTGTTTAGCAACTTCCTCATTTAGCAACTGTTTGCAGTTATAGCAGCTATAGCATAAATAACTTGTGACTAATCCTTGCATTTATGATCTTCACAGGTTTGTAAAGCAAAGGCAAGCAGAAGTAAGATCAGAAGCATACTTTGCAACCACTTTGCTCAACAATCAAGTTGCTGATCCCAATTCTAGTTGTTAAACAGGGGCTACGATTATAGTAGATGCTGTAGTGGCATATAGTATGGAGTGGACATGTGAATCATGAATTCTGAAATAATTATTAAGTTGCAAAAATCATCTATTCTTAACCTCTAGCTTAAGATTGGTTTCTAGAGTAAGCATCATTAGGGTCTCATTAGAGAAGTGGACAATATTAAAGTTACTATTTTCCTGCTAAGTATCTATTTAAGATATAGATATATTGCTTCCTTGTGTTAATTTTACTCATTCATGCTCCTGTTGCAATTGAATTCCAATTAATGTGAAAATACAGTGTGTGCTTCTCAACATATCAGCATATTTCAATTCTTAACAGATATTTGCATACAATGTAATGTTTAATAAACGTAGTAGTCATATCATGGCACTCAACTGTTTCAAAACTCAGTATTTGATACATTTTGAAGCAAAAATCTTGTCCTGACACTTGTCTTTCTCCCAGTAGTCAACATGCAAGGAAGAACTATCTTAAAAGAAGACTAGGGGGGATGGAATAGCAGTGTTCTAATATTTGAGGGGCTACTGCTAAGAGGAGGGGGTTAACTTATTTTCCAAAACACCAGAGATCAGGACAAGAAGCAATGGATGGAAACTAATCAAAGACAGAAGCAACGTGGAATTAAGGAAAACTTCCTAACCATGAGAACAACTAGTGGAACAGCTTGACTTCAGGAGTTGTAGGTGCTTCATCACTGGAGGTTTTTAAGAAAAGACTGGACACCTGTCTGAAATCATATAGGGTCTCCTGCTTGAGCAGGAGATTGAACTAGAAGACCTCGAAGGTCTCTTCCAGCTCTAGCCTGATTGATTGATTGATGACTGCTGTCTCGTGATTCACTATTAATTCTAGCTGAAATAGTGGGTCATATGGTAAATCACACGGTTTTCTCTGTACCCATTGGTTTTAATATTTGGCTTGTCTTCTGGAACAAATTACTGATGAGGACCAAGGTTCCACAGTATCTTAAATATATAACAAATTAGAACAAAAGGACAGAAAAAGTCATTTTTTGAAATACAGATGATACAAAGAAGCCTTATTAAGCTAGCTTGCTAACAAAAATGCTACAAAGTATAATATACAGTATGTGATCCAAATATCTCAACCCCTCAAACTGAATATATAGTATTCTGAAAAAGAATATTGTTCCCACATGCTTCAAATCTTTATAGGATGCCTTTTTTTGTTCAGAAGAAGGAAATTCCTTGTGTATTCTGCATGGGTCACCAGTCATAAAAGTGCAGACAGCGCATACAGACTTGTGTGTGTCAAAAATAATAAATCTTGGCCAACATTACAAATAAAGAATTTGAAACAGATGCAGCAAAGCACATACTTCACCATAACACAACAAAGAAGCATTTTAAAAAAGGCATTGTGAAAAGGCATTCTTTTTCTCTCAGGAGACTATCCTTTGTGAAAATGAAGACCTAGCCAATTTGAACACCAGAGGGTGGTATTTACCAAGAATACTTTTTAAAAATAATTCTATGTATTAATTTTCTGTATACAGTACTGTTTTTGCTTGGAAGGAAGACCAGGATTTTGTCCAATTAATTAATTTTAAAATGGATGTCTTACCTAAGATTTGCTGATTGGAAAAAAAATTCCCTGCATAATTTTCTTTGAAAGAATCATTTTAGATTTTTGAAGTGCAGGAAATCAGGAGCCAAGGCTGTTTAAATAATTCAGGGTTATTGCTTGCTAGCATTCTGTACAAGAATCTGAACTACTAACAATCAAAGCAAAGTGGCAGTAGATAAAAATCAGTGGAATTCAAGGTGGGTTTGACTTAGATCCCTTATAGGCATGAAGGGACTCGAGTCTAATGATGTGCTTAGGCTTAGGCTCAGCCTGGCAATCTATATATAGATAGATAGATAGATAGATAGATAGATAGATAGATAGATAGATAGATAGATAGATAAATGGCTATGTGTGTGTGTGTGTATGTTCCAGCTTAACTCTGGAACGCCTTGAGTAATCTCAACCAAACTTGGTATGCAGATGACTTACTCTCTGAAAATAAATACTGTGGGGGTAAGACACTCCTAACACCCCCCGGGGTGTGTGTTCTGTTAAGATACAGTCTGTTGTGCTTTAAAATGGCTTCTACTGTACTGCCATAAAATGACTTCTACTGTACAGCACAGTGGAGTTGCCATGGTAATGGCTTCTCAGTACTCCACAAGGAGGCTCCCTCTGGTAAGGGGGAAAATCCAAGATTAAAAATTATGTTTGGTCTAGACATTTTCAACAAAATTAGGGCTTTTCCTGTCTAATACAGTATTAGGATAAATAAATACTTGGGCAACATTGGATTATCAGCTAGTCTCCTATAAAAATTGTTTAAAGTCATCTTTTGGGGGGTAAATAAGCTCATAATTTCCATAAAGATGTGATGTTTCCTCAGTTACTAATCTTAAATACTTGCTTTTAAAAGAGGGAGGTTTGAAGTACTTCTGTTAATTTGTGCAGGATACTTCTCTTGTCCAACGGTATATCAGTCCTTTTTTAGCCACTCTTGGGAGATAATGGAGTTGTGGTTGGGAAGCTGCAAGACTTTGAAAGCCTGTCATGAGTTCCCAACTGGAAATTAGGTTAGTATTTTAGTTAGTATAAGTCATTTTATCCATCATGCATTTGGGGAGGCAGCTAACACATTACACATTTTGCTGAGATGACTAAAAGCTGTGGATTTGAGTTAAGGAAATGTTTGAATCATTTCCCTTTTATTATGTAGTTTGCTAGTCCATGTATATCTGTTCTGAACAACCTAAAGCAACTTGAATCCCTTAAGGTACTTTTTATATAAACATTTGATTTTAACAGTAAAGATATACTGGATTCTAATGTGTTTATGGTAAGCTTGCCCTGTTATCTTTAAACTTGTATCATTTTTATTTTGCTGTTAGTGCAGAATTGTTGTGTAGCATAAATGGAAACTTTTTTCAACATGTACAATTTATGTTAAACTTTGATCTGTATAGCAATATCTAGCAATAGCAGTAGACTTATATACCGCTTCATAGGCCTTTCAGGCCTCTCTAAGCGGTTTACAGAGAGTCAGCATATTGCCCCCAACAATCTGGGTCCTCATTTTACCCACCTCGGAAGGATGGAAGGCTGAGTCAACCCTGAGCCGGTGAGATTTGAACCGCTGACCTGCTGATCTAGCAGTAGCCTGCAGTGCTGCATTTAACCACTGCGCCACCTTGGCTCTATATAGGATATAAGAGATTTAATTCACATAACATACTTAAAACAAGCAAATTGCATGATGATTAATTCATTGTGTGAATCATGGCTATTTGTGATCTTTGTACATAAGAATAGATATGGTAAAATAATTCCTTTATAAATTAGTGTACATATTCTATATTTAAAGTATTGAAAACTTTTGTTTTGCCATCAACATACATATTTGATTCATTCTGCTTTAATAGGTAATTTTTGTCATTTTAAGTAGTGTATCTCTGTCAAAACAAATTGTGTGTGTGTGTGTGTGTGTGTGTGTGTGTGTGTGTGTGTTTCCATACAGAAGAACTTCATGCAGGTATATCTAACCTTAACAGCTTACCTGTGAAAGTGAAATGTTATGGCGTGTATACTTCAGTAAAATCTATATATTACTAAATGTCTGTATAGTTTTGTGTCTGTTTGAAACATTCATTTGGGCAAAATGCTGCACAATAGGGCAAAACTTTCTCATCAAAGGTACCTCATTAGGCTAATCTATGGAATTCTGGGACTTCCTCAAAGAAAAGTTGGGGATTTTTTTTTTGCTGCTTCAGTGTTGCCATTGCACTGCCATAGTTGACCAGTCACGTGATCCTCATTTTCAGCATTTCCTGATAGGTTCCCACCCACAAGTCAATGGCAAACCTCAAAGGAACTGATATGATTGCCAACACTGCTATGTTCCTTGCTACGTTCCCACTAGCAAAGATTTTGCTTATGGGAAACTTGCAGGGAGAAAGTCAATGGACAAACAGTCCAGTACCTCTGAGCTTGCACTGAACTGGCCACTCATGCATTCCCTCCTTCCTCATGTGACAGCAGCTACTTACTTGCCCTCTGAGAAGGGAAGCCATTATGGCTTGAGTGAATCAACTAACAGTGGTTTATATCCAACAATCAATGGCTTAGCATCATATGTGGACCCTATTTATAAGATGCTGTTTTCTTTTTTGCATAGGCCAAGGATAACAGGAAGATGTACCATTTTACTGCAGAATGGAAGTTTTGGGGTAAAATCCTCCTCAGTATAGGGCAGGATAATGCCCATGACAATGGGTTTTTTTTGGGGGGGGGGTTATCATAAGTCAGCTTGATTGCTTGTAATGGACTTTTTGATCTTGTCATGTATGAAAAGCACCCCTTAAATTATTAAATCTTAAATTGTCCACAAGTAAACACTAAGACATCAGCATAGTCTCAGAGTAGCTAGTATCTTAAGGACAAGATATTCTTTATTTTATTTGCTGTACATTATTTGTAAGCCACTCCAGGCATATGACTCTGGATGACATATATACAAGATATTATTTTGAAAATAGTCATTCTGCCCCTTTTGCAGAAGTCAGTGCAGGAACTAATGTTGGAGAACATTATTGTGAGCTTGGTAGGTTGGATTGCTGCCACGACTTAATCTGTGCTGGATTGCTGCCAAGCTTGTCTGTGCCGGTTTGCTGCAAGGAACTGTCTGTCTGTTCATTAAATGCCGTAACTTATCTTTGGCTCGGAGTGTGTTGGTGTGGGACAAGGGGGGTCAGAACACCTAACTAAATTGATACTTTAGTTGCTAAATCTATGCTAAATTCAAGCCCCTGCCAGCACCTACGGGGGCTTTTGTTTTGTTTTTGACCTCTAACTGGGGCCACTTTTAAGGAAACCACTTAGATCTACCATCTGCCAACTCTGAGCCAGTGTTTACAAAAAACGTATATTCAGATGTGCAAGCTGTAAAGGCTGTGAGTATTCTCCAAAGCACCAGCAAAAAAAAAAGTAATGGATGGAAATTCATCAAGGAGAGATCCAGCCTAGATTTAAAGAGAAATTTCCTGACAGCAAGAACAATTAACCAATGGAACGGCTTGCCTTTGGAAGTTGTGGGTGCTCTGTCATTGAAGGTTTTTAAGAAGAGATTGGATAATCATTTTCTGGAATTGTATAGGATCTCCTGCTTGAGCAGGAGGTTGGATTAGAACACTTTTGAGTTTCCTCCATTTCTGTTTATTCTGTAGTCTATTCTGTATTATTTAAGGCAAATTGGTGATTGTAAGGTAGGCTTTCATCTCTTACCTTGAGGCCAACTTAGACGTGAAAGATAAAACTGGCTGGTCATCTTTGACTAAAACAACGCTGAAAGGTGGGTGAAGGTAATGAATTATATTGGAATTTCAGTTTTTGATGGGACTGAACTTCTTACTTGCTTAGATTTCCAATGAAAAAATGTTTTTTTGTTGTTGTTTTTATAATTGTTGAGAGGAAGCAACACAAGTATAATGTGAGAACCTCACTGCTGGGGTTTCTGGCTACTCCTTTGATTAAATCTTCATTTACATATACAAACTAACAGCTGAGGCTTAATTTCACTTCTAGAGCTTTTAAGGAATTATGCTGCAGGCTAATACTACATACTTTGAAGTGTCTTACATTCATATTCACATTTCCTGGTAAAACAGGGACTTTGCATATTTATTCAATAATATCTGCAAGATCACTTTAATGACTCAGTATAAAATTCAACCACATAAAATGTTGCAAATGCTTGGTTGACACTGCTGCATCTTCCAGGAATATGTCTTACATCGTTGTTGTCATACTAACTTCTAAAATATGTATTTAGTATTCACTTATCTTCCCTACCAGTTTGCAAATGTTTGCTCACGTGTGCCCCTTTCTCACAGTTAGGCTCATTTATACCATGTCTGGTCTCTGGCTACAGATAGTTGCTGTTTAGTGACTATAATTGGTTCTGGTGAGTGAGTCTTTAGTGAATTGTCACTTAGTGAAAAGTCAATAAGTGAAAATTACATGACTATGTCTGTGAGTACAGTTTTACTTCTGCTTTCCTTTGCTTTACAGCATCAAAAGGATTTGACCTCCAAACAGCTAGGTTAGCCTAATCAGCAAGGAGAGTTTCCAGAACTTGACTCACAGGAAGCTGGGTAAAACAGCAAATCTTAACCCTTTTTTATCTACTCTCCTATCCTTTGGAATATTCATCCAAGTGCTGACATAATTAGCCAGAAAAGAATTTATGTTTGTATTTACATTCATTGGAGAGGAGGAGGGGATTACAAGAGAGTAAGCAGGCACACAATAGAGAACAAACTTAGCAAGGAATGTGATGCTGGCTATTTGCCTAGCCTGCTTGCAGATGCATGCTGTGAGCTGTTTAGGAGGTGAATAAAAGCTTTTAGTGTGAAACTGATTAGGTTCTTGTCAGTGTCAAGCAGAAATACAAGCTGGTGGAAGGCGGTAATCAACTAATTAAGTTTACAGAGATTTCCTTATTAATTAATGGTTAGCATATTTTGGGGATGTGTTAGGCTATGGAGAAAAGCAGCTCAGGAAGAGAGATAGTTTAGGCAGTCATTCCACTTTCCAAGAGGGGGAAAAGAAAAAAAAATGGTCAAGCAGAGAACAATGCATACTAATTGACTAGAATGGCAAACACATGATTGAGAGATGCTGCAAAAGTAGTAAAAGCAGGCATTGGTTGCAAAGTTACTCTTTCATCACTGTGTAGGAAGTTACCAAAGGAGGGATTGTAGGAAGTTATCACCCAGCCCTCTCCCAGAAAAAATGAAATATCTTAGGAAATATTGAAAAGGCAGAATATTTCTCTGGATGTTAAAAGGAAGAAACATGTTTTAAAAGAGAGAATAGCTGCCTGCAGCTTCCTGTCCATCCCACTTTGTTAATGAGCCATTAAAGCCTGAACTAGTCCACTTTACATAATAAAGAGTTTTCCCCTTCAGCTCCAGAGTGATGGGATTAAGGCATGATAATATTGGCCCTTTACCCAACTCCCCACATGGCATCTGGGAACTCAACCAAACCTGGATTCAAAACGCAGCCTAGAGAGTTGCCCCTGCATGGCTCCATGGGAGTCTGACAACCAATCAGAATACAAACTCAAGATCAAAGGCCAGAGAGGGCATAAAACCAGGGAATCAGCTTCTTTTCCTGCCTTCTCTTCTCTTCTCCACCAACATTGAAGCATGTGATCACCTTTTCTGTTCAGGACTCGAGCTTAATGGTCCTGTCCACCATTAAAACCATCTTTTCAAGCAGCCTCCATGTCTCCAGTGTCTTTTTCCCCACTTGGAGCCGAACCCAGAAGGACATTTCTTCCAACAACTGTAATAACTGCATATGGTCACTATCCAAGGCAGTTGCTAAACAAAGACTACCTTTATATGTCACCTATTAATTTATATTACACTAAGTATCTGTAGTTTGCTAATCTTTGCCTTTCCTGGTGGTAAATACACTATCTGTTTCTAATCCTGCCAATTTAATAGTGTCTTAATTCTGTTCAGTAGATTTGGGAAAATGAACAAATGCTTGAAGAATTGTTATAAATTAATTTTGTATCATGACAGCATTGGGACTCCTCTTTGGGGATTTATTATATTTACTCTTCTCTGGGTTGCAGAAGTCTGGATAACACCTAGATGGAAATAAAGAAAGCAGAATATGCATGGTAAACAAGCAAATATACAAAGCAAAAAAAATATAGGTGGAAAGTGTAATTTTTTTTTTCTTATAGTCTTTCTTATAATGATAAGAAGAAAATGGACCAAGCTGGGAAAATATCAAGAAGGGATTTCTCACACATACTTATATCTCAAGAAGAAAGTAATTCTCCCCAGTTTTTCCTTTACTTCATTACTTGCTAAGAGTGAGGCATGGAATGTGTTTTTGGTAGTTAGATTTTTTTTCAATTTCCTGTGAGAATGTTTTTATCAAACTACAACACAAAACTCGGTTGTTTCTCTGATGTCCAATTAAGTGGGTCATTGTGACTTAAAATAATAACTTATAAATCATTGAAGGACATGATGGGATTATTTCTATTGAAAGAAATACCCTCTTAGATCCATACTGTGATCAATTGAAATAGAATGTTATTATTCTAATCCAAGCTCTTGGAATTTTCAGCTTCTAGTACAGTTATGATGACTTTGGTTCCTTGGAGGTGCTAACAAATAAAAAGGTTGCCATGATGATATTTTCCTTTGAAAATTCAACTGTTGCCAACAGTTAATGTTATCTTGCATTCAGCTACCATATCCTTAGTCAATAACGGTTGGGGTTGAGATAATTAAAGTCCAACACTGCATCAAAAAGATATTAAACTAGGAAAAAAGAGGTGTGCAAAACACAGAACATACCACCAAAGACAAGGCCAAATAGACTAGAGATAGTTAACATCATGCTTCTCTTTCTTAGCCTAATTTACCAATTATTATTTCTTTTTATTAGGAAATCTTTTTTCATGTTCCTGTTACTTTTTATGTTCAAAATGAAAGTAAAACAACTGCTATATTCTTCCCTAGAACAGTAGAATTAGTTGCCTATTCACAGTTCTTTTAGTTGTGAAACCATCTGACCAATGGCATCAAAACTAGTCATAATCCTCAAGGCAAAGATCAAAGGAACAGGATTTGGATCATGAAGTTGCACCCCCCCTCCCCTTCCTGCAAGGTTTCCCTGCTTCCACCTGAGTATGAACATTTATTACATAACTAATTTTATTCCCCGTGGTATGTTTAAAAGCTGTAAAACAAATAAACCTCTGTAAAGTTTAACGATAATTTACCTAGTATATTAGTATTGTATATATAAATCCATAGGGGCCATCAATGGTGATAGAAACAAAAGGATAAAAAACCATGTTTTTTGCATCTTGCAGGCCTAAAGAACAACAGCACAACTTTTCCTTGTTTCCTTCCACAAAAACCTGGAATTTCAGAGGGGTAAGTGCTTGCCTTTTAATGATAAGTGTATAATATGTATGTAGGTTTTCTTTCTGGTGATCTTACTTTCATTCACCAGAGTATAATTACAATGTCACCTAAGGTAAGTTGAGGCAGTTCTACAAAATGTAAGTTCAAAACAGTCAGTTTTTATTTCTTTATGGGACCCAAATTGATATAGATATTCAGCTTGTGTCATAAGGGATTTTTTTATCCAGGTAGTTTACTTTTTGTATAATCAAACATTATATAAATATTAATAACTGTAACCGCATCCAGATTTTATTTTTAAACATTATAGATCTGAGGGCTTCCAAGCACATGTAGTGAAGCAATAGCACTTAAACTTACATACCGCCCCACAGTACTTTACAACTCTCTGAATGGTGAGAGTGTCACCATATAGTGTCATCATATTTTCCACAACTATCTGGGTTCTCATTTTACCAGTCTCAGAAGAATGGAACTCTGACTCAACCGTGAATCTATCAGGATCAAACTTCTGGCTGTGGGCAAAGTTAGCCTGCAATATTGCATTATAACCACTGCACCATCAGGCCTCCATATATATATAGTATAGGAATGTATAACTTTGTCCATGTTGGGAGTTGCATATGGCCTTTGAGTGGCATGCAGAAGGCATAGTCCACAAAGTGATTTAGCCCAGGATAAAAAATAAATATGGTTTGATTTTATGTAATTGGTTTAATAAGGTTATACTTCAATGCTACATTTAATAATTTTCTTCACTTATATTAAAAATTACAGTTCATTTGAAATTTTGTAAGAATTCTGAGTGTTGAATCCAGCATCTCTAGAGCACAGGTTCCCAATCTTGGCAACTTTAAGGCATGTGCACTTCAATTCCCAGCATGGCTAGTTGGAAAATTTTGGGAGTTAAACATCTGGGATCTTAAAGTTGCCAAAATAGGGAAGCTGTTTTCTAGAGTGTAAAATATGCTAATCTGTCCTTCATGATAGAGAGAATTGTTCACAGTTAGGAAAAGACCTGTCTAGGGCAGAGTATCTGGCTGGCCTTTTTCTAGATTGAATTGTTCCTATTTACTGCAAGTTAGATGATATTGTGATCTTCTGAATCTTCTGAATCAAATAATTAAGACCATACTTAGACTATCAACTTTCAGATTTAGCAAGCAATCTTTCTGGGGCAATTTTAATGGGTGGTTCTTTTTTATTATTAGAGTTACGATTAAGAGGTGCACCAGCAGAGACGTGAAGGGAAGTGTTCTTGAGGTCTGCTCTCCTTATATAGAACAATTGATGCCTTAAAGCAAAAATGGCTTCCCACTCTGATGACCTTCTGGAGAACATTTAAGACCTGGCAATTTCCAGAAGGCCTTTGGAGGTCAATAGGTACAATAAGAATTATGCCACTGCTGTTATATTTTTATTGTTTCAGATTTAGAATAATTGCATTTTATTTCATAATTTTTGTATCACATTATCTATCTTACAGTATATACCTGAAAGAGCTTTTAGAATGGTACAAATTATAAATCTTAAACACAAACTATGTAAAGAAAAATAGCACATATTACATATACACATCCTTATAGCACATCTGGAATATAGAAGTGCAAACAGTTATTTTCAGGGAACATTTGCACTTTATGGGTGATTCCTGAGAGCACTCACTGCCTTATTATTACTCTTTTTGGTGCTCGTTACATTTATTCTGTGGGTATTATTTATTATTGATTTTGTTTATATGAACAGGCCATTAGGCCTATTGTTAAGTACAATCAAAAGATTTGTTTCTGCTGGAACAAGAGAGTTTATTTTGGCAAGAAGGTAGAGATCTTATCAGCAGTTCATTGTGCAATATTTGTTTAAGAGATGCCTGTAGCCTACATGTTTCAAATAAAATTTAAAAGTACCAATTAAAATATTAATGTAATATAATATATCTTATGGGGAAAAAGAAAGTCTGAAACTGATAACAGAGCAGGAAAAATGTAAGTATTTCATTTGCACATTCTTAGACTTAAGTGCAACATGGAATCTGAGAACTGAGACATAGGTGTAATTGGTTGATCACAATTTAGACTTAAATAATTTTAATTTAATAATAATTCAAGTTAAATTAACTGAACCAACAAACAATAGTTTTGGCAAAAACATAACTTTTTGTGTCTGCATTTTAGCAAGCACAAATCTTTCAGGAAAATGGGGAACATGTTCTAAAATGGTACTAACCACTTTTTAATTAAATTAAAATATTTAAGTAGCTTTAGATAGTGATGTTTAATTTTAATGTCATCTTAGTGAAGAGAAGTTAATTCATCTAATTAGTAGCAAACAGGCTATATGGCAAAACACATGAGTCATTTAATCATTGTCATATGCCATCTTGAGTCACCTGTTTGAGTTGGGTAGCCATATAAATTCATTTAATAAAGAAATAAATATGTGAGAAAGTTATCTAATTAAACAGTCTGAATATGAAGTTCAAATAGATCTCACACACAGTGTACAAATGATCAAACTAAGTTCATTGTAAGTAGTATAAACTCTGGCTTTGATGACTTTCATTTCTCAAGTTATTTTTTTCATCTAAGACAATATTTGAAGATGACTGTAATACTTATCCCCAAATATACACTTCTAGATTGATGTGTACTTGCCAGCTGGTTTCTTTGTTTTTTTAGCCTGAGTAGCCCTCTGAATAAATCACTCACTCTGTGCTGGTTCTTTATTGGATTGCATTGTAGGCAGCTTACTGGATATAACTTATACAGGAAAATGCTGATGTTTCTTTTGGGGTTTCCTGTGTCACATTGTTAAGTTACAATTGCTTTTTTTCTTTTGTATAAATGTGAAGGCGAAATAGAAAACGTTAACAAGTGCAAACTTGCTTATACCAGCCTAAAGCATAAATACATATAAATGGATGATTCATTACACAGGCTCTGAAATTGAGATTTCTGATTAAATAATTTGATGAGGGTGTCACATAATTGTCTGTAAACATAGTCTCAACATTTCCTATTATTCCATTTTAAAACTCATGGATATAGTTTCTAGCAGCCTTAATTGGCAGAGATTCCATAATTAATGGATTTTGAATTTACAGTAGTTTATAGGATTTTTTTTAACATAAAGGGGAATCTGGCTAGGTGTTGCCTTCTGATTCTCTTTTCAAAGTTCAAAACATTGATTTAGTTGTGTGGTAGGAGCAGTATATATTGTAAGATAAGTATCTTCATTTAAATTTCACAGCCATATGCTTACTAAGGCAGCCATTCCATTTCAGATTTAGCATCCCATCTTCAAAATGAGAGTAGTGTCTTCTCTGGTTGGGAAAGTAACCACCGAGGAGCAACTGAATTCTGTATCAGTACTAATCAGTATTTTTACACAACTTAATTTTAATGACAACTGCATTTAGGGTAAAGAGAAGCTCTATTTTGCATTTGTGGGAACTTTAGCATTTGGAGTTCTACTGGTTGTTAATGTATTATAAATGTTATTATAATGTATTGCTTCTAAACCAAATTATCCATTGAACCTTAAAAGATAAGAGTAAATGACTGAAAATGAATAATATTTTTCACTAACCTCTCTCCACTGCTTACTAGATCCTTTTAAGATACATCGACTAGACTTCAGTCTCATTGTAAGTGTAGCTTATTGTTAAAAGTTTAAAAAAAAGTCAATTTTACTAGAAATCTGTCCCTTTTCTGCTTTTCAGTATATAAAGGCTAACACAAGTTAAATATAATATTTAAAAGTGCATCTGATATAAGAGAAAATTTCAATTGTTTTTAATTTACCCTAGAAACTAAATTCTATGCTGTTATATTTTAGATTTCCCATTGTTAATAATAGCTTGGAACAGGGTGTTGCTGCGTCATCCTGTTGCCAGTTCTTTGTGAACAACATATGAATTTGACCTTTTTAAATTTCCAGTCCCTGTGAGAACTGGGTGTTTGCTTTCTATTTTTCCTCCTTCTCCTCCTTGTTTATAGTTTTGGGGGATGCCAAATTCTTTGATTTAATGGTAGATGCTGTGGAACCCATCTACTATAGTTAGATATTTGTGTTTAGGAAGCAATTAGAGTCAGGATTTTTTAAAAAACGGTTGCAGACAATTTATCACTATATTGCTATATTGGAGCTTTAGACCTTTGAAGTAAATTTCATCCATTATATTTTCACAGTACTTATTGATGATTTTACCAGTTTCCACATTTTATGATAGTGTGTGCGGTTCTTTTTCCAAAACTGTTATACCAGCCTTGCCAGATAAGATAGGCTAAAAGGACTAGTTTGTGATCATTTAGGAAGTCCCGGGATCAATTGTCATTATGCATTGATTGGAGCACAAAATTTGCGAGAAGGCATTAAATCTGAAATTTTAAAATGTTTACTCCTATACTATTTGGCCTAACAACATTGCAGCCTGGGAGCAAACAATATTTGTTCTGTATCTTTGCATTTAACACTTTTTTTGTTTTGTTTTAATGGAAACTGCATCAGCTTGGAAATAGATAAATAACTGACAAAGAAATTGTGAAGGGGGAATTTATTATTTTTCTTGAGAGTCTGTCTGCTTGAGCTAATGCCAATAATGTTCCCATTAAAAGCAAATAGCAGTTTAAAAGAAAAAAATGATGGAAAGAGAAGAAAAGTGAAGCTGTTGCTTTTGTTTGCATTCTAATCTAAATTGTTAAAAGCTTATTTGTTAGATGTCAAACTGCATTTAACATATAGTTTGATAAGTAGATAGGAAAGTAAAACTATTTAAGACAAAGGTTTAGAAAATTATCTTGGAACTGAACATTCTTCTACAGTTGCCTTTCTTTCACAAATAACTGTTTGTATGGGTAATTTGACCTAGCAAAATTGCAATGTTGATTATTTTTTTCTTCCACCAATAACTATCGTTTACATTGCAATTTTTTTTAATGCTGATAAATGTAGGAGGGAGATTACCAAAACCAGGGGGTGGGGTCAAGTGGGGCATCAGTTTAGACTAAGATGACAAAGTCCAAATGAATGAGTTTACTTTTATCTAGTTTTACTCAGGTATAAACTATTTGTTTGAGAAGATTTGTTTGCATAGGCTGAAGCAATCAATCAGTAGTTTTGAATCTTCAGGTGTGGACCTGTTATTTTCATCTGACAACAAATGAGCTCCAATAATGTTGCAACGTAAACGCTATAGTAAAATTTTGAAATAAACATTGCTTTGATTTGAATAAAATAGAGTTCTCTTTCCTGAATTTGGATTTAATCAACTAACATTGCACTTCAAGGGAATCATAGTATAAGGGTGTGTGTGTGTGTGTTGCTTGTATCCAGATGTTTGGTACAAAAGGTAAATAGACTAATGTATGGAATTGGAAGGTTGTCTTCTAGAAAACGCTTAAGGTAGCTCGTTAGCTTAGTTTAGACAACATCATTGCTTAGCTGAATTTGTATGTTCTCATTATTTTATTAGATGTTGCTTGTTTATAGTTTCTATACTTTCACTGCAAATGCTTGATTTTTTTTGTTTACTTTATTGCTATAGGAATCTGAAACTGTAAATAAGAAGTAAATATACTGGCCACATCTAATATTATGCCTTTCACACAGCAGTTTCCTCTTTGTAGTCTCTTCACGCTTGCAGTCTTTCTCCAGTCAAGACTCTCCCCAGTATTTTGAAGGAAATTTTGAGGTGGAAAAATGAATGGAGAAGAAGAATCTATTTACTAGTGATTTTTTTTTGCTGACAAACAAAATTAAGAATATCTAGTAGGATAGGCATTTTAATAGTGTTTACATATCTGTGGGTTTTCTATGTAAGTAATATTCAATTATGATTTATTGCTGACCTTCTGCACTTCAAATTTTGTAATCAGTTTGTAGTTTTAAAATATTAATGGAATTTTCTTTGAAATGGAGAATGTTGCAAGATGGTTATAAGTATTCATCAAATTTATATAGCAACCACCTTATTAAAATTATGTATGTTACTTAATCACAAGATCCTCTTACATGTTCTTTTTCCAAACCCTTTCAGGAATGCATGTATGTGTGTAGATATTTCCTGATTTACGAAGTAAGAAATTTGAGACAATGCACAGTGTGTGAGCAGTTGTAAATAAGAAACATATTCTTTAATTGAAAAATATTTATAGTACCATACAGTATGGTGCAATATTATGCTTCTCTGTCTTCTGCTACTGAATTATTTTGTATTGTTCTAATTTTATAGAAGAAACGCAAGCAGAGTACCCAGGATGAAGATGCAATCAGTGTGTGTAGCTTTGATTCAAGTGTAAGTATTTGGAACATGGAATTGTTTAATGAAGTTGCCCAATTTGTTTTGTTAATATTATTGCTCGCCATCTCAGTTCAAAAAAGTGGAATTGTGTTTTGTTTGTTGAGTGTCCTAGCTGTATGGTCCAGCTTGAAACCAACATAGGAGCTCTATATTATTATATTTAAATTGCAAAGCTAATGGCTCGATATGTTAATGCAAACTTGAAGGGTGCAAGCTTGTAAGGCTAAGATGATATGATTGGGAAATAGATTGTTTCTTTGTTTATCAATGCTTGTAGTTGCATGACAGTGCAAATATGGATGCTCAAAATTTTAATCACAGCTGATAATTGTAACAGTTGGGGTCCACATATCTGGATAGCATTCAGGACAGGATGGGCTGATTTGTAGCATCAAATGATCTGAAGGAAATAATCTTTCTTAAAGTTTAAAGCAGGAAACCTAAAAAGAAGAAAGACAAGAATCCCTGAAAAGGAAGTTAAGTTGTTGACTATATAAAAGAAAGAGTTTTCTAATTTAAGCATCGCACTGAGTAATAATGCTTTGCTAAAGTAATCTTAATTTCTTAATTTCTGGCAACTGAGTAGAATGATTAATCACCAACCATCATCACTATCCATAATTTATTCAAGCTAAGCATCTCTAAGAGTGCAGAACAAAGGCTATATTAAAATCAGAACTAGCTAGAGAATGTAAACAAGTCCTATTTTAGATCTCTTTATCACAATGTTTTCCAATTTGGAATGGCCAGAAATAGCCTGCATTCAAAGGAATTCAGAATAGAATTCAAAATCAATTAAAGATGGCTGGTTCACTAACCATATCACTTGAGGTGAGGAACAGCATTAAGTGAGGAATAGGAATAGGAATAAGTTTATTTATAGGCCGCCCTTTTCCCTGAGGGGACTCAGGGCGGCTAACAACTTATAGGGAGGGGATACAAACAATAACATATAACATAACACATAATTAAAAAATAAACAACATTCATTCAACATTCGGGTGGGGGCGGATCAAATCTTTACCCCCAGGCCTGGCGGGATAGCCAGCTCTTGAGGGCTGCGCGGAAGGTCTGAAGGGTGGTGAGGGTACGAATCTCCACGGGGAGATCGTTCCAGAGGGTCGGAGCTGCTACAGAAAAGGCTCTCCTCCGCGTAGTGGCCAGCCGGCATGGCTGGCAGATGGCACTCAGAGGAGGCCTAATCTATGAGATCTAATTGGTCTCGAGGAGGTAATTGGCAGGAGGCGGTCTCTCAAGTATCCAGATCCACTACCATGAAGGGCTTTATAGGTGGTAAGAAGCACTTTGAAGCGCACACGGAGATCAACAGGTAGCCAGCGCAGCTCGCGGAGGATAGGTGTTATGTGGGTGAACCGAGGTGCACCCACAATCACTCGCGTGGCCGCATTCTGGACTAGCTGAAGTTGCCGGATGCTCTTCAAGGGCAGCCCCATGTAGAGCACGTTGCAGTATTCCAGTCTAGAGGTCACGAGGGCACGAGTGACTGTTGTGAGGGCCTCCCGATTCAGGTAGGGTCGCAACTGGCACACCAGGCGAACCTGGGCAAATGCCCCCCTGGTCACAGCCGACAGGTGGTGATCAAAGGTCAGCTGTGGATCCAGGAGGACTCCCAAGTTGCGAACCCTGTCTGAGGGGTGTAAAATTTGCCCCCCCAGCCTGAGCGGTGGAACGCTAACCAAATTATTGGGAGGGAAACACAACAGCCACTCGGTCTTTTCCGGGTTGAGTACAAGCTTGTTAGCCCGCATCCAGTCCCTGACGGCCTCAAGACCCTGGCTCATCACGTCCACCGCTTCATTGAGTTGGCACGGGGCGGACAGATACAGCTGCGTATTGTCCGCATATTGATGGTATCTTATCCCGTGCCTCCGAATGATCTCGCCCAGCGGTTTCATGTAGATGTTAAATAGTACGGGGGACAGGACCGACCCCTGCGGCACCCCATATGTTAGGGGCCTCGTGGTCGATCTCTGTCCCCCAACCAACACCGACTGCGACCTGTCCGAGAGGTAGGAGGAGAACCACTGCAAAACAGTGCCTCCCACCCCCACCTCCCGCAGTCATCGCAGAAGGATACCATGGTCGATGGTATCGAAAGCCGCCAAGAGGTCAAGAAGAACCAAGATGGAGGCGTGGCCTCCATCCCTGGCTCTCCAGAGATCATCGGTCAATGCGACCAAAGCGGTTTCTGTGCTGTAACCAGGTCTGAAGCCGGACTGGAAGGGGTCCAGGTAATCGGCTTCCTCCAAGGACCGCTGAAGCTGGTAGGCCACCACCTTCTCAACAACCTTCCCAATAAAGGGGAGGTTGGAGACTGGACGGTAGTTGTTAAGTACGGCTGGATCCAAAGATGGTTTCTTCAGGAAACCATCAAGTGAGCATATTCAGGAAACCTTCAAGTGAGCATATTCATGTTAAGCAAGTTTCATGACTTAATGAATGTGAGAATGAAATTGTTTATATTATAATTTAATTGCTAATCATCAACAGTTTGACACAATTGAATGAATAACATCATCATCATATAATAATAATCAAACAATTTAATTTAAAAATTGATTTTTGTATAAATAAAGTACACAAACACATACATACATAAGTTCCATTCAAGTATTTATTGAAAATACTGTATCAATAAGAAGCATCTTATTTCCAGACAGGAGATAAATTAGCTAGCATCCTACCTTGTCGTTACTTTTAAAGCCCTACATGGTATTGGACCTGGGTACTTGAGAGACCGCTTTCTGCCAATTACCTCCCTATGACCAATTAGATCCCACAGATTAGGCCTCCTCCGGATTCTATCAACTAGCCAGTGTCGACTGTCGGCCCCCCGGGGAAGGGCCTTCTCTGTGGCTGCTCCGGCCCTCTGGAATGATCTCCCCGTGGAGATTCGGACCCTCACCTCTCTCCAGGCTGTTCCGGCAGGCCTGGGGCTGATGAGTTCCCAGCCCCACTCGAATGGTTGTGGCTGTTGATGAGTTTTTAATTTGTTGTTTGTATTTGTTTTGTCTTCTTGTTTTTTTGTACTCCCCCTTTCCCTATTTGGTTTTGTTAGCCGCCCTGAGTCCCCTCGGGGAATAGGGCGGCATACAAGTTTAATAAAACTAAACTAAACAAACTAAACTACCAGTTTGCTTTTGGAAGCCATTATCTAATCTGAGAAATAGATTAAATTTAATAAACTTTCTAAGAATTTTGATAAGTGTATTTTCTTATGCCTACGTAAACCCAGCATTTCCCCTGTCCCCCCGCTGTTCTTTCTTTTCAATCAGTAATTTCTGCCTCTCACTTCTGATTTACCAGAGACTCTAGTAAGTTTGCCTTAGCAATTTAATCAAATAAACTAAGGTTTATATGTAATTCTAGACTATTATGTTCTGCTAAATTATAAAGAAGGAAGAAGTGGTATGAGCACAAAGCTTTTTTATAATGTATTAAATTGTGGCATGGTGTATACAGGCAGGCAGACTGAATCGTGAAATCCCCCTATTCTAGAAAATAGGAGTTTTGAGATGGCAAACTGTTCTGTCCCCCTTTCTCCGCTCATTAACAGACGACAGGCAGACAAACTTAAAAGGAACTTTCTTTATCAGTTCTCGGCTCAGACTGAAAAGACTCACAGAAGACTGCTGCTGAGTCACAACAGCAAACTATGATTTAGTCAGATGAAACTATGTGCTTTTCATGACACTACTTTGACTTAAATCCAAATATTTTAATCTGTCTAAATTGATAGTTCAATGTACAGTTAACCAATACAAGTAATTTGTAAGGTGCTCCAAAGATTTTGTGTGGGAATCTTTAACCAATAAAACACTTAATTTATAGGAGGATATTGCCTTACACAATTCCTATGTTGTGTATTTATCAAATTTCTATTTTTTTTAGAAATCTTATATAAATTCTACAGTTTTATTTTATCTACCCCTTGAAAGATATAAGAGTTATACCTGATATGTGGAGTAGATATAAGCTAAAATATAATCTACTGAAAGTAAGAGAAGTGAAAAGAAAGTAAAACTTAAATATGCACATAGAATTAGATTGAAAAAAAAGGTGCTGGCTTACAATTAATATTGCTGACAAATTAGAACCCATTTTAATTAAGAGAGAGTTTGTAACTGAGATCTGCTGCATAATATTGCAAATTGACTAAACAAATAGTGCATAGATACAATTTACTAGTTGGAATCTACATTTAGTTTGTGCTGTGTTCTCCATATACAAACTTGAATTGAATTTTTGTTGGGTTGATTAAATAATACACTACTGTATCATAATCAAAAATAGTTTTTAGTTAAATCTGTTAAGTAATCAGAGCAATATTGTATTGAATGCTTTCTTCATTGTGGGGATTCTTTTCTGCTTTGTGTGTTTATAAAATTGAGAGAGATAACTAAAATATTGATGATAAGCATAAAAGATTCTGTAAATATTGGAGAATTTTGATAGTATGAGTGGAAAGGCTTAAGCAGACTAATATAAAGGAAAATATTAAAATGTTTAGAATATTTGTGTTTTTATTAGATATATTAAGGTTTGTCTCAGTTTAGGGATGCAAAAATGTGCACTTTTTTTTTGCAGTCATTTTAGTGGGGGCAAAGTGTCCAAGTTTTAGGGTGGCATTTATTGGAATTTTGATAGGTTCAGTGCAAAAAGGATTTGTCATTCTTTGCAGCAATGAAGACAATCATGTCCCTCCAGGCCTCACTTATTTTGGAAGTCCTACCTTTAAGCTTAAAGTCTGGAGTGGACTTATGTCAACAGAAGTTGCACACTCTTGTCTTAATTTGAAGACTGATTTCTCAAAACATCTAAATTTTTCTTCAGTTACTCATTTAAAAAAAAAGATTGCATTGTTAGTACTGCTTTGGACAACAGCATTTAAAATATTTTTGTTCTGGATTCCTGTTTGGAAAATGTCTATTTAAAAAAAAAATCCTATCGTAGACATTCCTTCATGTGATTGACATGCATATATAATTTATTTGTTTTTCTAGTCAGTTACTAAATATAATTTGATAAGAAATTGTGGTATTTGCATTTTGAAAGAAAGTGAAATGGATTTACATCCAGTTTTGGTAGCAGTGATTCTCATATACTTCTTCTGCAATTGCTTTGAATTTGGGGGTTGGGGGGTGGTTTGATTAGTGGTCAATATTTGTAGCCATATTGCATTTCTGGTTTTAAAACTGTAGCTTTTTAGAATCTGAGTTGATGTAAGTTAGCCCACTAACTTATTGAAGTTTCTGAAGTGTTGATAAACTCTGATGGGCTATTTCATTTACTCACTAATTTCTTCTGTGATTATTTTGTCCAGAGAATAAATTTTGCTCACTCCCTTTGTATTTAAATGTGTCAATATAAGTTTTCTAAATAGCAACAGTTCATTAAAGAATAATATATATGCAATGCCTATATTTTCCTCCACCTTTCTTGAATCTCTTTTTCGAACTGTGTCTCATAGTTGCCTTTTCCTAACATATTAGTGCAGAACACAGATTGCATGGTTTCATTACAGGTAATCCCCTGGTTTACGAGCCTTCCCTTAGCGAATGTTCAAAGTTATGTGATAAGTGCCTCCTAGGGTTTACAAACAAGTCCCAAAATTACGAATGATGCAGCAGTCGTTTGCTCTAATGAATGACTGCAGAGGCTCTGCAATATTCACCCCATCTATCCCCCCATCAAGCGTTTTGGTGACGAAATATGTGGTCCTCCAGGCCTCCTTTCTCGCCTTCAGCCCTTTTCAAGCCAGTTTCAGTTCACATTTTTCACTGGCAAATGGATTGAAAAGGGCTCTGGAGGCTAGAAAGTAGACC
This sequence comes from Thamnophis sirtalis, assembly GCF_051295495.1. NCBI lineage: Eukaryota > Metazoa > Chordata > Lepidosauria > Squamata > Natricidae > Thamnophis > Thamnophis sirtalis. The sequence continues at coordinate 65,665,674 of NW_028261383.1, forward strand.
TGGAGGGCCACATGTGGCCTTCCATGCCTCCTTTTTCATCACTGAATCCTTCAAGCCCTTTGCTGAAGAGAAAGGAGGAAGCAAGCAAAGAAACAGGCTGGAGAGGAGACAGATCTTCATAACGTAAGTCACTAGGTATGGCAGGATGGGGAAGGAAGCAATTGTGAGGACCCCAAGGGAGGGAAAATGATGTATCTGTGAGTTAGGGGAGGCCTTGGGTGGTCTGAAGTAGGTGGCCTTTTCTATTACTAGCCCCCCCCCCATGGCCTTCCCCACCCCGAGATACTTCATGTTCACTTAATGAACCGTACATTCGATAAGGCAGGAGTGATCATGTTTATTGTACGAGATTCACTCCTATGAATCCTCAGGTTATGAATAGAGTGGGCATGGTCCATCACATTAGTAACTTGAGAACTACCTGTATTTTATATTCTAAATAGGACTATTTCTGCTCCTGTGTGGATTACCATTTTAATGGGGGTACTCTGCCCCTGAAGTGGTTAGTTGCTGTTCTTGGAGAATAGTTCTCCAGTTTTATAATGTTCCAAAAAAAAATATTGAATCATGTCACATTGTCTAGGTAATAGAAATATCACACTGGTAAATATTTTAAATTTGCTTTGTTTCAGATACTATTTTTCTTGATTCTCAAAATAGTCAATATTAGTGTATTAATAATACATTGCATCATTATTAAAGCAATATATTAATGTCATAATGAACATTAAGATGAAAAACATCCAATTTTAAAAGTTTCTTTGTTCCCTTAAATGGAAATTTAAATAATTTAAGATCTTGAGGACTCAACCTACCGCCCTTACAAGTTTCTTGATGAGGAGTTGCAGAAATGGTAGCTTAGTACTTTGTGGAGGTTGCTTGGTTTAATTAAAGGGTTCATACAGTGCCTTAATATTATGCTTGTTTACTTGGCATGTATTAAAAGTAGATTAGCTATATTGACTTGATTATAAACTTTGAATCCAGATGAATACTCTCCTGCTGTATTACAAATTAAAGGCAGATATCTATAATTCATGAGTGTACATCCCTCTTTTTATTTTTTGCATTCTGTTTACCACAGTTTAGCAACACATTCAGCTTACATCGATAAGAACAGTAATAATCTGTTCTGTGGTGATTAGAAATTCTTACCATTTAGCAGGAAAGAATGCTCATAAGTATACATGTAAGGCTAAAACAGTGACCAAAAAATGAGAGATAATATTGATACTTTAATAAGTAAGTTACAGGTATGGTGACAAGGGTTACTATTGATATTACTAGTCTTGAATAAACTAAAATAAGAGGGAAAAAAGGTGTTCAAGTAAGGTGGCAGTGGAAAAAGTCTGAGGGATCACCAGAATGTTTCCTTCCTGCCTTCCTTACAGGATTAACCCAGCAAAGTGGAAAAAAACAAAATGAGATTTCTTCCAACAACCAGTTCTCTGAATTGCTTCGAAAGTTAACAACCGGTTCTCCCGAATAGGTGCGAACTGGCTGAATCCCACCACTGCTATCGGCTGCCATAGAAATGGGGAGGGTGGGGGCATGGTATTTGGTATGGGAATAAATGGTACAGGAGTGATATGAAAAAGGGAGTTTTCTTCTCACCATCTTCTGCACATGCTGGTGGCCGGTGTTTGGAGTTGGTCAAGGCCAACCATCCTGCATACCAACATGTTGATGCCTTTTGGAGATGCACCCCACATGACACCTAAGAAAGTTGCAGATTGGACACTGAAGTTTGAGGGAGGGGGCTGGGTTATCATTTGATATGTATCTGTTCACGCTTTTCTGACTTAGATCTTGCTTTACTTTTTGCTGCCATCTTTTCATAACCAGTAAAAATATTTTAATTCCACGAACAATGGAGTTAGAAGTTTTCTTTCTTGGTTATTGAGGGAGGTACTCCTGACATTACCTGTCATTAATCACTTTTTACAACACTGTCATAACTTCAGTTGTTAAACAAATGGTCTAAATGAGGACTAGCTGCTTAGTCTTCAAAACTATCTTCCTACCAGTAGTTAGTGTTCTCGTATCCCTTTAGCTCATTAGATTGTTATTGTGTTCTTTTATGTTGCTCCCATTTATACAGTATGTCAGTGGAGATTGAGTTAGAAACCTGTACAAATTGTCTGTTCAATTAAACATGCTAAAAATTGATTAGAATACGATTAATTTATGTTGTATTTGTTTTGAAAATGAACATGCAATATTTAGTCTATTTTTATACATCAATCATGGGCGTAGGAAACATGCTGGCAAATTTTAATCTTTGTTCTATTAGCCAGAGTGGTTTTATTAAAGTGGTTTTAAAACACTTAAATATATTTTTCTTCAGTGAGTATGTAATATAAGGTTGTCTGTGACATAAAACAAGGAATGTCATTCTGAATGTGTATTTTTTGGCACCACAAATCTTGAGAATATACCATAAATGCCTGTTGTAGCAGACATTGAACAATGAATACTCGTAATGTTTTATTCTGACCTGGTGTAATAATATTATGTGATTAGAAATGTTATTAGTTGGGGGTTATAAATTCTGTGTATGGAATTATTCTGGATCACATACACATTCACGTACTGTTTGAAAGGACAGATTCTGCATGGATTTTGATAGCTTTAAAGACTAACCCTGAATTTGGAGAGACTATGAGAAAATCAATTTTGCTGACTATTCTTTATATCTAATTAAAGCTAATAAAACTTAATTGCCAAATTCTAGGAAGCTTATATTCAGAAGATAAGAAGGGATTAACTACAGCTCTGATTACTGGACTTGAGATAATGAAAAATATATTGTTGCTGCTTTTATTATTTGATTTTAATTTAATGTTGATACCCAGTATGGGTAGAAACGATGCAGACTTCAAGCTATAGCTCTGTGTGTTCATGAATTATGCATGCCAGTCTACTTCCAATAGATGTTAATCTGGATTCAGAATGGATAATAAAGTCAGTGTGTCTAATCTATTTGTAATCCTATCTGAGGACAATCTACATTGATAATATTACCCTCTGTCACTTATATATCAGAAGAATATGGCCTTGTTTTAGTAATTCAACTGAAATAATGAAACTGCAAATAGGATTGTATATATTTATTCTTTCTCTCTTCAAATCTTTACAACAATCTGGAAGTATAACTTGTTTTAAACTAGAAATTAGAGTGTAGTAATAAATGAATAGTCATATTTTAAGATTGGAAGAAATCACATCTCCCAAGATTCATAAGTGATCAAAAGTTAGGGATGAGGATCTATCCAAAGTTAATTACATGTAGTCTTCACTTAACAATCTTAATTGGCATAGGCAATTCCATTGCTAAGCAAAGTGGTTGTCAGGCAAAACATCACATAACTCTTGTTTAGTGACAGCAGTTCCAGAGTTCCTGTTGCTGCTGTTAAGCAAATTCCAAGCAGTACTTAGATAAGAATTGCCCTGATCTATGTTATCCCCCTCCCAGCCTCAGTTCTTCCAAGGCAAGCAGTTGCCTTCCTTTCAACTTCTTAGATCCACCTATATATCACTAACTTTTCGCCTCATTGTATAACATGGCTGAGATGAAGGGCCATTATATGCCTCCCTCACTTCCTCACTCCTCTCCTTCCACCCTCCTTTATGACAATATTGATAACTGTCAATAGCTAAGAAAAGCAGTCACAGCTTGTGTCTGGCAGTAAGAATTGGGGAGAGAGGTGTGGATTCAGCCCCACGCATGACAGAAAGAATAGGTGGGAGAGAGGACAAACCACCATTGTGAAAAAGATGAATCACACTTCTACTTCCCCAACATGGTCCCTCTCTGAGTCCTTGCCAGCTGTTCTGGTGGAATAGAAAGGATGAACTTTCTTTACATGTGAGTTGGGTTTAATATGAAATCTGGTTTTGAAAAAATACAGTTAACACTCAAGATATAAAAGATATATTCAAAATGTATAAAAAAGAATAAAAGACCAAGAAAAAGAATTACAAAATAACCAATGATGTATTACATTTTTGAAGCAGATTTTGGATTTCAAACATGAATTTAAGTGAGAACGATCTGATGCAGAGCATCTAGGCTTTGTCTTTGAATATTAGGCAAACTGTTATACAGGTAGTCCTTAACCTAAGGCCACAATTGAGCCCCAAATTTCTGTTGCTAATGTTTCACAAACATTTGTTAAGTGAATTCTGCCCCATTTTACAACCTCTCTTGCCACAGTATAAGTGAAGTTGTTAAGTGAATCACTGCACTTTTAAATTAGTAACACAGTTGTGAATCTGGCTTCCCCATTGACTTTGCTTGTGAGAAGATTGCAAAATGATCACATAGCAATAGCAATAGCAGTAGACTTATATACCGCTTCATAGGCCTTTCAGGCCTCTCTAAGCGGTTTACAGAGAGTCAGCATATTGCCCCCAACAATCTGGGTCCTCATTTTACCCACCTCGGAAGGATGGAAGGCTGAGTCAACCCTGAGCCGGTGAGATTTGAACCGCTGACCTGCTGATCTAGCAGTAGCCTGCAGTGCTGCATTTAACCACTGCGCCACCTTGGCTCCCACATGACCCTGGGACACTGCAACTGTCACAAATATGTATCAGTTGTCTAGAATCCAATTTTGATCACATGACAATGGGGATCCAGTAACAATTATAAGTGTAAAAAATGGTCATAAGTCACTTTTTTCAATGTCATTGCAACTTTGAACTATCACTAAATGAACTGTTGTAAGTTGAGGACTACCTGTACTTTTATTGAAGAACTCTACCCCCAAAGAGAAAGGCAAGGAAGCAGATGGAACCATGAAGATGTTCTAATTTGTAGAGGAGAGACTGATGTTGATCAACTGGCTAAGCCTCCTTCTCTTAGAGATTCTAAAGCTAGGCCAACTGTTACAGGGCTGGAAGCATAGAACTTTTACATAAGTTTTGGTCTAGTTACATAAAGGCTATCATAATACTACTGCCTTTTTAAAATCCAGCATATCTTAATGCTTTATCATGTCTAATTGCTAAGTGAAAAAATAAATATAAAGTTTGCCTTCAGATGTCTGCAGTAATTCTACAAGGAATTCGGTGCAATCACAGGTTTCAACTTGAACATATCACATTCCTTTATTACAGACAAAGAAACCTAAATGAGACAAACTTCTGCCAAAATAAAGAGTCCAGGCATATACGGACAGGCATAATGCAAGTTTAAATCCTGCTTTCCCCTCCTCCCATTCTTAAGTTGCATAGGAATGATAGCTACATTCCCCTTCCCCAACTAGCACAAAGTGGCTCCTGAAAATACCATTGACCAGTAGCATCGGCTGAGTTACTCTCCTAGTCTTCAGACCTGGAAAAACAGCAGGTCTTCAAGCTTTCTGATAAGTGAGTAAAGTCAGGACTAGCCAAACCTCAAGCTGTATTCCAGAGGACTAGTGCAGCTACAGAACAGGCATACTTCCTGAATCTCATGACAATATTTGATTGAGTCCCAGAAAACTCCCTTCTGCTTTATTTAATGGTAGAAGCAATAGAAGTAAGGTGATCCTTCACATTTACTGTGCCCAACACTAGGCATCTCATGTAGGCATTTATAGGTAATAATTCCCATCCTGAATTACACTTGCTGCCTTACTAGCTTCAGCCTGTGACAATTAAGCAGTTTTATACTTGCTGACCACTTCTATTTAGAACATGTATTAAAGATAAATTAGTCATTACTATATTAATGATGACGTATAAGCCTCAGAGTTCATACCACGTGATCGAGCAATAAAAAACAAGCTAACAAGTTGTCTTAGTGGTGATCAAATTGTTCACTGTGTGATCTTAAATAACATGTTAACATTTATTCCTGTCTGTAAAATTTATGCATTTTAGAACTATGTAGGCTTTGAAAAATATTGAGAATTTCTTTGAAGATGTAGGAGCACAATACCTCTTTAAAAGAGCTATATAGTATCTTTTTCAGTTTCTGCATTAATTTTAAAAAAGCAGCTGTTTTAATGATGCACTTTTAAAGAGATCCTGCATTCAAGTTCCTGCATATTTCAAGCACTTCTTCAAATTTATATTTGAAGGACCAATAGGTTTATTAACTATTTCCTATCTTGTTGTATCACTGAAGTAATGCATATAGATTTATGAGTTAAGGTATAGAATAATAGAATATTAAGCATAAGACAGATCTGATTAACTAGAATCATTATTTCCATTCTCTAAGAACATAGTTTATGGCAGAATTTACAAACTATATCATTTATTTATTTATTAGATTTATACAGTAAGCCATCTTATGTGCCATGACCCTGTGCCTCACAACAGTAAAAACACCCCCCAACCATTAAGTATTACAATTCCATGAAATAATTAAGTAATCACTACAAAAACTAATTAAATAGCAGCAGATATATTAATAATGGAATGTTCCCAGAGTGCCTGGTATGAATGCCTGTATTCTAAATAGCATTGTAAAGATTACTTCTTTTGTAAAAAGATTAGTAATTACTTCAACAGTTAAGCCATTTAACCTGTTAGATTTTTAATCTTGTTGATTAGACATGACTTTCCTAGTATTATGACATTTTCATTAATTGATAATAAGAGATCTTTGATTTTCTGTTATGTTTAGTCAATAACAATTAAACTAAACATTGCTCTTCATTGTTTTATTTTGTTTAAGGTAGAAATGTAAGTGTAATGGATAGTCTTAATTTTTGTTGTATTCTAACTATCTAGCTAACCAGCTTTTAACAGCAATCCAGCTTTGTACGGTCATGCCCCAAAATGTGTGATGCTTCTCAGATTTGTGCATAATTCCCCAAAAGCTTGGACCCACAATTTGAAAATCCCTGTTTTGCTATCGTACGGTCTGGATTCCTTTGGATGGAGTTCTCAATAAGCCTTTTTGTATCTGATATAATCTAAAAATAATTGGTAGCAAGACTTAGCTGGCCCTCTTCATTTCACCAGGTATTTACAATTCCCTACCTATGTTTTCATTTAAAATTAAGCACTTTTAGCTCATCTATCTTGGTGTGTCCTGTTTCTAATCTATTTGGCATATACATTTCCTTCTACGGCTGTATGGCCCCATATTCTGCTGTATGTATCTGGGTTATTTCATCCTCTGCAGGGTGATTAAAACAGTTTCATCTCCTTCCATTAATTATGATTCATCTGAAAACAGAAGCTCCCTGCTCTCTTAAGGATTAATCACATCAGTATATACACATTACAACACGTCATTTGCTTTTATAAAAGTCTTGGTTGCTAATGAGGTGAGAAGAGGACATGGAAAGGAGCAAACACTTTGTAAACTATAATTTAATAAGTTCTGATAAACTATCCCCTAAGTTTAAGGTGGGTGGCAATTGTATGGGAATAAACATATTATTAAAATATATTTTGGCTTAATGGTAAGATACTCACAGCTGCTTTCTTCCCCAATTCTTTTTTTTTAAAGGATGAACTAATTTATTTAAATCAATAATTTTTAACTCTGTTGCGATGTATGTCATCGTTTTCCAAATAAGCTCTTTTAAAAATATAAATATGAAATTTCTCATTGCACATGCAATACTGTTTTGCAAACAATTTATCGTGTATAGATTATAATTATGATCAAATATATGTCATTCCTTTCTTGCTATATAATCTACTTCTGAAATGGAATAAGAAATAATCTCACTAGTGCTTTTTCATAAGAGAACTTGTTCACAAGTTTTTATGTGGTATAAGTGTGAAAATCTATCTGCATAAGAAAAAGAGATTTAATATAGAAATGGAAATTTTATGTATAACAAAGGAAAATGTATAATAAAAATAATTTTAAAAAGAAATCAGATACATACTTCACTGAAGTTTGATTGAAAAAATATAAAGGGAACTGATCTTTTAAATATACTTTCCAATTTAAATGTAGCTTAATATTTAATTATAGCTTAATCTCTTATAGCTAGAATTTCATTAATCTGCTTACACTGTGATTTGAAGAAATTGGAACAATATATGTGAAGTCTACTATAATCCATCTAGGCAGTTGAGGCAAACAGGTGTAACTAGAGAAAGTTTTCTAGAACACATTGAAAAATTCAAAATAAAAATATTCCAAAATCTAGATAGCATCATTCCATGAGACCTTAAGGAACTAAAAAAAATGGCATTGATAATGTACAGTATGGCAAAAATATGTTCTTAAAATCTTGCATTGTGTCTCAGGATTGGAAAATAGCTAGTGTAACTCTAATGTATAAAAATAAATCCAAGGGGATTCTAGAAACTACAACTAAATTAGCTTAAATATTTCTAGACAAACTGGCAAAAAACAAAAATAAAAATGTAAAGCATACAGAGGCCTTTGACTTGCTGAGGGAAAGTAATGAACGCAGCTAGGGCAGGTTGAGGGTGCTGTCTCATTAACTTGCTTGAGTTCTTTAAATGTGTTAAAAAGAATATGGGTGAAGGTGATGTGCTTTATTACTTTATCAAAAACTGTTGAATAATTTGAGCAGCCATGGGATAGCAGGGGAGATGGTCTGATGACTAGTAGAAAACAACTAGTCATTAGGATTAGATGGACAATTTTCACAATTTAAGAAGATAAGTGAATTCTCCCAAGAATCTGTTTTAGGCTAGTTAACATCCAAGGTCCTTTCTGACTCTGTTATTCTATTAATTCTGTTCTATTAAATGATTTAATTATTTTAAGTAGAAAAAAGCACAAATGAATCATGAAGAGCTCCAAAGGAATCTCTTCTTACTTGGTAGAAGATTACTAGATTAGACTAGATTACTAAATTGCAAGTGCAATTCAGTATCAAGAAGTGTCATATCTATTGAAGCTAGGAATACATGCTTCACTTATAAAATGATGGGGACTGAACTGTCAATGGCCAACCAAGAAAAAGATCTTGTGGTAGTTGTAGATGGTTAAGTGAAATCAATCTATGCAGTATGCAACAGTGGTTTAGAAAGAGAATTCTCTGCTAGGACATCAGAAAAGGGATGAGACACAGTAGTTCAGATGATAGTACAATGCCCCAATCCAAATTTATTGTGCAGCCACATCTGAGAAAGAAATTGTGCAGCTAGAGAAATGGCAGAAAAGGGCAACCAAGATGATCTGGGGACTTGAATTTATGTTCCATATGAGAATAAGAATAATCCAGCCCCATCTGATGTTATGACTGTTGCTGAATTTTTAATTGTTGTTTTTATTTTTGTACCCCCTTCCCTTTCTTATTGTTAGCCGCCCTGAGTCTCTCGGGAGTAGGGCGGCATACAAGCCAAATAAACCTAACCTAACCTAAGTGATTGGAGCTGATTTTTAGATAAAAGACACAAAAACATGATAGAGGTTAACATGTGCAATGTGCTTGCACAAGATGCATTGGTTGATAGGTTAAATGGCTTCAGAAGAGGTCTAGACAAATTGCTAAAGGACAGTTTTATCAATAACAGCCTCCAGGCATAGGAACAACCTATAAAAACATGGTAGGAGTACAAGACCAATAATGGAAGAGGAGAGCTGTCATTCTTATATCTGCAAGTTTTCTAGGTGCATCTTTTGGGTCACTATAAGAGATGGCATGCTGACATGATATGTCTATGATGTAGGGTATTCTCATATTTGAGAAAGATCAGCTGGTCTTTTTCCTGTTATGCAGCAAGATGTTTTTTTTTACTAAATAATATCAATTCTATATTATAATAAGTGATATTAATAAAGTCCTAGATTTTATATATTTATTTACATACACACATATACTCTGTGAGTGAGATGAGCGGTCTCAACATTTGATCTATAAATAAATATAAACACACACAGACACAGTCACACACCATCTAGGCTTTTATTAATGTCAATTCAATACTGTGCATGAATTTTGAAAAGCAAAATCAACTTAGAGTGTTCTTCGTTTTCTGCCTCCGCATCCGTTGATACATACACTAGGAAGACATCAGAAAGCCAGGGGAATTGCTGAGTATTGGAGATCTCTTGATGTTATAAGCAGAAGGCTGTAGCTGATTGCATCATCTTGCACAAGTCAGTAGCTGATGCATAATTCCAAAGGGACATGGGTGGTAGCAAGGGAACCTAGACAGAAATCCACTTTGCCATAGCCTGCTTAAATTGGAGCTGTTGCAATGCTTGGCCGACACAACAACAGCCTCTATTGAGGAGGCGGAGTGTGGATTATATGGGCATCACTGATGGCACTGATAGATTTTACTCTGCTCCATAGCACAGCATTTGGAAACAAGACTTCATTTTTAACTATGCTGTTTAAGCTGCCTTTGCTGGGTGGCATTACTCTGATTGTTCTGAGGCCAGGAATATTTGTAATCTCTCTCCCCAGGAGATCAACCAAAGAACCTATTTAATGATAGAGTTTCTTGGTTGTTCAGTTTGAAAGAACTGTCCTATTGCTTTTTGGGCTGGACAATTTGCAATTTTCCCTTGGCAACTGTGTCTCTCTATTGCTATCTATGGCTACATTGTCTGCCTTTTTGGCATTTCCTCTTTTGGTAGTTGCATACATTATTTTATTGTTTATTCATACTGTGCGTGCACATATATAAATTTTTAGTCTGTAGTCGGGAAACAAAGACATTTCTCTGAAGTCATTTGGAAGGAGAGATAAAATTAAATCGTAGACATTTCCAGAACACAAACAACTTACTGGCTGGCTTGCTTTCCCAAAAACAGTCAGCATAACCTTTTTCAACAAAACATTTATTGAACTGACAGAACTGTGATATGGTGGATAAGAAGGGGATGTCTGGTATAATGGAAGCAATCCTTCTTAAAAATATGACAGGTACACCAGGACTCCTATAACAGAAGGCAACTGGTGCCGACGGGTCAAAGCAGATCAAGGGGAAAAGCAACAGAAGTTGAAGCTTTAGTGATGAGTCACTGAATACATAGGCCTGACAGGATTCATGAACCTGACATTCTGGTTGAATTAGTAACTGAAAGGTTGCCTTTGTATGGTATGTGATTCCATTTGAGACATTTTGAATACACATATGAATCAAATGGCTTTAGACAGGTTATTGAAAGGAAATGTAAGGATAAAGGGATGGGATTGGCTGAAGGCAAGATGTCACCAATCCAAATAAGTGATAGTACATGCATGGATGCAAGCAAACTAATTGAGGCTGATCCATGGAACATGGATAGTGTACTTGACAAGGCATATGGACACAGGGTAGTTGTGGGGTCTTTTTATTAGATAGCTTTGGGTTCTTGGTCATTCAGTCTCACATCCAAGGTGAACTTCTTTATTATTGTACACAATAGAATAGTTCTTAGAGAAATATGATTGTCTTGGAGTGCTGACTTGGTTGGGTTCATCAGTTGAAACCTTGACATTGAGATTTAAATATTAGGTTAGAGTAGCTTAGAATGTTGTTTTCCTGCACCTGTGACCCATTTGGTCAGAGTAAGTTTTAGGATCAAACCATTCCATTACATGGAATTCTGTATCTTTCATATTCTGAATTTTTAATAGCATAGTTCTATGTTAGCTGCAGTAAGGATAGAAGGAAGGTGGGGAAAGGGTGTTTAATGCTATAGTTTTTCATATCAGCCATTTTCTTTTTAACATTTAAAAAAAAATATTTTCCCAAAGAATGAGTGGTAAGGTCCAAGGCACAGCTATATTGTCTAGGCAAAAATGTTCAAATAGCAAAACCTTCTAGCTGTTCCCACTACAGGATTTTTTTTCTACATTGAAAATTTGCTAGATTTTTGAAAAGATTATGAATTTAGGCTCCTTTTGGAGAGACAGGGTTTGGGTATATAGTATTCTCTTTTTCCGTCTTACTAGGTTATAATTATTTTTCTGGTTTGCTGGCTGCCCTTTGCCTTTTCAGATTTGGCAAGCTGTGACAGAATATTGCATCACAGAGCTGAATCAGACTTCATAGCTCTTCATTGTCAAGAAAGGTAGGCAATTGCATCTAAACATTTGTTTACATATTTAATAAGGGCTTCCATATTACTTCATTTTAAAAAGAACTAGCTAAGCAGCTTATACTCCCCATAGGTTAAATACAGAATCAGTAAACAAAATCAGAGTAGTCTACTTTTATTATTATGGCCATAAGGCCACAAATCAAATACAAATAAAACATGTAACTAGAAACATCTATCATTCAATAGATGAATGCATAATTAAACTAGACAAGTCTGTAACCTGTTGGGCTATCCTTTGAGAGAAAGTAGCACAATTGGAAGTGGCCAGAATGAATATTAAATTTTACTGACTATATTTTTTTATCCCAATGGTGGATGGTTCTAAGTTAATATTTTCTTACCTAAACAGATAAAGAAAAAGACCACAGGCAGGTAAAAAGGCAGTGATTCTGATTCCCTGCTGGCTTCTCCATTGACTTTGTGAGAAGTGTTGGAAATCACAATTACATGACAACAGGGACATTGAAATGGCCACAACTTTATGACTAAAAGTAGTGTGAAAATCTTGGAAATTTCAACTTCACATGAGTAATAGGTCCCAAATTGTTGACATATTCTTTAAATTAGCAGATTTTAGATAACTCGATTTAAAAATTGTTATGATATAATGCACTGTTTGCCAGTCTTGGCAACAGTTCATACTTCTCCATATTCATAAATTCAGAGATATAGAAGGAAGGTGGCACTGTGGCATCCATCCATTCCTTGGAAGTCAGGACATAAAGCAAGCCTCTCCTGCTTAATCTCATTAAATGAGTTTATTGAATTTAGAAAAGGCAACCCAAATTGTAAATTGTTTTAAAGATTAACAACTAACACTTTGAATTTTGAAATTTGAAGCCTATTTTGAACTGTACCCAGAAATAATCAGTTCAATTCTCAAATTATAGTCCAAAACAGACATATTGAATTAAAGCCGCAAGTACTTGGTTGCTGCATTCTGGACCAACTCTAATTTCCCAGTGGTCTTCAGGGAGCGACCCATCTAGGCAAGTATGAGGTGACAAAGGCTTGTATAAAGATCAGCAGGATGTCCTGATTCAGGAATGGTGGCATCTAGTGCACAAGGTGTAGCTATGAAGAAGTCTTCTTTACAGTGTTTTGAGACCAAAAGATTATGGACCTGCTTTGTATAGAGGCACCCAGCCCAGTTGAGGGTCACAGATGGAATTCTGTTAGAATCATGGTGGTGTACTTCTTTATTGAACTTCCTAAATATTCTCCCAGTTCATAAACAAAAATAAAGGTAATTTTGCTAAAAATTGATAGAAAAATCAGATTATCCTCAGAATATCAGCTTTCGTGCAGCTAAACTAACAGGAGCATTTTTGAAAGAGGTAATTGTACTCAATTAACATAAGAGTAGAAAAGGGAAAAAGTCTTAACCCTACTTTCTGTTAACGAAGTATTACTTGAATAAATGCAATTCTATTGACTCAAAGAATAAAATGATAATGGAAAACTAATCAGTATGACTGAGAATACATTTCTCAGATGGATTGAGTTATACAAAGATTAGCAGTACATTTGAAAAATTAAGGGAAATATTTCTTAGACTTTTTTAAAAAAGCATTTTTCCAGTGAACTTTCAATTCCTGCCAGTTGTAAACCTCTGATATTTAATAAACTGATTAGAAGTCATTTCTGTAATCTGAGCTATGAAATTAGATAGAGCAAGTTTTAAAAAACTGAATAAAGAATGTTTGGTCCAGCATTTTAAAAATATATTAGAGGAAATTAAGATCAATTAAAATGTGCAGATTTGCTTATTCTAATCATTTAAATTAGTACAGTCATCAGCTGAATCGAAGTTGAAAAGGTGTCCTTATACCCAGTCCTCCAAAATCTGAACATGATATTGTAAAAAATATTGTAGATGCTTTACAGCAGGGGTGCCAAACTGGATTTCTTTAAGGACCCGATCAGCATTGTAGTTCTCTTCCTGGGGAGGAGTTCTCTGTGGGCCGGGCTGGGGGCAGGGGAGAAATGGGACGGATGCCTCCTGCAGCATCCTGCCAGCCAAAATGGGGTGTGCCCCCATTTTGGCTACCAGAGACACCGCAGGCCGGTCCTTTGCTATTTCTAGGTTGGCCTCCGGGCCAGATCCAGCCCATCGGCCTTGAGTTTGACACCCCTGCTTTAGAGAGAGAGAGCAGCACATGTGTATCTTTTCAGTCAGATTTTTTTTAATGACTTGTCATTATAATGAGTATTTTGTGAAAATGCCAGTGTATGCTTCCCAAACTTCAGATGTATGCACTGGCCCTAATTTATGCTGTGGATATGTTTTCTTTACATGTGTTTTCACTTAAATAAATATGAACAGGAATTAAGATCACAGTACATTTTTTACAGTGATAACATTTGACTTTTCTACTATCCATTAAAGATAATATCTTAGTGATAAAATTTCTGCTTCAACAAAAAAAATGCATAGTTACATTTAAAGGAAAGAAGTGGGCTTTTTGAATTAATCTGAAGGTCGTATTTTCCTTTTTCTTGATCTGTCATGAACTTCTAATTATTTCCTCCTTTCTGTTTGAAGCCATCTTAAGCTTAAGGAAGGACCTAGCTTCTGCGTGGGTGTTTGTCTAGTCTTCCCAAGAGGTTTAATTAAAAAAAAAAGTAACACCACCAGCACAGTAAGATGTAATTCTTGTCTTTCAAGAAGTTGAATGCTTACTTCAAGAAACAGTGTTTATTGTAATATATAATCTTGAAATAGATGTAATATTTCATTTAAAACTAAACAGTACTAATAATGCAGAGAAACAAATAGTAACTTTACAAATTCTATATTAACAGAACTGGCATTCAGTACTTGCAGTGATCACATCAACTACATAATATTATGAAAAAACATCAAAAAGATTTAAAAAATCCTATTGTTCCAACTGTTTTCTGAGCACATATAAATTGAAGTACCTTTCAAATAAAATTATATCATTTACATATTAATTATATATACCAAGGTGAAATTAATATACTGATGCAGGTTAACTATTACTTCATGCCAGATTATGTTAAACCAGGCCAGAAGTGAATGAACTAATATAAAAATTACCTAATCATTAATCAAATAACTTCCCTTTGGAGCAAGGTTTTTGCTCAAAATTAGCATATAGGCTAATTTTGAAGCTAGATAAAGGAAGAAATGCCTTTTCAGACAGTTGTTTAGTTTTGCCTAGTATACTGTAGATGGATGTTTTTCTTCCCAGGATTAATAATGAAGATCACTGTAGTAGAAGGATTAAAACCAAAGTCTTTTTGTTTAACAGAATGAGTTGTAATTGAGGTATGAGTTATTTAATACCAAGAATAAATGAGCAAAAACCTTTGAGAGCAAACTGAGTAATTTAATATTGAAAATACAGACTTTAAGATTGTTATGATGTAGATGAATAGTCAGACACAGGCAACTGAATGGAATAATAAGGTTCTGGGATGAAACAAAATTTCATGAGAATATATATTATAGTTTCCCAAACTGGGGAACAGCAGAGATATTAGGCTAGAACTTTAGTAAAGCTTGATTTAGAGGTACCTGAAACTATATGTAGGCATTGCTGCATACTTATGCTGTGAAGTGGTTGATGGGTAAGCATAGGTTGCTGATGCTGCAGGTGGGCAAATGTGCATATCTCCCAAACCCAAACTGTACATTGTGGAAAGGTATATGTCTTGCGTGCTTTGCTGTTTGAGTACGTTAACATTTGCAGAAATATAAATGCAACACCTATGCAACCATCCCAAAATGACAGACGCATATATTTTCTGACATGCAGTGCCAGAAAAGTCTAATCCAGGCTAAATTGTAAGAATTGTTGATTAGCATTCCAAATCTTCTGAAGGGCCCTAGATGGAGGAAGACTAGCATAGATGAGACGTTATAAATGTACAACATAGCTTTAACAAGTTAGGTTATAAATAATCATTTCCACCCACACATGGACATCCTATTATTGTTTGTTAGCCATCAGAATTATTTACCGTATTTATCGGCGTATAACACGCAGTTTTAAAACTAAAATTGGAAGCTTAAACCCTGCCTGCGTGTTATACGCCGATCTCAGCCTGGCGGCAGCGTCACACAGACTGTGGAAGGAGGGGGAGAAGGAGGGAACCAAAGAGAGCTTTTACCGAGTCTGCGCCCCACAGCCAGGACCGTCCTGGCGCCTCCAGCCGCGTTTCTTCCTGCAAAGCCATTCGGGCAACCCGAGAGTTCCGCTTGACGCCAGAAGGGCTTTGCAGGAAGAAACGCGGCGTTTCTTGTGTGTGTGTGTGTGTGTGTGTGTGTGTGTCTGTCTGTCTGTCTCCGCCATCCCCAACCTCTACACCTTGCAGGACTGCTGCGCCTTTGAGAAGCCGGGGTGGGGGGGAGAGGGGGATGGGAACGACGCCTAACCCCCACCCACACAACCCGGTCCCCGGGAATGCCGCTCCCGCCGTTCAGAAACCGAGGGGGAGAAAAGTTCAAAAGCCGCCGGAGCCAGCTGGAAAAGGAGCGACTTTCCCCATTAGCCGGCGCCCTCCGCCAATCCGCAACGGCCTCGCAAATTAAAAACCGAAGGAAGGCGGCGAGCTCAGCCAAGCGCGGCCAGGCAGCCAGCGGCGCGCACCGGCTTCCCAGCGCAGGGAACTTCTCCGGCGGCTGGGGGGAGGCCGTCAAGCGGAACTCTCGGGTTGCCGAGAGTTCCGCTTGACGCCAGAAGGGCTTTGCAGGAAGAAACGCCGCGTTTCTTCCTGCAAAGCCCTTCGGGCAACCCGAGAGTTCCGCTTGACGGCCTCCCCCCAGCCGCCGGAGAAGTTCCCTGCGCTGGGAAGCCGGTGCGCGCCGCTGGCTGCCTGGCCGCGCTTGGCTGAGCTCGCCGCCTTCCTTCGGTTTTTAATTTGCGAGGCCGTTGCGGATTGGCGGAGGGCGCCGGCTAATGGGGAAAGTCGCTCCTTTTCCAGCTGGCTCCGGCGGCTTTTGAACTTTTCTCCCCCTCGGTTTCTGAACGGCGGGAGCGGCATTCCCGGTGACCGGGTTGTGTGGGTGGGGGTTAGGCGTCGTTCCCGTCCCCCTCTCCCCCCCACCCCGGCTTCTCAAAGGCGCAGCAGTCCTGCAAGGTGTAGAGGTTGGGGATGGCGGAGACAGACAGACAGACACACACACACACACACACACACACACAAGAAACGCCGCGTTTCTTCCTGCAAAGCCCTTCTGGCGTCAAGCGGAACTCTCGGGTTGCCCGAAGGGCTTTGCGGGGAAGAAACACGGCTGGAGGCGCAAGGACGGTCCTGGCTGTGGGGCGCAGACTCGGTAAAAGCCTCTCTTTGGTTCCCTCCTCCTCCTCCTCCTCCTCCTCCTCCTCCTTCTTTCTGGAGCCCCTTCCTCAAAGATTTGGTACCAAAGCAATGGCGGTGAGGAAGTTGTGTCTTTTGGATTTTGCACTGTTGTCTTTTCAATGGTTCTCAGACTGGTTGAACCTTTAGCAGCTGGGGTGATATTCTTTACTGTTAAGGTTACAATTGGATGTGTTGGACAAATCTTAAAAGATGAAACTTTTATTAAAACGTTTGACTTAACTAAAAACGTCTTCCTTTTTCTTCTTCTTCTTAAATATGATTTATTTATTTATTTTTACTTCAGAAGTTTGATGACCGTTGTACAAACTAATCCAACCTAAATGTAGAGGAGGAGAAGAAGGGGGGGGGATTTAAAAAGAGCAGAGGAAAAAGAAAAGAAAGCATGAAGAAAACATAAAGAAAGGGATGGGAGGGAGGGAAGGAAGGAAGGCACTTTATGTTGAAACAGAAAATATTATATAAGGAAGAAAATGGAAATAACTTTTTGCTCAAAGAGGTGTTTTTTCATTTCATATTTGCCTTTTAAGAGGAGTTAATGTTATAATTCATGTTCTAATGTTATAAATTTTAATCCAACATTAAGTTCCGAGCTTCCAAGTCATTTATTTTTAATGAAAAAAAATTTTACTCAAATTTTTGTGTTAAAATGGGGGATGCGTGTTATACGCCGGTGCGTGTTATACGCCGATAAATACGGTACTTTACAATGCAATGCAATGCAATGCAATGCAATGCAATACACTATACTACACTACACTACACTACACTACACTACACTACACTACAATACAATAGCAGAGTTGGAAGGGACCTTGGAGGTCTTCTAGTCCAACCCCCTGCCTAGGCAGGAAACCCTATACCTTTTCAGACAAATAGCTATCCAACATCTTCTTAAAGACTTCCAGTGTTGGGGCATTCACAACTTCTGGAGGCAAGCTGTTCCACTGATTAATTGTTCTAACTGTCAGGAAATTTCTCCTCAGTTCTAAGTTGCTTCTCTCCTTGATTAATTTCGACCCATTGCTTCTTGTTCTACCTCAGGTGCCTTGGAAAATAGTTTGACTCCCTCTTCTTTGTGGCAACCCTTGAGATATTGGAACACTGCTATCATGTCTCCCCTAGTACTTCTTTCTATTAAACCAGACATACCCAGTTCCTGCAACCGTTCTTCATATGTTTTAGTCTCTAGTCCCTTAATCATCTTTGTTGCTCTTCTCTGCACTCTTTCTAGAGTCTCCACATCTTTTCTACATCATGACGACCAAAACTGAATGCAGTATTCCAAGTGTGGCCTTACCAAGGCATTATAAAGTGGTATTAACACTTCGTGTGATCTTGATTCTATACCTCTGTTTATGCAGCCTAGAACTGTGTTGGCTTTTTTGGCAGCTGCTGCACACTGCTGCCTCATATTTAAATGGTTGTCCACTAGGACTCCAAGATCCCTTTCACAGTTACTACTGTTGAGCAAGGTACCACCTATACTGTACCTGTGCATTTCGCTTTTCTTGCCTAAATGCAGAACCTTACTCTTTTCACCATTGAATTTCATTTTATTAGATAGTGTCCAATGTTCAAGTTTGTCAAGGTCCTTCTGTATCTTAAGCCTGTCTTCTGGAGTGTTGGCTATTCCTTGCCAGCTTGGTGTCATCTGCAAATTTGATGAGTTCCCCATTTATTCCCTCATCCAAATCATTGATGAAGATATTGAAGAGTATTGGGGCCAAAACAGAGCCTTGGGGTATTCCACTGCATACTTCCCTCCATGAAGATGCAGTTCCATTGAGGACTACACGTTGAGTGCGGTTGGTCAGCCAGCTACAAATCCATCTGGTGATGATGCTGTCTAACCCACATTCTTCTACTTTGTCTAGTAGTAGGTTATGGTCTACCTTATCAAATGCCTTACTGAAGTAAGGACCATTCCTCTGGTCCACTAATTTTGTCACATTATCAAAGAATGCAATAAGATTAGTCTGGCATGATCTGTTTTTGGCAAACCCATGTTGGCTTTTGGCTATTACTTTGTTTGCTTCTAGGTGTACGCTAATTCGTTGCTTGATTATCTTTTCCAGAATCTTTCCTGGTATTGAGGTCAGGCTGATAGGTCTATAGTTTTCTGGATCTGTTTTTTTCCTTTTTGAAGATGGGATCCACATCAGCTGTTTTCCAGTCCTCTGGTAGCTCCCTGGTGCTCCAGGATCTCTGAAAGATAGTTCAGTGGTTCTGATATCTCTTCTGCCAGTTCCTTCAGAACCCTGGGGTGTAATCCATCCAGTCATGGTGATTTGAACTCGTCTAGGGTAGACAGGTGCTCACTTACCATTTTCTTTCCTATTTCAACTTGTGTTCCTAATCTGATTTTTGTGGTGCTGTTTTTGTTAGGTTGGACTGTTTTATCCCTTTGTGTAAAGACAGATGCAAAACATGAGTTAAATAGTTCTGCTTTCTCCCTGTTGCTTGTCACCTTCTTGCCACTTTCTCCCAGCAATGGACCAATTGTTTCCTTAACTTTTTTCTTGTTTTTAACATGTTGGAAGAAGCTTTTTTTGTTATTTTTTACTTATGTGGCAAGCCTTTCTTCATTGTGAGCCTTAGCTTTCCTCACTTCATCTTTACATGCTCGGGCTTTTGCTGATATTCTGCCTTAGTTATGTCCCCCCCTTTCCACTTTTTATATTTATCTTTTTTGTCTTTCAATTTGTCAGAGAGTTCCTTATGCAGCCATGCTGGTTTCTTTTGGGAGCTGTTATTTTTCTTCTTCATTGGTATTGTGTTAGACTGGGCTTTTGTAATCTCATTTTTCAAAATTTCCCAAACTTCTTGAGTTGTTTTCCCCTTCAGGATTCTCATCCATGGAATTTTTCCCAAGCTCTCTCTAAGTTTATTGAAATTGGCTCTCTTAAAGTCCAAGACTCTAGTTTCACTTTGTTCTACTACTTGCATTTGCATAATGTTGAATTCCAATATTGCATCGTCACTTGTCCCCAGTGTTCCTGTGGCATCAACACCTTCTATCATTTCCTCTCTGCTAGTGAGAAGTAAGTCCAATATAGCTGATCCCCTTGTTCCCGTCTCTACTTTTGGGGAAACAAAGTTGTCTGCTAGGTTTGTTAGGAACCTGTTGGATCGTTCACTTGGTGCAGAGTTTGTTTCCCAGTTGATGTCAGGGTAGTTAAAATCCCCTACTACTATTGTGGTGTGCTTCCTTACATACCTTAGTTAGCTGACTAGCAAAAAATTCATCTACTTCCTCTGCTTGGTTGGGTGGCCTGTAGTATAGACCTCTAGCAATGTCATTTCCCCCCTCCCAACCTTTAATATTGACCCAAATGCATTCAAGATAGTTATCATTGTTGTGCTCTATTTCTGTAGAAATAGATTAAGATGGGTGGCCACACTCATTTGCATAAATAAATGCCATAAAATGACTAGTGTATCAGAATTGTTGCAATAAAGGTCTCCAGGTCATCAGTAAAGGTAATGCTAGTTATAAGTGGATCAGCTTGGGTGGTATCTGAACTCAAATATGCTCAGACATGTATGACATATCATCCATCATTAAGTGTTTTATTTATGGATTGTATCCTGGTTTCATCAGACCTACTGCAAGTGGTCAGGTGCTACAGATTGTCTTAAATTTTAGAAATAAATAAGAAAAGTGTTGTGTTATTTAATATGTAGAAAGGGGAATGAATATAACTTTTAACACATTAATATAGGTCCTGGATTCTAGGAGATTATTGTGCTTTGTTAATGAAAAGGCAAAAGAGAAAGCCAAGGGGAAAAAGAAAACAAGTGCCTTAAGGAGTTAAAAAGAGATAAAGTTTTTCCCCACTTTATTTTCAATGAGCTATATTTTTATTACCTCTCTTTTATTTATATAATAGGGATATTGTGAGTGGTACAGCAAAGGGATATTAATCTTCCTCTTTTTAGAAGAATATTTTGAACTAAGGAAACATGCTTTCAAAATTCTTTCTGCTTCTTTGATCTTGCCTTCTCTTGCATTTTCTTTGTAAAAGGGGCTTTCCCTTTCATGACATAGTAGACTGGACTAGATCTGGCCTCAGGCAATACTTTTGAAAGAGGCCACTCCATCTGCTGTTAGAATAATTAAAAAGGCTTCCATTCCTTTTAGTTAAAAGATGGATTAGATGTGACAGATGAGTTTTTGTCCCAACTTTGTTGCCCTGTTTCATTTGATCACAGAGTATTCAGGATATACTTTTTGAAAAGCTGAAATGTTTTGGGAACCTAACCAAAAATTAATAGTTCCTTTTGTAAGACTAGATTTAAAAGCATATAAGAATAAATATGTAATAGTTAGTTAATACTTGATCCATTTTTCAGAGCATGGATAGAAATATCAGCTTATTAAAAATCGTTAAATGTAGAGCCTTTATGAATGTAAATGTGATTAGAGTGATTAATTTCATGTTCTTCTTGTTGCACTAACAATACAAAAACAGATTTATGATTTCCGCAGTTAGATTGATATCATGGTATCCAAAGCACCTGCACAATTAAAAACTAGCATATTTCCATAATACATTCAAGAAGGCTTTTTAAAAACCATTTCTGAGAAAATAAGCAATTTGTTAAAGTCTGATGCAATTATAGTTCATTATGGCATTTTAATCCTAAAACTTTTTAGGTTTAAATAGCAATGTCATGGGTTCTTCTCCTGTACCAGAAGACTAATATAGCTCAGATCTGATAACTTTTGTAGAAAAAAAGGGCTGCACTGGTAAATTAAAAATAATTGTGGGCTGCAAAGTAATAGCCAGCAGACTGAACAACAATTGGGTAGTGGATGGCGGCAGCATTGGAGCTGGTAGTATCAGGAAGACCTAGAGATGCTTGGCAGTGTGCCTTTTGGGGTAATGACAGATCCTTCCTGGTAGCAGCAATAAAGTTATTGAGTTGGTAGTCTACACAAAGCTGCTTGCTGGGATGCATGTTGTTTAGAACTGTTCTTATTTCTTACGTTCCAATCATGCTATAATGGAGTCATCAGCCAATTATTTTGTTGCAGTGTTACTTCACTAATCTCTCAGTGGTCATTAAGCATATAGTCCTTGATACTAGACTAGCAGTACAGATTGATAAGGATGTCACCACAAGATATTTTTGTTGGCTGCTTTGACTTTCATACCTAACAAATGAGAAATTTCTGGTTGTGTTAATTGTGAAAAGAACACACACTGAAGATGTATTTATTGTGATCATTCTTTTGATCTGAATCCATCTTCTTGTTATGGTGCTATTTACTGGGTCAGTAGCAGCCAAAGCCTATCTATATCAGAAAATTTCATCTTATCCTTGGTTTTTCCTCAAGCTTCGGTATTAAAAAAAACCCTGAAACTTTATTTATTTATTTATTTATAAAATTTACAAACAATATTTTGAAACAGTTGTTATAGGAAAGGAATCCAAGGGACTAAGGGTAGGTACTTTACACTGTCTTCTACACATTATACAGAAAGTCAGTTTCTGCCATTCAAAACACTAATATTACTAATATCTTTTAAGTTCCAAATGATTAATGGACAATGACTTGTTTGGTGAGATTTTTGACATTGGAATGAAGCCACTGAAAGAAAAGAAATATGACAGGTGACAAAAACAGGACACATGTGGTTGTTCTGGAAACCTTTCCCTGTCTCTACCCTCTGGCTTTAATTAAATATAAAGAAAAAATGTGAAATCCAGACATAGAATTGACTTCAAGATTATCTTGTTAGTCAAATAAGTAGAAATCATAATATATTCATTAATTGTTTTGAGCTAATCTCAGGATTTGGAAGAAAACATAATAAACTATGGAGTTTGTTGGGCTATTTTACAGACAATAATTTTTTAATGAATAATATTTTTTAGAAGAAATAGTGCTTTTGAAGTTACAGTTCCACGCCCTTGCCAATTCTCTAGAGAAGGACCATTAATGGTTAGTAGTTTGTACCAATGCTGTGTAAAGTGGTTAGGGAACCATGAAGCTGTCAGTAATTTTTCCCAATGGACTATGCACTATGGCACTGAGATGAAGTAATCCAACTCTGAAATATCTGTAGTCATGTATTGTGAGTGTATTGCTGTAAATTTGGGTTTTGGTGGAAACATTATCTGAAACTACAGTAGCTTTCTGATTTCCTTGTACTGAATGCAGAAGTATGTAATGGAAAAGTATATTCTTCTCAATATTCCTTTAAAGGACACAGTTTCACACCTGATGTTAAAATTAAATTATCCACAGATGCAGTTACAACTCCAGTAAATAATAGAAGCTAAACATATATATTGTTTATAGAGTATCACAAATGGATAGAAGAGATTTCCTGTATCTTTTCCTCTTCACTATCGTTACCTGCATTCCTCTTTTATATTCTGTATTGTAAATTTGAACAATTTGAACAGATTTTAAAAACCAAAAAGAATTACACTCATTTTTTCTGATTTTGATTGAAGCTTCACCTCAGCACAGTACTCAGAAAACAAGCTGCTTACTCCATTACTCTAAATGTTGGTTTTCTATTTACATTCTAAATAGCTCATGTTATAACATAGACTCAAGTTAAAATTATTTCTGAACATTGCTGTATAGTGCCTGCTTTAATTATTATGTAATGCCATTAAGCTTACTTGTTCAGAACCCATGATTCTACTGTTTCTTTTAGTTTCAGGGAATAAACTTCCAGATAAGATAGTCAATATGCTTAGACCTGTGATTACAGCTTAAAAGCAATATAAATAAATACATAATTGCATTTGAATGTTGTTTAGTGTAAACATTTCTCAATATGACATTTGGTTATTTAGATGTATTATAAATGCTTGTTATCTAATTAAGATGGGTTTTTATCCAAAGCAGAATGAGTCCAATATGAGTAATTAAAATGGTAAGTCAGGAAATTGTTCTCATATAGAATCAAAATCACATCAAGTATTAGTACCATTTTATAAAGCCTTAGTAAGGCCATACTGGAATACTACATCCAGGTTTGATCACCACTTTACAAAAGAAATGTTAAGACTTTGGAAAAAGTGCAGAGAAGACAACTAAGATGATTAAAGGCCGGGAGACTAAAACATGATGAATGGTTGCAGGATTTGGGTTTGGCTAGTCTAGACAAAAAAGGGACTAGGGTGGACATGATAGCGATATTCCAATATTTGAGAGGCTACCGCAAACACTTATCAACTTATTTTCCAAAGCACTAGCTGGCAGGACAAGAAACAATGGAGGGAAACTAATCAAGGAGAGAAACAGCCTGGAATTAAGGAGAAACTTCCTAACAATGAAGACAATTAATCAATGGAACAGCTGTTTTCAGAAGTTGTGGGTGCTTCATCATTGGGTTTTTTTTAAAGACGAAACTGGATAGTTCATTTGTCTGAAATGGTATAGGAGCTCCTGCTTGAGCAGGGGTTGGACTAGAAGACCTCCAAGGTCCCTTCCAGCTGTATATTGATTGATTGATTGATTATTGAGAATAAAAATGTTGGCAATTTTATACTCAGAAGCACTTCAATGTTGTTTTCCTTTTGCCTAATGCCAATAAAATCAGTTAGTCCAGGCTTTTCTAGCTGGATGTACTCTCAATGGTGCCAGCAACTGTGATAGCTGGAGATGGTAGTTACAGTTTGAAGAGCATCATAATAGGAAATTTGATGAAGTTTGTGTTTATTGTAACTTTCTAGATCTTACTCTCCACCCATCTATTTTCATATTTTTTTAAAAGATGCTCAAAATTGTTATAATAAAATTGCTTGGACATCCATGTAGTTTTTTAAACCATAGAGGTAAAATAGTCTTAGGTGGAGGTATAGATCTTCTGGATGGAAGTGTGCATCTTCTTCTGCAGACTTACTGTATATGCTTGGAGGCGATACAACATTCTCTCTCTTCTGCATCATTTAGAAAAAGAAATGCTGGAAAACAGCCAGGAGAAACTTTTGCCTGTTCTGGCAAGTATCTTAGAGATGTCTGTCCTATGTTGTGTACTTTGTGCATGATACAAAATTTAAACATTTCAGGTTTAGAAAAGATAAGTAACTAGGAAATGCGATAGACTTCCAGGACTGAAGAAACAATAAAAAAGCTTCCAGGTGAATAATGGATTCAATCCCTACCCATGTACTTGATCTAATATCTAGTGTAAATGTAAGCAGTTTTCTGCGTACTTTGTAGTTCACTTTTTGATAATCATATGCAATTGGCCAAATGTAGTTGATTTACAGTAACAATTCTAAAAATAGTTCTTCAAATGTAGGACTGGTTTGAAATAACAAATAGTACACATTTTATATTATTAATTATTACTATTTTAATAAGTGTCTGGCAATTGGATATCTTTTAAGTATGTACTAAAAATGCATGTGCTGGTTTTACATCATCTTTTCTCTCACTGTCAATTTTGTGACTTTTAATCTTGAAAATAGTTGTGACTCAAATAATTTTTAGTCTTCTAATGACCTTCACTATGTTAGTATTCTTTCCATTTTCATTATCAAGCTAAGTAAATGTGGCTGGCATAACAATAGAATGCAGAAGTTGCTGGCTCTAACATTGTAATCAGACGCTGCTCATCAACAGTCCTCATCAAATTGGAGGGAAATATCAAATGGGATGCCACGGTGCTCAGTTCTGGGCCTTCACTTTTCAAAGTTTTTACTAATATTTTATTAACTGGAGAAAGAACAGAAGAAAATACTTATCCAATTTGGAAATGACGATGCTTTGGACAAAATAACTAATAACTTAGAAGACACAAAATTAAATTTTGTTCTATCCTTAGAAACAAAAATAATATTCACTTGTACAGACTGAGGGATAACTGGTTTGACATTTCATATGTGATTAAAAACTGAATATGAATTAACTGTAATGTGATCTGCAAAAAGAATTTGACTGCATCTTCTGTACATGCATATATATCATTTTCAAATTATGGGAAGTAATCATTCTGCTATTGATTGATCAGATATCACTTGAAGTGTTTGCCCAGTTTTTCTACCAGTCTTCAAGAAGGATTTAGTCTTCATTCAGGAACAAGTTCAGAAAAGGGCAATCAGGAGGATCTGAACCTAAGTCTTCAGAGTAAGAAGGAAAATGTTAACATTTTTTAAGTACCTAAAAGGTAAAAATAAAAAAGTGCCTCACACAAAAAAGTTAAGAAACATCTGTTCTCCCAGATTGTTAGATGCAGAATAATGGGTTTGTTACAGAAAGGCAAATTATTAAATATTAGCAAAAAAGTTCAGATTAATAACATCAGAATCAATTATTTACAAGGGGGCTGTTGTCCCCCTTCACTAGAGGCCTTATAGGCAGCTGATAGACACCTATCAGAGATGTTTTGATTTGGATACCTGAACTGATGGGTGTGGTCAATCCTAAACCAAAACTTTTACTTTTTACTCCCTGATTTTGTGGATGTTCTGAGATTGCTGGGACCTGGGAGGGGAAGTTAGAAGAATATGTTTTACTGTTCCTGAGGATGTACTACCTTAAAGCTTGAAAACATGGCAACGTTTGTTGGAGCAAGTTTGGATAATACCCTTTAAAGTTAAAATGCTTTTGTTTAATATTTGGCAGTAAAAAGGATGAAAGCTGAGGAAAACTTTCAGTAGTCAAAAGTTGAGTCTCCCCCATATGAGTCAGAATTCTTCATTCTTTTCCTTATAATTGTTTCCCTCCCTGTTCTTATCTTTAACATGTAGAAGTTTATAATCTTCCAAGCTTGTTTATAACTTCTTCAGTTTGGCCTTGGGAACATGAATGAAATAGCATGAGCAGGAATCTGATTTGCCAACTGAGGGTATCCTACTAATAGCAATATTAGAAGAATATCAAAGACAGACTGGGGGCCAGTTTGTGTATGAATTTCTCTGCAATGAAATTATCCAGAGTTAAAGAAAAACTGCTTCTTACCCTGCCTTGTTCTTACATGGAACAGCTGCATTAATCCCCTATGCTATAGAACAGATCTGTGGAAAGCAGCCATGCACAAATAGAGACACTTGGTTCCAGGTATAATAAGAACCAGGTGAAGCATAACTATAATTAAAAATCAGCGAAGAATGGAAAACAATCATCTGGGTAATTGTAAGCAATGCTGCATTATTTCAGGAAAGCAAGAGGGTCCACTCCTTTGTTTTGCAAGCAGGAAGAACATTTGACCGTATGCTCTGATTTACTGTTATTTCTGCAGCTACATTAATATTACAAGGGAAATAATAAAATCTGGACTCCTGAACTATTATACTGGAAAGGTGAAAGAAGGGAATGATAGTAAAAAATGAGAAGGGGGAAACAGAGACATGTGCCACAGACTAGATAGAGAAGAAATAGAATTTTGATTCCAGCTAGGGAAACCCAGATGAGAGCAGTGGTGTTTGAAAAAGATTGAACTTTGGAAATGAATAGAAAAACATGAAACACTGAAGTCCTGTGTGTACCTGAAAGTGATTCAGAAGATATGAGTTTATTAGAAAAGGCACTGCTGCTGTAAGAAATATAATCATTTAAAACTAATTAAGATACTTAAAGGAGCAGAATCCTTTTCTAAGGCGCACACAGAAACTTGAAGAAAGTAGGATATTGAATAGCAGAGAGCATTTGTATGAAGCTGAATATCTGACTCATTTTTGAAGCATGTATGGCACATATGGCTGTGTCTAGTCTAAAGGAAAAAAGATTAGAAAGGGAGAGGGCTGGGTTTTTTTTACAAAGAAGTTTGTAGGAAAAGATAAAATCATTTCTGTTCCATGAAGAGAAATATTAGTGTCAAATATTAGTTTGATTTGCTAATATTTTAGACTTGACCTTTTGTTTATAAAAGCTTCAGCAATCACATTGCTACGCTAGTAGGTACAGGCTTGTTCCATATAGGTGTATAAAAACAGAGAAGGAAGCATCTATATATCTACACACGCACGCACGCGAGAGAGAGAGAGAGAGGGGGGGGGAGAGAAAGAGAGAGAGTTTGGCTAGCAACTAGAATGTCATCTACAAGTCTTTGAAAACTGATGACTCAAGTCAAATAGCAGTTTGATTTCCAAATCAATAGGAACAATTTAACTTATTCATTATCAGGCTCTAAAAGTTGTTCTTGAGAGGCAATAATCAATTTCTAAACTGAATTCATGTGGAACATGAATTCAGATTAAAGGTCCTTGTTCTGTTGTGACAGAAGCATGACCCTTTGCTTGTAGTTTAACAGGATGTAGCTGTCCTACCAGAGCTTTAAACAAGTGTCAGCTTGCAAAGGGGAGAAGGACAGGTTCATTAGGTCAGCCTTGAGAGATCCACTGCAGGCATGAAGTTACATGTGACTCAAACTTGATTCTGTTACTTGCACTTTACAATTATTTCTATAAGTACTTTTCAAGAGTTTGCATGGCTTTGTCAGGGAAGATTTGTTGGATTGTTTGTCTGACTGCCAGCTTCACTTTGATTTTCAGTAGCAATAGGGCTTATTTGTTTCCCTTTGATAAGGGGACAGAAAGGAGTTGAACAAACAAGGAACCTTGTGAAAAATTCAATTTCCCAGGAGGACTGTTTTAGAAAAAGGAAACATTCATTTATTATTTATTAAAGCAATCGGCGTTCTGTACATACCGAAAAGCAGCAGAGCTGGAATTACTTCAGGATGGTCCAAGTTAGCATTCATTGTGTTATAGGCAGAGAAGGAGCATCAAGCAGAAGTTTGGGCCTTATGGTAGCTTCATATGAGAGAAGAAATATTAAGGCTGTGTAGGTCAGCACCAATATTTCAAAGAAATACTTTTTTTCAAACCTTTTCTGTTGAATGTTTTTCAAGGCCTTGCTTTATTTTAGTACATTAATGTAGTGGCTACATTCTGTATCAGCTGCAGCTTCTTCACAGACTTTTAAAATGGCCTGTTTAGAGTGTACTATGTTATAGTGTTTCATTCATATAGCCATCATAGAAGATTGCAAATCAGTCTGGTATGTACCTTCCTGTGCACCACGCTGCACTGTCCTTCCCTCAGTCTCTGTGCACTTGCACCGACCCATGCCTTCCTTTGCTCAGCTTCCCTGTATTCATGCCAATCTGCATTCTTCTTCTCTTGGTCTCCTTGTAGTTGCACCAATTTGCATCTGCCTTCTCTCTGCCTCCTTGTGTTCACACTGCACCACAGCACCCTTTCACACAACTTGCATAGAGTGTTCACTTAACCTTCCAGGACCTCCCACAACCCCCTGAGACACTCCCCCCTTCCTCCTTACCTGAAATTCCTGCCAGTTCCTGCTTAACAACCCACATCTCTTGGTTATGATGTTTGTAACTGCCTGGATTGCTAAAACATTGATAAGAATTATCTAAGCCTAAGGTCATGTGATGTGCTGTATGATTGCATCATTTAGTGCCAGCCCCAATTGCTGTTGTAACTGAAGTATTACCTATAATATAAACTAGGATTTGCATGTAACAGTGTCAGATGATAGCAGTGAATTCATATAAATGAGATGGGAATTAAAAATCAAAGATTCATTCAAAAAATCATATTGATTTTGCATCAATGCATTCTCCTTCTCTTCTTTAACAATCATATTGACTTTCTGACCTGTCTGGTTTGTGTTTAATGTCAGTTTTGTGCTGAATGTATCTATGTATGATATCTTAGATAGACAGGACAAACCTAGACAGACACACCAGAATCAGGGAAGAAACAGATTCCTTGAGTAATGGGAGAGAGCATTCCCAGAAGAACTCAATGAACAGAGAAATACATGTAAGAAGTTAAAAATGGACATGGGACAACCATGGGAAGACTCAAGAGCCTTCCCTTAAAACAGAGGGGAGGAGGATGACTTAGAAATCTGTAGAGAGTAAATGTCAGGCTCCACTGAAACTATAAGAATAAGGGAGGTTTGATTTTTCTGAAAATACAGTTCCAGTATCTTCACTCTGGGAAACAGTGATGGAAAGCAGAAAAGTACCTCTGGTTTGCCTATTGTTGTTTTGTTAAAGAGTAATTAGTGAAGTGGGGGTGTATAAATTTGATTAATATATTAAAAATCAATCTCTGCTTATTTGTCATGTAAATTCTATTAAATATTGCTATGCTGTTCAGATTGAAGGGAAGGTAGGATTCAGTGGTGGGTTCCAGATCCCGTTACAACCGATATAGCGCAATGGGGCCTGGCATCCACCACATGAACACACGCAGCAAGCACACGCAGCGTGTGCATGCGTACTTGCCATCTGCGATGCTCCGCAACGCTCCTGCTGCTTGGTGGAGTGTCACGCAGGCACCGTACGCTCTGTGCGCATACGTGGAAGTGCCGAAGAGCTCAAATACTGGTAAGGAGCACGGGCAGGCCGGTAGATCCTCTAGAGCACCATACCGGAACAGTACCCGGTGCTCCTAGCAGGCACCGGTACACCTGTACCGGGCATACCGGTTGTAACCCACCACTGGTAGGATCTGATACAGCACAAAAGGATATTACAGTTTCTTGCTTCTACCTTGACTTCTATCCTGCCAGTCTCCTATTCTTGCTTGCCCCATAGAGCTATTGATCAGATGGATCCATGGTCCAGCCTATCAGATGTAATGGTGTCTGGATTTCTTCTTCAGAGAGACAATTCCTCTTCCAAGCTGGTTTCCATTTCCACCCACACACAAACTCTCCCTCCTTACTTTTGATAATTTTGTTTAGAACTTTCCTTCTCCCTCCCTTCCATTCTCTCTGAAAGCAATTTATTAGTATTTGTTCCTGACACTGCCTCCCTTTAAAAGTTTATTTTCATGGCCTAGTATTAACTAGCATTAAGGTTTATCCACTCCCTTATTAATTTGAGTAATCTAATAGTCAGCCATCTCACAGCAATTGCTCTGGGCAGTTACAAAGGATTAAAACCAAAAGCAGTAAAAATAAAAACAACTTGAATAATCAACATAGCTTATCTCTGAGATCTAAAAATAATTCCAGTTTACAAGCTGTAAAACAACAGCCAACCAGATCAACCAGCAGAGCCTGCTTAACTTTCCAGCCCAAATGCCTATAAGAACAACCAGGTCTTTAATGCCTTGTAAAAGGCCAACAAGGTCAAGGCCATTCAAATCTTGTGGGATGCTGTTCCATAGAGCAGATGATGCAACAAAGAGATTATGCCTCTGGGGCAAGCAAGATGACACACCAGGGTAGAAGAGCCATGCAGGATGCCCTCCCTGTTAGTTCTGGTGGGGTGAGGAAAAATAATTAGTAAAGGTGCTCTCCCCACAAATACCCTAGCTCTTTATCACATTCGACTTTGTAGGTGATAACCAGGACTTTGAATCACATGCATACAGCTAATGGAGAATATGAGTGCCATACAACTCTAAAGATTACTTGTGCTGCAACAGTATGTATGTTGCAGCCTCTGAATTCTCTTCAGGGAAAGCTCAGTGTGATATGCATTACACTAATCCAAATGGGAGATTATATGAGTTATCATGAGTAGGGTTTCCTTAATCCCAACTGAAAGAGATCCAGATAATCTGTTTCCTCCAAGGCCTTCTGGAGTATTCCAATATTCTGCAAATAGATGAAAATTGTGCAGTTCTGTTGGTCCATTGATGGTTTCTTGAAGAGAGGCTGGACCTCTTTCAACACGAGGAAATGACGCCTCTCTCAATAAGCATTCTCTACCTCTTGAGAGTCCTTAATTCTTAGTCCTTAAAAGAAGGGAATCTTAATCTGAAAAAACAGAGAGCTGAATTTATAATTCCAAAGATCCTAATGTGCTTTATTTGGATCATCAAATTATTTGATGAGACTATACCTCATGCAAGTCCAAATGATCTATATATTCAGATTCCAACTCCAACTGAATCTGAGTAACTTTAATTGATAGAGGGGTACAATAGTCCTCCCAGCCATCCTGTTAGTGTTCTCTTGAACCCTTCTTACTCAAGATGATCAGGGCTACCTGCCAGCTTTCTGCAGATATAATAATTTTACTGGCTTTATTGCTACTAAGTGATCCTTAAGATATGCTCTTTCCTATACTTAGGTTCTGTTTTCCTCCAGAACTGCTCTGGGTGTCTCTTATATTTCCTAATTTGGAGTTTGTCCAAGACCCACATTCAAATTCTGAAATAAATATTGTATAATTCTCATAAATGACCTTGTATCATATTTTATCAGGTTTATTTTCCACTGTAGGAAGAATGCACGGTATGTACTATTGGGCATGCTTAGAATTTGCAAAGAAAAAAGTATTTAGCATCCAGATCCCAGAATGAAAAATAGTACTCAGTGCTGAATGATTTAGGACTTTGGAAAAGATAGACTTTTATAACAATATGTAGCCTTGACTGAATACAATTCAAATATTTACATTTTTTCTCAATTTTCTTGGAAATTCTAGATTGATTAATAACAAGTTAAAACATAATTCTGAAGAATTGATTCTGCACCTTTAAAACTAGCTACCTTTAAGAAAAAACGCATTGGCCAAATCACTAGATAAAAAAACAGAATATATCCAATGAAAAAATAACTGAAAATGCAAAGTTTATTTTAGGTTTGAAGCTTCCTTAAAATATTTGTTTACAAAAATTATTAGAATTAAGTGGTGTAATTTGGTTACATTTTTTTAAAAAATACACCTGTCCATATCTTTAGTAAATATACCTTATTGTTGATAACTTTTGCAACTTTTGCATCTTTTGCAATTTCCTCTGTAATGTTTTTAAAAAGTTTCCCCCCTTTTCTGATTGTTTCAATCACAGTTATTTTTCTTGCACCCTGAATATGTTGTTTTGCAATTGCACTTTAAGCAGCTAATGGGAAAAGTTCAATAGAAATAAAATACAAAGTATATGTATAGAATATTTTGCCATATCTCTCTTACATGAAGGTGTCTCCAAAAGTCTTATGTCCCTTTTATACTTTGGTAGATAACATAGATTCAAACATTCTAGCATCCGTGTGGCCATTTTTTTTGTTTGATGTTATTTGCATTGGAGAAGTAGTCTGTTTAAACTGAAGAGCAATTTAACTGTCTTAACAGACATTTCTGCTGCCCAATGAGAAAAGGCAGCAATGTTAGATAAACAAGTGTTTGACTTGTTTTTTCCCCTATAAGTACAGTTCAATAAGTACAGTTCAATAAGTACAGTTCAGAAAATAATATTGAAGGGGCGTAATTATGAAAACATTTAATTTTTTAAAGTGGATATGTATTCATAATTAACACTACTCAGATAATATAGTTTGTGCCTATGTATGAGTATGTGCATGTGTGTATGTATGTAAACATTTTATTTGCCATCTTCAAAATCTGTTTTCATAAGATAACTTATGATTGAGGAGAGTGTACCATTTTAGACTATGTGGGGAGGGATGGAGGAGGAATTGTATATGTCAACAATCTTTATAAAAATGTACAACTAGGCATACAGAATTTCACCTTTTTATGTGTGTACATATATGCAAATATTCTTTAGATATAAATGTTCATTATTCACATAGTATTTTTAAACAGATGAGGTCTATGAGCAGTGTATTTCCCCCCTGCTTTCTGAATATATATGGTTTTAGTGCAGTTTTTTCACTGACTTCTGAATATGCTTTGACTAAATTACTGTATATTGCTGATGTACACTGATGTATGTCAGACATTCTCCTCCCATCCAGTGTCAGTGGGTGGGTCTCAGGAATAAGCCGTATTCTGTTACACTTTCTTGACACACTCATGAGCTGTTCTGCTTCCTGTTTCTGTGGGATACAAGAGTTGTCTTCGATAATGCAGCAGCAGGAGGAGGTTCAAACGCCAAGCTGCTAAACGCCTCAGAGGCTGTAAAGAGAAGACTTGACTTTCCTTTCAGTATTCAGTAGACTACAGAATCAGCAGTGATCTCCGAAACTGCTCCCACTTCAGCCACCATGGTGGCAAAGGATTATCCCTTTTATCTCACAGCCAAGAGAGCAAATTGTGGCTTGGAAGTACAGACAGCCAGCATCTCAGCACGAGAAATAGAGGTATGGTTTTTAAATATTTGAAATGCTTCACAGTACTTTTCTAATCAAAAGAATCTACATTAGAGAAGTGGAGAACAATAACTCAGAATCTCAGAGATGGATACTGTTCTCATATTTTGCACTGAGAGGATTTATGCAAATGGAACAGTGCGCTGATGCACACCCACACACACAGCTAGAATATACTTTCTTAAAACAGGATTAATTGCTACAGTACAGATAGTTGAGAATTATTGTGTGTTTACAGGTTTGTCTAATAGTAGTTTTGATTTAGTAAAATGCACAGTGGTATTTTTCATAGGTAGAAAAGGCAAACTTTCTTCTAAATCATTACTATATACTTAAAATTCTAAAGGATCTTAATATTGACTTTTTAAAGTAAGTTATTATAATCTGGCAGCCCTACTGGCAAACAAGTATGCTGAAAGAATGAATGATAAAGTTGAAGACATATTGTTGTATATATGTATGTAATTCTGAGATAATTTTCTATGCAAGTAGTTTAATGCAACTTTTTAACATTATTTATGTTAACTTGATACATCTCATAGCTTTTTGATAATTGGTAATTTCTTCTAAATATCATGTTATATTTTACCATTATATCTTATGAAATATATTACTTTACAAAGTGCTTTGCATTTTGTTATATTTTAATAAGCATGATATTACATTTTATACTGTTTTTGATGCATAATTGCATGAAATATAAGCTTCCAGAACTGACTTTGAATTAGTTAAAATAGTTTGTAACATGAATGCTTTAAAGAAACTGTAATTGTTCCATATGTACCTATCAAAAAGAAATCTAATTTTTGTAAGAATAATAATTTTGATCCTTGAGGTTCAAAGTTACATTTTGTACTTTTAGATGGAGATGATTCCTGCAGATCTGATTTTTGTATTTTACTATTTAGATCAACAATGTAAAGGAAAAGTGCTGTGCTGCTCTAAATGTAGTGATGTTTTCTCTTAAAGATTTTTAAAATAATAAATGCATAGATAAAACCCCTTTTTGAAATTATAAAGTACAATATCCACATAACTTGACAAATCTCCATTTTGTAGTCTAAAATAAGAATACGCTTCCTGTATTTCACAGGCAGTTGTTTCAATTCATTCTTTGTGCAGGTGAGCAAGAAAAGCCAGGAAATGGTTAATTATAGCTTTCCATTATGCTCTAAGTGGGAAACTATTTTTTATGGTTTCCAACAAACAAGAAAATGGAACCATGGTTTGAAGTTGGAGGCTATTAATACATTCCCTGTTGGAACATAAAACAAGTGTTGGTCTACAAAAACCTCACAGCTTATTCACTTGCAAAAAGGAAAGAGCAAAGTGATTGCATGCAAGAATATGAATAATACAGATTTGGATTTGTGATTATTCAAATCTGATCAAAATCATGTATGATATCAGAAGTGAACCTAGTACCAGTTTATTTATTGATTTGATTTGATTTTGATTTTTAACTCACCTTTATTACTTTTTAAGTAACTCAAGACAGAAGACATACCTACTCCTTTTTTCCCTACTACAGCAACCCTGGTCCAAAGTCACCCAGTTGGCTTTCATGGCTAGAAAGGGGGGGGGGGGCAGAACTCATGGCCTCTGGTTTCTCCTGGTTAAAGAATATTATATTATTAAAGAAAGCAGCTAAATATCTGGAAAATATCACTCTCTCATTTGCCATGAGTATTGAAACTGGTTGAAATTATGTCTATAGCTTTAAAAATGTTAGTGAATAATGTGATATTACAGTCCTGTGTTTAAAAGTGTGATTCATGTATTTATTCCTAAACTATATTCTTGATTTTATTATGAGAGTACTATAATATTACATTGTATGTATAAGTTGATATTTTGGATAACTCATGTATCAATATCAATATATGAAAATTATTACAATATTGAAACATATTGTAAAGTACAGCATAACATGTCATCATTAGACACATGTTGAAATTTGTTGGAACAAATCTTGCTTGTTCCTAGAAGTGCATCTTTGTGGCATGATATAAAATCAGTAGAATTTGAAAGGAGACTTACCACCAAAAGTAGATGGATATGGGCTTGTATAAGAAATTTGAACTGTGAATAGTTTGAGTTGCAGATACACAAGCAATGGAAAGGAGGGAAAGTGTAAATGTGACCGATAAGAAAGCAATATCTTATTACAATTTTATTGTATTTTTCAATTCCAGAAAGAGCTACTTTATTTTGTAAATTTTTTTAAAAAAACAGTAACAAACAGTGGTATTAAAATCTGTACAAGCCAAGCACTGCTTAAGAATTCAGTCTGTGACAACTCATAAGTAAATTACCTTTTTCAGTTGAGCCTGCTAAGTCATCTGATTTTTGTTGAGAGATGCATAGTCGAAGATGTAGTTCTCCTAGTCTGCTTCACTGCTATATAGTTTAGATTAATGGTTCCATCCAAGTTCTATACTTTATTTTCTAGAGTGTAGAAAAGAATATTGAGGTCCAGTTCAAGACACTTTTCTAAACTTTTAGGACTGTTTGGTAAGGAAGAGTTATTTTGAGTGTTCATTTAATTGCACAGCTTTTCTCTTTATTTCCATATCTAAGATTTTTGTTGTCAGTTAATGTTGGAAACTCAGGTTACAATGATACTTTAACAAGTATCAGTTAGAGAAATTACATATCAAAATGAAGTAGACAGATGTGCAGTCATAAACTGCTTCCATTGTCTTTACTTATTGGTATATGTACTAATTTAGCCAGTAGATTTCATTAAAATGGGCACAAGGCTTTTTCATAACGTATAAGATACTGCATGTTATTACTAAGCCAAATACACAGAAAGATAATAATATTTATAATTTCACAATTTTTCAGTTTTGTGACTCCATCTAAAATCAGGTTCCCTATAGAGACAGCAAGCTGACCTGTTTGCTACAGGATTCTCTGGGAGGCAGTGCCCACAGCTTGATTATTGCAAATATCGCTCCAGAGAAGAAGTATTATTTTGACACTCTCACAAGCCTCAACTTTGCTGCAAAGTCCAAGCAAATTGTGAATAAACCCTTCACCCAGAAAGTCCTACCACAAACTGATGCCAAGAGGCCTTGTCTGGGCTTCAATGATGGAAGCCCTGAGGCCAAGAGACCTTGCCTACAAGAGGGGAACAGCCAGGACCATCCGAAGAGAAGCCACTCAGTTGTTTGCTGCCTCTTAAGAATCTTGACCCTATTTTGGCTGAACGACTGCTACAATTAGAGGCCCTAGAGAAAGAAAAGGCTTGGGGCTATACATTACCTCTCCTTGACATACCATGCAGGGAACGCCTGAATGTTCTGAAACTCCTGGATGAGACATGCCATGAGCTGAAGAGAGTTCAAGAAAAGCAGATAGAAATAGAAGCCCAGACTCAGGAGAACAAGGGTGCGCCCTTCCCCCAAGCTTCAAAACCCCGAAAACAGGCCACAGTACTGCCTCTCCAACAAGTGCAGATACCTGTCAAGACTCAGGAAGAAAAGGAGAGTGTTATTAAGAAACAGAAGACCAGAAGCCAAAAGAAAAAGATTCTAGACCTCAACTCTAAAAACAAGGCTCTCTCCGAATGAGAAGTGGAGATCCATCCAGATCAACTGGCTCATAGCAAAGCTAAAATCCTGTCTCTCATGAACTCGGGTTCCATGAAGGATCTTAATGTGGAAGTAATGTGCCAGTGCCTGAAAGCTGTCAGAGTCTGGATGGGAATGAACAAGCTTGCACTCAACCCTGACAAGACCGAGTGGCTATGGATGTTGCCCCCCAAGGATAGTCCAGATACTCCATCTCTAAGCCTGGGGGGTGAAATCTTACACCCCTCAGAGAGGGCCCGTAACTTGGGCGTTCTCCTGGACCCACAGCTGACACTAGAACATCATTTGTCAGCTGTGACCAGGGGAGCTTTTGCCCAGGTTCGCCTGATGCACCAGTTGCGGCCCTACCTGGAC
Organism: Thamnophis sirtalis; assembly: GCF_051295495.1. NCBI lineage: Eukaryota > Metazoa > Chordata > Lepidosauria > Squamata > Natricidae > Thamnophis > Thamnophis sirtalis. The sequence goes on from NW_028261383.1 coordinate 65,703,967, forward strand.
CGGGAGGCACTTCAAATGGTCACTCACGCCCTCGTCACCTCAAGACTTGACTACTGTAATGCACTCTACATGGGGCTGCCCCTGAAAAGTGTTTGGAGACTACAATTGATCCAGAACGCAGCCGCGCGAGCGATACTAGGTGTACCGAGATACACCCATGTTACACCCATCCTCTGCGAGCTGCACTGGCTCCCGATCGGTCTCCGAACGCGCTTCAAGGTGCTGGTTATCACCTTTAAAGCCCTACATGGCCTAGGACCTGGATATCTACGAGACTGTCTTCTGCCACATATCTCCCATCGTTCGATAAGATCACACAGGATAGGCCTTCTCCGGGTGCCGTCGACTAGACAATGTTGTCTGGCGGCTCCTCGGGGGGAGGGAGGGCCTTCTCTGTAGCTGCCCCAGCCCTATGGAATGATCTACCCCCAAAGATCCGGACCCTCCGCACTCTCTCGGCCTTCCGAAAGTCTATTAAGACCTGGCTATTCTGGCAGGCCTGGGGCTGTTGACCCCTTGATTGAGGTCCAGCCCCACTAGGGTTAAGTGCATGTTGTGTCTTTTTAACTTGCCTTGTCTCTTTATTTTAAATTTTTTAGTATTCTTTTAAATTGTTTTTATGTAAGCCCCTCGGAGTCCTTCAGGATTGGGCGGCATATAAATTTATTAAACCTTAACCTTAACCTTATGGGCCTACACCTCATTAGCAAGAAGAAAGCAGAGCTCATTGTGAACTGGAGAGAAAATTATGGATCTTTTCAGAAGGTACGGGATCTTGAAAAAATATACAGTATTTCAGCTAAGCAAGCAGATGCTTTTATTAAGGCAAATGTCTGCAAATTTCAAAATCTCTGTAACTGAAATGGCACTGTGAAACAGTATCCCCACCCCAGCCTTTGTTTTTATTATTAATATTGCTCATGTGTTTGTTTTTAATTTAACTAATAAAGGTATTTAGCTATTTTAAAAAAATCAGGAATTTTGAATTGCAATGTAATGGGATAAAGACTGAAAATGAAGAACCATTTTATACACTGTAACCTATATTCATAATGATAGTAAGCTTCAACTCCGTGGGTTCATAGGGAGTGTCAATTGTGGACATCAAAGGAGACTGAATGCTACTTAAAGCAATAAATTTGCATGTTTTTCATCTTGTCACCATCCTGTTTTTAAATAAGAACAGGGATGCAAATACAGATAAATAAAGGTTGTAAATGACCTATATATTAATACTTCATGCATTTAACAAGTATAGTAAACCTGCATAACTTTTGATGGGAACTCTCTAAAGAATTCCAGAACTGTAGCTAGACATGAAAGTTGAAAAAAATCCTGCAATTTTCAGGAGAAAAGGATTAAAGTTGACAATCTGGAGAAGGCACAGGATTTATATGAGCAACTAGCAGGCCCGGAAGAGGAACAGAGTAGTAAAGGAGGAGATGGAATATAGAAGCCAGGAAGAATGACAACAGAGAATAAGGGAAGAACAGGGAGAAGGTAGTAGGGCGGAGGAAGAACAACAGAGAGAGAAGGAAGTGAGACTAAAAACAAGGAGCCAAAAAAGAAACTAGAGTTAATAAAAAATAAAGACAGATAGAGAATTAGGAGGATAGAAGAAGAAATTCAATTATTGTCAGTAAATATTAACGGTTTAAATTCGCCAACAAAAAGAAAGCATATCTGGGCAAAATTAACAAAACAAAAGGCAGATATAATATGCTTACAGGAAACACACATTAAAAAACAAGATATAAAATACCTGGAATGTCCTAAATTAGGAAAATTATATGCAGCATCAGCAGAAGAAAAGAGAAAAGGGATAGCGATATATGTTAAAGATGGGATAAAGACAAATTTAATTTATGCAGACCCAAAGGGAAGAATATTAATGATAGAGATATGGATAAATCAAAAAACAATACTACTGGTAGCAATATACGCCCCAAACAAAAATCAGAGGACTTTTATAAAAAAATTACATGAAAAAATTAGAGAAATTGGAGTGAGGAATACCTGCATAATAGGAGATTATAATGCCATAGTAGACAGTAAAAAAGATTACATAAGTGACAAAAAAACTAAAAATAAAAAAAGTATTACCAACAACCTGTTTTGAGATGATGGAGGAATTAAACTTGATAGATATTTGGAGAAAAATGGAACCAGAAAAAAAACAATTTACTTTTTATTCCAACCCACACCAATCTTGGTCACGGATTGATATGGCATGGATGAATGGAGAAATTGGGGCAGAAATACATACAATTGAAATATTACCAAATACTTGAGCAGATCACAACCCCATTAAAATAATCTGGAAAAGGGAAAAAAAGACTAGGTGAAGATGGATGTTAAATCTGCAAATATTAAAAGAAAAAGAATTTATTAAAAAATGTAGAAACGAATTGGCGTTATTCCTTAAGGAAAACACAAAAGAATAGACATCTATACAAAATGTATGGGACGTGAAAGCTTATTCCCGTGGAATTATTATAGTGTATTCAGCAAAAAGAAATAAAGAAAAATGGGCACAACAGAAGATATTAGAGGAGTAAATCAAAAATTTAGAAATAGAATTACAAAATAGCAGTAGACTTATATACTGCTTCATAGGCCTTCAGGTCTCTCTAAGCGGTTTACAGAGAGTCAGCATATTGCCCCCAACAATCTGGGTCCTCATTTTACCCACCTCGGAAGGATGGAAGGCTGAGTCAACCCTGAGCCGGTGAGATTTGAACCGCTGACCTGCTGATCTAGCAGTAGCCTGCAGTGCTGCATTTAACCACTGCGCCACCTTGGCTCTAAGCCACAAAGTGACAAAATTAGAAAGGATTGGACGTTAGCAAAACATAAATTAAATATATTAGACCTGGAAGAAATGGTAAAGGGCCTAAAACTAACAAAACAAAACTTCTTTGAGCAAGCAAATAAACCGGGGAGGTGGCTGTCATATAGATTGAGAAAAGAAAGAGAAAAAAGATTAATATATCGACTTCAAGAGGAAACTGGTGAACTACAACATACAATAGAAGGGAAGAAAAAGATTGCATACAAGTGCTTTGAGAATCTGTATAAAGGGGAACAAGTAGATGGAAAACAAATAAAAGAATATTTAAATGGAGAAGAAACCCCGACAATAGCAGAAGATATGAAAGAAATGTTGTCAAAAAAATTAACAAAACTAGAATTGAAACAGGCGATTCAGAAATAGAAAAATAATAAAACGCCAGGCCCAGATGGATTCCCAGCAGAATGGTACAAAATAATAGATGAATTAAACGAATTGATAGAACCCTTGATGCTGGAGATGTATAATGAGGCACTGATGAAAGCAAAAATACCAGACTCATGGAGGGAAGCACATATTACATTAATATTTAAAGAAGGTGCAGATAAAAAACAGATTCAAAACTATAGGCCAATCTCGTTGAATGCCGACTATAAAATATTCACAACAATAATAGCGGAGAGATTGAAAAAACTATTAAATGGATATATACATCCAGACCAAAATGGATTTCTCCCAACAAGACAAATCAGGAATAACACTAGAATAATAGCAAATATTTTAGAGTACTATGAGGCACATCCAGAGAAACAAGTGGCACTCGTCTTTCTGGATGCACAGAAGGCATTTGACAATTTAAATTGCGAATTCATGATACAACAAATTAAGAATATGAAATTAGGGGACCAACTTGAAAGATTAATAGAAACAATATACTCCACCCAAAAGGCAAATATATTATTAAATGGAGAAAGAGACCTTTAAAATAATGAAAGGAGTAAGGTAGGGATGCCCACTATCACCTCTGCTCTTCATCCTGATGCTTGAAAGTCTTTTAATAAGAATTAGACAAAATTCAGAGATAAGAGGAACTAAAATTAAAAAAGAGGAATATAAAATCCAGGCCTTTGCAGACGATTTGGTATTCAATATAGAAGACCCACTAGAAACAGGAAATAGCTTAATGCAAGAACTAGGAAAATATGGAGATGTAGCAGGGTTAAAGATTAATAGAGAAAAGACTAAAATGATAACTAAAAATTTGAAGGAAGAACAAAATAAAGAATTAGAAAGAATAACAGGACTGCAAGTGACAAAGAAAGTTAAATATCTTGGAATATGGCTAACTGCAAAGTGCTCAACTATAAAAGAAAATAATTATACAAAATTAGTGCAGCAAATGAAAAAAGATCTAGAACTATGGGGGAAACTATAACATTATTAGGGAAAATAGCGATAAAAATGAATGTACTACCCAGACTATTATACCTATTTCAAACAATCTCCATAAAATTAGGAAAAATGTTTTTTACTGAATTGAATAAGATTATATTAAAATTTATATGGCAAGGGAAGAAAGCCAGGATAAAGTTGAAAGCTCTACAGGATGACAGAAGCAGAGGTGGTATGGGACTCCCGGACTGGGAGCTTTATTACAAAGCAGCAGTACTAACATGGATCAGGGATTGGATAAATTTAAAAAATAAAAGAATACTAACATTAGAGGGCCACGATTTGCAAATGGGATGGCATTTTTTCCTATGGGAAGAGGGTAAAAAGAAACAAAAATACTTTCACAGACACTATATTAAAGATGCACTGATACAGGTCTGGAATAAAATTAGAGAAAAGCATTACATGAAAATACCGACATGGCTTTCTACTATGGAAGCCATGACACATCCCAATACACTAGATCTATCGAAAATGGTTAGATATAGTGAAATTTTCGACAGCCAAGGGAATTTGAAAACTAATCCAGAATTAAAGGAGCAAAATATAAATATAGATTGGTGGCCATATCTCCAACTACAATCGAGATACAAAAAAGACGTAAAAGAATATGGAATATACACAGAATTACAACAAATAGATAAAATTTTAATTGGCCCGGAAAATAAATTCATAACAAAAATTTACAAATATTTATTAGAAGTAACATTAGAAGAAGAAAAAGTTAAAGGTTGCATGATAGTGTGGGCCAAAAACTTTGGTTACAACATAGATCTAGTGGATTGGGAAAGAATTTTGAACACAAATTATAAACTATCATGATCAGCAGCACTTAAACAAAATACATACAAAATGTTTTATCATTGGCATTTATCACCAACAAGATTGGCTAAAATGTACCCAAACATGAAGCCGACCTGCTGGAAATGTAAAAAAGTACAAGGGACCTATTATCACATATGGTGGACCTGCCCGGAAAGACAAAAAAATTGGACAAAAATTTGGAAATGGGTGCAAGAAATTACAGGAGAACAGATAAAATACAAACCCAAAATCTTTCTACTGGGAATAATCAAAGGGAAATATACAAAGAAAATTAAGTACATATTAGCACATCTGCTAACTACAGCTAGAATAGCATTTGCCAATGCTGGAAACAAAATAATACCTCCTCGGATGAATTAGTGATTAAAAAAACTTTGGATTGTGCAGAGATGGACAAATTAACACTGAAAGTAAAAGATAGAGTCGGAATATTATGAAATTTGGAACAATTGGTACAAATGGCTGCAAAACAAGAATAAAATTAATTAAGCCAAAAAACAATATACCGTATTTTCACGCATATAACCCGCCCACGCAAATAACCCGCAGGTTTTCAAGATCGTGTAAAATATTTTCCGTATACCCCGCCCACTTTTATACCCCGCAACGAGTAAGCCATCGGACCTCCCCATTATAACCAATCGGTAAACATTACATTAGCGCTATTTCATCATATTACCTCAAGCCCAAATGTAGGCCTAACAAAGCTCCTATATATAGGCTAACCATGCCTAAGCGAAAGTCATACACGGCCGAATTCAAACTTAACATAGTAACACGTGCTGAAGCAACCAGCAACAGATCTGCTGCCCGAGAATTTGAAGTTGACGAAAAGTCAATAAGAGAATGGAGAAAAGATAAGGCTGCATTAGCGAAAAAGAATCCTAGGAAACGCGCCAGACGAGGTCCTACAGCGAAATGGCCGGATTTAGAGGTAGACCTTAAGAACTGGGTTTTAGACAGGCGGGCAAATAACCAAGGAGTTTCTACATTGGCCATCCAAATGAAAGCTAGGCTTATTGCCGTTGAACTAAAAAATATCCGATTTCAAATGTGGCTTAACCTGGGTGGGCAAATTTATGAAACGGAACAATTTATCCGTGCGTATGCGCACAACAGTTGGACAACGTTTACCGAATGATTGGGAGCAACTAGTCGCTAATTTTAGAGATTTCACCATTGAGAACATTAGAGAACGCGAAATTTTGCATTCTGAAATAATTAATATGGATGAAGTTCCGATGGCCTTCGACATTCCTGCTACGAGGTCAGTCGCTGAAAAAGGAATTAAAACGGTGGCAATATCGACTACCGGTCATGAGCGGACCTGCTTTACTGTGGTTCTGGCATGTACAGCAAACGGAATAACACTTAAACCAATGGTTATATTTAAACGAATCATGATGCCCCGCGAAAAATTTCCACCCGGTGTCTTCGTACACTGCAACAAAAATGGTTGGATGGACAATGAAGTCATGCTGTTATGGATAGAGAAATGTTTCCGAACCCGACCAGGCGGATTTTTCTCGAAGAAATCATTGGTAATATTTGACAGCATGGCTGCACATAAGTGCGAAAACGTTAAAAAGAAACTGAACGGCCTTGGGGCCCATGTTTCTGTTATCCCTGGTGGTTTAACTTCCAAACTTCAGCCACTTGATATTGCAGTAAATCATCCGTTTAAAACTTATGTTCGCGCTGAATGGGACGAATGGATGCAGTCTGGGACTCATACTTTTACACCGTCTGGTCGTTTGCGTCGTGCAACCCATGGAGAAGCCTGCAATTGGGTGCTTAATGCATGGAACAAAATCTCTCCTGATACTATCCTGAATGGATTTAAAAAGGCGGGCATCATTGCTGACGAAAAAGAAGGCGCTTCAGACCTAAGCGACAACTCGGCAGACGAAGATGACGATCTGCGACAAGACGCTGTCACCTCCGAACGCCTAGAGGCCGTTTTAGTGGCATTTAATGATGATTCGGGTGACGATGCCTTTGAGGGTTTTTCTTCATCGAGTGAAGAAGAGGACAATTAAAGTCTTTTAATTAATTTATAGTAATAGGACAAATATGTTTTAAAGTTTAATTTGGGTTGTATAGGGCTCTTTTATATTGATGTAAAAATATGGTAACTTTGTTTTAATAAATAAAAAATTCAAATAATGCAACAGGTTAGTTTATTCAAGTTTGTTGACTGCTATACTGGTACGTCTCCCTTTAGTTAATCTGTTAGTCGCTGTCGTGTAAAATATTTTCCGTATACCCCGCCCACTTTTATACCCTGCGGGGGGCATGCGGGGTAGGTAAAAAATGCACATTGCCCGCGGGTTATATGCGTGAAAATACGGTATATATAAATATATATATAGAACTATGTATAAAGGTGTGTATAGAAGCAAAATATTATATACATGTTCAGGTATGACATAACAATGTTGATATAATGACTGTAAGGTGTTGTAGAAGGGAAAAAATAATTTTAAAAATCTGCTAAAAAAATCCTGCAATTAAAAAAAAGAAAAACACTTTCATATTGCTGCTAAAAGAATAACATGGACATATCCTTGAAATCACAAGGAACTGAATTTAACCTGAAACAGACTTTATTTCTTTTTACTGCAATAGCATCAAAACCGCTAACTGGATCACTGTTAAGAGATTTGTTAATCAATCATTAAGGGCTTTTTAAAAACAAAAATAATAATTGTGGACTTTATATAAAACTTTGTAGATGCTGATGATGCAAAACTATCCACAAGATCTTCAGAGGATAACAGTTTGTAATTGCATAATTGTAAGGTTGTAATTTGAACAATGCCACTACCAAGCTATAAGAAACAAGCTCGGTTGAGCAAAGACCAAAACATTGTGAAAATTTAGCAGTGCACTCTAGTGATAGATTGGTATCTTGGAGAAATGTCTAATTTTTGTGGAGATCTATATAATGGAGTACATGCTGCATGTATGTGCAGATCTGAAAAATGTTGGCTTGAGATCAGCTCACAGAAGTGGCAATAATCTCTTCCTTGAATAAGTTGCTTCAATAAGAAAAAAAAACCCTTTACTCAAAATAATTGCCACTCAGAATATTGCATTCAAAATTCATGTCTCTATTACAGTATGTCAATCAAACTTAAAGAACTAAAAATAGAGAGCAAAAAGAAAGGGGGGAAAATAAGAAGAGAAGGTTAATTCAGCCAAAATCCTAACCCTAAAAGAAATTTATATAAAAATAAGCATCTTGCTTTCCCAAGTTCACCCTGGGTTTTAGCTGCGTTTTAAAAGCCTACCTGAGAGGTTTTAGTTTCTGTTTCAAAATGGCCTTTCAGTCTTGATTTTTGTGAGCTTTTGCATTTCTCTATCCATTTGTTTCCATTACCAGGCCAAGTTTTCCTATAACCCTTTCTATGTCTCAATCTTGTAAAATGGGATTTCCCTGCATTTTCTGGCTGCCTGTTATTAACTAATTCATCTGTCTCATAAATTAATGCTGTGTATGGCTGTTTTCTAAAAGTCTATTTTACATGGTAGTACTGCTTTCATTTTCCTGTCCCTCTTAAATCTGATTGTAGATGGTATTCTGCTGTCTTTGAAATGCCAAATCGGGAAAGTATGAGCCCATCAGTGTTCTCTTTCCAGCTGGCTAATGTGAGAATGTGTGTGTTTGTGTGTGTTTGTGTGTGTGTGTGTGTGTTTGTGTATTTCAGTAATTTACCTTGGCTAAAAGAAGTCTTGGAGCAAAAAATGATGCCACTCTATGCACACACATACATTCACTAAAGCAAGGGTGGGGGGAAGCTAAATAAAATGCACACACACATCTCCATGTTTATCTACTTTTTTACAAACCATTTGAATAATTGTTACAAAGGAATAGCTGCAGAAATGCCTGGTCTCATTCCATTGTTGCACTGAAAAGTTTCTAGGAGGTGGAAGGTTCTTGCTGAGTAAAACAATAACATGGTAGCAGTTTTGCAATTGGGTAATGTTCTCAACAGCTAAAACCATACTTTACAAGGGGGCGCTGCATTTAAGATCAACTACTGTATACCACTTTCCCTTCGCCAACCAAAAATAAAGAAGGAAAAGAAATGGCCAGACTCTTTTTTTCCTTGACTATCCACCTGAAAGTAGTTAAACAAGAAAAGAGCAGCCTGGTCTGTAGCAGGCTAGCTGGCTTTGTGCCAGAAACAATGGGAAGCAGACAAGGCAGTTGTCAACATCACCCCAGCTTCCTTTGCTGGGTTTCCATGCTGTCTGGAACAATTCCAAGAATCTGAAAGCAGCCAAAGCAGAACTGACAGTCTTGGCTGTGGTCTAAGGTAGATTCTGAAGGATGATGTGCTTCTGAAAGGTTGCCATGAGGGGAATCTGTCAGGCTGCCTTTTTCTTTTAAGGACTTCTGAAGGGAGAGGAGTATCAGCTGAAGCCCAGGAGCCGGGAGGTGGGCTGAGGCAAGAGTTACAGGAAAACACATCACCTAGAAGCTCTGTAGTACTTCAGTGATGCAAATGGAAAAACTGTCTCTTTCCCACCCACCCCTCCACCCGCCCAGGGTTTGGGTTAGACCGCACAGTCAAAAATAAATCAGCTCATCTGCCCAACATATGTACTGTGCTGTGGTGAGATTGCAAACCCTCAGATCTGATTGTGGAGGAGTGTAACGCCTTCCTGTGGCAGCTATGTGAGTTCTAATCATAAGGCAGACTGGAATATATTGTTCCAATTAGGCCACTTGGAAGACATAGATAGAGGCTATTACACAAACCGGCGGGGCGAGGGTTGGATAGAAAGAAGCACGTTCTGAGGGAGATACTGAAAGGGAAGGAGTTGAGATGTTGGTTGGTGAAGGATTAGAATGAGAAACATTTTGAAGAATGCAATCAATGTGAAATATCAGATTTGTCTAGAAGCAGCATGCATCTCTAAGATGTAGAGGTAATATTTGTAGCAGATTCAGATTGGGGTTTCAATTAGGAGTCTGTGGCACTTTTTTTTTACTGAAATAAGTTGTTTAAATTACACTATAATTTGATCTTAAATATCATAGAAAATGATACAAGTTATAGCAAACAGATCAATGATGTTTTCTGAGAAACAAGGTCCTAACAAAGAATTCTCCAAAGGCCATTTTATGTGTGGCCTAACAAACTTGAAACATTTTATTTTCAGACTGTAAGTAGTAAACAAATCCATTGTCATAAGGTTGGTTGGTTGGTTAGTTAACCAGCTTTGCTTGTTTAACATTTGTCATTTTAAACATCCATTTTTAAAAGGGAAAGAAGGGAAAAACAGGAAAGTGTAACATCCTCTAAAATAAATGTTCAAAACTGTTTCTCCTGTAAAGGACTTTGTTAATTCAACTATATTATGTCTCAAATGGCAACCTGAGCAGGACACAATAACAGATGTAAGATTTGGGATGCAGAGAGGTCAACACTGTTTCTGCCACCTGTTCTTGGAGGGTTAATTTGTAGCTTTTCAAAACCTGAAATTAAAGTCATCTACAGGGAAGGCATGGCTTTTCACAAAATTGATTTTCCTGCAATACATGATGGTATGCTTTGGTGTGACCTCTATTATCCCTGATAACAGATGATGTGCTATGTCTGCCTCTTCAGATCGGTTTCAGAATAGTCTATTAAAAAATAAAATAAACATCCAGTCTATTTTAAAAAAAATAGACTGTGAATCTTTGGGTTTTCTGCAACGTAGCCTTTAATTGCTAATCTCCTGTATATAAACAAGCTGGAAATGGACAGTTTAATATACCCTGCTCCACATTTCAATCCTATCCCCTGTTTTGATTACAGTGACAGATTGGTATTTCATCCAAATCAAAGTTAACACAGCTCTGGTTGGTGGATTTCCCTGTTCTTTTTTCATCCGGTTAGACCAGGAAAAAAGCTTTCTCATCTTTTTCATCTCTTTTGAGGACTAGCGGTGGGGAAAAAGTATGTTCTAATTCTCCCTGAAACCACAAGGGAAACCTGTTAGAATATTTGTCAATTTCACCCAGAAAGAAATAAAGGACCAGCATTTCCACCACCGCCACCTGTTTGGCATCTTCTTTCCTCCACTACAGTTTTAGTGTTCATTGAGTTATATATCCCAATGCTACAGTTTTATATCTGGTTACTTGCCTACAAGGGGAAAGGTGGCGGGACTTCTTCTTTTTAAATCACCAGTTAAAACAAACAAAAATGACACCCATTCATACCAACCTGTTAAAAATAAAATAAGCAACACCGCCTCCCCCACAAGATCTAGTGTTTTGATGCTTGGAAATATTGTTTTTTTAAAAATATTTGACGAATATCTCATGCTACAAGGCTGCAGAATTTGTTTATTGAAAGAATAGTGGGAAGAGTACAGTTTGTTTACACAGGTGCTCTTCTGGAATATTATCAGTAGCTGGACTGCAGTAAAGAGAAAGCCTTGACTTGAAAGATTATAGTGAATTTATTTCAAACCTAGTAAAAGGCCTTGGATGTCCTAGTGGCCTAGTTTACAATCTGGAAAAATTGCACAACATGATGAAGAGGAGGAAACAACTTTGCAAAGAATTATGCTAGAAATTCAAAAAGTCCTAATAAGCACAGATGTCAGCGTTCCAAATATCATGCAGAATTAAATCAGAGTCCAAGGCAGAGCTATCCTTAAAGTTCCAATTTAATAAGACAGACATGTTGGCACAACTGTGGAGTCCCAAATCTAAAAGCTTCCTGGGATTCCACCCAGTTGAAAGTTAATGATCTTATCCCCACACCCATAAATCCATCACATGGTCCAATCTTCTTCGGCCACGCTGGCATCTCCACCCAGCTGGTTCCGGTCAGATGCAGAGATGCGGAGACAAAATATGACCTTGGGCTTCTAGAAAGGAACACCTTAACACCTCAGCAGTGCCACAGGCTGATAGCTTCCATGCCACGCCACATTGAAGCAGTAATTGCTGCAAAAGCGGCCCAAACCAAGTACTGAGTACATATGCATGCTTATACTTTTCAGAGGTCCGATATTGTTCTATGTACAATGCCTGTTAGTTTTCCCATCTATTCAGTGATGTTATTCTATTGACCTTTATTAGGGATTGGTTGGTTACTTCCGACCCAAGACACTTTGAGCAGGATAAGAGAGGCTCAGTGCTGGAAGTACCAGGAAATGAAGGAAGAGAGATAGATGATAGCTTGCTCTAAACTCACTTTCCTTTGTAAAAATCAATGTGAAGGACAGAATGCGAAACTTCTATTGACTTAGCCAGTCAAACACTGGCAGTTCCTTTTATTCACAGACAACCCATTGAGCAAGTGGATGGGGGCAGTGTCAAAATGATAGTTTTAATTTTAATTTTCCTGTCTTTTTTTCTTCTTGCAGCCCCAAAATCCATTAAGGAGGAAAAGGCAGAATTCCAATGCAATGCAATATAATATTGGAATTAGCTTTTTGTAGGCACCATACTTTACCAAGAACATCGCAACATTGTATCTGGTTTTCATGAAACTGTTTGATTTATTTTCTAACTTTTCTTCAGGAAACTAGGTGATATATATTGGGATTTTTCTTCATTTTATCACACAAAGCCATTCTGAATGGTAGGCTCAGCTAAAAAGTGGGACAGGAGAGCTAAAATACAGTAAATTGTTTTTTGTATTTTATGGCTGATGAGGGATGTTACAAGTAGTTCTTAATTTACAATCATTTTAGTAACCTTTCGAAGTTACAACAGCAGTGAAAAAAGAGAGTTATGACCACCTATCACACTTACGACCATAGCAGCATCCCTATGGTCATGTGATCAAAATTAGAAAGCTTTGCAACTGACATGCAGTTGCAGTGTTTCAAGGTCATGTGATCACCTTTTGTGACCTGACAAGCAAAGTCATGTTAAGATTCACTTAACAACCGCGTTACTAACTTAACTGCAATATTTCACGTAACAACTATGGCAAGAAAGGTGGTAAAGCGGGTCGAAACTTGCTTAAATGTCTCACTTAACAAAAGAAATGTTGCGCTCAGTTGTGGTCGTAAATCCATGTTTATAGGCTGAATTGGAAAATTAAAACAAAAACATGAAAGAATCCTCAGTGCTACCAAGAAAAATGTGAGAATTAGTTCTCTGAAGGTTACAAGCAAAACAGCCTGAAATTAGACTACTCTTCTAACAAAACAGAGATACAGAGGCAGAAATTATCCCTTGTGCCCAAAGAGTGGGTTCAGACTGTTACATCTTGTGGTTGGAAAAAGAGGTGCAATAATTTGAATGTGATTGGAATTCTTTCATAATGGCAATTCCTACCTTGACTAATAAATCTCCTTAGCATATCTTGTCTTGGAGAAACTCTATTTATGCCAGCTCCCTGCTGAAGCAATTAACAAAAACAATTTTGACATTACATGTCTGTTTAGGAAACCAAGCTGAATTAAAAGGAGAGTTTACCTACTTTGCAAAGAATGAATAAAATTATAGTTCTTTGCTCATATACTGGGGAGATAATTCATACTTTTGGCAATTTGGAAAATATGTACAATATCAATTGAAAAAAATATGGGATGCCCAATTCAAATGTTAAACAGAAAGCCAACCAGTAACCTTAAACAAACAAGGGGACACTACACTTACTCCTTGTTCAACATTACACCATTAGTTAAGCATTCAGTCTATTCTCGCGCATAATTTAGTTCCATTATATACCATCCATATTCTATTCAGCATCCATGCACAATCCATAATTCACACCTATTCATTTTATCACAGTCTTTTGTCACAATGAATACAATAATTTTATGACAGTAATTATTCATTTATTTCAATTATTTCAGGAACAGCAAAAAATTTGATCTGTGATGACCTCTCCCAGACATAAAACTACATTGCACTTTCCAAATGTTGTGTATTGCCACTTCTTGTACCCTTTCAATCGACGTTCTGCAAAACAAAATTTTCTAGGCACACTTAACGAATTCTAGTTTGTTTATCTCACATTCACTCTTGTAAAGTTTCCTTTTGTGCAAGTGAACAATAATAGCATTGTTCCAATCTTCAGTCACAGATGCATATTTACAAACAAATAAATCACAGAGCCACTTCAAAAGCAAACCACATCCATATTTTAACATTTCTGTACCAATACTATCTACCTCTTCATTCTTACATTTTTCAGTATTCTCTTGGTGTTTTCTTGAGCACTTAGCAACAATTATTTCAATTCCAATCTTCACCTTATTGTTATCATTCCCAAATCAATCTTTACTCTTTCTAGTGTTCTCTTAGTTCAGTTTCAATCCAAATCATTTTATATTTTAGTTTTAATAACATTCACTCTGCTGGAGGATCTGCCTTAACCCAGGTTTCTTCATAAAAATTGCAGTTTTTCTGCATGTTCTGTCCTGTTCTTAACAGTTTCTTGCTGTCTCGCTCTATACCATGTCCTTTCACTCTGTTCTAAGAAACTTCCATATCCTTTTTTACTAATATCCAATCCACTTTTCATTAAGAGTAGATATATTATCTCATTATATTGATAATTGCCTACTAATATATTTTTAATTGTGTGTCATCAGTATCAACCGTTAGTGACCACATTGATGTTTTTCCCCCCATGATAGCAGTAGCAATAGCACTTATATACTACTCGATAGTGCTTTACAGCACTCTCTGGGAGGCTTACAATGTCAGCCTATTGCCCCCAACAATCTGGGTCATCATTTTATTGATGGAACATTGAGTCAACTGGAGCCCATCAGGACTGAACTCCATACTGTGGGCAGAGATAGTCTGCAGTATTGCATTCTAACTACTGCGCTACCAGGGCTCATGATGAACTTTTCCTAACCTGCTGGGCTCTTAACGCCTCCTAGAACAATGGGTAAGAACTGCGTTTAGGAAGGCATTTGCACAAATCTCTCTTATATACCAATTATTCCAAGATCAGGAAGCCTGTTCACAGTGACTCATGCCTAGTCACCTTTCATTTAAACTACTTAAACCACTCCAGTACACTCTACATGTACTGTACTGAAAATCACCTGGAATCTGCAACTCATCCCAAATGTACCACCACAACTTTGGACAGTGTACCCAAATTGCGCTGGTTCCCAATAAGCTGCTGGTTATTATATATAACACCCTTCATGGTACTGGGCTGTGTTACTTGTAGGACTTCCTGTGCCCCAATTCTACTCAGGCTATGAGACTGGCAGGTTCTTCCATAAAACAGTGCCACTTAGTGGGGCCAAGGGGAATGCCTCCTCTATTTGCCTTATGGAACATCAGTCTCCTTCTCGACCTTTTTGTCCTTCCATACAGGCCCCTAAACATGTCTCTTCCACCAAGCATTAGGCCAAACTAGGATGAGCATGTAGAAAATATGAAACTTTGAAGGAGAAATATGTTTGTTGGCATAAGATGCTTCTGTTATTATTGTTACTACTGTTACTATTATCTCTTTTGTTACCCTGTTTTTTTAATGTTCTGAAGACTTAACTATATTACCTTATGGTTTCTATGTTTCTTGAAATTATAAATTGTCCAGAGTTGTTCTTGTCAATTGGGCAATCATTGAAATATAATATAAAATATGTATATGTATGTATGCATACATACATAAAAAAATTCAAGTATTAGATTGGGAATAGAACATGCTTTTTAAAATGAGATCTTGTCTCCTCCTTTCATACGTAATGCACTAAACTCACGTAATGCAAATAGATTCCTAGGTGTCCCCAATTCTTCTCCAAAGAAAATTGGGGGAGGGGAGGCAGAAAAGAAGACATAAAATTCAGTTTTAATGTAGCGCTTTTACTGTTGGTAAAGAGGCATTTTTGTATACTTAAGTAACTATATAGTTTGAAAAGCAATCATAGGCTAGACATTGCAATCAGTTGCAAAGTATCTTTTACCCACACTTGTGCGATAGTTTAAAGCATTTTTGCATAAGAATTTTGTGCAAAACTGAAAGTAGCTCCATCCTTCTGTGATCTCACAAGCTATGTTTGAGAATTGAAATGATTTATTCTGGGCCTAGCTGTAGCAAACATGAAGCAAAATTTAATGTAGACTTTTCTTTGCAACTCTTGTGGGTGGTCTGTTTCTCCAATGCACCTCAGAAATTCTGTTTTTTTCTGGAAAAAAAATGGTTTGATTTCAGGGATTTTTTTTCATCCTTTCATTTTTAAATTTCAGGAGTATCCTACAAAAGAGTGATCCAATGTGGTTTTCTGTTAATTTATTTTTTTCACTAAAGGGTTTTGGTGTATCATTTTTAATTTCATCAAGTACTAATTTAAACTAATGTAGACCTCTGCCTTCTCCCATCCCCCATTGTCCACCACTAGCATCTGTATTCATATTCTCTTAACCATGTTGAACAATTAGAAACTGTGAAAGTAAAATATAGAAACTGCCAGAAATAGAGTGTCTACAGCAAAGCCTTTCTATTTCATTTTAGTTACAGCACCGGTAATTTATATCTGAAACAGAGGCTACATGTTTTAATTTTAGTATCTTTTATGACATTATTACAAATTCTACTTGACTTACTTGACTTAAGTCTTTAGCGTCAGTACGGCATCGCCAGTCCCTTCGCTGTAGAGTCGCATGCATCCCGAATCAACGGGATCCATGATTCTAGGCTGAGTACTACTTGAGCTCGCCGGGCCCAAGAGATTACAAATTCTAGGTTGCATATTTTTAGCCTTCATCCTTCCCTCAGTGCTATGGAAATAATCCCAACATTTATGTATTCCTGAAACACTTTATTTATAATTAGCTGATGACCCAGCATTGCCCAGGTATTTATTTATAGGGGGGGGGGAAATGTCCAGACTAAATGTAATTTCTAATGTTGGATTTTTTACTTTACCAGAAAGAGCCCCCTTGTGGAGTACTGCGAAGCTGTTAGTATGGCAACTCCACTGTGCTGCACAGTAGAAGCCATTTTAAGGCATAACAGGCTGTATCTTAACAGAACACACACCCCAAGGGAATTTAGGGGTGTCTTACCCCCACAGTATTTGTTTCCAGAGAGTAAGTCATCTGTGTAGCAAGTTTGGTTGAAATTGCTTGAGGCATTCCAGAGTTATGCTGGGACACAGCCATTTTTACATGTATAGATTGATTAATTCATACCACACTGTTTAAAATATATCTAGCATAATATTTTCACAGGAACATAATATTCAGTGCAGGAAGTCTATGGATTTAACCATATAACAGGTTTAGGTTGTATTATTAGTGAAATAGAATTGTGATGAAAGTGGTGATCCAGGCTAATAATGATCACTTACTAACAATCTACAATAATCTTGGTCATGAAGAGCACCTCATAGACATTGTAGGCTACTGCAGTCTTGTGTATGAGACCCACTCTGAAAGTTAACAAGGATTCTAGCTGAGAAATATTTTTGAATAATTATTTTTATTTTTATCTAGTTTTGCCATAAATGTTTTGCCATCTCAATTTTTTAAATACCATAAAGATACTGTTTAGCACCTATGTATTATATAGGTACCGCTTTCAGATTTTTTAAAAATAAAATTCTACCTCATAATGTATTTGGAATAAGGTATACATAATTTTGGAATACCAATTTTAGAAATATATAGGATACAATAACTTAAAACTTGGTAGTTACAGTATCTTTAAATGTAGTATTTGTGATTATAATTATTTTTTAAGTGTTACTTTCTTTAGAACTGAGTGCAAATCATGTTATAACCCAGCTGTTACTAATGTACAACAAATATAAATTTTATAACCTTTATGTTATTTTGGAATATGAATGACCAAAAGAATAACCGACACTTTCCTGAGTAAAATGAAATGGTACATGAATAAATTTTAGAGTTAGAGTAGATCCTCAGGATTTATCATTCTGAAGATCTTTTTTCCATTTGTGCAGTTGTTCCATCTTACTGTATTAACAGAAGATTTTTGTTAAACAAACCATATTAGTCCCAAGCATACTTATGTGTACAGCCTTTATTAGGTGAAAAATAGCTTCCTAAGAAACAGCAAACGTGATAAAGTTATTTTTGCAACATTTGTGCTGATCGTATTGTAATTTTTTAACACTGATTCAGGTCAGTGCCTTTCTAGTGCTGAATCATCAGAAACAACTAGCTTATTTTCTGCAAGAAAAATGGAGATAGCACTCCTTTAATTGTTCAGAAAGAAATTTGAAGGCAGGATAGTCTTGCTGAAAGAACTACCGTATTTTCCAGTGTATGACAACTTTTTAACCCAAAAAATTATTTCAAAAATTGGGGGTCATCTTATATGCTGGGTATAAAAAAGGCCATACCAAAAAATCAAAACAAAACCATCAACCGGTGTATAAAAAATAAAAGAACGATATTGATGTTGATTAAAAACGTGTTCATTTGAATGAGGTTGTTTGGAGGAAAAAAAACTGGCCGCCCTTCTCAGCTTGCCATTCGCTCCTCCTTCATTCTGTCACCGCTGCCAACCTAGCCCACGCCTTGGGACCCAAGCACTGTCTCCCACCTGGCTGGGCTGTTGCGCTGCTGCTAGCAGGCAGAGGAGCTGACGGGCTGGCTGTTGGTGCCAGCTTGGAGCATTCTGCTGCTGCTGGTCCCCCTCGCGCTTTGCCACCCCTGACATCTTGGGGGGGCCCAGCAGGGAAAATGGGGTGCTTGTGGCCCCGGAGAGCGGCGCAGTAGAAGGGAGCCCGCCCTTGGAAAGTGTAAGACTTGGATGTCTCCTTCCTCCCCCTGGCTTGGCCTTTTGTGTGTGTGCGCGTGTGTAGCTCCTGCACTGAAATTCCAACACAGGCAGACATGTGCGTGCACCCCTGCACAGCCCGCTGTCTTAATCACGTTAATTTAGTAGTCTGTCTCATGTGTTGTACGATGTTGGTGTCTGTGGTGGGCCTGTCTTCGCATTAAAAGTTTGGTGACTGAAATAATAGACAAGGCGAGCTGGGCCAGGGATTAAAAAGGAACAAGATGAACTTTCTCCTATAGTGGAATCTCATAGGTAATCAAAACAGCCTTTCCTGATCTGCTTTTGGGACCTGCATGACACATGCTGGAAGCTACAGGTAGGCTTCCACTTATAACAGTTCCTTTAGTGACCATTCAAACTTACACCCTCACTGAAAAAAAAATGACTTCTGATCATTTTTTCAGAGTTACAACCTTTGTAGCATTTCCCATGGTCAGGGGATCAAAATTCAGATGCTTGGCAACTGGTTCAAATTTACGATGGTTGCTGTGTCCCAAGGTGGTATGATCAATGTTTGCAACCTTTTGACTCTGGAAAGAGGTGGAGGATTAGGGCAGCTTTAAAAAAAAATAAAGCCGGCATAGTGCCTCATACTCTGTTTTTCGGAGACAGAATCCAGTCTAGTAGCCTGGGAAGCCCTATAATACAGGCAATGCTCTTAGCCTTGGCGGTTTGTGGGCCATTTACTTCTCTTCAAGCGAGGAAACCCGCTGTTTCGTGGGAGCGGGGGTGGTGTTGGTGGTAATCCACATCCCGGCGTTTCCTTTGGTTCTCCGCCTTTTTCCTTCATCAACTGAGGCGGTGGGGAGAGTTGCTGGGCAGGGAGGATGCTTGCGGCGGCTTCTCACTCTGAAGCGCTGGGAAAAGCCCTCAGGGTACGAAAGGTGGCCCGGAGCTGCCTTTGCTTTCAAAGCAGTGATGTGGGGCTCAGATTTTCGGCCTGAATTAGACTGAAGCCTGTACCCCCCCCCCCCACCTCACCGCCGTCGCCAGAAGAAGCCAAACTGACTCAACTGGGGTCCAGTTTGGGGAAGGGGAGTGTTGGAAGGAAAAACCACCTGGTTCAGTTCCAAGCTGGGAGAAAGGCGCTGGGAATAAAATGGAGGCTGATTGGCTATTTGGTATGCCTCGGAAGAGGGGTAGTCTTATATGGCAAGTATAGTCCAAACCCTATATTTTAACAGGAAAAGTAGGGGATCGTCTTATACACCCAGTTGCCTTATACGTCAGAAAATACGGTATGTAGAAAACTAATGAATAAATGTAACTTCAAAACCTGACGAAGAATAATGACTGAGAAGGATGGGAAATGTTGTAAAACAATTAAAGGTACAGTCACACTAGCAATTGCTAGTGGAAGAAAAAAAATGTACAATCACAAACTAGTAGTAGACTATTACAAATATCAGTGTGGATATGCACAGCTTCCTTAAATGCTAAAAAGAAAAAAATATATCTATAGGCAATGGAAGGAAGATTGCATAACCAAAAAAGGATATAAAGCAGTTGCCAGAAACTCTAGGGATTGTGGCAGAAAGCCTAAAGTTGAGAAGGAGCTGTGGCTTGTGAAAAATACCTCAAACAACATAAAAGGCTATTTCTGATATTCCAGGAATAAAAATGAAAGGCATAGAAGCTGTAGGACTATTGCGGGGAAAAAAGATATGAATTAGTAATAGGAGATGGCAAAAAGATGGAATGCTTGTGTTTTATATTTATCTTCTTTCAGTAATGAAAAAGAACTCTAGATAGCCAGTTGTCTTTAGAGAAAAAAATTAGGATGAAAGAAATAGTGATACAAGGAATCCAGCATGTGAGCCCTTTAATTTAGAATCAATGATCTTAATGAATGTACATCAGGGGTGTCAAATTCACAGCCCATGGGCTGTATGCATCACGTGCTGACCCCGCCCCCACCTGGTTTGGTGAAGGGGGGAAAGTCCTGATACATCACATGACACTGCCTGACGATACAAGTTTGACACCCCTGATGTACATTGACAGAATTTTTCTGAGACTCTCCCTCAAAGCACTATGGTGCATTTGCTAGGACGCTGCTTTCTTCATTGATAAGGGGGAAATCTGCAGCTGTGAGAGTCTGTGTTTGTGTGTGTTGCTCAAGTTGTTCAGTCCTAGACTTACTCTTACATCTTTTTGTGCCAATAGTAGGAAGGGAAGAGAAAATTGCCACTTAAGATAGGAAGAGAGTAATATAGCATTTCATTAATTTTAAATGAATCCAAGTCTCCAGGGCTGGATCAATTACATCTGATTCTACTGAAGGTAAAACCAGAGGTGATCTCAAAGTGACTAAGTGAACTTTTTGAGTCCCAGTGAAAACTGACAAGGCCTAGAAAAACAAGGAAAGCAAGCATCAACATCTTCAAAAGTAGAAAATGAAGGACCTAGAAAATTACAGTTTGACAGCTGCACTGGGCAAAATCCTAAAGCAGGCTATTAACAGCATACTTGTGAGCATTAAGACAGAAATGCCTAATCCACAAGAATCAGCATGGGTTTGTCACAAACAAGTCATGTTTCACTAATCTTACCCACTTTTTTGACAGATGTATCAGCTTAATAGATTGGGGTAGATGTACTATATACCTTGATCTCAGCAAAAGGTTTGTCAAAGTCTCTCATGATATCCCCATTAATAAAAAGATAAAAACACAGGCTAGGATACAGCTGTTAAATGAATTCATTATTGGGTGCATGACACACAAGTAGCTCCAGATCAGCCTGCTAAATAGTATCAAATGACATGTTACAAGGCTGTACAAGGCTTCTGTTGTTCAATATTTTTGTTAATGATCTGAATCAAGAGGGAGAATAACAACATTCGCAGGTGGCCAAAAACTAGGAGGAGTGGCTAACTCTTTAGAAGAGAAAGAGATCATTTAAAAGATCTATGCAAGCTTACAGAATGGCCCAGAACAATGGGATAAAATTTAAGAAGTTGCTCTTCAGAGATTATTCCAGCAGTGTGTGAGATGCTGATTTATGAATAATTATTGAATAGCTAGAAAGATAACTAACAAACAAAAAGTGCCAGTCCTGTATCACTTTGAAAGACGCGGCAATGCTATTTTTTCAACAACTGCCTTAGCACAGTAAGCTCTGGTAACCATCTAACTACACTAGTAGATTAGCCTAGTAGCAGTCTCCATAGTCAGGTATTTACTAAGCTTAGGAAAGTATATCATGTATGTAAATATATATTACCACTGAAGTTTGTCCTTTTATTTGAGTGTCCTTTAGAGATTTTTTTCAGCTAGATGCAAAATGCTAGTACATGAATGCTAATGGGGAGGATTGTCAAAGAGCAAGAGGAAATTAAATGGCTTCTGAAAATTAATTTTTAATAGGACAGGGAGCATTAGTTCTGCAGAAAAGACCAAACAAAAGGTCCTTGCCCATGTGATTGGGTAGTATAAACTATACATAGCAAGTAATCAGTGATCTGTCTCTGTATTGGCAGCCAGTTAAGCAGAGGGAGAAAGAGAATGTCTGACAAAGAGGGAAGGCAGAAGTGTGGCCTCATCCACTGTTAACCTGCAGCCCCTAACAGAATACTTTGAAAGGACTTTGGATCTAGATTGAAAATCGATTTCTTTCTTCTTAACTGCAAAGGCTATTCATGAGCATGGTTTCAAAGGTTTGGTAAAATGTCTAAAAGACACTTCGTTCCAACAAAAAGGTTGGAACAAACCAGTATCTTCAGCCTCAGATGAGTTTTCCTCTTATTATCTGGAGTTAGTGTGTTTTATTTTTATGAAGGTCATTGTTCATAGCGAAAAGTCAGATAATTAACAAGAAGGAATTTCTAAACATCTCAGAAGTTTTATGTTTTACTTCCTGGAATTACAGTGTAGAGATAACAAGTTTTTGATAATACCAGAAACGCAATTTTGGTACCAGTCTAGTTTGATATTGGTTATTATATTCTGAAGAATATCACCCTTTCAGAAAAGGAGATTGCGGCATAGCTCTTCCCCATGCATTTGGGATTTAGGTGCCTGGGACTGCAGTGGGTATTGACAAGAAACCTTTCTCCGCCCCCAGGAGAACAGTGGCACACAGAGCAGCAACGGCATGCATGAGCAAGAAGCAGCTGGGGGCTTGAAGGGCCATTTAGAGGAGAACGAGAGTGAATGAGTGAACGAATGCTCAACGACTCTTCTCCTGTGTTCAGTATTCTGGTGGTGCTGCAGTGGCGTAAAAATAAATGTACCATTCAAAAGACTGAGCTAAGTCACCGCTGCCGAAGACAAAGGAAATTGAATCCACCTTGGCTAAAAGATGAGGGCAAGCTGGCTTTTGTTGTTTGCAGAGCATCCACAACGGAATAGGGTTTTGATATACGGGAGGCTTTTTCACATTTTAGTGCCTGGTTTTAAAGGATAGTGATGAACTTCAGCTTCATCTTAGAGAAATAAATACATAGCTTTGCATTTGATTCTCCTATCCATATTTGCACTGATGGAAATAGTATTTCTGACCAAAATTAAAGAAGCTGCCACTGTCCTGGTTTTTGATTGTTGGTTGTTGTTTACAAGAAGAATTGCCACCATGAATTTACTAACATATGGAAGATTACAGTAAGATCTGGCTTATTTTCCCTGGGAATTCCCCCCCCCCCAAAAAAACCTGGAATTACAAGGTGCTTAAGTAAACTTTATAATTATGGCTGAAAAAGAGAGGTGATTGTGCTTAAAATTTTCTTTAAAGTATGGTTTTTGATGAGTTAGTAAATTCGTATCTTCTAGAAGTCCTATGGTTTTTCTGTTTTTATTTTTTTATATTTTTTGGGAAAAAATTCACATCACCCGGAACATTTTGCGTTTTTTTCTCTCAGATTTTGCTTTTTATATGTGCTGCCCAAGATCTCTTCAGTACAGGATGGATATTAGGAAGGCAAGGGTAATCATCAACTTTAAAAATTATTTATTGGTTTTGTCAATTTTGTTTATATTTTTCGGGCATGCAGAAGTAACTTAATATTTATTCAGAAAATCTTGATAAATATTGATTTAAATAATGTATGATATATTATTTATGTCTCTTACTGAATGCTAGATGCTTATTAAATGTTTAAAAATAATAAATGTACTTATATTTTTGGTGCATTTAGATAAAGATAGGATGTTGAACAGTTTACAACAAAATGTTAAATGTGCAAATGTTCTTTATAGATATTATCATTTTAATGCTCTAACTTTTATCTGTTTCAAAAGATAATTATTGAATACAGAAATGTATAATGATTTGAGGGAGAAATATTTGAGGTTAATAACACGTTTTTTATGTTTTTACACTGTATCTGTGCCCTTCAAAGAATGAGCTCGTCAAAACATCCATAGCAGCTGAATCTTTTATGTTATTAAAAGAGATAAGAAATTGTTTTGGGAACTAAATTTTTGGGATGAGGTTGTTTAACAAAATGTAATTCTGTATACACTTTTGAAATAGCAAGCCCCATTTTGAAGAATATATCTCACTCATTTTAGGCTATGTGTCCCCTACACACAGACACACACAGTAACCAACCAACCAAAACATGGTTTCTTGGCATTTGCAGGCATTTCATGTTTGCTAGAGCTGGGTAACAAATATCTTTATTGAGGAAATATATTACTATAGCTTAGCCATAGCTTAGCCATCCTTAATGTTGCCTTCATGTGTTGGACCACAGTTCCCATCATCCCAGATATTATGACCAGTGATCCAAGCAGCTATCTTAAGAAATGGAACTATCAACACTGAAACAAACAAAAAAGATTTTAAAAAATGATCCCTAACACAAAAGGATATTACTTTATAAATTAAAAGAGAAAAAGAAAGAAATCTCAGAAGGATTTGATGAAGATAACTTAACCCTGAGGAACACAGTAAAAAGAGCAACTTAAATCATGAAATGCTGAGGGTTGTTAGTGTGTGTGTTGGAGGGAGAGAATGCCATAAGGTGATAGTAAATATGCTTGCATGAGAATGTAACACACAATATTTTAATAGCACTCAGGAAGTACCCATGAAGATTGAATACATATACACAAAGCATGAGAATAACATTCTTTCTTTGCACTGTTTTAGGAGACTTCAGGGGCCCCAGAAGAAAAATGGCCATTACAAATCAGTGTCATATGGATGTGTTATATTCTCAATGTCACATGAGATCATCTAGATAGTAGGGTCTCAATGGAGTGATCTTCTGAGTCCCTACACTTACTTGACCCCAACACAATATAAGAATAAACATGTTTAATGACCTGATGTAAATCTGACTTAAGTCAGTGTTGCCTAAAAACAAAAAATCCCTATTACTAGTTAAACGCTTGGGGGATGGGCAGTGACTGACTAGGTAACATTTTTTGTGGCTTTCCTATTGTATTATCTATTCCTCTTATATTATCTTGTATTATGATTACAATCACCTATATAACAATGCTTATATGTAATTAATTTGTCTAAAATTTACAGGAGCCCAGTAACAAACGGGTCAAGCCTCTTTCCAGAGTGACATCACTAGCAAGCTTAATTCCTCCTGTCCGAACAACTCCCTTGAAGCGATTTGGACAGACACTCCAGGTATTTTATTTACTTATTTATTAAATTTATAATGCTGCCCATCTCCCGATAAGGTAAAGAGTGTCTTTAAAATTATTAAGTGGGTTTAGATGTAATGAATATAACCGGCTTATGATTTTTTTCTGGTCTTAACCTAGAGCAATTTTCCATACTGAACATATACACCAGTGAAAATGCTCCCAAAATCTAAAAAATATAAATGATATTTTCTCACTTTGGGAAGCCAAATGAGAGAGTTCTGT
The DNA here is from genome assembly GCF_051295495.1 of Thamnophis sirtalis. Taxonomy (NCBI): domain Eukaryota; kingdom Metazoa; phylum Chordata; class Lepidosauria; order Squamata; family Natricidae; genus Thamnophis; species Thamnophis sirtalis. The sequence goes on from NW_028261383.1 coordinate 65,729,616, forward strand.
TATATCACAGTATATATTTCACAGGATTACTTGCTTTTTGTAACCCCTTTTTTCCTGAGAAAAATGAGCATAAAATGTATTGTTAAAATATCATTGTACTTTAATTTCTCATCAATAGTTACGTAAAATATTCAATTGGAGATTATTTGACCCAAAATGTAACTTTTATAGGAAAGCGTAATAATTGAAATATTTAAATGTATACAGGTAGAATTGTTTTGATAATTCTGCTTTAATTTTAAATAGAGAACATTTGTGTTGATACCCCAAGAACAGATTTTTCAATTGCTGCGCACTACTCAGTTTTCAAATATGTATTTAAAAATGCAAATTCAGAGCAAAATAATTATTTTAATGAACCAAGATCCAGTCATCTGTTTACACTTGTACAGACTGCATGAAAATGAATAATGATGAATCAACTGCTTTGATAATTTGAAGGTTACATTATTCATGAAAGCAGATCAATATTGATTATATAACTAAGTAGCTGCTTTCATGTCACATCTTTTTGAGTAGAGAGAAAATGGACCGTTAGATTACCAAATAGTCAGACAATATAAATATGAAGCAATTCATATTCATTTCATTCCACTGTAAATTTCTCAGTTTGAGAAAGTAGTAGTTTTTTCAGAAGCCGTCCAGCCTGTAATATGATTTGGAAATTGTATCACCCAAATAATGACTATGGAGTAAATCAATACATATTGTTATTAACTTTTAAAGATACAAACTACTCTAGGCTCAGCCTTTTAAATTTTGTAACATGCTGCAGAGGATCAAATCTAGAAGTTGGATCCCTATTGTGATACTGTGCCTGGAGATATCTCCTCTGGAACCTACAAGAGCCATGCCTCACTATTTCATTTGATTTAGATTCTTTAAATAAAGAAATAAAATTATATGGAAAGCAGCAGGCTTAAACATATTTTTTATTTAAAAAATACTTCTGGGACCAACATATAATCCAGATATTCTTAGGACATATTTGATTAGAGGTGAATCAACTTATGAATGAACACACCCATCATGATAGTTATTTTCTAAGAGTACCTTTAATAAATTCTAGATGTCCTGCTGTACAAAAATAATTAGGATTTTTGATTCATATCATGCATTTACACCAAATATTTATAGGAGTGTAGCAGGCAGCCAAAGAAGTCTAGCACCATTTCTGGTTTAAAAATGAGAGTGGAGATGGGACAAAGTGCCAACATGTAGCTTTTGACTCTGAAACACACACACAAATGGTTATCGTTGCTTCAATAAAAATAATTTTCTGAAATACAGTTTCTTTATTTGTACTGATTGATGTGGACAAAACATAATTGGATATATGCCAAAAAAAGTGAGACAGAAGTCAAAAATAAATTGCAGTTCCTCTTGTGGTTTTCAGTCAAAGAGAAATGTATGAGAAACATCAGAAGTCTTCTGGGTTGAAGCAACCTTACTCTTTCACTTTTAATAAAAATATTACCCAGAGAGAAATATGACTCATTAGTTCTTGTTGCTCAGAGTGAAAATTGAATTAAAGGTTGCTAAATTTTATTATTGTACTCCATGCATCTCTTTTCATAATAATGCTGGATCATGAATGAATGAAATCCTTCCATTCCCCACCATCCAGTCAGAGCTGAAGAAGCTTCTTGGATGAGAAGTGAAACATCTTCAAAGAAAAAACAAGAAAGTCCAATTGCCTCCTGAAAAAGCACCTTTGGGATAACCATAACCTGGATTATTGAGAATTTCTAGACTTTTAGCTATGCAATTTGGGATGAACACTCTTTGAAGGGTGTGAGAGTAGGAATAGATTTCCAGAGAAAAAAGTGCTGACTACAGAAACCATAGCACTATTGAGGTGACCCTGAGGACATAGATAAACCACCAAGTGTTTCAACGACCCTCAGAAAGAAAGCAAATGACCCGTTATTTGCAAGGAATATAAATCTTTCTATTCCCCACCATCCAATCAGAGCTGAAGAAGCTTCTTGGATGAGAAGCGAAACGTCTTCAAAGAAAAAACAAAGTCCAGTTGCCTCCTGAAAAATCTCCTTTGGGACCTGAATATAGTTATAAAATCATTGCGAAGCATATGGTCACGATCAGGGGTGGGTGGGTTCCTGAATTGGTTGGCACTGGTTTGCTGCATGCATGCTTTGCATGCGCTGCTCGTTTTGCTTGTGTGCATGCCGACCACGCATTGCTAACACATGCGCAGTTGACTAAAAATTCTTCTGCACATGAATAGAAGCATGCCATCAATGGAAGAAGAGACCGGGGAACTGGTTCAGGGGCATGAATGGTCAGGGTCGCTGCTGGTTCTGCAAATCACCACTGCCAAACCAGGAGCAACCCACCTCTAGTCACAATGTACTGTAACTTTCATAGCAGCTTTCTTACCAGAGTCAACCTTGGTAGTAAAAGAGCCAACTAATAGATAGCTTATATAATCTCTCCACAGTCAGGAAAAGAATCTTTTAACATCAATGTCTCATAGCTCTTTCTCTTCCACCTTTGGTAGACTCTTTTGTATCAACGAGAAAATAAAAAACTTTGGGTGTGACTTAGCTAAACACTCTCCATCCTGATGGGCTGATCCATATCTTCCTTGATTCTTAACAGACTTCATGATACATTCTCACCATTATTAGTCATGGTTTTTCCACTGAGTTCCCTGGCTAGTATAATTTATCAGATCTTTTCCCTCATTATTAGCATCTTTATTTTATACAATTCAATGAATATTCTGTTTCAAGTGCATAATTAGGTTTTTGTTTAGCATTCATAAAACATATACTAACTTTACATGCATGTTTCATATGTGCTCAAACGGTTCTTAATTCTATCTCACACCAATCTTTTTTCATTTAACTTCTTGATTTTCCCCCGTTTCCCATTAAGCCACATAGAGTAAGACACGTGGATGCCTTAAAGGTGTCCTAAGCAACTAGTAAACATACATAATGTCTGTTTAGAATTGAAAGGAATTGTTCAAACTCTTGTTGTATTTTGTTGTATAAAATATGAATCCTTTAATAAAGAGTATTTCAGTATCAACTATAGAAACCTGGATAATTCTTTCTTGTGGTAATTGATAATGTTGTTGGGGAACATTGGCATGGCTATAATACATCTATTACATTTATTAACCCCTTCCTCTTAAAGGTTGAGATAATAATGATAATCAAGAATAACTGTGAGACTAAACATATTTTTTGTTACATTTTATTTCATTGTCATTTACTTAAATATTTTCTGAGATGTATGAGAATTAAGAGTTAGGTAAGTTAGGCTGTTGTGTTTCCCTCCAAAAACTTGGTCAATATTCCATCACTCAGGCTGGGGGGTGAAAATCTATGGCCCTCAGACAGGGCTCGCAACTTGGGGGTCCTCCTGGATCCACAGCTGACTTTAGAACACCATTTGTCGGCTGTGACCAGGGGGGCATTTGCCCAGGTTCGCCTGGTGCGCCAGTTGCGTCCCTACCTGGACCGGGAGGCGCTCGCAACAGTCACTCACACCCTTGTGACCTCAAGACTGGACTACTGCAATGCGCTCTACATGGGGCAGCCCTTGAAGAGTATTCGAAGACTTCAACTCGTCCAGAATGCAGCCACGTGAGCGATTGTGGATGCACCTTGGTACACACACGTTACACCTATCCTCCGCGAGCTGCACTGGTTACCGATCAGTCTCCGGATACGCTTCAAGGTGCTAGTCGTAACTTATAAAGCCCTTCATGGTATTGGATCTGGGTACTTGAGAGACTGCCTGCTGCCAATTACCTCCCACAGACACATTAGATCTCACAGAGTTGGCCTCCTCCGGGTACCATCTACCAGCCAGTGCCATCTGGCTATTACCCGGGGGAGGGCCTTCTCTGTGGCAGCTCCAGCCCTCTGGAATGAACTCCCCGCAGGGATTCGGACCCTCACCTCTCTCTAGGCCTTCCGAAAAGCCGTCAAAACCTGGCTTTGCCGGCAGGCCTGGGGGTGATGAGTTCCCTCCCCTCTCGACATGTATGGTTGTGCGACTGTTGCCTATTTTCATTATTTGTATTTCGTTTTTACGTTCCCCTTTTTCCCCCTTGAATTGTTCGCCGCTCTGAGTCCTCCCGGAGAAGGGCGGCATACAAATAATAAAATTCTATTCTATTCTATTCTAAGTATATTGAGTACTGTATTTTCACGACCATAAGGCGCACTGAAAATCCTAAAATTTGATCAAAAACCGGCAGTGCGCCTTATAATCCGGTGCGCCTTATATATGAAAAAAGTATGAAAATTTACCGTTTATATGAACCTTGAGTATTGAAGGGATCTCAAAACAATTTCTGTTTCACATTGCGCAGCAACAAACTTGAAGCTCGCAATCGAATGACCGCGAGCAGGCACGCACACGTCCCTTGGGTCTGTCCCTCCCGATTTTACGCTATTATCATGACCTTTACCCCCTTTTCCCGCCGTAAGGACAAGCAAGACGGTAGTGTTTCAGTTGAATTCCACCCTTCACCTTCCTAAAAGGTTTCACATTCCCCTTCCATTCGGGAAATTCTTATCTCATTGCTTCAGGGTTTTACTTAGCGTGCGCGCGAATACGCCTTTGTCCGGCTTCTAGAACCACTATTTCTCAAGAGGAACCCCGGCTTCCCCTTGAGAAATAGCGCACTGCTGGCGCGCGCGCCTTTCCAAAGTGACTTCGAAATGGCTCCACAAAGGAGACTTGTTTACGAGGCAGATTTTAAATTGAAAGCAATCAACCATGCAAAAGAACATGGAAATAGATCTGCAGCTAGAGAATTCAACATTAATGAGTCCATGGTGCGCAAGTGGAGAAAGCAAGAAGATGACCTACGTCTTGCAAAGAAGACGAAGAAAAGTTTCCGCGGCAATAAAGCAAGGTGGCCGCAACTAGAAGACAGACTTGACCGATGGATTTCGGAACAAAGAGCAGGTGGCAGAAGCATCTCAACTGTCGCCATTCGGATAAAAGCCAAAGCGATGGCAAATGAAATGGATATCAATGACTTTAAAGGAGGGCCTTCTTGGTGCTTCCGTTTCATGAAACGACGGCAGCTCTCTATCCGTACAAGGACGACGGTGTCTCAGCAGTTGCCGGCGGATTACAAGGAAAAGTTGGCCAACTTCCGGAGTTACTGCAAAAGCAAGATCGCTGAAAAAAATATACAGGCCGACCACATCATCAACATGGACGAAGTCCCCCTCACCTTTGATATTCCGGTGAACCGAACTGTAGAGAGAACCGGAACATCAACGGTATCAATTCGCACCACAGGAAATTACTGTAGTTCTCGGTGTTTTGTCAAATGGGCAGAAATTACCCCCAATGGTAATTTTTAAAAGAAAAACGTTGCCTAAAGAAACATTGCCAGCTGGAATAATTGTTGAAGTGAATCCTAAAGGCTGGATGGCTGCAGAGATAATGAAGAATTGGCTATCAGAAATTTACGTTCGGAGACCGGATGGATTTTTTCGTGCGTCGCCGGCATTGTTGGTGTACGACTCCATGCGTGCCCACAAAACAGAAAATGTGAAAGCCCTGGTGAAAAAGACCAACTCGGAGCTTGCTGTAATACCGGGTGGTCTGACCAAAGAAGTGCAACCACTGGACATAAGTGTCAATCGTTCCTTCAAGGCGAAACTGCGAATCACGTGGGAAAACTGGATGATGGAAGGAGAGCACTCCTTCACGAAGACCGGGAGGCAACGCCGGGCCAGTTATGCCATTGTGTGCCAGTGGATAGTGGATGCCTGGCATAAAGTATCCGCCAGAACTGTCATCCGAGGGTTCGCGAAGGCCGACATCATTCCTGGACTGACCAGCGACGGCATCGAGAGTATCGAAACTGATGACTCTGACGATGAAGATACGGGCCATACGGATTCGGGTTTGCTGCATGCCGCCATCGCCCAATTGATGATCTCCGATACGGAGGACGAAGAGTTCGAAGGTTTCATGGAAGATGAATAGAGCCGACTATAAAAGTTTAAAAGTTTTAAAAGTTTAAAAGCTGTTTAAAAGTTTAATAAAAGTGACTGATTTTTCTCTGTATTTTTTTAGTGTTTTAATTCTTTTTAGGCTGCGTTTAAAGGCTACGCCAATCCGTGAAAAATGTTTGCAAATTGAGCACCTGCCAGTAAACCCCGCGATCACACGATTTCGTTAGTAATTTGTTTGTTTGCGAAAGTTGCGCGCGGATGAATGTTGCAAAAAAACCGTGCGCTTTATAATCCGGTGCGCCTTATATATGAAGAAAGGTTGAAAATTTACCGTTAACTGATACTGCGCCTTATAATTCGGTGCGCCTTATGGTCGTGAAAATACGGTACTTTGCTCTGTCAGCTTGTTTTACTTATTTTGGAATTTTCAATATTTTGTTGATAAATCATGTACATTTTGGTAGCTTTAAAATGGTTGCATTTGTTTTGGTATGTTTTACCTTGTAACTAGGGGCAATAATAAAAAATTCCTATGGCACATTTTTTGATACACAGGAAGGATGAATATTAAGAATTCAGTCCTGTAGGTACACATTTACCTATTTTTTCTTTAATTTAGAGAAATCTATTGAATTGTTTCAGAGTGTATTCCTCCCCTCAAAAAATGGTTGGAACTTTGGAGGTGTCCCTGAATTTGGACTTGGACTGCAAAATCCAGATTCCCTTTGTGACATTGAGTTTACCTTGCTTTGCTAAAAGAGTACTGCAGTATTAAGACCTCTGAAAATATAATCTAGAAACTTCAATTTGAGAAGACTGGAATAATCAGATGTTTGGCTGCCCGTACTTCCTTCAATTATATTTCAGCAAACTTCATCAACTGTAAATTTGGTTGCAAGCCAAATTCAAAGTGCCATTGTTTAATTTAAAAACCGTAAATGGTTTGAAACTGAATTAAGTGAAGTCAGTGCCCCTTGCTTCGAAACCTCCCTCCGTACAGACACCATCTAAGTAACAGTTGTTGGTAGTGAACTAAAAAAGATTATATTAACAATATTGCCACAATGGGTTGTCTTCTCCAAGTAGGTTATGCCTGACACCATTACAGTACCATGCACCCATCCCTTTAGGTGCTAGTTCTGGCATAATCTATTTTGCCTCACAGGGCTTCCAGAAATTCTACTCAGGATACAGTCTAGAACTCTTCAAGTGATATTGCAACTGCACTTCTTAACACATCTTGATTACATCTGCAGTATATTCTTGCCTGGAATTCAATTATTTACTCTGAGTAGATGCCAGTTGGATCCCTCTTGCTGCAGGTCACTTTAGTGCCATCGGATGAATAAACAGGGATAAAAGAGTGTAGTTTAATGAAAGTAGGCCCGCTCTATAATAATTTTTTTTTGCAAAATGCCTTTTAAGATTCTGCCTAAGTACATAAATTAATATGGTGTATGTATAATTCTTTTTGAAATATATACATGAGTGACCAATGAATATAAAATGACATATTTACGATAATTATGGAAACTCCCATTTGAACATTGACACTTTCATTTTGTTGCTGAATAAAAATTATTCATGCATTATGTTTACAGTGGTAAATTCCAATTTAGAACTTTATTTACAGTAAATTGTAGGGCTTTCTCAAGATTTGTATTCAAGTTTATTAATTTTCTTTTTTGACTAAGTTATAATTATGGCTAAGTTTTCAAAAAGAAATTGTTACTTATTATAAGTTTCTTCCAAAAATACCAAAGAACTATATAGATTCCTATCCAGTGTTATTGCCATGACACCTGTGAGCTAGGCTGGTCCAAAATCAGCAACCAGGTTTCATCCTGTTTCTGCACTGGTACTTTAAATCAAACGTTATCTAAGTAGTAATTATAGTTTCCTTTTTCCTAGCGTTCTATCAGTTTTCGTAATGACAGTCGAACTGACTTACTTGCATCACGTTCTTGGATGAAAAATGTACCCTCTGCTAGCACCAAGCGACGAGACAGTAAACTCTGGAGTGAGACTTTCGATGTTTGTGTCAATCAGATGCTCACATCCAAAGAAATTAAGCGCCAAGAGGTTTGCTTATTTATATTGTCTTTTAGTTTCTTTTTTTCTGAGGTAAAAGTGAATGTGTACCTGACTCTGTACAGTACATTTGCTCTCCACAAAAACATTCCCTCTTTTTGCACTCAGGGCAGTAACAAAACTGCCACACATCTATAGAAGAGACTACAGTATATACAGTCAGGGTTGAATTGTAGAAACTTGGTGCTTTTTGAGCATGGTTGTTTGCTTATAGATGTTTCATTACTCCATTAAGCAGTGACTGAAGATGTTACCTAGCTGGGTAATGAAATGTCTACAAGCAAACAACTAAGCTCACATATAGCAATAGCAATAGCAGTAGACTTATATACCGCTTCATAGGGCTTTCAGCCCTCTCTAAGCGGTTTACAGAGAGTCAGCATATTGCCCCCAACAATCTGGGTCCTCATTTTACCCACCTCAGAAGGATGGAAGGCTGAGTCAACCCTGAGCCGGTGAGATTTGAACCGCTGAACTGCTGATCTAGCAGTAGCCTGCAGTGCTGCATTTAACCACTGCGCCACCTCGGCTCTATCTTTTGAGTGTACTCCGATGCTGTTAAGAACTGTTAATATATTGCTACTCTAGTCTGTAAAAGTGACTCTCGCAGCACCTGATTTAGATTGGTGCCTGCTACAGAGCTCTGTCTATTTTGCTTACACTACAATGGAATGAATCATTTCCCCCCCTCTGTTTTGTATTCAAAAGCCAACTGGCCATTGATGTTGAAAGAGAATCCTCTGCAAGTAGCAATATAATGGCAAAACAAATCTGGATCAAGGAAGAAAGTCTGAATATAAAGACAGGGCCATTTTTAAAAATACATCACCTCATTCTATGGCTTTTTTATTTTCTTCCTATTGCTGCTACCCATATATTTTCCTCATGTAGTTATAATTTGAGGGTTGGGTAGAGTTTACAAATAGGAAGAAAAGATTCCTCTATATTTCTGATTTGCTTTTAAACGGAGCAGTAGTCAAATGAACAAGGAAAGTGATGTAGAACCTATTGTATGCTAAGCTGTAAAATGTACTTTAAAAACCACAATGGCTGGGTACCTATAACATATTAAGCTAAAAGCAAACCAACATTATAGCCTTCCTTGATATGTGAACTCAACCAGTGTGAATTGTTGCTACAAATATTTTTCCATTGATTAAGAATAGTGAAAGGCAGGAACAAATGGCAAAGTTATAATTGCACATTTTGCTTCCTGTCTTAGTTCTAGAATGGCTACTTAGACAATAATTATGAGGTAAGAAGGTCTCCTTCCTGAACATGTGTAGCTCTCTAGATGTTAGCACAACAACATTTACCAGCCTTTAAATTTGCTCTCGTAGCACATGGCTTCATTAGCCACCCAATTGTCACTGTTACTTCCCTTTCCATGTCTGCTTTATTTTCTTGCCTTAAAGTATTCACTGCCTATCAGGCATGTGGTACTAATTATTTTTTTCATTTGAGTCTCTTGGTGTTGTAAATTGATTAGCCCTTGAGCTGTTCATTCAGAATGATCTGCTGCATGTTCAATCAGATGCAAGGCATTTTATTTGATATTCCAAGCATTCATGCTTAAAAGTAGCAGCTTTTCTGGTTTTTTAAAGAAATAGACTAGGTCTCAACTGGAAATAAAATGAGTTAATTTGCTTTGCCACAAAACCCCCACAAGGCCATTGTGCACCCCAAGAATCTTAAGCATAACAATCTCTTGAAACAAGTCATGAGTAAAGTAGGAGCAAAAAACAGAATGGCATTTGAACAATTCCTCCTCCTCCTTTTAAATTATTTTGAAGCTATAAAAATATACTTTTTAAAGGACAAGAAGATACAATGTGCACCAATTTATTTTAAGGAAACAATATAATTTGCACCCATCAATTTGTCCTAAAACCGATAGTAGGACCAATGATGCACTTAATATTTAAGGAAGTGGAAACATACAAGATACAGCTAGTCCTTGTCTTACAACTATTTGTTTAGTGACTGTTCAAAGTTACAGCAGCATTGAAAAGTAACTTATGACTGTTTTTGACACTTATGCCCATTGCAGCTTCCCCATGGTCACATGGTCAAAATTCCAGCAATTAGTAACTGGCATATATTTATGACAGTTGCACTGTCCTAAGGTCATGTGATCACCATTTATATCTCTCCCAGCTGGCTTCCAACAAGCAAAGTGAATGGGGGAAGCTAGATTCATTTAATGACCGCATGCTTCATTTAACAACAGCAGCCATTCAGTTAACAACTGTGGGAAAATGGTCATAAATAGATCACTTAACCATTGCCTCACTTAGCAATGGAAATTTTGGGCTCAGTTATGGTTGTAAGTTGAGGACTACCTGTAAAAGACACAAAGAAGCAAGGTCGTCTCATTTGTCCTCTGCTCCTTTGAGCAGAATGAAAAGAGGGGGACAAAATCTCTACTTTTAAGCTTTACCTGTAGTTCTCTGAGGACATTCCCTTGAAGTGTGTCTCTATGTATAAATATATGAAACTCATTCTGAAATATTGATATTAAAATAGTATTCTCTAATAAAGAAGCATGCTAACCAAAAATCAGAAACTGTTATACTAGCATACATTGCTTTATAACTTTTTCTGATGTAGCAAAATGGACTATATAATTAGTCATACAACTAATAACACGGAAGCTGTAGATTGGAATATAACATACATAAAAAAACAGAGTAACTACATAATCTGTTGGTTTTATCATATTTTTTTCCTTGCAAAAGAAAACAAAAAATTGTGTCTTTAGCCTTATTTCAATTTTTCTATTTATTTTGGAATAGCACATTTCTTTCTTTATTTTATAAAAATCTCACCTTCTTTTCATTTTCAAAATTACAGGCAATATTTGAACTTGCACAAGGAGAAGAAGACTTGATTGAAGACTTAAAGTTAGCAAAGAAGGTATTTTCATGCTTACATATTCTATCTGAAACTTGTTAATACTGTTTCTGTAACCAGTGTAAATGAAGACAAAGTTTGAATATGGAAGCCAGAACTTAAATCTGATCACTAATATGAGAGTTTAAATATTTATTGTACGGCTTTTCTGTCTTTACACAGGCGTACCATGATCCAATGCTTAAGCTATCCATAATGTCTGAACAAGAATTAAACCAAATTTTTGGAACACTAGATTCTTTAATTCCTCTTCACGAAGGTATAATTCCTTGCATTCAGTATATTGGAGAAATGGTTGTATACAATATTAGAGTGTTATGCAAAATCTATAAGCTGTAATATGCAGCAATGTCCCATATTTAAATTTTTCTATAATATTTGTGTAGGTTTATGTTTATGGAGAGGCCTTTACCTTGGAATTGGTTGTAATCTGTTAAGGTTTCATTATGGAATTTATATACATATACATGCATGTATACATGTATACATAAAAACGTACATACATATATGTATAAATAATTTAATAAAAGAACTGGAAAAAATACAAAACATCGTGACCTGGCCATCGAAAGTACATGGTTATGGATGAAACATGTACCCATTGTCATCGGGGTACTTAGTATCATGACCAAGAATTTTACAAAACACATCAAGAAATTGCAGCTTCCTGCAATAACACCAGCGGAACTGCAAAAAACTGCGCTACTCGGAGCATCATATATTTTAAGAAGGTAATTTGGTTGATACCTGGGACGCTGGAAGCAACTGGTGTCAACCATTAGCACCAGTCAATGATATTTGTGACACATTTTTAAATATTCAGTTGACTGCATTTCATGTTTAATAAATAAAGTATATAATAATAATAATTCCGAAGTACATACCGAAAGTTTCCGGATATATTTTACATAGCTCATTATTTCAGCTTATTCAGATTTGTAAAATTATGGTATGTGTGTCTTTGTTTTTTTCTCACTATTGAGTTTCTTTTAGGACTTCCTGAAATTGCTGTTCTTTTTTTTTTTTAAGGGTGCTATGAAGGGAGGGACTCTGATTCCAAATTAAGCAGCCGTATTAGAAGAAAGGCTTAACATTGTTGCAAAAGGGTCATTTCTGAAGTGGGGGTCATGCTATTGGTTGTTTTGCTTTTCCTCTGATCATCATTTAATCTTTAGAAGGTGGGTTGGATGCTTAAATGTGGAAATGTTTTCTAATAAAAGATACAAATCATTCTGCTATGATCAAAACTGAAACTGTCAATGCAGCAGTTAAAACGGATGTATGAAGAAACCATTAGGCATGTTGCATGAGGTTTGTTACTGAAACATGAATAGCCCTTTGACTCACTTTCTTATAAAAATGATAGGGGCTTTAATGACATTTGGCAAAGTTTTTATTAGTAGAAACTAATACTAAATTGACAAGCTTCCCTTTTCTGTTGCTTAGACAAAATATAGGAAAACACAGTATATTTGAGTCACACAAAAGTTCAAAAGCCTAGTCCATTGTAGAGGAAAAACCAGTGTTACATTCTCTGCTAAGCCTGGCTTTTCATATTATGAACATTATCAGTGAATGATTCATTAACCAAGTCTTCCATTCATTCCCATAATACTCAGTATTCTATTTTCATCAGATCTTCTTAGGAGACTGAAGGAAACGAGGAAGTCTGATGGATCTACAGAATCAGTTGGTCACATTCTTGTGAGCTGGGTAGGTAAAATACTTATATAGATTTTCTTGTTCCTATTTTTTAACTGCCGATCTTATTTAGCATTATAAACATATTTAAAGAAACACGAATAGCAGGATTTGTGAATATTTGAGTTAAAATTAATATAGTTGGAAAAGATAAATTTTAAAGAAAAGGATCTTTGATTTTAATACTTAAAGCAGCTTTCTAACACTGCAGAAGATTAAGGGTAAAGAACAACTTCAAAAACTGCTTTCATAGTTTCATATATTAACAAATGTTTATTTTATAAGCTTTGCATATGCCAATGAGCAATGCTTGTGATACATAATCCTTAGATTAATTATAATGTGCTAAGGTTACACATATCAATTGCTTCAGAAGATTGCATTGTTATATTAGTTCAAATATATTGGACTTATTCAGAAAATGTGCTTTTTAAACTCATTGTTGGATTCAAGGCTGCAATAACTATTTTTAAAGCCATTGAACTGTAGGTAGGAAAATACAGAAAATAGAACTTACAATACTGCATAATTAGAACCTTAGAATAGCAGATTTAAAGATCTGAAAACAACCCCGTTTGAAAGCAACAAATATGTTTGAATATGAACATGTAAAAAGTTGAGTTGAGTTGAGTTTATTATATTTCTATGCCGCCCTATTCCCCGGAGGGGCTCAGGGCGGCTCACAACCAAGTCGGGGGGGGGGGATACAAATAAGAAAAAAGAACACGAACAAAACAATACCACAATTTAAAACACTCAACAACCATACCATTCGAGGGGGGGGGGAACTCATTAGCCCCAGGCCTGTCGGAATAGCCAGGTTTTAAGGGCTTTGCGGAAGGCCTGGAGGGTGGTGAGGGTCCGAATCTCCACGGGGAGCTCGTTCCAAAGGGCCGGAGCAGCCACAGAGAAGGCCCTCCTCTGGGTGGTCGTCAGTTGGCATTGGCCAGTAGATGGAATTCGGAAGAGGCCTAATCTGTGGGATCTAATCGGTCTATTGGAGGTAATTGGCAGTAGGCGGTCTCTCAAATACCCCAAAACTCCTGCCACCTATTATCATTTCTTTTCTTTCTTAGCTGCCGTTCTTGAATTCTTACGATAGTTACTGCAGCAATCAAGTGACTGCTAAAGCTTTGTTGGACCATAAAAAACAGGACCACAGAGTGCAGGACTTCCTACAGCGTTGCCTGGAATCGCCTTTCAGTCGTAAATTAGATTTATGGAATTTCCTTGATATCCCACGCAGCCGTCTGGTGAAATATCCACTGCTACTCAGAGAGATTTTGAGGCACACACCAAATGATCATCCAGATCATCAGCACCTTGAAGAAGCTGTATGTATTTAGCAACAATGTAACAAATAGAGATATTTTTTTTAAAAAATGTTGAATTATCCATCTCAAGGCAGTTGCTTGGATTAGAATTACCATAGTGTATGTATGTGAGTCTGTAGGTGCTTGATATGCAAAATTATTTATAGTTAATGTAAGAATATTAATAGTGTAGAAGTAGAAAAGCAGTACTGTTTTTAGAGGCTGTGGAAAAGTTAAGGTGCCTTCTTCTGCTCTGTTGGCTAAGTGTTCTTCTAGACTAGATAGCTCCAGTAGATGTATCTACCTTCAAGCCCCCTTTTTAATGAAGTGAATCAAATAGTCTCTTTCCTTTGACAAAATAGATCATGTGACCTCCACAACCCAAATTGGTTGGTCATACTAATGGTTTCCATGTATTGTGTTGAGCTGTTGAAGCAGAAATAACAATCTGATAACACATGAACCATGTCGCACTGTGACTGTGCGTATGTGTATGTATTTATGGCTAAATATCACACATTCAAATATTCCTCTCCATAGTGTTGCTTCTTAGATATAATTCTAAGAAACAGAAGCGTGCCAAAGTTACTTATGCCAAACTTTTCTTTAATCCTCTGGGAATAAATAGCTGCTTCTGCTTAAGTATTCAAAGGCTGATCAGGGTTTCAAGAATATTGTAGATTAGCCTGGTTGCAATAGCAAAGGCACCAAGTGTTTAGGGCTCCCACAAATTTTAGAATTCCTTCCCCTTAATGAAGACATGAAAGTTCAGTACAACTGCTTTTACTAGAAGTATGCAGGACTATTTTTAATCACTTAGGTTTATTTAGAAAAGCATCCCTATTTACTATGGCAAAGCAAATTACAATACAGGCATGGGGTCAAGCACACATAATACTAGCAGTTTTAGTTAAAAAAATCAAACAACGAAGTTCTGTTGTTTATGTGCAAAATGATTCTGATTATATTTCATTTAGTCTACTTGAATGAAGAAATGTGCTAAACTGTCATTCATTTAGCAACTATTACATTTAGAGATCACTTGTAAATGCAATGGTAAAAAAGGGCATTTATTAACCATTTTTAACCAGTACACATATTTATGACCAAATTCATATGCCAGAAAACAATACACACCAGAATGAGATTAATGCTGTACAAGAGAACTTTATCTAAATGAGACAGTAGCATCCGGTAATCTTCACTGCATCTGTCTCTGTCTCTCTCTCTTTGTGTGAAGCGTATGCTTAGCAATTATTTCACTTAACAATCACTGGAACAGAACTTGGTCACTGAACAAGGACTGGGTGTATTCATATTGATTAGAGATTGAGAGATTGAGATTTGTTTTATTTATATGCCGCCCTATTCCCTGTGGGACTCAGGGCGGCGAACAACTCAAGGGGGGAAAGGGAACACAAAAATACAAGACAAGCAGTTAAAATAGCCAACAGCCACACAAGTCGAGAGGGGAAGGGAGCTCATCAACCCCAGGCCTGCCAACACAGCCAGGTTTTAACAGCTTTTCGGAAGGCCTGGAGAGAGGTGAGGGTCCGAATCTCTGCGGGGAGTTCGTTCCACAGGGCCGGAGCTGCCACAGAGAAGGCCTTCCCCCGAGTCGTAGCCAGATGACATTGGCTGGTAGACGGAACCCGGAGGAGGCCAATCCTGTGCGATCTAATGGGTCTTTGAGAGGTAATTGGCAGCAGGCCGATTATCGTATGGTATATTCCTGCTCTCAAAACATAACCAAAAAGTGAAGGGTCCTTGGTGCTTTCTTAGCTTGGTTGTTGCAGGCATTTCATTCCCTTGTCCAGCACTGATAATGTCACCTAATTTGGGTAATTAAACATCTGCAAGAAAACAATCAAGCTGAGACCAACAAGGACCCCACATTTCAACCCTGAGCTATAAGTATTTTCTTTTAATGATAACCAAGAAGTTCCTGCAGATGTCATTCCTGCACATTCAGTTGAACCACTGTCAATAATATCTAGAACAGTGTTTCTCAACCTTGTCAACTTGAAGATGTCTGGACTTCAACTCCCAGAATTCCCCAGCCAGCGAATGCCCAGAAGAAGTCCAGACATCTTCAAGTTGACAAGGTTGAGAAACACTGATCTAGAATGAAGAATTCTAGGAATTAAAGTCTACACACCGTACACTCTGCCAGAAAAACATTGAAAACTTAATTTTCAATAGATCTCCTTTTAGCAGCTTTTTGTCAACCTGTCTTGGAAATTGACCTGCTTGTAAATAATCTCTTTATTTTTTTTCCAGATGAATATTGTTCAAGGCATAGTAGCAGAAATCAATAAAAAGACAGGAGAATCTGAATGTCAGTATTACAAAGAGAGGCTGATATATCTTGATGATACCCAAAGGGACTCCCTGATAGATGAATCACGTGTTGTTTGCTGTCACGGTGAACTAAAAAACAACAGGGGAGCGGTAAGGGATTTATTTTTCAAAATAAAAATAAAATACTGATATGTTTTATTCCCTTTCCTTTGAATTTTGTTTTCTACATCATCAGATTGTTGCTCAAATTAACCAATCTATTGGCTGCAGTTAGTATGCCTTAGCAGACTTTAGAACAACAAACATGCTAATGTGTATTAGAAAATACTATCCTTCTTTTAATAGAATTGTGATATTTGTCTATCCATCGATCTTTTCATTCATTCATCCATCCATCCATCCATATATCCATCTATCATATTCCTTAGGGCTTTCCCACCACAGTACGTTCTTAAATAAGCATTCAGATCCATAAAAGGAGGACAGATCATGTAATAGCCCTACAAGGGAACAGCACCATAAAAGATCTTGCCTTCCACAACATGGAAAGTTCCATTAGGGATCGTGCTGCCAAGCTACAGGACCATGAGGCTATATATAAACACATCTCAGAAGGGAACAAATCTAGAAGTTCAAAACATTAATTGTTCATAGATAGAGCAATTGCCTAAAATTCAAGGTCAAAACAGATCAATCTGAGCACAGCCTGGATTCACTACAGGAAAGCCTATGGTTTAGTGTCACACACTTTGATCTGTGGTACTATACAAAGTCAACAGGACACTAAGGACCTTCCTAAAGTACTCAATGGGACTCTGGAAATAACACTGGAAATCAACTCAAGATAACTTGCATAAGTGTCCATCAAGCGCACATATTCCAAGATGATGGCAGCTGCGCTGGCGTTTCTCCCCAGCCAGAGACGTCTCTTAGTAAGGCTGCTAGCAGCCCAGAATACTACCTGCCCCGTCCCCAGGCTCGGAAACATGGACAGTCTTTCTACAGCAAACACCACCTTTGCCCTGGACCTCTTCAAGAAGCTTTGTGCAAAGATCCTTCCAAGAACTTGTTTTTTTCTCCTTTGAGTATATCTTCGGCACTGCTTATGGTCTTGTTGGGGGCCAAAGGCAATACAGAAGTTCAGATGTCAAAGGTGCTCTCTGTATCCAAAGATGGAGAGGTTCACCAAAAATTTGAGAAACTGATTTCTGAAATCAACAAACCAGGGGCCAATTATATCCTCAGCCTAGCCAATCGGCTCTTTGGAGAAACATCATACGATTTTCTTGCATCATTTATAGAATCCACTGAGAAATTCTACCATGCAAGTCTGGAAAAACTTAACTTCAAACAAGCTTCAGAAGATTCAAGAAAACATATAAATGACTGGGTAGCAGAGAAAACCTCAGGAAAAATTCAGGATCTGCTTGTCCCTGGAATAATTGATTCGCTTACAAAACTGGTTTTGGTGAATGCTATCTATTTCAAGGGGAACTGGGCAGCTAAGTTCAACAAAGATAACACACAGGAAAACCCATTCCGGATTAACAAGAATGAAAGGAAAACAGTGCAGATGACGTTCAAGAAAGCAGAATACAACTATGTCGATATATTGGTCTCTCGGATTTCCATTCTTGAGATTCCATATGTTGGTGATGAGTTGAGCATGATCATTCTGCTCCCCGATGAGATTGAAGATAACTCTACTGGATTGGAAAAGCTGGAGAGAGAAATTACGCATGAGAAACTCATGGACTGGATCAATCCAGAGAATATGTTCCCAGAAAAAATTGAACTCTCCTTTCCCAAATTTAAACTGGAAGAAAAATACGACCTGAAGCCTGTTCTGAAAAGCATGGGAATGACGGATGCATTTGATGAGGGCAAGGCAGACTTCTCTGGAATGTCAACTAACAATGATTTAGTCATCTCTGAAATTGTTCACAAATCATTCATAGAAGTCAATGAAGAAGGCACGGAGGCAGCTGCTGCCACTGCTCTCGGCATGAAGGGAGGTGTAATGTTTGTGCCACAATTCAAAGCTGACCATCCCTTCCTCTTTTTTATTATCCAGTGAGCTACAAAGAGCATCCTGTTCTTTGGTAGGTGTTGTTCTCCGTAATAGGTGCATTCTGCCCATGTTGATTAAATGCCTTAACTCCTCAAATTTCTTTATAAGCCACTTTCCCAAGAACTTTCATCAACACACATTTGTTTTTCTCTGTATTCGGGGTATACTTCCTTCTAGTCATATGGAGAGCCGAGGTGGCACAGTGGGTAGAGTACAGTATTGCAGGCCACTTCAGCTGACTGTTATCTGCAGTTCAGCGGTTCAAATCTCACCGGCTCAAGGTTGACTCAGCCTTCCATCCTTCTGAGGTGGGTGAAATGAGGACCCAGACTGTTGGGGGCAATATGCTGACTCTGTAAACCGCTTAGAGAGGGCTGAAAGCCCTATGAAGCAGTATATAAGTCTAACTGCTATTGCTATTGCTATGATGTTTTGATCCTGCGGCTGTTCCGCATAGTTTTGAACCTCCTCCTCCACCAGATAATCACAAGGAGTGATATGGATACAAGTTCAAGATAGAGACTACCATCAGCCACTATCTCTACATAGATGACATAAAACTACATGCAAGAGTGAACAAGATATCCATCTGACACATCTACAGTGAGGATATTGGGATGGCATTAGGACTGGAGAAGTGTGGCATCCCAAGTACCACCATCAAAGGATAAGTCAGATTCTGAAGACCCAACTTAATTGGAAGAACAAGATCCATCCCATCAACATACATGCCATGTGTGTCATCAGATATCTTGCTGGTAGAATGAGCTGGTCAAAACAGAACATGAAGATCCAGAACCTTCTCACAATATATGGAATTTTCAACCCAAAGTCCAACAGAGATTATATACCAGGCAGAAAGAGGGTGAGGTCTAAGTCTGAAACTCATAGCATCCAGGAATACATCAGTAAGATGGCAGACAAAAATGAGCTTCAGAGGAAATGTCTAAAGCAGCAGCAGACATGAGAAGAAAATCAAGGAGAATGCTCAAGTGCCATGGGAAGACAAGACTCTGCATGGGATGTACCATCAACAGATAGCTAAAGTAGCAGACATTGGGAAATCCTACCAATGGCTGGGAAGGGCTGACTAAAAGGCAGTACTGAGACACAGATCAGATCAACACAAGAACAGACACTAAGAACTACATCCATGGAAACAAAGTTCTATTGGACTTGAGAGGACCCCAAATGCAAATTATGCAGAGGTGCAAGACATAGTGGCATGGTGTAAGATGCAGACAGGAACAGCATACATTTAACAGCACAACCAAGTGGTTGGCACTGTGTACAATAAAATTTGCACAGTGTATGAGCTAGACCCTCCCAAATCCAAATGGGAGGTCCCCCAGATGGTTATGGATAATAATAGCACCAAGGCACTGAGGGGCTTCTGGATCCAGACATACAGATACTGGCCAATCAACTAGACATCATGGTAGTAGACAATGATTAATGGTGGCAATAGCAGTGTCAAGTGATAGCAACATCAGGAAGGAGTACAAAAAGCTTGGAAAATAACAGGGCCTGGAAAAACTAAAGAGGATTTAGAAAATAAAGAGCAGAGGTGTGTGTGTGTGTGTGAGAGGGAGAGGGGGGGGTATTTTGAATGCTTCTGTTTTCTCTAGGGTAATTGATTGTTTTTTAAATAAGAAATGTATAAAATTCTAGAAAAGAGACTCAAGCTTTTTTTTTCCTCCTCAGAAATTTCATGTCTTTCTTTTCCAAGAAGTGCTAGTAATTACTCGGGCAATTCTTCATAATGAACAACTCTGCTACCAAATGTATCGTCAGCCCATCCCTGTGAAGGATCTTATGCTGGAAGACTTGCAAGATGGAGAGGTGCGATTAGGTGGATCCATACGTGGTGCATTCAGCAACAATGAGAGAAGTATGAATCACAGTTACATTATTTTGATGTTTGTCAAATAATGACATTTCAGAATTGTATTTATTTAAAATTCTATTCATTTGCTGTTTTGCTAAGAAGCTGTTTTGACATATCCTTCATGTAGCGGGCACCTAGAGAATCCCAGTTCTTAAATTAATAATAATGTGCCATTGTTTTAAATCCTTAGCATTTTGTGGAAAATTACAAACCAAAGCTCAAACGTTCTGAAAATTCACACAGCATTTAAATCATCCTACATAAAGCATTCTATATACTGATTTGCTTCCTTTCTTCCAGTTAAAAACTTCTTTCGAATCAGCTTCAAGAATGGATCACAAAGCCAATCCCACTCATTACAAGCAAATGATACTTTCAATAAACAGCTCTGGCTCAACTCTATCCGTCAAGCCAAAGAACTGGTTTTACGTGCCTCGGGTGAAAATGGAGTCCGTGATTTGGAAGGACCTGTAATAGCATCAAGTAGGAACAGCATATTCCAGCAAGAATCCAAGTCTGAACAAATGGACCAATCAGACAGTGGATCTAACTGTAGCATGGACACTAGTGAAATCAGCCTTGAGTGTGACCACATGGGAGAGACAGATTCATGGGAGAATGACAGAGAATTAGAAAGCAATGTCTGACAAAAGCTTCAAGAGGCTTTCAGTGTCTCATATGTACGTATTTGCATTCCATATGTGGAGCAAGAAGCACTTTTTAATATTTTTGTGACAATGTCAATTCAATTCCTATTATATTTGTACCTATTGACCATAATACTGTTAACTACTGGTATGTGTGGCAACTGTAGTCTTGTGATAGTCTGTAAATGCCTCAGTCGCTGAGACAGGTACTTGGCCAAATGTTTCACACGTCCTGTTGGTAGACATGATTTCTAAACTACCAGTTTTAGACATATACCAGGTGTCCCTGTTTATAAAATGCCCACATTTGATGTTTCAAATGGCAACTTAACACAAGTTGTCTGCATGGCATTTTTAAAGTGTCAAGGTCAGGAAGTTACATAAAGCAAGGTTTCAAAAAGCCTGAAGTTAAAACTGAGTTACTTATCACCTGGTGATTTGACATAAGTACATTTCTTGACATTAAGTACATCACTTGCAGGGGTGCAGAAGCTATCACAAGTAGCATATTGGACAGTGGATGGTGTTCAAAAAATAATGAGGACTCAATTGATGTCCAACCATTTATAAAGCAGTGCTATATTTTAGGATAAACTAAAATACTAAGTCGGCAGGAATCTTAAATACAGATTGATTTACATTTTTAGGGCGAAACGTTAAGATACACATGTCAACAATTAACATAGCTAATGCAATAAAATAGGGTTTCAGATGCAAGATAATCATTTGAAAATTAACACTTCATTAATAGTGAAAAATCTAAAACTCTATGATTGTGCTGAGCATGGAAACACCAAAAATGACAACAGAAATATAAATGAACTCACATTTATACAGAATTGTTTTGCTTTGTGTAGCCCTTTCTGAGGTAACATATCAGTTTGTATATAAAATGGTGCTCTCGCTTTACATTTTTGATTTGTCTTACATTTTATAAATAAAAATTATAATCAAGACCTATTCTTGGGAAATCAGTTGGGTGAGCAGCAAATAAACCTTCTCTTTCTCAGTTTCCATGATTGCTCATATTCCTAGCTTCCATTGCAGGTACAGATAGAAATACCTGATGGGGAAAGAGTGGCAAATGATAAAAGAAGCCACAAGGTCCATCCCTTTTGCATATGTCTTGTGACCTCACAAGGACATAAAATAGGGACAAATTAGAGGATGACTTTGCTTTTTTCCCATTTTGACAAAAGCATATCCTGTTGTCACAACTAAGATACTTTGTCATGAATTCTGTGTAAGAAACTTGTTTAATATGCTTCTCATATTAAAATTCAGAATACATGTAATGTGATTCAAACAAAACATTAGCAACCTTGAAAAAAATTGGAATAGGGATCCCCATTAGAAAAAATTAGAAAGACCAGGTTTTTAAATTAATTCACTTTTATGTTTATAATGTGTTTTATCAGGAGTTTAAATTGATTAGCTAATTGTGATTAAAATAAGTCACGATTGTCATGATTAAAACTGTGATTCAGATATTTTCTTATAACAGATCTCCCAATAAAGCATTGGCTTCCTTAGTACCAGTCTGTACCATTCTATAATTCTCTGTTGTGAGAACCTTCTGTAGCACCTACTGTTATTCTAGAAACGCAACTGCAAAGTGTTCCGATTAACATCTCAGAAAAATGTCCAGCTTTGATTAGCTTTCCCAGTTAAAGTTGTGAAAATGCCAATAAACTGGGAAATTGAGTAAGAAAATTACAATTAGGTTTGAACAACATTAAATTCAGTATTTTACTGATTTTTTAAATAAATGGTTCTATAATATGCAACAGTGCACTGAAATATAATAACTATTACTTTCCATACAGTATAGACTCCAACCTCAGTACAACAGTAACGTTGGCAAAATGTATACATCAAGCATTTTATGTTTACAAAAAAATTAGTGGAGTAAATAAGGTGTCAGGTTTTTTTTTAATGTTTCACAATCTGTTACACAAGTAATTATCTTTAAATAATCAGTATATAGTAGGTTACTTTACTTCTTTTTTTAAAAAAAGTATTAATTACCAATATCACTATTTAGGACATTTCTGTATGTATAGGATTAAAATATTATGATCATGTTTCAATCTTGTAATTTATTTAACTTGCTTTATTCTGAAAAATGTTCAGGGAAACAGATCCAGTGACTTATGGTTTAATGCAATGTTCCAGACTGGGCTTGGAGTAATAATTACAAAGGAGACGCAATAGAAAATACATTAAATTGCAATCTTAAAATTTTTACAACCTTACAACACATGGGAATAAGTCCAAATGACATAGCGGGACTATTTCTCAGTAAATATACCAAGGATTATGTACTTAAGTTGTGAACTACTGAACTGACAAATATTGCCAAAATGTTAGAGAAATTATATGGTTTTCATTTATTAAAAATACTGTATTAGTAATTAAATATTTTTGCATAATAGACTTATACAAAACATTTCAAATAAATTACACTGAATTATGTTCCATAGCTCCATGCTTGGTTGGGAAAGGCAGAATATAATTTACTTCAAAGTATTATTAATTTTATATTTTAGCTAAACTTATTGTATATTACTGATGCTCAAAATGGGTTTATGAAGGATTTGAAATGTGAGAGCTATAGAATCAACTTCATCAAATTCTTTTTCATCAGTTTTAAGATGCTTGCTATGTCTGAACAGGAACAAACACCGGCAATTGTTGCAGTCCAGAGTAAAAATGCATATCTCCTTAGAAATCTTACAATAGGAGTTCATTTGATTTTTTTTAAAAGGGAAGCAAATATCCACTATGTACTAGCAAATACAATAAGGCTGTGTAAATCATTCAAGACATATTCCTGTGTTATAGCTGCTTTAGTAATTTAAAGAGGGAACCTTCTTATTCTATAGATTCCTTCAATCTCTTCTATGATTAATAGGTTAAAATTTTATGCATATTTAAGACATTAGGCAGTACATTATGGGGATCTTTCTGCTGAAATTTCAGAATGGTTCTCCTAAACCAACCAATGCCAAGTGTTTTATTTTACGTGAAAATCATATCTTTGGAGCAACTGTAGACCTCGGTTTCTTCTCCAGCCAAATAGATTTTTGAGATTTGGAAAACATGTTTTCCTTTACAACTTTAATTTTAAAATTCTGAAGGCATCAAAACATGAAGGCAGTCATGGAGTATAGACGTATGAGGTATGAGGAAAATAAATGCCAAAGTGGTAGTAGGAGCCCTTGGGGTTGTGACTCCAAAACTGGAAGAGTGGCTCCAACAGAGCCCAGGAACATCAGAACTCTGGCGCTACCAGTTCACTCATGCTTGCGCATGACACTTCTGTGCATGCGCAGAAGCGTGCAGGAGGGTGGAGTCTCCCGCTACCACCACTACCCTGGATAATAATCCTAATTGGGCTTTTGAGCGCATGCGCTAAAATAAGCCCTGCCCAAAAATATTGCAACACAGCAGTTTTATATATATATATAGAAAAATCAGGAGTAATGTGAGGTTCATGTAAAAATACCTGTTCCATGCTGCAATTATTTCTTTTTTTAATAAATATCTCATGCCTTTTATATTGCATGAAAATATTATGACACTGTTTAAAACATTAGGCATCATAAATACAATGGAAAGACCCAATATGACAAGCCAAAGAAAAAATAGAAAAGCTGAATCTGAAACAAGCTGTTGCATATAAAAAAAATTGAAAGCCGCTCAAGTAAAAATAGGAATAAACTCAACTGACTATGGAAAAACACATACCTATAAAAAAAACCAAAAAGCTGAAATAAAATACCTGTTGAAGGGAAAAACTATACATGAGAAAGAGAAGCATCTACTTGATATTTTAAAAATTATTGGGAAGACTATTATTGTATTTTGCTATCAGAATGCATTTCAGATCTTACGTTCAAATATTTCCACCATCAAAAGAAGCAAAATAAAAATCATAGAGTAGAAAAAAAGACTGCATCTCTCATCTTGTTCCAATAAATGACTTAATTTATTATGAAAAAGTAACCACATCAAGAAGAATATAGTGAAATTGTTTAAACTGCTGGTTCTATTTTAATGAAAGTAAAATTGTTTAGAACAACATCTTAATTTTTATTAATTTTTCATATCCAGTAATGATTGCAGTCTAAAGGTCAGATTCCTATAATTAACTTTTGTCTACTCAAATTCTTTAGAATTCAATCCAGAATAGGAAATTTCTTTTCTAGGAAAGCAAAAAAGGATCTGGGTTGTTCAAACCAGGATCATCTTTTTATAGAAGCACCCTAATTAACCAAAATGAAGCTTGTCACATGCTTAAACCAGGCTGTCTGTAATCAAATCTCATTAGAACATAATATATAAATTGTACAAACTCTGATTATCCTGCATGATTGCTTCCCTGTAGATTTTTAATGACTATTACCTGCTTAAAATCCTGAAAGATCTCATGAAACCAGATAGTTTTTCTGCCCCCCCCCCTACTTCCGGGGAAAAGCAGATTTCTAACCATTTACTGTAATAAGGTAAGTACACCAGATGATTAATTTTGAGTCCCATGAAAGGCACACTTAATTACATGTGTGATTGTTTGTGGGACTCTTCTGTTTTATGGGTCTAATTAGGCTAGGCTAGGGAAATATGCCCATTTGCTGATGCTGCACCTTGGGCAGCCAAATATCTTGGGATAGCCCTTATTAAATCATAACAAGAAATGTCCCCAAAATATAATAATTACACATTTAATGGTATCATTGTTATAAATAAGGTGCAAAAACTAATTTACTACCTATAGATAGTAGCAAAGAGATACAGAATCTCTTCCTTGCCATCTAGTGGTTGACAGGCAGACCAGATATGGCTCTAACTGTTCTAAGTGAATATGTGAACATGTTAGTTTATCGGGATGCATAGTGTAAAAATATCTTCTATCTACAGGCTGCTGTTAATTTTGATACATATTACCAACCTTAAGCCACAGCACTTTGCTGACTTGTGAACTTTTGGAAGCTAAGCAGGTCCAATACTGGGTTCTGTTGCATGATGGGAGCTTGCCCAAATTAAACTCACCAATGTGGAGATTGTAAAATAAACTGTATTCTGTAGAAGTACACAAAGGGATCTCTCTCAAACTATGAGTTCCTACCCAGTATTTTTTATACGGTATTTAGATTTAGAAGTTTAGATTTAGAATAACAAGAGTTAGAAAGGACCTGGAGGTCTTCTAGTCCAACCCCCTGCTTAGGTAGGAAACTACACCACTTACAAGTTATAGCATATCTGACATTACAATATCACAAAATGTTTCCTGTGTTCTGACACCAATGTCTTTGCAATAGTCAGCATTTCTACATAAGCGGTTGTGCGCGTGCACCCACACACATATTTATCAGCATAATATATTACTAAATTTAACCACAAGATTTCTACATATGCTATAACATGGCTCGTCCAGGACTCTTCTAATTTCAGCAATGCATTTTTAAGTGTTTTTCTTTTTATGCCTTATGCCTTGTCCTATAATATGGCTGGGGTCATATTCTTGCAAGCTAAACACTATGATTTCAACTTTTATTGGGAAATTGGGCCTTCTCTATCACAGAATCAGACCTGGTTAATATTTTGATGGGAGATTATAGGCTAGACTGTGATTTCTCTGGATTTTATCTAAGGAAGAATCACTTAGACAATGATCAAAAGAATAGCACTGGTGTTGGTGTGTATGTGTGTATACGTGTGTACTGTATAGCAATAGCACTTAGACATATATAGCACTTCACAGTACTTAACGGCCCTCTCTAAGGGGTTTACAGAGTCAATATATTGCCCCCAATAATTAGGGTTTTCATTTTACCAGCCTGGGAAGGATGGAAGGCTGAGTCAACCTTGACTGGTGAGAATTGAACTGCTGGCAGTCATCAGAATAATGTATAGTACAACATCCCTTATCAAATCTAGAGGAAACTGTTTCAAGCAATAATAAATATCCACTTACAGTTTCTGTAAGTTTGGAAGAAAATTTTAAGAGCAGAATAAAAATAAACACAGGAAAAACTGGCACTGAGAACTGTCTATTTATTTAACAATGTCCATAATGGCCTAGTTTGTATATAATATTAAGCCACAATTGATCATCAACAAATCTATGGCAATTATAGAGTTATTAGATACAACACAGATTATGAAATTTATAACAAATTACTGAACAAGCCAGTTAAAAAAATTAAAGAAAGGTAGCAAGACAGAAGTTAAAACTTAATACTTAGAACCAGATGATTTTTCTGCGATATAGTTGAAGATTTTCAAAGGGATGCTGATGAAACAATTAACAGAGTTAATAAATGTCAAGCATTTCTTCCTTTGTGACTGGAAGCTTTTATATCCTTGGTGTATAAGTAGGGGGATGAACTACAGGGCTGAATAGGCCTGTCTCCTTATTGGTTATAGATTGTAAGCTTTTAATAGCTTCTCTTGCAAAAAGGTTACATAGTCTCTTAGGCAAAATAATTTATCCTGATTAGATTGGATCTATCCCAAAGAAATATATGAGACATAGTATCAGACATATTTTTAATGCTACTGATAATAGCATTAAAATATACTATAAGATAATAGCATACGTATAAGAAATAAGGAAAATTTGGAAAGACCGTCCAGTTTTAATCTACTATCAAGTTGTTACCTGAGTTGCAGACCATATTAACATTTAGTTAGACTACTATAGAAGGATCAGGATTCTCAGAGAGCCTTCATAAATACTCCAGTCTGATACAACTGTGCAATCAGTGCCAAACAGATTATTCAGTTATATGTAGCCTATTAAAAGTATGCTACAAATATAAAAGAAGAAAATCCTCAGGGTTGTCCTCTCTTGCTTTGTTAAGTATTTATTTTCATGAAAGCAAATATGCTAAAAAAATTAATCATCTGAGAAATAATTTATATGGACTGCAAGTTTTAATCTGCAATCTAGGAAATATGAAATATTTCAAGACCCTTTCACTGGAATGTAGCAATATAGTTAAAGGAAGCAATATAGTTAAAAAGGAACTACAGAAAATGTTAGATCTGCTAGACAGGCCAAAAATAAACTCCAATGGAAGACTAGAAATATACTTTGCTGAAGTACACCAGAACAACAGAATATTGCAAGTTTTGTTATGCTATCCCTCCCCTCCTCCTTACACTTCAAATAATCAAGGAGGCATTTGCCTAAGCTGCTTCCAAATATTACCTTGCTTTTCAGTACTAAATATTTCAGCCTTCTTCGCCTAGCCCTAGGTAATAGTTTTTCTATACAGTATTTCAGTCAGGATCATTTCCCATGCTTTCTAATAAAACAAGGTGGCATATTTAAAGTTTCAACCAATAACACAAAACCCAGAATGCTATAACACAAAATCCAGGTAACCTCTTAAGGTTTATACAGTAATTATAATTAAATATGCTTCAGGAAATGAACAAGCCAATGTTTATATAAAAAAATGAATGTGTAAGTTAAACAAGACAATTCATATGTAACAATGGGAATTATCAATGGAAGAAAAGTATGTTTACTGGTATGAAAACATTTACTGGTATTGTTTTCCACTGATATAGTACTTCAGTATCAATTGTCAAAATTAATAATAAATATAAAACTGCAGGAAAATCCAATAACCAGGTTCAATAATTCTTCCGTATTTTAATGGCAATGTCACAAACTCTACAATTCTGATTTTTATCTATTAAAGAAATGTATATAGCTTCCCTTTTTGTGAGAAGTGAATCATGTTAGGATGATTTTTTTTTAAATAATGCTTTTCTATTAAATGGGCCCAATGTCATCCCCTTTCTGGTAGTTCCTCTGGAGTGCCATGGCGCGCCCCACGTCTTGGAAGCAGAAGCCGCCTTTCCTTCTCTACAGATTGGACGTTCTCAATATGAACAGTATCGTTTACCCTGTGCAACATTCCGAGCATTCTCGGCAGCGGTGGTGTGGAGCAGCCCACTTGGATCCAGTGAGTTTATACTGATTTACCAGCGGAAGCTCCATTGGTGTTTTATCCAAAATGTTTAATTCGTTAATCTGGAGACGCAGGGCTAATTCAAACTCCGCTTGATGATACTGCCGATTACCTTCCAGCTAAGCAACCAGTCAATGCCAAAAGTGCGAACTGGAGTGCATTTAGAGTCTTACAGCCACACAGAATGACTAGTTAACCCGGTTATTCCCCCCCCCCTCCCTGGTGTATACTCAAGTGCCTTTCGTGGAACATTACAGGCTGGGGGCGAAGGTGTGGTACTACAGAATTTGTTAACTATATCCATTCATGCGATGTGGTCCTACTCCAGGAGACCTGGGCTTGTGATCAGATATCCTTTTCAGGGTTTACAGCCATTTCGTTGGCCGCTACTAGACAATCTATGGCAGGGAGGCCTAAGGGTGGTCTAGCTTGTTTGGTCTCTATTTCTTTGAAAGTGGATACAGTGGAACTACCCCCCCCCCTGTGGCTCTTTAGCTAAGATGCTTTTAATTAAGAAAGGATGCAGCAAACTGTTAGTGTTTAATGTTTATCTTCCCCCGACAAGGAGGCAAGCTGATATCAAGGCTCAATGGGGCACGCTGGAGAACTATATTACTTGTATGGAAACTAAATTCCCAGCATTGTACATCCTTATAGGGGCGACTTTAATGCCCGTCTGGGAGCTCAAGTCCCCCCAGCAATAGAGACACTCTACCCGCAAGAAACCCTCCAGGCCATAGGTTATCTGACTTGAGGCCGTCATGGACTGGATGAGGATTAACAAGCTTGTGCTCAACCCAGAAAAGACCGAGTGGCTGTTGTGTTTCCCTCCCAAAGATTTGGCCAACATTCCAACACTCAGGCTGGGGGGTCAAATTTTACACCCCTCAGAGAGGGTTCGCAATCTGGGAGTCCTCCTGGATCCACAGCTGTCATTCGACCACCATTTAGCGGCTGTGACCAGGGGGGCATTCGCCCAGGTACGCCTGGTGCGCCAGTTGCGACCCTACCTGAACCGGGAGGCACTCACAACAGTCACTCGGGCCCTTGTGATCTCTAGGCTGGAATACTGCAATGTGCTCTACATGGGGCTGCCCTTGAGGAGCATCCGGCGACTTCAGTTAGTGCAGAACGCGGCCGCGCGAGTGATCGCGGGTGCACCCCGATTCACCCGCATAACACCTATCCTCCGCGAGCTGCGCTGGCTACCTGTCGATCTCCGGATGCGCTTCAAGGTGCTATTACTCACCCATAAAGCCCTACATGGCAGTGGATCTGGATACTTGAGAGACCGCCTTCTGCCGATTACCTCCCTACGACCTATAAGATCGCATAGACTGGGCCTCCTCCGCATTCCATCGGCCAGCCAGTGTCGGCTGGCAACTACAAGGAGGAGGGCCTTCTCAGCAGTAGCCCCGACCCTTTGGAACGAGCTCCCCGTGGAGATTCGTACCCTCTCCACCGTCCAAGCCTTCCGCATAGCCTTGAAGAACTGGCTCGCCCGTCAGGCCTGGGGATAAGGACCGTTACCCCGCCCGAATACTGAATGTATGGTGTTGATTTTATTATATGTTGTCGTCTTAATGTTGTATTCCCCCTCCCTTGGTTTTCTGTGAGCCGCCCTGAGTCCCCTCAGGGAAAAGGGCGGCCTACAAATATTAATAAAACCTAAAACCTAAAAACCTAAACCTTCAGCCAGACATTCTAAGGATGAATTAACAAACTTTGCTGGCATTCAGTTAGCCCTTCTAGCAGCTCAACACAACAAGATAATTCTTAATGGGAGTACCCTAGGTGATCTGGATGGCAAATTTACTTTTAGTTCCTTACGTGGGAGTAGTGTTATTGATTTTGTGCTGGTATCTCAATCTTCAAGAGAGGCAGTCTGTGCTTTTTATGTGGACTGCCTTATGGAGAGCAACCACTACCCCCCCCCCCCCGGTTACAATCATTGAGCTTTTTTCAAATATACATTTCCCTAAGGGCCCTCATATATTAGATCCCCATGTGGCCTCGTACACAAGGAGAATCAAATGGTCTCCCAACACTGAAAGAAAGTTTAACTCCTTTTTATCATCTCCAGAGTGTCTCAACCTGTATAATCAGGGACTAGGAAGTATTGGCTCGGAGATAGTCTTGGCCTTTGAATCACTAATTAACAGTGTCCAAAGGGAGCTTGGAGCCGTCTGTGGGCTGAGTGGTTTATATCAATCACGAAGTAATTCTTGGTTTGACAAAGATTGCCTGATGCTTAGGAACCAGATTAAACGGGTTTACCTGCTCTACCGGCAACCGAGGGGACAAACGCCCACCAGAGGACTACTACCGCCTGAAGCGGGAGTACAAAGGATTAATTGCTAAGAAAAAGAAAGCTAAAGAGAGAGAGAGAGAAGTGGGATCTACTTCTCCTCTCCATCCAGCAGAAGGACACCCGATTATTTTGGCAAATTGCTGCCAGCTCTTTGCTGGGCCATCAGGAACTCCGCCCAGGATGTTAGTGCTCCAAACTGAGCTTTCTCAAGGAATTTCCATACAAGAGACAAACATGACATTTCAAAAAGGAGAAGTTCATTTTGGAATGTTACAAAAAGAGACGTACATAGGAAAAATACAAAAAGAGAAGTTCCTATAATGTCTTAAGCTATCGGCAGCTTCACCTCTGTTCTATTTTACACCCACGCTTGGCTTCCTGTGCCCTTCCTTTACAGTGTCTTGCCACACTGTTCCAGGAAGATACGTTAACACAAACTGAGTGAATAAAATCAAACTTAATAAAAGTATAGATTAAGTATATATTAATGCTCAAAAGCTAGTAAGAATTTAGAGCCTGGGGGCCCATATGCCCAGGTGATATTTTGGTTTATCTTCTCCCACCTGCCTCATTCCGCCCTTTTGAAACTTCACCCTAATCAAAGGATTAATGTGTAGTTTCATAAATGTTAGGGTTTTGTTCATCTGTAGCTAGGACAGTATACTCCCACATCGCAAGAGCTCTGGTAGCTGCCCACTTTTCAACGAGCAAGGAAACAGCGTTGGTTATGGTGCGCATAAAAATCGGGAGGATGCAGGGTAAAATAACACAACCAGCAGCGATCAGACCAATCAAGGCAACTATGGCCTGCAAACCCAGGAGTTTGGGGAACCAGGAGATAAAAGTGGAAGCAAGATCAAGCCCTTTCTAATCTTAACCGTCAAAACAAGTGAGTTGCCTCATTTCACTGGTTAACTGCTTTATGACTGCCCCCGTCTCGTCAATCTGAAGACAACAATTAGAAAGGTTAAATTTTCCACAAACATCTCCCTCTTGCCAGAATATAGTCCAGAGCCAGCCTATTTTGATATACGGCCGGTCCTTAGTTTGTCCGTGGCTTTGGACAAAACATTCAAACATTTTTCTAACCTCTGTCCAGCAAGGTCCAAGACTGCTTACACTCTAATAATCCTATTGAGCAAGTAAATAGGGATGCGGTATCCCCAAGAACCGTCTTCAGCCCACATGGCTTTTCCATAAGTACAGACAATATGTTCAGCGCTCCAAAAGGTGGATGTTTCATATTCAGCGAGTTCCTTACAGGGGAAGTTAGAAAAGACTGTGTCGACGTCCCTTTTCTGCTTGTTGGGACCGACCGGATCATAAATAGGAACCCCCAATACCTGCCTTGATTGGATAGGCAGGAGGAAAAAGGATGGTTTGATCCATCCTAACAGGACTTGGGTGTTCCCATTCTAAATTTTAGGGTATTTTTGTTAGTACCCTGAATGCACTGGGTACACTGCTTGAGGTTTGGAGGTATTCCTCTTGGTGTTGCCCTAGGGATATGTAGCCGGGGAGGTGCATCCGTGTTGGGGGCAGACCCAAGGATGGAAACCTCAATTTCCATGGTTTTTATCATCTGGGAATTACCTGCCTGACATTGGTAACGTCCAGCATCAAGAGCTGTCACTGCCTGAAGTGTCAGGTTGCTGGACTTACTAGAGAGCTCCTTAACAACCAATCTATTGGCAGAGTTGGTAATGGGTTGTCCTGCCTTCAGCCATCCTATATACCACCTAGTTCCTATGTTTCCCTTAATCTGACAGTTTAAGGTAACTTCTGATCCAGGCCTCACCAGAACGTAGATGGGGCTTAAAGAGAGAGTGTAAGAGGGGATTCATCTTCTCCCACCTGCCTCACTATCGCAGCACTATTGAGAGTGTCCTGACATACGGATGGGAGCAGCTCTGCAGCGGACAAAACAAGCTCTACAGAACTGCCCAGAATATCATTGGGCTCCAGATACCAGCCCTGGATGACATCTTCGCATCTTGCTGTTTAAGGAAGTTGCACAACATTCACAGAGACTCTTTCCATCCTGTTTACAGTCTTTTTAGACTGTTGAATTCTGACAGAAGATACAGAACAATTAAAACTAGGACCACACGTCTTCTGAATAGCTTTTATCCCAGAGCTATAATTGCACTCAACAATGAATGTCACCATCAGTGAGCTATTGAACAGCACTAATTAGTCTGTTGTGTAGATGCTTGAGTGGTTTAGGGGCAGAGATTTTTTTTTTTTGGGTGGGGTATGTTTGGGGATTGTTATGTGTGTTGGGACTGGTCTCTGGCTATTATGTGAATTTCGTTGTATGTGTAAACTGTGTATATACGTATAATAAAGTAAAGTAAGTATTATCTGTTTCAATTTCTGATATATAATACTAGTTTTTAAAGTGTCAAACTAACATGTGATCATTAGGGTAGTTTCATTTGGTTTTAGTCTTGTTCCTTCAAGTCAGTATTGACTCCTGGTGACTGTCTGGATAGGTTTCTGCTGTTTGCTTGGCATTTTTGGAAGTGGCTTGCCATTGCCTCCCTCTATTTTCATGAGGAATTGGCCCAGGGTCACCCAGCCAAAAGATGTTGAGACTCTAGAAAATGGGCGGAGAAGAACCAGGATGATTAGGGGACTGGAAATTAAAACATACGAAGAACGGTTACAGGAACTGGGCATGGCTAGTCTAGTGAAGAGAAGAACCAGGGGAGACATGATAACAGTGTTACAATATTTAAGGGACTGCCACAGAGGGGAGGGGGGTCAAGCTATTTTTCAAAGCACCTGAAGGCCAGGTGTTTTGAAAAGACAAGGAATAATGGATGGAAATTGACTAAGGAGAGATTCAACCTAGAAACGAGGAACCTTCTGACAATCTGGAGAACAATCAACCAATGGAACAGTTGGCCTTTGGAAGTTGTGGGAGCTTCATCACTTGAGACTTTCAAGAAGAGATTGGACTGCCAGTTGTCAGAAATGGTGTAGGGTCTCCTGATTGGGCAGGGAATTGGAATAGATGACATACAAGGTCCCTTCAAACTCTGTTAATTTGAATGAGAGCTGCCTTTGTGCCTAAAGCAGGACTAGAACTCCCAACCTCCAGTGTTCTACTTTAGTTCCTTTACATCTGGGACAAACTTTGGGTTAATGTTAGGAATATAATCTAACGGTTGGGTTGGCAATATATAAATCATGTAACAATGCTATACCTGTTTCTTTAAATCATACTGTAAAATGTGATTGGTTGTTGTTTTCCTCAATCGGCCATAATGACTGTGGGAGCCAGAATGACTGTTAGCTCTCTGTTTGATAGATACTGGGCTGATCTGATCTGAGTGTTTTTTGGAAGCTAGCTATTAGAAAGTGTTGTGAGCTATTGTAAGTTTTGCAAATGCTAGCAAACTTTGAGTACTGAACTGATTATATGATACTGGACTATGTTATTTGGATTATCCCTTAACTGAAAGACATTGATGACTGACTGTCTTATCCGTGTATGACTTGGACTGTTTGATGGACTCCGATACCTCTATTTCCATGAAAGTAAAAGCCTATTTAAACTGCAGTGTCTCTGTATGCTGGTTTGTGTGTTCTCCAACACAACTCTCACAACACTTCTCTGAATGCACTCGCTCTCCCAACAGGGAGCTTACCTAACAGTTATCATTTTTCCCTTTCCAATTTAAAGTTACTTGTAAGAATGGTGGAATATTTTTTCTTTTTCTTTTAATATTTTGTATCTTCTTAATGCATCTTTCCTTCTTCCTTCTTCCTTGTTTTCCTTCAAGGATCTTTGAAATATTGCAACTATCTTTAAAAATGAAAAATTTGTCTTTAAAAATAAAAGATTGTTTTTAAAAATAAAAACAGACTCGTAATGGATATTTTCAGAGATTATGTTCAGACTAAACTCTAAACCAAACAAACCAGATATAATCCTAAACAAAACTTCTTCACTAATTAACTGCTTCATTTTTTTACAATGAAATCAGCCTTTGTATCTTTCATTCAAAAGCCAGCAATGATGTAATATTGTCCTAATAATTTTTGAATATTGCCACATTTTTGTGAGAAATGTTTTACAGGCTGTAGTTTATGAAAGCTTATCCTTTAAAACTTTATTATCTTGATGAGAATTGCTGCACTTAGGATGATCATCTAAGCATACATGTAGTAAATCCAGAGCACTGATCTTTTCCTCTGCAGTGTTACCTAGGCAACTGAAGTACCAACTTTCAATTCTTACATTCATTAACCTGTAAATCAAAAGCAGGTTTTTTTTCCTCCTCTGGGAGAAAAATGTAAGAGACAGAATTTACTCAGTGAATTCAGTGAAATAAAAATGTGACAAGTTCTGTGAAACCTAAAATTTATGAAATTTTAATCACATTATTTCTTTTAAGCCTTATTGACAGTTGATCCCAAATTCTATATGAGGTTGTCTCAATACATTTCCTTCCATTCTAAGAATAATTCCTATTCTTGGTTTAACCATCAAGTATGTAAGTAACTACATAGTACAAGCAAACAAGCAAAGTAGCAGGCTTTTGTTAGCAGGTCAAACATCTGTATTATTAATTTTAACCAATTAGGGTTAACTAATAACAAACAAGGTTCGTATAATATACTTTGTGTTGATATGAATTTTTTTTTGGTTTTAAAGTGTTTGATAACCACAATGGAAAGATTCAAGTGGTGATCTCCATGTGGAAAAATAATCCAATGGTATCCAAACCAAACTGCTAAGAATGTAAATTTCAATTGTCTTTTGGTAGCATGGAAAGTATCTACTGTATACACTTTCGTTGCTACTGGCCATACTGGCTTGGTCTGATGGAACTAAAACCAAACTTAATGTATGTATGTAACGTAACACCACAGCTCCCAGAATCAAAAGCAGCTTGCCTACTCTTTTGTATTGTACACTTTTCTTTCTTCTCCAATTGATAATTGTATTATAGGAGTACTAGGCTACTCCTGCTGGCTGCTATCAGTTTGGCAGTTTGATTGTTGACTCAGCTTTCCAACCTTCAGAGGTCGGTAAAAAGAGGACCCAGATTGTTGGGGGCAATATGCTAACTCTGTAAACCTCTTAGAGAGAGCTGTAAAGCACTGTGAAGTGGTATATAAGTCTAGGTGCTATTGCTATAGAAAGCCTCTCATTTCACTATCAATGTAGTATTCGTTTAATAACTGAAATAAAACAGGTATCAGGATTTTTTAAAACAACGATGAAACTACAATGATTTTTGCTTAGTATCTACATTGTTAATACAAAAAGCTCTGTGGACAGTTAGCATAGTTTGCTTTTATTTAAGAAAAAATGGGTTCTCTCACATTACATTAGCATTCAGTAAGGTGAGGTAGACCTCAGAATGGGAGAATTCATTTTAATTTCAACTGGAAACAAAGTCAATATGGTCTATAAGTGCATAATTTAATTGCCTCAAAATATTGAGATACATGCTTTCACACCTTAACCATAATAACGTTTTCTGTGTTAAGACAAAAGTGGAGTATTATTTAGAAATCAAATAAACCAAGATGTCCTGACAATGAAAAAAGCTTGACAATGAAAAAAGCAACAGGTAAGCTACCCAAGATGTGTATCAAAATACGTGAATAGCTGGGACAGTTAAAAATAATGTCTTTGCAATAATAAAGTTTGAAATACAAGTTTTGTTCAATGTTTGCTCAGTTTTCTGGGTCCATGAACAAGCAGCGTTGTATATGCCTTCATATCTAAAACTGCAATCTACATTACTAAAGCGAAAGTTCTTTTCTACGCTAATTTGCCCATCTTGCTAAACTTTTTGATAGCGATGCACTATTTTGGGTTAGGAGGGAGGAAAAGACGACAAACGCGAAGCTAAGGCATTTTTAGGGACTGAAAACTGACGCGCATAAGTACGGCACTTCAAATCTTGGAGAAAATAAGCACCGAGTTGCTCCCTGTTAAAACATCTAACAAGGGAAACCTTTCTTTTCTTCTGGCTAAAAAATCGGTTTCCTTCAAGTTAAAGGCGCCGTTAAGAAACCATTTTGCAACGACATCTGAGAGGGACAGGAGAAAAAACAAAAAAAAGCCTATATTTTGCGTAGAACACCGAAGTCGAACTTCAAGCGTGAACACGCGTTACTCCACTAGCTGCCACGCCCTTCCCCATCCCCGGGCAGAACGCGAGGGGGCCCCACCTCCTCAAAAATTTATCAGAAGCGCTGGACGCTGATTGGCTGCCAGGGGAAGTGAAAAAGTCCCTCCTCTTTCCTGACGCCCCAGCGCCATGTTATAGTGAAAGCGGGGAGGGAAGGAGCGGGAAGTGGTGGCTTGCTGTTGTAGATAGAGAAGGCGGCGGCGGCGGCGGCGGCGGCAGCAGCGTTGAAGGCGGCGCGGGCTCCCTGCATGGCGTTGAGGAAGGGGGGTCTCGCTGTGGGAGAAGCGCGGGGTCGTTTCTTTCTTGACTGCGTTGCGCAGTTTGAATGGCGGATGCCGCGGCTATGAGTGGCGGCGAAAAAACGCCCGAGCCCGCTCAACGGGTGGAGGATAGCAGCAGCGGCCTCTTCGGTGTGGAGAACGGAGCTGCAGCAGCCGAAGCGGACTGCACACAAAATGGCGCCCACTCTCAAAGAAGCCGAAGCGATGAGTCGCCGCTGCTAGACCCTGCCGCCGTAGAGGACAGGGACTCCCCGCGCAGTGGCCACCGCAAGACCGGGGTCTCTGCGGCCTTCGAGCAGACCCTGGCACAGCCCTTTAGCGAGGGGCTGGGGGCTTCGCTCCTCAGAGCCCCCGAAGATCTGCCTCTTAAGAAAAACTTTCAGATTCCCAGGAAGAGCCGAGAAAAGAAAGGTTGTTACTTCGAATCCCCCACCCCTCCCTCACACCCTTCCCTACCCCCCGCCTCCCTCCCTTTCCCTCGCTCCCGCTTTCCTCCTTTCGCTCCGCATACATGGTGACTGACATCTCCCACTCCCTGCATGCAGCTGGTTGGCGGGCGTGGAAGAAAGCCCGCCTCTAAGGCAGCCTCGCAGAATTGTGCCTCGCAGGAAAGGAAAAGAAAAAAAAAAGGAGAGAGAGGCTTTTGGAAAACGCGACCCGCTTGGGTTTCAAATGGCTCTGTTATAATCCGAATTGCGATTCGGGGGGCCGGGGAAAAAAAGTCTGGAGGATGCCGCCGACGAAGTCCGATGCTCGCGGGAAGATACATGGTGGCTCTCGAGGGAGTTCGGCCTCGGCTCATTCTTTTTCCCTCTCGCGCGCTCTCTCTCTGCGAATAGAATAAAGGCCTCTGCTTCGAGAGGTTAGGCGGGATGACTCCGTTAAACGCGATCTCTTCCGTGAGATGCTTTAGAATAAGTGAATTTCATCCTTCCCCACGAGGCGCTTTTTCTCCCGCGTGTTTTAAGAACGGAAGTTCTGACACGTGCCTCATCAAAGGGAGTTTAGTCGTAGACTTCTTCTCTTCGCGTCCGATCCTGCCTTGTGAACGTGGCAACTCACACAACGTGTCTTGACCTAGCTTTCGTTGGAAATCTACTTTCGATCCTTTTTTTCTTCAAAAGCGGATTATTTCTGAAACCTCAGTAAAGATAGGGAGAGGAGGAAATCTGTTCTTAGTAAATACGGCTTCTTGTTTCTCATTCTTTGTAAGCCGCCCGGAGTCCTCCGGGATTGGGCGGCCTATAAATCTAATAAATAAATAAATTCTTGGAGACGATTCATCAACTTAAGCAGTATGTTAGAATAGACTTGTAGGTAAGGTAGGTTAATTTGACCCTCTTCTTGAAACAGATCTCTGATTTATATAACACAGGTGAATCAAATGTTCTGTTAGGTGGAGAGTCTTCCTTATTTATCATCTTGACAATGCTTTTTAAAATTAAAAATTGTAGTCTCGGGAATGTTATTGAGGAAAAACTTGGAAGAGCAATCCAAATTCTTATTTTTACAGACATATCAAAAGTCTTGGTTCTATTCCAAATAATCAGTCTTGAGCTTTCAAATATAGATTTAAGTGCCACTTTTTACTCTGTTGCCATTGTGTATTCTTTGTAGCAGGTACAAGGATCTTTAGTTCTTCAAGATAAATTTAATCACTGCAACATTTTTTGCTATTTGTATTGACCACTTGTTAACAGTGTACTTAAGAACACATTGATTTGAACAGATTTACAAATGAAGTTCTTTAAAAAGAGTCTTTTTCCTCTTAAACATTATTCTGATTTAATCTATTCCAACACTGGGAAAACTCAGCCCATTGTCAAGCCTTGATAATGGAAAATTGTGCCATTACATAAAGGGATGATCCAGTCCTCCTTGCAAATGTCTACTCAATTTGTAAATGGCCACAGATGCTTCATGATGATCGCTCCATGATGGAATAGTTAGGGAAGATATGATATTATATACTTAGGTTTTTTTTAATGAAATAAGTAGCCTAATTTTATTTTTAAAAATTAAAATCCTGATATTTTTTTTAGAAGGGTTTGGGTCAAAATTCCACTTCTTTGTCATTATTTATATGTCTTCTGTGGCAAATTCTTGATGATTTGTGAATCCCATATTTCCAAGAGGTAGAGAAGAAAAATTCTTCATAGACTTTATCCTGCCAAATCTTCAGAATTGGAACCATGTATAATATTTTGGAAGCATATTTCTATTGGTCCCATTTTTTAAATTGAGAATATTTTAAAATTTACATCTGTTCAACATAGTTATTTAAGAATATTTTAAGAAAAGTGGAGGATAAATATGACCATCTTATCATTTTTTTTAAAAATGAAGCAAATGAAGTCTAATCAGAGGTGGAATATGATATTGTGGGAACCATTCTGTCCAGAGAATTATAAAAAAAATGTTTGCCTCAAAATGAGCAAAGCAATGAAGAAGCTAATAAGAGTGATTATGTAATTAGTCTCTTGCCAGAGATTGATTGTGGCGAGTTAGAACTCCTTGGAGAATGAGAGGAAAATAATACTTTCTTTTTTCAGAGGAATAAACTAGGGGGGAAAAAGAACTGGAATGTGACTTTTTTTATTAAAAAAAAAAACCCTCCAAACTCAAGAATGTTTGAGACCATTTGATAGAATGGAGTTGTCTCATAAGTATCAGTTCAAACTTTAAGCCACATTAAGTGAAGATATTTTTAATTTGGGATTATTAAATTTTGAAGTTCTAATATAAGGAAGACAGTAATTAGAGGAATTTGTAGAAAAATAATACATATAGAGAAGATTTCTATGAATTCTTGGATGGAGTAACTTAACATAAAAATAAGTACATGTATTTCTGAGGAAGCAGTTTGAAGCATCGTTAACATTGATTTCATATAGCTGGAAAAATATCTGTTCATCCCAGTTTGTACCATAGCTCACTTGTTAGAAAATGTATTTTATAAAAACAATCCTACATTAAATCTTCATCACTTTACGGTTTGTCCATTTTACAGCATGAGATAGGATATCCACCATTTTGAGATTCTGGTATTCTAGATTAGGCATCTGAATCAACAAATTTATGATATTCATCAGGTTTTTAATAGTTTGAACATTGAACTATGCTTCAAAAGAAACCATAAGATTTTTTTCAAAAAAATAGAAAAGTCCTCATCTGAAACTTAATATTTTTATTCTAATTCTTTAAATTGGGAATCCAGGCTACAAATCTGAGAACCCTTATTTTATTCAGATACTTTTTTTCATTTATACTAATCATACTGTTTTCCTTTGTTCTTTGCTATAATGAACAAGGTCTTTTATCTATCTATCTATCTATCTATCTATCTATCTATCTATCTATCTATCTATCTATCTATCTATCTATCTATCTATCTATCTATCTATCTATCTATATATAAAATTCCCCACCTTTATATTATGTGAAAGTAGCTGTATTGAAGATGGAAAACTATCTAAAACTAATTCTTATTGTGCAAAGACATGTTTTTCTTTTCTAGACAGATTTCTAATATCAATATGTATGAGATAAGTTGAATGAAATTCTATGCTGACCTTTGGTTATTATGCCATTGATATAATATGTAATGGACATTGTGGTTTCAATTATACACTTGGACACAGAACTTTGGTAGCTGTGCCGTTGTTAAAAAAATAAATTACTTCACTTTTTAAAGTTTATAAAGTTAAATATTACGGACTCACCACATTTCTTTCTGGAATACAATTTTTAAACAGTCATGGCTCCTTTTTTCCTCACTTTTTCCTTTTCTTCCTATTGTTCTATTTAAACTGAGTTCCCTGTATCCCTTGATGTTGAGCTATTTATCAATTTTTGAGAACATGGTAGACCCTGGTGCCTATGCCATTGTCCTGAATTGTACTAATTCTGAAAAAGGATAAACATTCAATTCCACAGCCTACCTGCAGTTTACATTAACTACATCTCTTCCCTATGCTACCTGTTATAGAGAAAGAATTCAAAAAGCACTGTTCAAAATTTTCAAAGTAAAACAAAAGTCTTGCATAATGAAACTTTTGATTGTTCACCTTCCACCCTTCCACCCAGTGCACATACCCAGCTCTGTCCTGATTCAATGTGGTACATGCTAAAACAGGTGTTTTAGATTACAAATTTATCATTTCTGACTTATTCATGCTGATAGTTGTAATCTAAGATATGTAGAGCCATCACTGTGTGTGGCTAATAACGTGCTGAATATTTGTATATAATATCTGAAGTTTGTGAAACTTGAGCTGAAATAATATATACAATTGAATAGATAATGCCGCAATTGGGACTGAGTGTGTTAAAAAATAGGTATTGATTATTGTTGAACCTTGTGTTCAGTATTCATTGAGGTGAATATTAATAAAACCAGAAAAAGGCTAGAGGTTTAAAAATATATACTCACTAATATTTGGACTCTGATGTTAGATTTTCCTAGCATATTGAAATCACATTGTAACTGACTACTGGTTCTAGATTTTTACTATGTAGTTGAACATAGAATATGAACTACTGATTTTCAGTAAGTAAAGTTAAACATAATTGTATAAAAAAGAAGAGGAAAGAAAATAACTATCCTCCCTCTTTAATTTTTTTTTATAATAATTAAACTTAAATAAAATACACTAAGTTGTGGATATTCATGCAAGCTTGTCAAATATTAAAATATATGTTCAGGTGATAGTTAATTTTTATAGTTAATATTGGATGTGTTACCATTGTTATCCAATAAATGGTTTGCACATCACATTAAAACAATTATGATATAGTAAAACAAAAACTTGCATCTAATCAAATATGTTACAGACCTACGAAACCACTAACCCAGATAAAACATAAAACTGAAATAGTAAGAAATCAAACACTTCTAATAAATTTATGAAGTTGAATGATTACTTCATCGATGTTCTTACAAGAACATAATGATTCATCAATGTTCTTACAAGAACATCAGAAAAATTCAGAACTATAGAATTGATGGGAAAGTTGAAAAAACATCCTGTTAGAAGGCGATAATTATTGCTACAAGGAAATTACTATAAATTTTATCACCATGAGTTAAACTCCGCTCAAAGGAATCTTTTTACTACTATATTAGAACTAATAATCAGCATTAATGCTGCAAAATACTTTTCTAATACATTTAATAGTTGCTACATTGGGACTATTTCAAACTGCAAAATATGTAATTGAAATATGTTGGATTTATTAACATTCAGAATTCTTTGTAGCACTATACCAGAAAAGTTGGGTTAGTCTGATTGGTTGGATAGATCCATCATGTTTGTGTATTTTTCCACTCTGTTAAAATAACGAAGTTCAGAAAAAGAATATTTGCTGAACCTAGTGCATTAATTTCATACTTCAAAACAAATCCAAAATATATAAGCCAAAAATAAAGTAGTTTATTGCTTTTAGAATTTACTAAGGGGATCCAGAGTCTCAAGTTCCACCACACAATGGAAAGAATAAAGGAACAAGTTAGCATTAACTTGTTATTAGTTGTAAACCAGGCTAAATCACAGTTTTCTTCTATTATGAATAATGGTGTAGGAGAAACAGCTTTTATTGGAATAATAGTTAAATTTCAGATTTACTTTTTTAATCTTTACCTTGGAGTTTTACTGACTGTTTCTAAAGTTTTATAGCTTTAGTAGGCATCAAGGCTGATAGTTTCCTATTTTCTCTTTCTTGGTAGCTCTTTTTCAGCCCATAACAAATGAATCTCGTGAATTTGAAGATATTGTGAACATTTTGCATTCGTCATATTTAGATATCCTTTCAAAGGACAGATTCACATACAAAAAAGCCAGTCTGGTTCATAGTGAACTGTTGGAAAAGGATGTAAGTATATATTATCAATGTACATAAGCACTATGCATGTAGAAATTTCAGATGATTTAAGTTATGATAGTATACTTCAGTAATGTAAAAGTAAAGGAAAAGTTATAAAAAACATTTTGATTCTGAAAGGTTTTAATTTTTAGTATTGTACATATTGAAAAGAGCCAGGCTAGAAACTAAGGGACTTTGACTTCTAG
Organism: Thamnophis sirtalis; assembly: GCF_051295495.1. Classification (NCBI taxonomy): domain Eukaryota; kingdom Metazoa; phylum Chordata; class Lepidosauria; order Squamata; family Natricidae; genus Thamnophis; species Thamnophis sirtalis. The sequence goes on from NW_028261383.1 coordinate 65,773,307, forward strand.
TCCTGTTTTAGGCATGAAGCCATCTGGGTAATCTTGGGCCAGTCACAAATACTCTGCCCTAGGAAGGAGGTTATGGCAAACCACTTTTGAAAAAAAAATGCCAAAGAAAAAAAATGTTGATGAAGACTCTCAGTCATCTAGATAGAGTTGTCTGAAGCTGAGTCATGGCAACTGAACTTTTCTTGTTGATTCAAAACATTTAACTGCTTATCGAAATAGCTTCTTCAATCTGAGCAAGTTGGTTAGGGGACCCCACCATATATGTCCTCCATGGAGATTTCATGTCTCATCTAATCTTAAGATGTTGGCAGAGAGTTATTCTGATGATTATGTGGGAAGGAGGGCATGATGTGTGAGAACAAAGAAAGGCCCCGAGTGTTGGGGAGAGTTACCCTAATAACTTGAAATTTTCTTGCCAGCTTCACTATTAATTTTCCTTATTGGAAGCCAGTAGAAATGGTCGCAATGGTGATCATGAAAGTGCAAACTGGTTGTCAAGTGCCCATATTTTGTTCATTGCATGAGGGAGTTTGCAACTTTGAGGGCCAGTTCTGAATCTATTCAATGCTATGACCATCATAACTGAAATATCATAACATAATAACAAATGGTTGCCAAACAAATGATTGTAACTTGAGGACTACATGTATGTTATGAAATGTGCCAGTTTTTGTTCATTATATTAGTTTTTTTTTCTCTCTTGAAAGTTCATAGAGAAACGAAAAGAAGTGAAACAAGAGGGGAGGTCAGAGAAAGAGCTTGCTGAGGCATATGCATTTCTAAAGGTTGATCGTTTGTCGGTAAGAATGTAATTTTTGTACAGTAACTGTTGTTGGCTTTCTCAAATCAATAGAATTGAAGCATAGAAGAAATTAATCTCTTTGCATATCTGAAAGGAAAGTTAAGAAAATTCTTCATATTGAGATGTTAATGTTAATGCCTATTAGACCAGAAGATGAAATAATACTGCTATGAAAGACAAATGTTAGGATGCAGAAAATTGGTACGTGATGATTGTTTAGCACTTAGACAAAACTGCTGCAAGTTTCATTGGCAAGTTTTCTAATCTTGTACCTCTGGAATAAAGTATGGAATTAGGCAAAGTCTAATTGTCATTTCAGTTTGGATTAGGGTGAAATATTTTCTGAGGCAAAAATGATCCCCTTCAATTTTTTATCTATACATTATGGAACTTGTGAGGTTTGGGTTAGAAGTTTATGTTGGCTGTGTTTCCTTGGTATTTGGAATATCAGAGTAGGAGAGATGTGCAAATCCTTTGAAAGATGTGCTTTAGAACATTTAGTAATATTAATACCAATTTATTTTGAATTGTTAACAGCATCTTTCCATATGCTGTGACTTCAGCAAATTGCAAACCTTGAAAAAGATGCTATTTTTTCATTATTTGGAAAGTGTGTGTTTATGTGGTTCCACACTTTTTAAAGCACTATTTTTGCAGGATTTGTGCTGCTTTACTATTAAGCAGAAAAGCAAAGTCCGATATTGCCACTCTTGTATCCATCAAAGAAGGAGAGTTGAATTTTTAATTATCTTGCTTTGTCATTTGAATTACTAAAATACTGTGTCTAACATGACAAGCACAAGATAGTTTATTTTGTTCTGTAATATGGTAAGAGGTTGTCATCAAAAGTTCCCAGAAGCAGAAATTGATGGGTTCTTTGAGTATTTTAAATATTATTGAACAGTCTGTGCTTATCAATGCTAGACGTTTAATACAGTATAGGTAAGTTTATAAGATTATGCCAAAGGCATTTTGATTGAAGGTAACATGGACAAACCATAAATATGGTGGAGCTTCGGCATTTAATCAGCCATGGATATGGTTGCCAAGAGTACAATCATTTGTGCTCACATGTGAATGCCTACAGCATTTGCTCCTCAGCTGTGATTTGGATATCTTTTTTTGGGTAGGAGTATATTTTGGGTCTCATAATTTTGGGTCTGCTTCACCATTTAGTAGACATTAATTTTAAAAAGACAATCTTTCTCTTCCACTCCTCCATTAAATCAAGGAATTAGTATAATTAAAAATATACTGTGTAAAAATAACAAGTCATCTTATTGTAACTATGCTTTCTAAAGCTTCCTGTCCTAACATAATTATTTCAAAAAGCAGATAAGAGCAAAGCAAACACAAAAACTAACAATAATAGTGATTGGTCAGTCAATCATTATAGTATCACAAAACTCTGTATCATTCTGGTAGATTAAATAATGTTTAATTTTAGGTCCAAAATATATGTGAAAATGGCTTACTGGTGGGCCATTCCAAGATAACAGTTCTCGGCAATCCTTCAATGGGTAACTATGTCTTTTTTTATTAAATATGTGGCAATTAGAAATATGAAAGCAGAAAATGTATTGTGTCTGATTAATACATTTTAAACCAGGATACCAACTTCATCCAGTTGACCTATTCTGAATTTTTAAATTAGTTATCAGCTTGGGTTGTTTATTTTCTGCTTTAATCCAAATAATATGTAATCATAGAGAATCCTTATAGAAATAAAAAATAACTTTGGTGACTCATAATTTTCTCATGTATTAATATTAAATAATCTGATTACTATTTGCAGACATATTCAGGAAGTGGATGGTGTACATGTTATTTAAATAAGTTTGTTTTTCCTAGATTAAAAATATAACTGCTGCTATTCACTTGGATGGTGTTAGTAGTTTCATGGAATGTTTTAGGATAAACTCAAGTGTCATAAGGGGATATGACCTTTTACATAGAAAGATATCTTCATATTCCTCAACACAGTTCCAAAACCCAATTTAAAGTGGAGAATAACTAACACACACACACACACACACACACACACACACACACACACACACACACACCACACATACATTCTTAGCTTGGTTGGGATGCAGAAGACTCCAAATTTACCACCATTCCATCATTGGAAACACCTTTCGTTATTGGAAAGATAACATTGAATTTTATTTATACTATATTGAAATACATTATGTGGAATGGCCATTTTGACGTTTCTTATATATCACCAAAAATAATTATGTAAATGTCATTTGTTGACATAATGTTTGCACATCTTACAGGTGTATATCTTTCCAAATATGCTGACTTGTTACAGACTAATCCTCTGGAGGCTAATGCAACTGGTGATATTATTATTTTTAAAGTAATAAAGGTATGTTTTGAGGTTTTTTTTTAGGGTTCATCTTATGTCTTAAGGAGAATAGTAAACCAATATAGCACTTTGTCTTTAATGCAATAATGTATGTGAATAAAACACTTTAAATAACTTTTCTCTGTATAAATGTGATTACAATATTTTAAAATTTAAACATTTTTTAAGCACTGATAACGTTTTCTAGTTCGGAAATGAAACATGCAATCAATCAAGTTCAGGGAGCACCAGATATTCCACAGTTCAACCCTACATATATTTTTTCACATTATTATTAAAAGAGGTTGTATATTTCTATGAGTTAATTCCATAGGATTAAAAAGTGCACTGATTATTTAGAAAAATATTAATGCCATTTCTGATAAAATCTAGTTGAATCACCTTTGACTAAGCTGAGGGATATATTGATTAAGTGAACATTAATGTTCTATTGTTTTGTGTGTGACTTTATGGGGTGGAAAATGTTGTGAACTTGCATTGTACCTGGAATAATATTAATAACTGTTTCCTAATATTTAGGGGAAAATGAAGACTATATATGATAAATATGATAACCAGACAGTAAACGCAATGGACTCAGCTGTAAAAAATGCACTGGATCCTACACCAAAACATGAATGCCATGTTTCAAAAACTGCAAACAAAATTACATCCGGCCGTAGTTACAGAGCATATGAACGTACACAGGTAATAATAACATTGGAAAACATGGCTGCCCTAACTTCCTAATTTAATGTAGAAAAGTGCCTTCTAATTTGTAAGATTTGGGTAACAATAACTTGGATTGTGAAATATTCTATAGATGAGAAATCCTGACTTCACAGAATAGCATGAGTGAAACTAGGTTTTGATTGTACTTGTGGATATTGGCAAATATGTGCCACAACTGATTAATAACTGTCCTTTCTGTTAGCTGGGAACATTGCAAATATATACAACTAGGTCTGATAATGTAGTCTATTTTTCTGCCTTGATAAAAAATGTTATATGAAAGGCTCACTTAACTGAAGAGCCCATCTGATGTACTATGTGGAATTTTGCAACCTAGAATGCAAGAGGAATAAAATGCACAATTGATTGAAAGAAAAGTACATAAGTTATAAATGCGAAACTAAGAAAATGGAAGGCTGTAATAAATGAAAAAAGTTGATGTGGACAGAAGTCAGTGAATAAGTGAAGTGACAGTGGATGGTTACTTAAGAATGAAAAAAATCAAAATATGTATCAGAAAATGCCGGTATTGGTATCGTGCTTGTAGATTGTGTGTTATGTTTTAGTGAAGTGATATGAAAGAGAAGACTTTGGTGGAAAACTATTGATCATTCGAAACAATTGCTGTTCAGGGAAAAAATGGGGAGAAAAAGTTATTGGGCCATTTGGAGGCCTGAAATTGAATGAGAATGGTGACTAATTGATGAATATTTGACTAGTACAAGTTTCATTCGTTCTGAATACATTACAAGCAAGACTATTCAAATACACACATGGAAAAGGAGTAACTCGAAGAGAATGATTTGATTGATTATTTAAAAGGTTGAGAGGATCAGTAAAAGATGCAGAAATTGTTCGAAAAGTGAAGCAGACTGGTTTTGGTAGTAGCAAGAATGGGTCTTAAGAAAATGCAGGTATGAAAGATTAGGAAATATGTGAAAGAATTGAGACTGAAAGTACAGTGATGAAAGAGTGATGAAGAAGTGATGAAAGTAAAGTGTTGAAGAAATCAAAGTCCTGTATAAAAAGCTAGAACATAATTTCCCCATAAAAGGAATGGAAAGTAGACACAAGAAAGGAGATGTGGGAGCTACTTGGGACATAGTAAAAAGAATTTTGTTACATAAATATGTAAAGCTACACTAGCAGGGACCATGAAAGATGCTTCATGCAGCAGAGAACCCTAAAATGCTATAAATGAGAAATAATGCAAATATCAGTGAATAATTGCTACTGAGGATAAAAATGAGGAAAAAGACATAGAATAAGGAAAGATTAATAATAAAAAGGCAGAAGAAATGATTGATTTTATTTTGTGAAGTTGCTTAAGAATGTTTGGCAGAATTGCAAAAGATTACAAAGGTGACAACAACCAACATTTGGGAAATGGTGCTGATTGCAGATAGTGGAAGGAAAGCATGCTTGAAAATAAATTTAAGTGTTCATTAATTGAACAAGAAATAAAACAGTTGCATGATATTATCTTGATTGTATTCAAGGATAATTCTTACAGTGTCACTAGAGATGTATTGGTTGGAAATATGAGTGCATATATTTCTTCGCAGAAACTACCATGTAACTAGTTAAGAACTGAAATAATTTGGAGCAAATGTAGATTTTAAGATTCGGTAAGAAGTACACACATCTGAAAATTAGTGCATCAAGAACCAAGGTGGCTTGCATTTTAACAAAAAATGCAATGAACAAATGGAAGTTACTATAGATAACAAAGAACTATAATCGGATGAATTGGGTATCTTGGTAAAAAGTTACTAATGCAGGAAAAGTGGATGAAGTTTGATTATATGCAGATACTAATAGAAAAAATTGTGGGAAGTATGTGATACATTGTGAGGAATGAATGTCGATGAGAAAAATAGCTATGTATAAAAATAGTTACCCATTTTATTACTTGGAAATGAAAATATGTCAGGAGAAACATAATTTTTTTTTACAATGGAAGTATGTTAATTAAGCATTTGTAGTAAATTAGGAAACAAGAGCAATACTTTGGGGTGCTAAATTAATGTGGACTGAATACAAAAGTGAATGACTAGTATGAAAGAAGTATATTATGTGGCTTGGCTGGAAAGAATGAATAACTGAATACAAAACAATATATAAAGGAAGAGTTGATCAGTGAAAAGGAGTAGAAAGAATAAGGAAGTCATGATTGGGAATGGAGCAGATAGATCTCAAAAGAGAAAACAAATGGTTCAAAGAACAAAGTACAAGTGTGAAGTAATTATAGATAATTACAAGAATGGAAACAAGAATGATCTGCATGAATAAAAAAATATAAAAAGTGTTGAATGAGGTGGGGCAATTTAGATTTAGGTATACAGGTTGTCTTACAATCATTTGTTCAGCAACTGATTAAAATCGTGATGGTTTTGAAAATATGGACTTATCTAAAGTTATGGCTGTGGTAGCACCCCTGTGGTCACGTGACCAAAATTGTACTATTGTCAGCCTACAAACACTTATGACCTTAAGAAACACTGCAGTTACTTCTACCTGCCAATCTCCCCTCCTCCAAACTACTCTGTTGTAGCAATCAGGGCTGAGCTGAAGTGAAAGCCTGAAGACTTCAGCAGTCTCAGCAAGCTGCCACTACCCCCAACCCTATACTTCAGTTGTTGCAGCCTCTGAGAAATAACACTTCAAGCCCCATACAGCTACTCCACCATTGTGTAAAACCCCAATTGTCCCCAATGTCCTGTACTTCATAGGCTATGCTGTTTTCCAAGCCAGCATCCCGACCCTTCTCCAAGCTGGAATCCCATTCTTGTAATCCTTTGGAATGTTTCTGGTTTTAATGGAATGCATTAGTAGTCTTGAGAAAAGTTGAGCAGAAATGGTACTTAGTAAACAATCAGACAAGCGGGTCTTTGTACTTTTAGATTTTCAAGATTCTGTCAATATAGTCTTAGAGTAAAGTAGAATGAGTTCATTTAGTTCTGTTTTCTGTCTGGTTTGACTGAGAAGATTGACATCAATCTTGCAAGTCATAGTAATGGCTGAGCTGGGGCCACACTAATATTCCTTTCCCAACTAGCATGTAGCCTCAGCTCTCAGGACCTCGCTATCTGCCCCAACTCCCCCCCAACAGCCCTGTACTGCTTACCTGGGGTTCCATCTGTTTAAAGACTTGGGATTCTCACTTAACAATGGCCACTGTCAGTAAAGTGGTTATGTCACATCTCACTTAAACACTTCACTTTGTTTATTGACCAAAATTTCAGTCCCAATTGTGATTGTAAGTTAAGTATTACCTTTATTTTCTCTTCTCATATTATTGTTTTCTACTGTTTTTCTGCTCTGTGAATAATTCAGCTTATCTTAAAGATAAAATAATGTCATTGATTATATCTGTCCATTTATCTTTATATATCTAAATCTATTTTAACTTGAATAATTGAATGTATTCCTAAATAAAATTACAGAGTTGTGTTTGGCAAATGGTTTTTTGTTTCCAAAATTCTTTTATTATTAATTAATTACATTTATGTGCCATCCATCTCCCTGATAAGATGACTCTGGACTGCTCATCACTGATGTAAATTTCAACAAAACTGGAACTATATTTCACTGATCATCTAATTGAGTTGAGCCCAGTAAATGTCAGACAAAGTTGTTTGTTATGCATTTTTCCAGTATTATTACTTCTATGAATATCACTTGTTATGCATTTGTTTCCAGTATTATTTCTATGAATATCACTTTCATGAGATCAGGCAAAGACCAAGGCATGTGTGTCCATATGCTGTTGTATCGTTTTTGTACAAGGATGAAAAAATGCTAAAGTACTTGCCTCAAGTAAGGTGAGTGAAGCTTTATTTACATTTTAAAAGTACTGTATAAAATAGTAGTTAAAATGTATGACCTTTAGTTAATCAAACCATTTATTCACATCCCTTATTCCAGCGATGGCAAACCTTTTTTCATCTCGTGCCAAAAGTGGGGGGGAGCACAGGGGGTCATGCGCTGGTGTGCCACACCCATAATAGCAATAGCAATAGCAGTAGACTTATATACCGCTTCATAGGCCTTTCAGGCCTCTCTAAGCGGTTTACAGAGAGTCAGCATATTGCCCCCAACAATCTGGGTCCTCATTTTACCCACCTCGGAAGGATGGAAGGCTGAGTCAACCCTGAGCCGGTGAGATTTGAACCGCTGACCTGCTGATCTAGCAGTAGCCTGCAGTGCTGCATTTAACCACTGCGCCACCTTGGCTCTAATAATGCTATGTGCGTGACACCCCCCCCCCCCCACGCGTATGCGCGCAACACCCCCTCCCATTTTGGGGGATGGACACATTTTTCGTCCTCCCCAGGCTCCAGAGGCTTACTAGGAGCCTTGGGAGGATGAAAAAAACCTCCCCAATGGTCCTCTGGAGGCTTCAAGTTATATAAATTTGTTTTGGCTGGATGTGGTTGAGATGCTTGGTATGTTAAGTTTGGAACATCCCTATGTAAAAGATAATTCATATTATTTGCTCATATTTAATGCTTCATGATTAATGCAGTGTATTTATGTAGAATTATCTGGAGAATTTTGTATATGCCATTTTAAAGTATTCCATAGTTTCACTTTGGGATTTGTTGTTTTGTTGACATTCTAAAAAATGATTAGTTGGGTATATGTTAGAAATAATGAGGGAAATGGTTTCAGCTGTTGCCTAGTAGGGAAACAAGAAATACTGCTCTTTCCTGCAAGTGACTTAAGACTTAAGGCAACCTGACTATAATGTTCAAAAATACATAATTTTAACATGACCTTTATCCAAAAAACCGCTCACAGCCCATCAGCTGTAGAAACAGCTGATGGGCTGTGAGCAGTCATTGGAATATTGAAGTGCTAGCTATGAATATTCTCCTCTTTTCTACATGAAAAATGTTTTATAAATTATATACAGTTACTTATTACATCTAGATTTTATTACATACAATAAAAATGAATTTTTTAAAATTATAACTGTATTTACTTTGCTTATAGATCAAAGACTTCTAGTATGGATAAGAGTTCTGGTAAGAATTCAATTACTAAATAAAATTGTGGGCTATTGCCTGAAATATTAATTTGGGTACAGGTAGTCCTTGATTAATGATTACTTCATTCAGCAACTGTTTTAACTAGTGATAGTGTTGAAAAATAGATTCATGTCCAGTCTTCAAATTGATGACTGTTGCAGTATTTCCATAGTTACATGATTGTGATTTAGGTGCTTTGCAACTGGTGCATATTTATGATTGACACAACACTCTGGGGTCACATGATCACCATTTATGACCTTCGCAGCCAACTTCTGACAAGCAAAGTCAGTGAGAAAGCCGACTAAGTTGCAATGATGACTGCAGCAGAGGTTATAGAATATATTAAAGTCAGTCACAGCCACATGATGTTTCATTTAACAGTGTCACTTAGCATTGGTATTGCTAGTCAGGTTATTAAATGTGGGCTATCTCTAGTTGTGACATTCTTTCTGCAAAGTAATGAATGCTCATCTGTTTTAAATATACTGAAACATTTTATGCCTTCCAGAAAATACCTCAATTACTGATTTTTTTTTCTAGGTAGAATTAAGCTATTAAAAGTATTTAAAGATAAATATATATTCTAGGCCAGCTGTCCCCAAACATTTTGAGCCCCAGGATGGTTCCATGGAGGACAGTTTTTCCACAGACGCGGGGTGGATGCCCGGATGGGGTTTCCTTTGCTTGTGTGGCCTGGTTCCTGGACTGAAGTTCCGGGAAGGCTTTGTGTTAAGAGTCTTCTTTTCTAAAAAGATAGGAAACATGGGAGCTGCAATTAGGCCAGAATGTAAATGTAAACTTGAAAGAGGGTGTTGCTCTTTCCCATTCCAGTGATTGTTAAAGCTTTAAGTGGTTCAGATAGGCTATTTTGACAGTGACAGTGATAAGTAGCATATGGAAAATACTTTAGTGAAGTAAAGTAAACATTAGTGATGGAAGCTGTTAAATAGAAAATCCTGCACTAGTTTCTTCCCTAGAGATAGATCCATATGGGATCTGAATATGACTATCTTCATTCTACTGATATAAAAAGAAACTATTTAAGGATATTCAATTTACTTAGTGGACAAAGATTGTTATATTCATGCCCATCACCATGTTGTCTCATTTTAGATAAAACCCTGAAAGTGGGAGGAAATGTCCTTCTGTCTGCTTCTCGCCTGTGCTAAGGCTGCTGTTGGCAATAAGATAAATATTTCATAAGAAGATATATTGTTTTTTCTACTTACTAACACACAGTAAACATCATTACTATTTTCTTTATTCAATAGTAAAAGCAGAAATAAGCTCATTGAACAGGTTTCTTCCCTGTTTGTACAAAAACTAAAACTAAGGTTAGGTTGGACAGAGTAGGAAGTCTCTTCCATGCTAGCTTATCTGTATAGAATTCCTGGTCATTGTTATTATCAAGTGAGTTAAATTCAAGGCTATCTATTCTTACTGAGTTAGCAAAGGTCTTTTGACACTGCATATAATTGCCTTGATAATTATTAAAATCCCCCCTTTTAGAAACATTACATTAACATTTTGAATATTTTTGTCCTTTTATATTGTAGATAAATCAAGTTATGCTTTATGGAAAGGGCAACTTTTAAACAAAGGAAAGCTTGTTTGTCATGCTACTTTGATATCTGAGAAACGCCCTACGCTTCCCTGCAAACTGTAAGTATTCATAACCAGACCTGAAGTCAGTTTGAATTGCACTAGATTATCTAAAATCTTGAAAGATTGGAACATTGTAGTTATCTGCACAGCACTAGTAATTTTATTTTTAACTGCTAAAATGCATTGCTAGCTTCCTTAGTTTTCAATGCTCCCCAGGTTGAATATAAGATACAAGAACAATGTATAAAGACAGTTCATTGAGGAAATTAATACAATAAGCATATGCATACATGCCTTACCTAAATATAGCTTCCTATAAAGGATATACAATACAGGATCAACAAAAATAGGATACATTAATACTCTGTAATATATAGTCAACAATCAGTGATGTATTTGCAAGTCCAATCAGTAAGCTTGGAAGGTATGCATATACAATGACAATCTGAGGAGTAACTCTTTGCTTAAGGACACGTCCCAATCTTACTCTGACTGTTCTGTGTTGGCTCACCAGGCTAATACCCCATAGTGTAGAGCCATATGTTCATTTTGTTGTTGTTTTTATCCCACCTCTCCTGTAGAAAAACAAGGTGGCATCCAGTTTTTCACCCAATTAGCCCTATGAGATGTTTATTAGACTAAAAGAAAGTGACTAACAAGAAGGTCACCCAACATGGCAAAGGGTGGATTGGAAGCTGAGTGTTTGCAATCCAAGTCCAGCATTGTAAACCTTTATACCTTAGTGCAAACCTATGACACAGGTGCTGGAAGTGGAACACAGAGCCATCTCTGGGCACTGGAGCCGTCGCCTGTTGCTCTTCCGGGTTGTGGTGTGCCAGCCAGCTGGTCTTCATATGCGTGGGAGTGCCAGAAACCAGAAGATCAGCTGCCCAGTGCACATGTGCGTGCCGGGAAGATGGTCTTCTAGTTTCCGATGTGTGCATGCGCACCAGCCATCTGATCTACTTGTTTGTGGCATGCATGCGTGCATGAAGACCAGCTTGCCGGTGCACATGCACGTGCCAGAGACCAGAAAATCATCGTCCCAGCGGTGCTCCTCCGATTTCCAGGGCACATGCTCCCATTTTGGCACTCAGTGCCAAAAAGCTTCGCCAACACTGCCTTAGTGGCTACAGATGCAGACTTCTACTGTTATGGTCTTTGGGATTGGGATTAATTATGAATTAATTTCTATGACATAATTTGCTTTAGGTATAGATCTAATTATACATACCAGCCAGTATGTCTTTCCTGAGATCTTAGGCTCCTATGATTCTCAGGCATCCATTGTCAGTTGTTTTGCCTTTTCAGAAGAATTCACGAATTGTTCCCCAATCCATCAGTAGGTGTTAATCTTGCATTCAGAGCCCACAGTCAAGTTGCCTCAGACTGTTTTTATGTCCACTGAGTCTTGCTACCCGCACATTTTCTACATAAGTCTGGTTGCAACTTTTTTCCTAATCTGATTCTTGGTCAACAATTAAGCTTTTTGCACAGTTCCAGGTTTTTGTTAGGATATGAAAGGGGGGGAAATGTTTATACCAGGGCTGTCAAACTCCCGACCTGCAGGGCGGATGCGTCACGTGCTGGCCATGCCCACACCTGGTTTAGCAAAGGGGTGGGGAGCCCCGATAGGTTACGTGACGCCGCTGTGATGATGTGAATTTGATGTCCCTAATTTAGACTAAAGCGAGTAATGAAATCTTTTTTTTTCCTTCTATGACCACTAGTCCTGAAAAACTTGATGTTGAAATGGTAATGAGCTTTGAAAAATTGGCACAGAAATTATCATCTCGTGTATTGGCTAAAGAAACATATTCAGGAGAAAGGGAAGGTAAGAGCTTTTTTTAAGTTAAGGAAAGCAAGATTTACCAATATAGTTATTATTTTTAAAAGATTACTCGTCAAATTGAGAGTTTAGAATAATCGAGCAGTATTATAATTGTTAGAGCACAAATGGAGAAAACTCAAGTAGGAGGGAGGAGTATAACTGGTCATAAACTGGAGTTGGTGGCAAATAATTGGAGTGCTTAATGACATTCATTTGCTTAAAAAGCGATCATTGTAAGGACTGAAAAAAAGTATTACCTCCAAACAGGTTTTTCTTTATTTGATTTTTTTTTTGGGGGGGGGTGTACTTTCAAATTCTAAGGAGTTCATTTGAAGATCAAGGAAAGTGGTGGAAAATTCACACCACTCCTCACCAATTCCATTATATTTCATTATGCTATCATTTAAAATAAGATCAGATTTCAGTTGTCTTCAATGAGTTTTAATTTGGAGATCAGCAATCAGGTGTACTTATTTCCAGCAACAGAGAATGTTGCAGTGAGGAACAATCCAGCTAATTACAATCTTAAACATTGGTAGCATTCAGATTCGAATGTCTTCCTTACAGTGTCATGGGCTGCCATTGCTTCACTTCTAAACTCCAACTACTAGGTCAGTCCATCAGTAATAACAGGAATGTGATTATCCTCCCCTTCTATAATGTTTAGAACAGGAAAAAAATCAGTCAACAACATTCCAACTGCATGGCTTAGTATCACATGGAACACTTAAACGAATATCATTTGAAATTCTCAAAAAAATCCAGTTTTGTTTCAGGCTTAAAATGTTCTAGATGGCTGTTTTGAACTCAAACCATTTTGAACACCTTAGTAATGACTAGTCCACAACATCACATTAGTTAACTTTGAGTTATATTTGATATATCCAACCTCTTGTTTTCTTGTGTGGTTAGAGAAGCGAGACATGAGCCATTGTGAGCCAATATAAAATAGAACTTGCAATGGACAGTTCTTTGAAAAAATGAGTAGTTTTCCATTGCTGAAAAGTACCTTCCTTCCAGTCCTATCCAAGGAGATATATTTGTTTGTTTGTTTGTTAAATTTATTCCCATAGAATTGCTTATTGAGGGATGAAAGGGGAGCAAAATTATTTTATCTGATGTTTTTTGGACTCACTGTACTAACTTTTTCTCTAATGAGATGGCTTATTGATAGCTATTTTTTCCTGTATTCTTAGTGTTTAAGAATGGAATGTATTGTAGTCTGTTCGAAGTTGTGGAAAAGACTAGATCAGGGAGCAATTTGGAAGGTTTACTTCAGAAACTAGAGACAGACAACCTAGTGAGTATGGTTTTTTTCCCTATAATTTTACTATATGCATATTTGTAGTACTGGAAATTTCAAAACATCACGCCTGTTCTTTTTGAAATTACAACATGAACAAAACTTGTGCTATACTTAATTCCATTCCTAATTTAAATATCTTTTTTGTAGGTTATTTTAAAACCACTTGTCGATGGAGGACACCTCTTGCTTCTTTCTCCTTATCAAATGGCTTCCCCATATGGTATACAAATACTATGTCTTTCTTGAGCAATTGGTTTGAGTGAGTATTTTTGCTACCTTTTAACTTTTATTTTCTCTTTTATTCTTCTTCCCTTTTATTTTTTAATCAGATAATCGAACAGGAAGGCCTCGGGTTTTGCAAGCATTGTTTCTATTTCGGAAGCCTAGAAATTTAATGACTTCAGGTAATTTTTTTCAGTATTTAATGTGGAGGTATGTCCAGTGTTAATTATTGCTGTATTTCAGACACAATAACAGTAATGAAAGTTGCCGATCCAGCCTTGGGTTATAATAAAGCCAGACTTTATTTTCATCTCTAAAGTAGTTTGGCATTCTAATGGCCATGAGTGCTAGCCTAGCAATAGGCAGGAAGCAGGAAATTTGTTTACTTACTATCAAAAGATTATAGCTGCAACTGACCTCTCTTAGAATAAGTGTGCTTTCAAAACATTTGGTATTTGAACACAGGTTTGATAAAATTGATGGTGGTAAAGCCCTTGGTACTGATAAATTACAGTAAAGAAAAATACTAGTCAAAACATTTTCTTATCGTTTCCTTTCTCTTAAGGCCTGAGAAAAAAGTGATGAAATCTTGAAAGAAACAAACCTAGCCTAGTTAATTCCTGTGAATATCTGTGCTTTAAATCCTGAATTTGCTGTATTTAAATGTGTCTTAACTAGTTTGCTTACTATAAACCAATCCCATCCTTCCTAAAGCAGATTTCCTCCTTACGGGATTATGGGTATAATTTCCTGACTCTGTAATTAAAGTGTTAGTGTGGTATCCTTAGAATAAATCTGCAGTAAAGTCTTCTCTTATGAGAAAAGGGGATTACTTCTTAAAATGGCTAGAATGCAGTCAATTTTGTGTGGAACATGTGAAGAATTAAACACTGATTCAAGAGGAGCCTCACTCTTTCTCTTATCTCAGTTAGCAAGGAAGAACATGCTATCTAGTCTTAGTTTTCTGTGAAAAGCAAAAGGGAGACAGAATCCAAATGGGTTCAGAAGAATGAAGAGGTAAAGTTAAAGAGAGCGTTTTATTGACTGCCTGAACTAGTTTCTGCAATTTTCTTGGCAAGATTTTGGAAATGTTTGTTATTGTCTGCTTCCTGGGATGAAATGGTATGACTGATTTGAGGTCATCCAATTGCCCTTATGCCTACTTACGGTAGACTTGAACTCATGGTCTTTTGATTTCTATCCCTGATACCTTACTTTCATCAATGGCTCTCTGAATCAAATTTATTATATTAAAAATTCCTACTGGAATTGAAGTGATAGACTAAAGAAAGGGAATTATCACTGTGAATGATAAATTGTCATTATAAAATAATATCACCTCTCCCCTGCTTTATCATAAGTTTATAAAAAGAAAAAAGTGACATTTCAGAATTAAATCCCCTAAACTTCATGTTTAGGACAATCTCTCATAATTATTTTGTAATTTATTTATTTAAAATGTCTGTATCTAAGCTTCTGCTTTAATTAATGTAATCACAGATCAAAATGCAAATATTAATCAGTACAAAAGTAATTGCACAAGAGAAAACGATTCATGAAATTGTTATACATTTCTTCAAGGTAATATTGCTAAATTCTTGTTTAAAGTACTAAGCATACTGTTCAAAAAGCCCCTTTTTCTATGCCTACCATCCTCATTATCCTTCCTGATGAACATGTGTGAAATATCTCAGGTTTTTAATCTTAAAGTACAAGCAGAATAGTAATTCCAAAATAGATCTCAAGCATGTTATATTTCTTCTTAGTTGCTATTAAGGTAAAATGATGAGGGGAAAAATATAAGTGTTGATTCCACAAAGCAAAGACAATATTGTATAACTTTATTCAAGGAATGCTGTTTACTGATCCCCCCCTTTTTTGTCCCATTCTGAACATAGTGCAAAAAAATGATCAGAAAAATGAAAATACGCCGTTATTGGATGAAACCCATGAAGTTATACCAGAACTTCCAAGATTTATCCAGTCGTTGCATTATGCATATGTACATTCTCGCAACAATTCTAAGTCTGGCTTGAATATTTTGATGGAAAAATATATAAATGACTATTTTAAACGATACAGTAAATATAAAGAATTTGTTTTACATCAATATAAAGGAAACTTGGATGAGAGAAAATTTCTATATCCTGGTCCTAAAAATAAATCCCATCTTGAGAGCTGTTTGAATTCCTATATTTTTGGTTCAGAAACATATCAGATTCCTATTTCTAACGTGAAGAAAATAATGGACAGTAATAGAAAACCTCAGCAGTTCAGTCCTGTTTCAGATTATGAACCCCTGGAAGATGATCCTGATCTTACAAGAAAAAAAGCTGGAAAAAGAAATGGATCAAAATATGAAAATGTAGCTGCAAAAAGAAAGTCTGCTCATTCTGGAAATCGTGATAGAGGAAATATTGAAGATCTGATTAATTTAATTCATTATACAAAGAAAAATGTAGACAGAGACTCTGACTCAGAAGACAATAGAGAAAGCAGGCGGAAACGAAAATCTGGAAGTAAAGGAGAGAGTCCACAAAAACAGTTAAAAATGAGCAATACTTTAGAAAACTATGAAGGTAAGAACCTCTGTATTAACTGTAGAGTTTAGGTAAATAAATATAAAAATAGCTTGTAGCATGTTTCTTGCACTTTGAATATTAATGCAAATAAAAACTTACTCATATTGAATGTTTGCATTTTACATTCATAGTTTTTATTGCTTATATTAGTTACAAATTCAGCATTTTTGTTATGTGGCTTGGCATCAAGCATATTCTATCAGTTTTTCTGGGTATGGAACTTTGCAGTGCAGAAGATTCAAGTCCCTGACATTTAAGTAAGTAAAAATCTACAATTCCTGAGTATTGCCCGAAAATATCCATATACTGGCAATAATAAACTGTATTATTTTGCGACTGTTGCCTTTTGGAGATTTTGTTTTGATTTCCAAGTCTAGTCAGCAAATGTGAGTTTTCCTGTTGGTCTCTCTTTAGGTACTATCCAGGTCAGATTTTTCAAGCTTGGCTATTCATTAAAAATACCCGAGCAAGGTGTTGGGCTTGAGGATCGGTATAAATGTAACTGCTGATATTTCATACAAAGACTACATCGTTTTTTGCCATTTAACGCTTTTTTCACTAGGCTCAAAATGTAGAATATTAGAAATGTGTTTCCTTGTATGTATCATATCCATCAATTGATGAATGGATAGTCAAAAGTTTTTAGCATAATATTTGTATTCTGTATATTTCTATCCCTACCCCAGCTGGATTGCTACATGACGGAGCACCACAATCACTTCTTTCAATGATAGCTGATCTCGGTGGGCGTGATACTGATTTAAGACAACAAAACGTTGCCGATCCTCCAATTACTGACCTATCTGGTGTTTTTAAATTACTTACGGAAATGCTTACTAATACGGATTTTCAAACAGCAAGATTGATTAAACAGGCTTCACTAGAAAATTATTCAAAGCAAACAGTTGAATACAATCCCATTCCACCAAAGATCAAGGAAGAAGCCGAACTTCCTAACACTACACATGAAAAGACTCAATTCAAGGATCCCCAAAGCCCAGTCATGATAGAAAAAAGTGCAACATGTTTGCCCAATTCTATTGATGCCTCCACTATTGAAACGGATCCAGATCATATACTACCATTAAAAGTAAGAATGTTTCTGTTTTGCAAATCTGTTGCAATTTAATATTAAGAGTAATTTAAAAGTCTCACAGTTAACAAAATGGAGCAGATCAGATTAGTGAAGCTTAAGATAATTGGGTATCATGAAACTGCTATATTGAACAATTGTGTTACCCTTGTTAATGCTATTTTCAGTGGGAAAATCTAACTCAATTGAAGAAAAGTTAGTAAAATAACTCTTTTTCTATATAAGCACATGCATATGTTCACTTATATGTTCAAGTCACTGTTGATTTCTAGCACTGTCTGGACAAGTCACTTGCAGTTTTCTTGACAATGTTTCAGAAGTAGTTGCTGTTGCCTGCTTTCTAGGGCTAAGAGAGAGTCACTGGCCCAAAGTCATCCAGGTGGTTTTGTGCCTAAGGCCAGACTAGACCTCATGGTCTCCCATGTTCTACACTGAGGCCTTAACCACTACATCAGACTGGCTGTCCATATGGTATTGTAGTTGTACCACTAAGTCTCTTGTTACTATTTCAGTCTTGGTGCCTAGGAACATAAACGAATGTTATTGTTCCTTTTTGGTGGAGTCTTCTTAAAGAGCAGAATTCCTTTAGGAAGGGTTGTATTTGAATTGAAGATAGGTAAGTTTAGGCAGGTCTATGTTAAAAATCCTGGTGATTCATGCATGGAAGTAGACGAATCAATAATCTAATTCGGTAAAAAGCACTTCCTTTATTCTTGTGACCCTTGAAGTTACACATGGCTTGAATGCTCAGTGCATGAGCATATTTGTCAGTAGATTTAAAGTAGTGAACATCTATAGAGGTGGTGATAAAATAGGCACAAGCGAACATTTGACTAGGGCTTCTTTGGTTTATTATGCTTGTCATGTACTGGCAATTTGAGAGTTGAAGATGACTTTTTTTAAACTCTTGTACTGTTTTGACTGCAGTTTGTGTTGGTTGTTCAGAGGGTAATCGGGAGGGCATAACCATTCCTTCACTGGAAGAGATCAAAAGATAAAATTGATCTTGGGAGCCTGGGAAGGGTTACTTCCTCTATAAATGCTTCTTTCCAGCTGAAACAAAACAACACTTCCAGCTGAAATATATCTTAAATAGTAAATAACTTTTAAAAAGTATTGCTGGTGCTATCACTAGGCAACCTTGACAATTGCTTTTCTTTCCTGTCTGAAAGTGACTTGTGTGTGAGTAAATCTGTTAATTCAAATTATTGTACTTGACTATCTTGAAAATAAGAGCCACAGTTAATACAGATAGGGATATCACATTAGTGCTTAATTGATGATTTAAATTAATATAGTACAAAAAAGTTTTAGTTTCTGAAGACTGTATATTGAAAGGATTAAAATAAACAGTGCTAACATTTGTGTATGTATGTGTGTATAAATATTCTCATGGATGTACATGGACACAAACACATGCATTTACCATATGCTATATTAATATATAGAGCACTACATAATTAACAATTGAAATACTATGTATTTATTTAGGAAACAAGCACAGGAAGCATAAGTAGCTTTGATGGTTGCATTAGTCCCTGTCCTAGCACACCCCTTGAACAGAATTATCATAGACAACGTTCCAACTCAAACAATTCTGAGGCAACTGAAATACATTGGAAACTGATTCCCATCACAGGTGAGTAATAAGATAAGTATAAAGTTCAAATCTTTATATCTTTTAGATATCCAATTATAAATATCATAGAGGATATGGAATATTTTTAATATTTTACTTCCAGGCTATTCAGTTAGTTCATGACAGTTTACAACAGACTGATCTCAACTTCTGTTAGTGGAGACATTATTTTGAGTCCTTTGTTTATATTGTTGGTTCTTGGAAACATGTTTTTAAATACTGTTTTGAATTTAGCTAAGGTGCTCTGCAGCATTCAGTTGAGATGGAACAATGGAATTCTATGACTGAGGAAGAGACTCAGGTTATGAATCTGTCCTTTTGTTGTATTAAAGCAGGAATCTCTAGCAGCCTCCAGGGGCACAGCTCCACAAGTGCCTGGATGTGAGACCATTTTTCTTAGGCTGGGCTCAAGGGATCAGGTGGTATTGCTTTTGCTGTACCAGCCTCCCTGCTGTGTGGCAGCTTCCCTACCTGGGCTTCTGGACCTTGCCGCCAGACTGGTGGTGGAATTCCCCAAGCTTATAGTTCTGGGAGAGTTCAATCTGCTATCCGTGGGGGCGGGATCAAAGGTAGCCTGAGATTTCATGGAAACCATGACTTGCATGGATCTGTCCCAGGTCATCCAGTGCCCAACTTGGAATAGTGATCACACACTCAATTTGGTGTTTTTGTCGAAGCAGTGCCTATGTGACTGGCAATTGGTGGACTTGTCCCTCTTGTCATGGTCAGATCACAGTCTGGTGGCAATGAGTTTCTCAAGAGTTGTGCAGTGCCGTCTTCCCCCCACCCTGACAGGGAGGCAGGACCTATTAGATTGGTCCACCCTTGTCGATTAATGGACCCTGATGGGTTCCAGAAGGAGGTGGGGGTTATAACTACAGATCATCTGTGCAGTCCAGCCGAACTCTTAGTCACTGGAATAGGAAGGTGACTGAGGCTCTGGATAACATTGCACCCATGTGACCTCTCCTCACCCGTAGACCTCTCTGCCTTCCATGATATACAGAGGAAATGAGAGGGATGAAACAGATGAGACGTCTAGAGTGCTGCTGGCGGAAGACAAGGGATGAAGTCGATTGAACAGGGCAAGAGCTGCTATTAAGGCCTATCTCATGGTGATTTGTGCAACAAAGTGTAAATACTTCTCTGCACTAATTGCATCTGCAGATAATCGCCCAGTGGCTCTCTTTTAAGGTGAGCACCTGCTCCTGGGGAAGGAGGAGATTTGAGATCCACCTGAAGGGACACGCTGAAGAATTTGCAGATTTTTTGAAAGACAAAATCGCTCGACTTCATTCTCTATGCCCGCAAGCATATGTATTTTAGACCCATGTCCCTCCTGGCTTGTGAAAACTTCCCGGGAGGTGACAGTCAGGTGACCTCTGCCAGTGATTAATGCTTCCCTACAAGAGGGATAGTGCCCCAGCACTTTAAGGAAGCTGTGGTCCACCCTCTTCTTAAGAAACCATTGTTAGATCCCACCCAGTTGGATATAATTTCCGACCTGTTTCCAATCTTTCTTTTTTGAGGAAGGTGGTTGAGAAAGTGGTTGCGCGGCAGCTCCAGAGCTTTCTGGATGAAGTGGATTATCTAGACCCCTACCAGTCAGGATTCAGGCCTGTATGTGGATAGAAACAGTATTGGTCATGTTTTTGGATGATCTCTGGCGGGAGCGGGATGGGGATAGTGCATCCATCCTTGCTCTACTTGACCTCTTGGCACCTTTCAATACCATCAACCATAGTATTCTTCTGGAGTGGCTTTGGGGGATGGGAGTGGGGGGTCCTGTGCTATCCTGGTTCACTTCCTTACTCTGCACCTGCTCTCAATCAGTGTTGATAGGAGTGGAGAGATCCAGTCCTCGCCCACTTCTTTGCACGGTTCCACAGGGTTTGTACTGTCTCCGCTCCTGTTCAACATTTATAGGAAGTCACTGAGTGAGATCATCCGCCACCATGGACTTGAGGTATCATCAACATGTCTCAGCCCGTGGTGAGTTAAGTGATGCTGTGTCCTCCTCTTGCAGTGCCTAGAGACTGTTAGGGCTGGATGGGGAGAAACAGGTTAAAATTAAACACTGACAAACCCGAGTGGCTTTGGGTTTGGGATTCTTTGGCCCATGGAGAATTGCCACCTTTGGTCTTGGATGGGGTGGCACTGCCCCAAACAGACCCTGTGCGTAATCTGGAGGTTCTCCTGGACTCATAACTCCTGCTTAAAGAGCAGGTGGCAGTTGTGACCAGGAGGGCCTTTGTGCAGTAACTGCAGGTTATGCGCCAGTTATGCCCTTTCCTGGACCAACAATCTCCAGTCACGGTCACTCATGTCCTAGTCACTTCCTATCTTGACTATTGCAATGCGCCTTTGAAGAGCATCTGGAAGCGCCAGTTGGTGCAAAATACAGCAACCCACATGGTTTTGTGCAGATCTCGATGTGCACATGTATCACCTCTCTCCTACTGGAGCTGCATTGGTTGGCAATTTACTTCTAGGTGCAATTCAAGCTGCTGGTTGTCACCTTTAAAGCCCTTCATGGCTTGGGACCAGGTTATTTTAGGGACTGTCTCTTGCCGGTCACATCTACCCGACTCAGCAGGGAGAAAGTGGGGAGGCAAAGAATGTTGTGGGTCCAATCCCCTAGGGAGATGCACCTGGTGGGACCCAGAAGAAGGGCCTTCTCCTTGTTGGCTCCCTCTCTCTGGAACATAATCCTTCCAGAGATTAGAATGGCCTCCACTCTAACACTCTTATGGGAGGTGTTGAAGATCTGGTTCTGCCAGTGGCCTTGGAGAACGCAGAGCAGGAGGGAGGCTGGAGCCCATTAAATGGGTTGTATGATGTGTTGTGAGGGGCAGGAGATTATTTTATTATATATGAGTCTCTCTCTTATTTTCTTTTGATCTTTAAATTTTGTGTTTTATTTTTATATAAACAATCCATTTTCCATTAAACAGTGTGTGATCTGGGTACAAATATTTTGTGCCTACATTTAAATTTTACAATCATATTGATTATTTAATCTGTTCTTAGCTTAATTGATATTTTTATATTCTTGTAAGCTGCCTTGAATCACCATGTGCGAATAGGCGGCAGTATAAATCTAAATAAATAAATAGCTAGTTTTTATGTTGGATTTAATATATTGTTTGGAGGTTAATAATCGTATTTTGGTATTTATTTTTTTGCTATAAAGATGGTCAGCTGTAACATAACATGGTGTTACAAGTAACAAGAGCCATCATGAGTATATATGCAACTATTGACTTAGAATTTATAAAAAATGAAAAAAGTTACATAGTTTCTAGGAGTGTGGTGGGTTCTATTCCATAGTAAAAGAAGAAACCGGTGGGGCAATTTGTCATAGAATAGCAATTTTGAATATAATCGCTTAATTGACTGCATTTGTTTACTAGATAGTTTTTGTGATCACGACATAGCATATCTGTACTTATTTAAGATAATGAGGGAACTTGGCAGAACATTTATAGATAAATTCTGTTCCAATAATGTTGTAAACACTATATTGAATTCAGATTGCCAATAGAAACTTTTGACTCTAAAAATGTTTAAAAAATGAGATTTCTATCATTAGCAATTCATTTTAACTTTAAAAAAAATTCCAGACCTATGTAAAATCATGGTTATGCTACTTTATGCAAAGAAAGATGATATGAATTCTTCTGAGGCTAATTTCTCAAGGGTTCTTTTTAAAATGCAATTTGTTCAACATAAAAAAATGCTGCATCACATTAATTCATTTGAAGCCCAGTTTTCTTCTAAAACACTACATTGCTACTAAGAGATAAAACTTAACAGCACTGTATTGTGCTATTTCTGGATCTACTTGCTTTTAGTGGTAATTTCCATATTTAATTTTATGGACTAAATGAAAACTATCTTTTTAATGAAAAATGTGAAATTATTAAAGTAATATGGGTGAGAAAGCAGCAGTAGCATGGTTGGGTAGCTCAAGCCTCTAGTACACCAGAAATGATTAACACGGGAATTTCTAGCCTGCTTGTTCTTGCAGTGTTTATAGATATAATAAATTCTGGAATTAAAATCTTGAATGAAAAAAATTCCAAGAGATCCAAAAATACTTGAAATTAATAACATTACTTTTATATTTTCTGATATGAGCGAATGGCTAATTATTTAAATTGGTTTATAGAACAAAAAAGTATGAAAGGATGTACTTTATATATATATTGAGAAACTCTAAACTTGCTAACTGCTGCTCTCCCTCAGGAGGGGTAGGAAGAGTTCCTGAGGATCAACTGAGAAAGCTTGGAGATAACCAAACAGGTGAGAAGGATGGTCTTTACTGCATATGCCCATTGCTATCCAGGTAGCTGAAAAAGAAGCCTGTTCTCAGCATTAAGTTTTCGGAAGACTGAAAACCAACCAACCAGTTAAACACTTAATTGGGGAAATTAATCCACTGAAGCAAGTATATTCGGAGTTTGAAACTTGAGAAATGCAGCCCACTTAAAACACCCATGCTCATTCTTGCACTTGTGGCATGTCTCTTTATTGTAGGAGTTGCAATCGTCCCATATAAAAAAAGTATTTCTGATTGCAGTTTTTGGAGGTTATGTGGGGATTGCAAAGGCTTTTAGTACATATAGACAGAGATACTTTTTATTTGTCCTGAAACTCAGCATTTAGAAATATCAACTACAAATATTCCTTAACTTACAACTGGAATTGAAACTGGAATTCTGTTTGGAAGGAGGTCACCTCATGTCCCTGCCTGATTTTATGACCTTTTATTGTGTGTTTGTTACGTGAACACTATTGTCATTAAACAAATGTATTATACTCAATGGGCACTTTTTGCTGGAAACCAAAAATAAACTCAGGAAACTGGCAAAAAAATTACTGAAAATTGTGGTCATGTGATCTCAGGTTGCTGCTAGCATCTAAATGTGAGCTGGTTACCAAATGCTAAAAATGTGATCATGTAAACCATCGGTGTGTGCATAAGTAGCTCTAAGAAATGGTGGCTAAGTCACCAATGTTAAGTGAGAACTACTTGCACAAGTTATAAGTTTATGCAGAAGGGAGAGAATTTTGTTTTGATCCTCATATGGTCATCTAGCCATTTCTTCCTTTCTATTTACCTCTGCTCTAAGAAATGCTGTAGTCCTACTTGTATAAGAGTTATTATCGTCATCATATCTATTTGATCTTCTTTATTGCTTTTCTTTGCACCTTTTTGAGCTATACAACAGTGGTCCCTAACCTTTCTAGCTCCATGGACTGGCAGTGCCAGTGGCAGCAGCAGCAGGGGGGAGCAGGGATGGGTTCGTGCGTGTGCAAATGAAGCTTCATGCACTCGCCCAACAATTCCACAGCCTGGTTCCCAAACAGACCACAGACTGGTATTAATTCGCAGCCCCGAGGTTGGGGACACCTTCTCTACAATATCTTTCTTCAGATGCAGTATTCTGTTTGGATTTGTATATAATGCTCTAGGTGTAGATGTTCATAAGAGACTTACTGTATTAAACATATATGTTTAATTTGTAATGTTTCCAAGCTTAGAATTGTTTTATTGATAGCACTCACACTCTAGGACAGGGGTGTCAAACTCATGGCCTGTGAGCCGGATGCGGCCTGAAGGATGCTTAAATCTGCAGGGCCGGCCTAGAAATAGCAAAGGACTGGCAAAGTGCAGCAGGAGGCATCTGTCCCGTCTCCTCCTCCTCCCCCCCCTTCCTGGTGGGCGAGAACTACAATGCTGATCCAGTCCTCGAAGAAATCTAGTTTGACACCCCTGCTTTAGGATGAAATTTTCTTTTAAGTTATCTGCCATTAATCCAACTTACCTTAACTGATCAGTTATTGGCAGCCCAGATTCATTATGCCATTATTTTTATATATTGCGAAGTTTGCAATGTTTCTCTATATGCGTCTGGATGTTTGTGTCTGTTTATATGTCACTTTGCACCATTTGCTGAAGACTACCTGTACTGGCTGCTAGAAATACACTATATATTAGTTTGTTCCTGGAAATTTTATAAGACCTTTTGGTTTTTGAAAATGGATTCTTCTAATGATCTGTTAAGTTAATAATCATAAAGTTGAAGGAAAATTTATTGAAATACCAAAAAAACATTTGCATGTGCAAAAAATTAACTTGATGAAAGTGTCTGGGAGCATCTTAATGAAAAATTCCATTTGAATGCTTATGCAGCATGTATATTTGTACTATGTCATATTAGATTTAATTAAGTTTATAGTCTTTTTCCCATGTAAATTTATTGCTACTGTTGGGATATCCTGAAATCTTTAGTTCAGCATCTGAGAGTTGATCATCAGTTTCCTCCAAAGTACTCTCGTAGAGAAGCTTCCATTGTGGGGTACTTTTGGACAACTTCTGAAAGTCTAATAGTATGCTCCATGGGACTTAATAAGTAGAACTATTTCCTCTTTCCATTTTTGCAAATCAACAAGCAGTACTTCATCCAGAAAGCAACATAAGATTTTCTTACCTTTCAAATTAAATTTGGAAAGTTGCTTTCTTTTTTCCTTTTTCTGTAAAATAGCCAAAGTAAAATAAATCCCTCATCTCCTTCTCATGGTGCTGAGAAAATGCAGATAAACTGGGTGCTTTAATTCTTTACTCTCTGTTAGTATAGAAATTGGCAACTTTATGCACTGAGGGCTTTATATTTTTATGTATTTTTCCTGTTTGGGTTTTTTAAAGTAATGTGTGCTAAACCTAGCTGATAAATAAGTTAAACATCAAATGACAATAATAATTCTATCTTGTGCCATAGAATTAGCATTCCCTGCCTGATATAAATGCCTTGTTAATAAAGTCTAGGCTACTAGACTCTAGAGTACTAAATCATTGGCTATTAGAAGGAATTGCATTGCATTAATAAGTTTTTTTCACTGTTGAAAGTACTATAATAGCGGGAACTATGAAATTGTGGTGTCATTGAAATGTTTATAGGCAGTTATATTGCACATGAGATGGGTCCTAAATTAGTTAGGATACATCTATTAGGTTTAATGTATTGTTACAAATGTACAGATTATAAGACAATATAATACTGAAAAAGTAAGTGATATCTAATTTGAAAAAAATGTACTGTGAATATGTACATATGCCTATTATGCTATTTGTTTGGGGTAAGGAAATGAGAAAGGTTAGAAAAAATATGAAAGCTGAATAAATTAAGGGAAATTAATAAAAAGAAAGGGAAAGTAGTTAAAACACCATTACCTTTAACGTTTCTGTCTTTCTTTCCTTGCAAAACATTCTTGCTTCCACCCCATCCATACATTTTATTTGTTTATTTAATTCAGAGGTGATCTCTCTCTCTCTATATATGTGTGTGTGTGTGCGTGCGCGCGCGCACCCCCCCCATACATACACACGTCACCTCTAAAAAGTCCTAGATGAGAAAAACTGACTCTTTTCAACAGAGTAAAAAATACTAACATTTATAATCTCAACTTTTTACATTACCATTTAATAATTGTATAGTTAAAGTCTAGGTTATAATAATTGTCTTCAAACTAAAATTTAAATTTCTATTTCAAGCACAAAAACCAGAGCAATATCCCAATAGAAATGTATTGCTGTTAGGAAGAGATGTAAAAAAGACCATTGACTTTCTGGCTGCTTCCACTAGGAGCTGCAATCTTCAAGATTCACCTTCCTGGGTGGGTGGGTCCACAGCTGCCCAAAAGTTGTCTTGGGTCATTCCTAAGTGCCCCCATTCAAATCCAGGGAGCAAGACTGCCAAAGAGCCAGCTCTGGCGGCAAACGCAGCAGATTGTAAAAGAAAAAAAATCCCTTATCCTTCAGCAGCCATCTTGGAGAGGAGAGAGCCTGCTGAAGCCTTTCGCCAATCAAGGCTTTCATATAGTGGTTTTAGTAGAGAAAGCATTGACTCTGCTGCCTTTTTTTGAACGTATCTATGCTGAATGCATATTATTTAGCGGCATCAATAGCACTGATCACTTTTGCAGATTTGGCTGGTGAGCCAAATTTGTTTGCACAAACAAATAGTTTTATTTCAAGCATGTCTGCAATATTTTATGTGAAAAATCTGTAATCCAGAGACTACTTTGCAAGCCAACATGCTGTTGCTTATGTCTCAATATCTATGTCTTGGGTAATATATTGACATATGCTTATAATAATGAATGGTCTTTACAATATGTATCAAATAAAGTGACACTCAGAGTACATTGATGTTGACAATATACTTATTCAGTGCATATTTTCAATTTACCAACTTTTCTTGTGTAGGCTTAAAGTCTTCAAGTGAATTGTTTGCTTATTCAGTACCAAAGGATGCTTGTGAACAAGATCCCCGCATTATAAACAGGCCAAGAAGTTCTGGTTCTGAATTTGCACACTGTGCCTCTTCAGATCTACCAAAAGAAAGAATAGAAGATAACGTACATACAGGTCAAGAGGTGAAAACTGAAGAACAGTGTGACTATGAAACAAATAATTATGTGACAAGTAAACATTCAGTAAGTGGAATAATAGAAACAGCCATATTAGAAGAGTATAACATCTTTACCAACAAGATTCAGGAAACTTTGCAGCAGAAGAACATTGTGTATGTCAGTGGAATATCAAAACCTGTCTTTTCAGCCCAGGAAAGAATTATGAGACTTTCTGAATTTATATGTTTAGAAGCATCAGATATTGCTGTCCATAAATATGTAGAAAGACTAAGTGAAAAGCTCAACAGTGTTGCTTCATCATGTTCATATGGTGTCCAGAATGTGCCCCTTACTCAAAGTGCTAGACCAGTTGATAATTCTGTTACCAGCAGTGGATTGAATTTACCACTGGAGGATCCTGTGTCTTCCTCAAATGATTTTGAAGAAAACCTTTCAGAGCCAGCATGTAGCAGTGTAGAGGGAGATGCAACCATTAATGAGCAGAATCAGTTAATGGTTTTGGATATAGAAAAAGAACAAGAAAAAGAACACAAGCCGGTGAATGCTAACATAGAGGGAAAGTTAGTAGCTGAGCCAAAAGGATCACCTATTGATTGTTTGCCAAAATCAGAGAAGATCTCAAAGCCTGTAGATAAACCAGATATTACAAAGCAACCTGCTCTGGCTGGTTTTATTAGCCAATTAAGACCTGAAGTGTTTGACAGCATTTGCAAAATTATTGAAGATGTACGAAAAAATACATTGAAATTCTACATTCACGAAGAACAAGAAAGTTTGCTTTGCAAAGAAATAAAGGTAAGCTTTGTACATGCAGGTATGTCAGTTATGTGCATCTACTGTATTTTTCGGAGTATAAGACGCACCTTCTCTTCCCCCAAAAGAGAAGTTAGTTTAAAATAATAATGTACAAAGAGAATAGTGTATTAAAACAGGTCTTTCAAAAAGTTTGTGGTTAAGCAAGATCAGTGAAAGAATACTGTATTGTAGCTAACTTTGTTTAGTTTCATTTTTTGAATGTTTATCTGTTTGTAATTGTTCTTTTTAGGTTTAATATTAATAGTATTACTTTAACTTAATTTTCTGTACTTTGTTTAGGAATATCTTACTAAATTAGGTAATACAGAGTGCCATCCTGAGCAATTCTTGAGAAGAAGAGCTGAGCTGGATAAATTGCTTGTAATTATTCAAAATGAAGATATTGCTCATCTAATTCATAAGGTAAATGAAATGCACTTAAGCACACTGCAGTGGTTTTCATAATGTATAGAATATATTATCTTTGAATGTTCTATGTTAACAACAGCTGGTTTGGGGTAATTTGTGGCAAAACTGAAATGTTCGACTACAACAAGTTGGTCTGTATAAGGCCTGAAAGTGTTGGTTTCTCCCTCCTCCCCTCCTGCCCCCAAAATACAAAGCATAGTTGTCTAGGGCAAAAATGGTTGGGTGAGGATAAGAGCAGGAAATTGCACATGTGGAAATCATTTTTTTTTCTGTTTTATGCACAGACTTTTGTTAATCTTCTTTAAAATGTAAGGAGACTAGTAAGCCATACACTATCAATGCAAGATAATATAAATAAGGAATGCTATTGTTAACAAGTGTCTAATTTTAACTAATTTATTCTATTGTGCCAGTGTCTAATTCTTTTTATTTGCTTTCTTTAAATAGATACCATGTTTAGTATCTTTGAAGAGACTCCCATGTGTCAGTTTTGCTGGTGTTGAAAGTTTGGATGATGTGAAAAATCGTACTTACAATGACTTGTTTGTTTCTGGTGGCTTCATTGTATCTGATGAATCTGTTCTCAACCCGGAAACTGTCAGTGTTGGTAAGGCTCATATTAACTAAAGCTTAGGGCACACTCTTCAAATTATTTCATGTTCCTAATAGCTCTAAGGGATTCATATAGTAAAATATAAATTTATAATTGGGGTTCTATTTTTTGCTTTATTCTAACCCTTTGAGAATTTTGTTATAAAATAATGCTGTAAAATTCTGTTCTTTAGGTCAAAAAATTCTTATGTTACTTTAAAAATCTTCACTAGTAGTGAAAATACTGCTCAGCAATTGAAATTTTTGTAAAACAATTCATGTGGAAGTGCTGTCCAGAAGTAAGGAATAAATGTCCTCAATCCACAGACATTTCCACTTTATTTTTTATTATTGCTCAGTTGAAATATCTCTGATTCATTGGGTCCATTATTTACTTATGACTTTATAGATAGTCCTTGACCTACAAAGAAAATTGGGACTAGAATTTTGGTTGTTAAATTGTGTGGTTATTGACTAATCACATGACCTGACCCAACCCGGTTTTATAACCATTTTTATCATAATCATTAAGTGAATCCCGCTCTTCCCGTTGACTTTGCTTGTCAGAAACCTCCTGGAAAGATTGCAAATTGCTACCACAGGATACTGCAACTGTCGTATATCTGAGCTGGTTGATAAGTGTCTGAATTGTGATCCTATCACTGTGGGAGTAGTATGATGGTCATAACTTTGAGGATAGATCGTGTCACTTTTTCAATGTTATTGTAACTTTGAACAGTCCTTAAACAAATAGTTGTAAGTTAAGGACTACTTGTAATTAGCTGCAGTGTCTTGTACTTAAATGTAGATCAGTAATAACAATAGCAGTTACTAGAGACTCAAATCAATCCATCACATACTGATTTATATTAATCATAGTTTTGTATTATTGTTAACTCTGGTAATACTATGCTGTTATGAAAATTTAGCATGAAAGGTGGATGCAGGGGAACAGGAAAGAATAAAACATAATTGGGAATGTTATTAATGTTTTTTTAAAATACTTTATTATTTATAGTATCTTCCGTAAATGTAATTTGCATAAAACATTTAATAAAAATAATTTAGCTATAATTTTTAATACTACATTTGGTTTTGAATTTCTTTGTAATATTTGTAAAATTAGCTTACTGATTATCATAACTAAACATAATGGAGAGACTCTTAAATTTAATTGATTTTTTAAAAATAAGATTAATATTTCCAAATGAAAGTCATGTTTCTTATGAGTCTTACTTGAAGTCAGTAATTTTCTCCTGGAGTTGTTTTAGCAGAATGCTACTAATAAAAGCTTCAAGCTTTGTGCTGCGTGTCTTGTACAAATTTTATCTAATTCTTATTTTAAAAAATATAAGCTAGGGTTTACATTCTGTTTTCAAAATTAGATAAACTTCATGAGTTTCTGAAGTTCCTTGAAGAGTTGAGTACTCCAGATGAAAAGTGGCAATGGAAAATCCACTGTAAAATACAGAAAAAATTAAAAGAGCTTGTAAGGTATGCAAGAATTATTGTATTTTAAAAAAGATAACTTGAAATTGATCTGGTAGTAGCTACATCAATCATTCTTTATATTTGTTAAAATTCTTTTTTGCCTACCATTTCCCAATTATTATGAGAACGTTGTTTTCTATTTTCATTTTTAAAACCCCACTTAAGGTAAAAATGCAAAGTTATTTTTTTGTATACTTCAAAACCATGCTTTCATTTAATAGCTTTCATTTGTTTTAAACAATGTCTACAGTCTTAATTTTTGCTTTTTCTGTAGAAAATTAGAAATTGGCTTGGTAATTTTGTCTGCAAGCTTATATTATATAAATGCAGATCATACATTGTTTTTCTTCCAACAGAACAAATAAAAATGCCATGAACTTGCTAGCACTTCTGAGTGCTTATCAAAAGAAACACATGGTTGAGATTCTGGCGTACCATAGTTGTGATTCTCAAACACGAACTACTCCAGAATTAGAGTGTCTCATAAAACTTCAATATCAGAATATTCAGCAGAGGCATGTGGTGTTTCTGACAGGTAGAAAATAATTATGATTTTCATAATTTTCATATATACATATATCTACACAAACATGTTATCATATAATGAACATTTCCCCCCTCTTTGCTTAGAAAAGAATGTGTCAACCTTTGCAAGTTATGCTGATAATGGAATAGTGGTTACTACTGTCAGTTCGTTTATGCACAACTTCAAAACTCTAGTTGGCTGCCACAACTCAGTTACTGAAGAAAGCCTGCCTTCTCCCACTGATTATGACAAACAAACAGGTAATAATATAGTTTAATTTATCTCACGTGTATCTAGCTAGATTACTTGAAATGAGGAATCTAATGCTTCAGTATAAGTAAAGAATGTAATATTTCTAAACTGTAGAACACATTATAAAAGTAAGAAAGAGAATCGTAGTGTTGTACACCATATTAATATGAAATTGGTCTGATAGGGTGTTCAAGAAACTCCATGAAATGTAAAAGGGTTAGGATAAAGATGACAGAGCTGAAGTGTAGAAAACAAGCAGTGAGTGAGCGTGTCGGTAATTGTGATGGGTAATTTTCGTACAAAATTCTGACCTACTGTATAACTTTAGATGCTGTTTTGACATTAAATCCTTTGGAACTGGAAGTTGGGGTTTCCCAACGGTAAGCATGAACACATTTCACGGAAGCTTTTAGCATCGGAATATCCGGACGTTCACAAGAGGGTTATGTGTGTGTTGAGTAAGTGAACAAAAATAACAGAAGACCAG
Source organism: Thamnophis sirtalis (assembly GCF_051295495.1). Taxonomy (NCBI): domain Eukaryota; kingdom Metazoa; phylum Chordata; class Lepidosauria; order Squamata; family Natricidae; genus Thamnophis; species Thamnophis sirtalis. The sequence continues at coordinate 65,805,521 of NW_028261383.1, forward strand.
CCTTAAGTGATATGCGACTTTGAGACCTGAAGCCTAAAACGGTGTGAGTAGTGCATAGTATTTTTAGATAAACTTTCCATTTCAATAGAGTAGGATTTTTCTCTTCTTAATGTAGCTCTTATAGAAAACGATGAAAAGGATGAGGAGGACATGTCTCTGGATTCAGAGGATGAAGCATCACAAATAGAAGTTTGCAATGATGCCTCAAACTGTGATTCCCATTTGGAAGATTTACAGACAGAGGCCAAAGGACCACACGGAACAGACTCTAGGCAAAAATCTCAAAGTGAAGCACTGCTGTCTTCTGAAGAACAACACTACTCTCTGACAGAAGAGACTTCCAAAATAGACATGCTAGATATACAGCCAGTTACTCCTGTTTCATCTACCTGCTGTGCTGAAGGGGAGAGGACTAATTCGGATGAACAAATTCCTCTCAGCTTTCAGATGTACAATAGACAATTAAGTGTGCCTCATCAATTCAGTCACTTTAATGTTCTCACTCACCAGACGTTTTTGGGAACAACGTACCCTATGTCTGCCAGTCAAAAGCAGGAAAGTAGAAGTTGCTTTCTGACTGCTTACAGTCAGAACATGGATATGGAGCATTCTTCACCTTCATCCAATAATTGGGATATCAGTTGTGATTCTTTGAGGCCATTTCCCAAACAGAATTGAGCAAAGCAGAAATGTCTTTTTTAAAAATATTTCTTGCGGACTTTAGAAAAAAAGTGAATTAAGTATTTCTAGTCTCCGATCTAAACATTTCTTGTTTCTTATCTCAGATGTTCTCATGTTTATTTAAATCATGAATGGTCTGTATCAGATAAAGCACCTGAAGTTTGAAATAAATATATATATTTTTAACATATATGTACTTGAATGAACTTGTTTGTTGGCACTTCTTAAGTTTTACATTTTGTAGTTCACATGTAATTAAGATTATCAACTTGAAATCTAATTTATGTAATTTGAATGTTTGCCTGAACCATATGTGAAAGAGGGAAGGGATCATTTTTAATGTAAAGTATAAAAAGACAGTGAAACCACTTTTTCTTTAAAATAGCTGTTATGTACATATGTGAATGTTTTGTATAAATTCTTTCTATAGCTTTAAAGTCAACTCGTTCCTTCATCAAATATCCTGGATTTTTGGTTACATACCTTAGAATAAACAGTAGATGCAGTTTGTTTTGAAATGAATAAAAGAATTTGCCCCGAGAGGACTTATTAGCAAGTTGCATTTTGTTGTGTCATCTGTTTCCATGAAATAGATGCAGCCAAGATGGTTATTTATTGTTATCAATCAAGTTAACTTTTGCCATCAAGTTCTGCATTTACTAAAAGTATGTAATACTCTGATTAGTATTCAGAGTTATCAGAGCTCTTTTTAATCAGCATATTAATACTAAATCAGGTTATTTCTGATAGAAAACTTACAATTCTATGTATATGTAGATGAACTGGCTTCATTGACATCAAGGAAGTTAAGAATAAGCTCTGTGTGGAGTTACTGTCATAATATACTCTTGTATCCCTGAATTTGGATTTTTTAAAATTAAAACATTTCATAACAATAAAATGCTGCTATTATATCTTACACTTCATGAATATGAACCGTGCTTTGCTGTTAACTGCATATAAAATCTTTCAAGAAATTACAGCATTTTGTTATCTATTATAATGTAGGACTGCAATTAATTCATAACATGGAAGAATTAATTTTGGATTGATCTGCCATAAATGGCACCTAAAGTCATGTATAATAGAAAATAAAATGGGCTAAAATATGCTATTTTTGCTATATAGTTGATTGGAAAATAGGAATTGATGTAGAGAACATAAATAATTTAAAGCTTTAAAGCAGGAGTTCCCATGTGTTTTAAATGGTGATCACATTTCATTTTTTTGGGGGGGGGTGTATTGTATTCACTCACAAAATGATTACCATGAAATAGTTACAATGATGGAGAAGGCAGCAGGCAAATTGATAAGAGTATACTTATCCTATTCCCCAGATCACCTTTCTTTTGTTTGGCAAATAAAAAATCTAAGCAAAAAGCCCTGAGTTGCAGCCTTTAACCAAACAATGGAGTGAATACATTTAAGAACAACAACCAAAGTTATGTTGGGAATAGCTTTGGAATGCAAGCTGTAAAACATTTAGAGGAACAGGGACAAGGTATTAAATTGACAGTCTAATGAAGGGCTAGTTTACAGAAGATAAAATTGAACATGTCTGGGCAATATTTAAGTAACTGGTTAAAGTCACAAAATAACCAGAGATATTAAGAAGATACATAAACCTGCTCTTTGAAGATTCTTGGATGAAGCGCTCATCATGTTACAAGTCACAAAAGAGTATGATTCTGGATAATTCTGATTTTTGTCATTTCCTACAGATTTAGCCACTTGTAATTGGCACGAAGCTTATCTTTAAACATGATTTTTAAACACGATAAACCCTGTGAGATAGTGATTAGATAATTGAACTAGAATTAGAAAACCTTAAAAAGTTTTTTGCGTTTATAGTTTATTATTTTTTTAGTTACTGGGTGTTACTGTTTTGAGCTGCCCAGAGACGTGTTTAAAATAGATGGCCAAATATTTTAAATAAAATAAACCAGTTCCAATTCATGCTGGATGTATAACTCCATCAGTCTCATAAGTACAATAAAAGACTTGGCAGTAAAGGAGAAATTATGCTGCTACTTTGATCTCTTTAGAGAAAGCAAGTTTAATATTAGGCTATAAATAACTACTAATATATCGATATCAGCAACTAGATTGTTGCAGTTAAACATCTGCAATGTCACTTTATAAATTGTATAAAATTTAAATTAGAAATTTAAGATCTGAGGAAACTTGTGCATATTCTTTCATGAAAATTATGATAGTTTAAGATCTGGTTTGTATAACAGACTTGGCTGGGCACAGAGGGAGTGTTTCCCTCTTAGAAATGTGCCCATTAGGTTATGGAGCATGGCACTAGCCTAGACCTCTGGGCTAGGGAGGGGGTGTGGCTGTTGTTACCAGAGAATCACTGGCTGTGAGACCCTTTTTCTTAGGTTGGGCTTAAGGGATCAGGTGGGATTGCTGCTGCTGTACCAGCCTCCCTGCTGTATGGCAACTTCCCTATGCAATCTCTTGGACCTCACCACAGGGTTAGCAGTGGAGGTCCCCAGGCTTATAGTTCTGGGGGACTTCAATCTGCCATCCCTGGGGGTGGGGTCAGAGGTAGCCCGGGATTTCATGGAAACCATGACTTCCATTGGCCTGTCCCAGGTTATCCAGGGCCCGACTAAGAGTAGTGGTTACATACCCGATTTGGTGTTGGAACAGTGCCTATGGAATTAGACTTGTCTTTGGCCCCCTTGTCATGGTCAGATCACAGTCTGATGGCAATGAGTTTCTTGAGAGCTGAAGTAGATCCATCTCCCAGGAAAGGAGGAGACTTAGCTTCACCTGAAGGGGTGCGCTGAGGAACATGTGGATTTTCTGGAAGACAAAATCAGTTTCGTTCCCAGTTAGATGCTGGCATGATTGCTGGTCCAATGGAGGCCCCGGGCAAGTTCTTGTCCTGATCTGGGAACAATTTGATCCTGTTGCTCCTGAGGAAGTGGATAGGAGCCTAGAGTATGCACATAAGCACTTGTGTTTTAGACCCATGTCCTTCATGGCTTGCGAAAGCTTCCCAGGAGGTGACAGGTGGGTGGACTCTGCCAGTGATTAATTCTTCCCTACAGGGGTGACTTAGCACTTAGCCTATGGTCTGCCCTCTTCTCAAGAAGCCATTGCTGGATTCCACCCTCTTGGGTAATTTCTGACCTGTCTCCAATCTTCCCTTTTTGAAGAAGGTTATTGAGAAGGTGGTTGCACAGCAGCTCCAGAGGTTTCTGGATGAAATGGATTATCCCAGTCAGGATTCAAGCCTGTCAATGTCAATCTCCAAATGGGGCCCAAAGTGTCATTATTTTGTGTGGCCACTATTATTTTCCAGCACTACTTTAACCACCTTGGGCATAGAGTTCACTAGAGCTTCACGGGTTGTCACTGGAGTCCTCTTTCACTCCTCTGTGACAATATCAAGGAACTGGTGGATGTTAGAGAACTTGCACACCTCCACCTTCTGTTTCAGGATGCTCCACAGATGCTCAGTAGACTTTAGGTCTGGAGATATGCTTGGCCAGTCCATCTTCTTCTTTAGCAAGGCAGTGGTTGTTTTGGAGGTGTGTTGGGGGTCGTTATGTTGGAATACTGCCCTACAGCCCAGTCCCCGAAGGGAGGGGATCATGCTCTGCTTCAGTATGTCATAGAACATGTTGGCGTTTATGGTTCCCTCAATGAACTGTGGCTCCTCAGTACCACCAGCACTCATGGAGCCCCAGACCATGACATTCCCACCACCATGCTTCACTAAGCAAGACACACTTGCCTTTGTACTCCTCACCTGGTTGCTGCCACACATGCTTGACACCATCTGAACCAAATAAGTTTATCTTAAGTCTCATTGGACTACAGGATATGGTTCCAGAAATCCATGTCCTTAGTCTGCTTGTCTGCAGCAAACCGTTTGTGGGCTTTCTTGTGCATCATCTTTAGAAGAGGCTTCCCTCTGGGACGACAGCCCTGCACACCAATTTGATGCAGCGTGTGGCGTATGGTCTGAGCACTGACAGGCTGACCCGCCATATCTTCAACCTCTGCAGCAATGCTGGCAGCATTCACATCTATTTACCAAAGCAAATCGATACGACACTGAGCATGGGCACTCAACTTCTTTGGTCGACCATGGCGAGGCCTGTTCTGAGTGGAACCTGTCCTGTTAAACCGCTGTATGGTCTTGACCACAGTGCTGCATCTCAATTTCAGGGTCTTGGCAATCTTCTTATAGCCTAGACCAGTGATGGCTAACCTTTTTGCCATTGCCTGCCAAAAACGGGGAGCACAGGGGGGGGGGGGTTGTACACGGGCATGCTCATACCCATAATTCTAGGCATGCAACACACTGTAACACCCACTCCCCCGACTTTTAGCGTAGGATGGACCCGTTTTTCACCATCCCAGTCTCCGGAGGCTTTCTAGGAGCCTGGGGAAGGCGAAAAACGGCCTCACACGTAAAGTGGATGTTCAGGAACAGACTTCTGGGTTGTCCATAGGGCCGTTTTTCTTAAACATTAAAGAAAAAAACTAGATTGCTTTGCACCCTTTTAGGAGAGTAAACCCCCCACCCCACCCCACATGATTTTACCAGGGCTTATTTCTGAGTAAACATGTAAAGAAAAATACTTTCAAAACTGAAAAGCCAATGTCTTGTCAAGGATAAGTGGAGATAGCTATATTCAGATGTGCAGTTAATTAACTGAGTGCATCATAACACATCTCAGCAGGAGTTTTGGGAAAAGAAACCGAAACTTGGCTTGCGGTACAAAGAATAGACATAATGGAAGTGCAATTCACTTTCTTAGACCCATGTTTCCTTTGGGCTGCACATTTCCAGGATCCGCTCCCTTCCCCGATTCCCACTGCACTCCAACAATCCAAATCCGCCCTACCGTGTGATTTTGACAAGATTCCCAGTGCTTTGCGGCCACTTGGATGGTTTGGTTCGCTTTCTGCAAGGAGAACAACATGCCTCCATTTGGCCAGTCCTCCCCTTCTTGTCGAATTGCCAAGTGCGCTAGTCCAGCCACTAAAATGAGGATGATCACAAACTCAGCTGTGGAAAGGGCAACCCATGCCTTCCAATTATCCCAGTGGAATCTGGGCTGGCCGCCTTCTTCCTCCATGGCTGTAGCTGATATGGGGGTGGCCGATCCCCGGCGGGTCCCCTTCACCAACTGCGGGACTGGGGGTGTATCCAAACATCAGACTTTGACACTTAGGTGCAAAGGGCATCATGAGACAATCACATCTTTTCATTTTTATTTGTCTTTTGATAGGAGAGAGAAGAGGCCAATAAGGCATGTTATGCCTTGACCCCAATTGCAAAATTGCCAGGTTTGGGGCAAAACGGTAGAATTATGACAAAAACGCCCCAAGTCAATTGAAAATCGTACTATAGAGATGGCAAGCGGCAACAGGACCTGATTCTCCAAAGCATCTCTCTGCCTGCAAGATCGTCCGCAGAGAGCAGGAGAAAGGGCGGCTGGTGGGCAAAAGACTTCCCGGGGTGCGCCTGAAGAAGTGGACCTTGGTTTTCGTTCTCTTCCCAGAACTTCTGGGGTTTCTGTACCCCCAGAGACAATTTCTCTTCAGCAAAGCCTTGGCCAAGCTGCAACAACAACAAAAAACCCCAACAAACCAAGCATAGCAGAGAGGCGCTCCTGGGAGAAAACGGCCCAACACACAAACCGGAAGTCCATTCCCAAATTTCCGGTTTGCGCGTTGGGTTGTTTTTCACCCTTCGGAGGCTTCAGGGAAACCTCCGGAGGGTGAAAAACGGCTGAAAATGAAGACTGAAGTCAGCTGGCTAGCGCCCGCATGCATGCTGCAGCTGACAGGGCAATGCCTCGCGTGCCCTAACAAATGGCTCTGTGTGCCACCTGTGGCATGCGTGCCAAAGGTGTCAGGTTCCAAAGGGTTAATGAAACCAGCCAAACACAGAAACGGTTTGTAAACGCAGTTTGTATTTTTCCTTCGGCACGAACTGACCAACAAAGCACTAAGGTAATGAATAAATTGTCAGAGCTGCCACCTTGTGCTTCCCACCACCTTTTATAGCTATCTTGGTAATTAAGTTAAACTGCACCCCATGGATGCGCACACCCATCACTTTGTGACCCAGAGCGAAAACCACCCAGCAATTAATCGTGGATTGTTAGCAGGAGTTTCTTCAGCTTGTGGAGGTGGAATGGTGAGTCTTGACAGCTGGCCCAGTCTTCTTCCCTGAATGGCAGCTCCAGGCCTCTGGGCTGGCTGGAGCTGACATGTGGTCCTTTATCACGGAGACAGCATCTGGGGAGCTATGAATTACAGTTAGTTAGGAGTTGAAGGACCCCTTTCCCCCGGTTTTGTGGGATATTTGCGGTGGAATCCCACTACCAGATGGGGTGCCCTACAGTCCTTGCTATGAACCCAAGATGCCTCTGACAGGGGATAACCTTTCCATTAATTAAGTTATTGTAACCGTCCCCTGTGCCACCTGGAATCTAGTATATCTTGCACTATATAGTGCTGTTCCCCATCTACAGTAACCGGGGCTTGTGGCCGTAGCGGGTCTCCTCTGATATTAGAGGCCTGAATTGATCGAGCAGGCTGCAGTGGAAGACTGGATGTGTTTTCCCCAGTAGAGGGAGGAGTCTTAGCTGCACTGTGACTGGGTTAATAACTTGCACGATTGTGAAAGGCCCAATGAATTTGGACCCCAGTTTCTTACATGGCAACGGCAACCCGAGATATTTAGTGGAGAGGTATACTCTCTGGCCTACATGGAAATGTCCTTGCGCCTTCCACTTTTTATCGGCACTCTTTTTATATGTGGCAAAAGAGTGACATAACGCATCCCTCAACATTTTCCAAACTTTTTGCATACGGGCTATCTACTCCTACGAGGTTGTGTCATCTGGGTGCACTTGAGAGTACTCTGGAATTGGGAGAAACTCCTGCCCTGTAGCCACATGAAATGGGCTACACGGGACTGTACTTTTGTGCATGGCATTGTTATATGCAACTTCTTCAAAGGGGAAGAGTTCAGCCCAATCTGTCTGTTGGTACTGGACATAACATCTCAAGTAGCGCTCCACCATCACATTTGTCCTCTTTGCTGCACCATTTGTTGCGGGGTGGAAGGCTGTACTAAGTCCCTGTGAAGACCCCACCATTGCCACAAATCTACGCCAGAACCGGGCAGTGAATTGCACTCCCCTGTCTGAAATTATCCTTTTGGGGATCCCATGGAGTCTATTGACACGGGCAATAAACAGTTTGGCCAGCTTCCTAGCAGATGGAAGGCCGATACATGCTACAAAATGAGCCTGCTTGGAGAACAGGACTCTTCTCGTCCAAATGACCTTGTTCCCTTGGCTGTCCAGTAAATCCATGATGAAGTCCATGGCTATCTGTTCCCATGGCCAAATTGGATCTGCCTCCTCCTATAAAAGACCAGGAGGCCGGCCAGGCTGGGCCTTCATGGTAGTGCAAACAACACAACTCCTTATATATTCCTCTATGTCCCTGTTCATGTGGGGCCACCAGAACTGGCGATTTACTAAATGCAGAGTTTTGAGGAATCCAAAATATCCAGCTGAGTGAATGTTGTGGCAGTGCCGCAGCATGGCCACCCATACCACACTTGATACATATAACTTCAACCCTTTCCAGGCAAAGGCCTTTCGCTGTGTTAATAAAGTTTGATTTTCTTGAAATCACTGGTCTATTGGGAGTACTGCTTTGATTGCTCTGGAGAAGTCTTTTCCCAGGCATGCAGGTTTGGTGTTGATGGGGCCTGTTGAGTGCTAACACCCTCGGCTGTGAGATCGGGATGATAGCCTGTACTAGATCCTCCCTTTTATTATGATACTGTGGTTTACGGGAGAGGGCATCAGCTAGGAAGTTCTTGCCCCCTGGTATATATTTTAATTGGAATTTGAATCACCAAAAATACAAGGCCCATCTAACTTCTTTTGGCAACAATCTTTGTGGGGTCTGGAGATCTCCAAATTCTTGTGGTCCGTCCAGACCTCAAAGGGCATTCTTCCCCCTTCTAGTAAATACCGCCACATCAACAGGGCCCACCGGACTGCAAACACCTCCTCCTCCCAAATGGGCCAGTTGCATTCGGTCCCTGTCAACTTCCTTGAGGTGTAGGCACACGGCTATAAGACTCCTTCATTGTTCTTTTATAAGAGGACTGCAGCCACCGCTACATCACTGTCATCTGCCTGAACCACAAATGGCTTAGTGGCCTCTGGTTGTTTCAATACCTCTTGTGCAAACAGGGACTTCAGACGCTCTAACACTTGATGACATGCTGTTGTCCACACAACTTGGCTTCCCGGTCGAGGGTTTGTCATGAGATATTTGGTGCATAAGAGGTCGGTTAGTGGAAGGCCACCTGGGCAAAGGACAGGATGAACTGGTGATAAAAATTGGCAAACCCTAAAAAACTCTGTAACTGCTTGCAGGTTTTAGGAACCTGCCAGTCAAATACCGCTTTTACCTTTGCAGGGTCCATCTCCGCCCCTTTAGGTGAAATCCAGAACCCAAGGTAATCCAATTGCGTCCTGTGGAATTCACATTTAGACAATTTAATGTATAAATGTGCGTCCAGCAGCTTTTTAAGCTCTTGACGTACAAGAATTAAATGTTCCTCCATGGTCTTGGTACATACAAGGATATTGTCTAAATCAGTGGTAGTCAACCTGGTCCCTACCACCCACTAGTGGGCGTTCCAGCTTTCATGGTGGGCGGTCGGGGTTTTGTCTGATACTGAAGCACTTTCCTTTTTTTAAATTTAATTGACTTTAAAAAAAAATGTCATAGCATTATTTAAAAACATTTTTATTAGGTTTTCATAAAATCACCATTACTGTGGAACCGGTCTGTGGTTAGAAAATTTTACTACTAACAGAGATACAAAAGTGGGCAGTAGGTATAAAAAGGTTGACTACCCCTGGTCTAAATAGACAAGTACCCCTTGATATATATGCTCATGCAGCACCTCGTTAATTAGCTGCATGAACACAGCTGGGGCTCCTTGCAGTCCAAAGGGCATAACCTGGAACTGGTAACTGCCCAGAGGACAATTGAAGGCTGTCTTCCATTTGTCACTGGCCCAAATGCGCACCCTATAATATGCCTCCCTGAGATCTAATTTTGTGAATATACGTCCCTCCACTAACCTAGCCAGCATGTCCTTCACTAAAGGAAGAGGGTATAGATGTTCTACACAGACAGCATTAAGGCCCCGGAAGTCGACACAGAGGCATAAGCCGCCATCCTTTTTCTCCTGGAACAGAACAGGGGTGGCTACCTTTGGTCTAGCTGGCTGAATAAAGCCCCTTTTAAAGTTATTTTCTACATATGCCCTCATCTCTGTTAGCTCCTGCGGGGTCATAGAATATATCTGGGGCTTTGGCATTTTAGCCCCGGGGAGCAGTTCCATGGAACAATCTGTGGGGCGATGAGGGGGCAAAGTATCACATTCCTGTTCGTTGCATACATCTCATAAGTCTGCATATACCTGAGGGAATCACTCCTCCCCAACAGTATGTACCGACAGCACTGTAGCTTGCAATCCCACTGGGCCCTGGGCTGTGGTTTGCTCCTCATGAGGAGGGGGGTCAGGACTGTGGCCTATTCTGAGATGCCTACTACCACCACCCCACCATATCGTGAGTCCTCATTTGTCCAACCATGCCAGGCCTAGTACAATCTCCTCCCTAATATTGGGAACAACTACAAACCACAAGACCTCTTGATGGGCCCCTATCTGCAATACCACCTGATCAGATACATGTGTGGCTGGTTGGCTCCCCAATACTGACCTGTCCATCTGTTTGAAATGGATTGGCCTAGCCAACTTCCTGAGGCCCACCCCCAGATTATCAGCAACTGTGGCATTCATTAAGCACTGAGTGCACCCTGAATCTATCAGAGCTGTACATTGCCATTGCCTGGCCACTTCCACCACTACCTGTATCAAAAATGGTTTGATAGGCTTAGTTATCATTGCGTCGGAACCCTCCCCCCAGTCACTTCCACCGGTATTCAGCATATCACCCGATGGGCTGGAGTCAACTGGTAAAGGAACTGGTTGACCTGCCCTGTGTGACTTCTCCTGGCTATCCCTCATGCTCTTCCTGGCCAACCCCTTTTTTTCCTTGGTGTGCTCATGGATGCTGTAGGACCGGTCTCATGGCAGACTGCCAGTCTATGCCCCGGCCTCCGGCATCAAAAACATGGGTGGTCGGATGGGCATTGTCAGTCCAGCTGCCATCGGGGATGAAGATTGCCCCATGGAAACTGCTGTGGGTTGCGGGGTTTGGGGGGCAACTCTGATATGACGCATTTGTTGCAGTCTTTGTCCTTGTCTACTCCTCTCCCTTCCTGGCTTATCCTTGTGGAATTCTATAGCTAATTCCATGGCGGCCTGGAACCATGCAGTTAGTCTAGGTGGCAGCCCTCTGTAGACGCAGGCTTGGCATAGTGTTCGGTCAAGACCAGTCGTAAAGTAATACACCACCAAACTCTCTGGCCACATCCACACTTTGCTGGCAAGACGCCGGAACACTCTGATGTATTTAGCTACTGGCTTCCCTTGTTGTCTTGTAGCCTGCAATTCTGCTTCTGCCTGCTGCATCCTGATGGTATCTTCAAACCTCTCCCACAGTGCCATCAGGAACAGACCAATGACCGTGAGTTCCACAGCATGATCCCAATACATATCAGCCACCCAGTCAGCAGCCTCTCTGTCCATCACTGCCATCATGGCCATCACCATGTCTCACTGCGACGTATACATATGGCTGTGACGATTACACCTGGCCTAAGAAGAGGGCTACTCATCCTGGGCTACTGTCAAATGTAGTCTGTATTGCTGGTGAGTCCCAGCATCCCATCACTCTGGGCCCATAACCCGCTAGAGACCCCCTCTGGGTAAGGAGAGGGTGAGGTGCATAACACTCACGCGCTGCTCGTCTTCCACAGGTGTCACGGGAAGCTTGGGGTAAACCTAATGCGTATACCGCCCAGCCCCCATGGCTTGCACCTTCCAAATGTCAGTGAATGGCGCTCTGCACGGCTGGAGAGGGGAGTTGCGGGAGCAGCTGTTCCGCTCTCGCACACCCGACTCCCAGCCTCAAGATGCATGGCCCATCACTCATTACAGAGCCAGGGCATCTCCGCCGCCATCCCAGCCTGGGTCTTTCCGCAGCTTCCAAAGTAGCCACTGCCGAAAGACTCGGGTTGGAAGCCGCAGAAAAAAACAGGTTGGGATTGTGGCGGTGGCGGAGGTGCCCTGGCTCCATAATGAGAGCTGGACCATGTATTGGGAGGTGGGTGAGTAAGAGCAGAACAGCCGCTTGTGCAGCCCCCCCCTCCAGCCATACAGAATGCCATTCACTGGCATTTGGAAGGCGCCAAGCCGTGGGAGCCAGGCGGTGGTGAACAGGCACTCACACGGCTTGGCGATACCCCTAGGTCAGTGAATGGCGCTGTGTCCGGCTGCAAAGGGGGTTTGCTGGGTGGCTGCTCATGAGCGTGGTTGCTTCATGACTGTTGTGTTGCGCTGCTGCGACAGTGCAACACAGCTATTCGCCCATGAGACTGTGCCCGGCTCTTTGGGAGCCCGCTCGCAAGAGAGCAGCCACCCGGCAACCCCCCTCTTCAGCTGGGCACAGCACTGCTCCCCAACCTAGCGGTATCCCGAAGGCGTCAAGCAACGCAATCACCTTTGCCTCCCCCCAGGTTCCCGCGATGTGGCACCTTCAAGATCTGCTATGTTGGTGAGCAGTGCTCTGCCTGGCCGGAGGTGGGGGGTTGTCCAGGGGGCTTATATGCAGGGGGGGGGGCTTATATTTTTGCCCACCAGAAAAATGTGGAATGGCTGTATTATGAGGACATGTCGTATTTTCGGGGAAACACGGTAGGGGCTAGATGGGGAGCAATGGGTTTAAACTGAATCCTTGCAAGAACAAGTAGCTCTTGGTTTGAGTTTCTTTGGTTCTCCTGGACTTGCAACTCCTGCTCAAAGAGCAGATGGCGGTCATGGCCAGAAAATCCTTTGTGCAACTACAGTTTGTGCAGTATTCATGATCACTCATGCCCTAGTCACCTCCAGTCTTGACTATTGCAAAAAAACATTATACATGGGGCTGCCCCTGAAAAACATCTGGAAGCTCCAGTTGGTGCAAAATGCAATGGCCTACATGGTTCATGGCTGGGGACAAGATTATCTAAGGGACGTTCTCTTGGTGGTAACATCTACCCAACCACTAGAGCAGTGGTTCCCAAACTTTTTCAGTCCACTGCCTCCTTGGTGCTACAAACTGATCCTCAGTGCCCCCACCCAGTGGTGGAATTCATTTTTTTTAATGACTGGTTCTGTGGGTGTGGCTTGGTGGGCGTGACTGGGGGAATAATGTGACTGGGCGGTTTGCATGACGGAAGGAAGATAGTAACAGTAAAATTCAAAACTGTTAACAATTAATTGCACATTTATTCAAAATCCAATTTAAAAACCTTTGTAGTTAATGTTAATTCAACAAAATTGTTGAACATGATCCAGTGATACCAGGTTTTCAAAGTCTGATAGTCATTTTTCAAGAACCTTAGTGATTTGTAACTTAGTAAACTTAATAAAATTTAGTAACTACTTCACTGTTCAGTAAATTCTTGATGTGATGGATGGGCTTGATGAAGCGATACCAGTTTCCCAATGTCTGGTTTTAAGTCACTTAGCAGGAGTCTTAAATCACCACATTCAGTAATCTGGAGTCGATTTCTTTGCTTGGAGAGAAGTTGGATGACCGCACTGAAGCCACATTTTACCAAATATGATGTTGGAAATGCAACAAGGAGCTTCTTAACCACTGTCCATAGTACAGGATAGCGATCAGAAATTTCTTTCTGTAACCAAAACTCTTGGTACAATTTCTTGAACTTTGGCTTCAGCTCAATGTCACCAACATTTGGTTGAATTATTTGATGAGATTATTGCATGGTACCTAGGGATTCCCAATATGGAAAGTGAGAATGGGAACATTTTAACAGATCTATATATTCTTGGGTCATAATTTTCACTAAAGAACCATGGGGATGGAAAGGGAAATATAGACAATGGAGTCCAGTCCCCTTCCTCAATAGTTTGAAGCAAAGAATAACTCTAGCAAATGTAGACTTTTACCTCTTTGGGGAATCATTTTCTTTTTTTTAATTATTATTATTGTTGTTGTTGTACAATTGTATCACAGCGGCCAGTTGTTTCGCCGGATTTGGCATTGGTTATTAGTCGGGCCCCACCCAGGGGCCTAGGACGTCGTAACGTATTTTCGTAATATGCGTGCAGATCCAAGCAGTGCGGCTTTTTGCATTTGACTGATGGTGATTTTGTCAATTTTTAACTGTTTTAAATGTAATTCCAGTGCTTTTGGAATAGCACCCAGTGTGCCAATTACCACTGGAATTACCACTGCTGGTTTGTGCCATAGTCGTTGAATTTCGATTTTTAAGTCCTGGTATCTTGCGATTTTTTCATGTTGCTTCTCGGCGACCCTGCTATCACCTGGTATTGCAATGTCTATGATTGTGACCTTATTTTTCTCAACCAGTGTGATGTCTGGTGTATTATGCGCCAGTATTTTGTCGGTTTGTATACGGAAATCCCACAAGATCTTGACCATCTGATTTTCTGTGACTTTTTCAGGCTGATGTTCCCACCAGTTTGTTGCTGTTTTAATATTATAATTTTTGCACAAATTCCAATGGATCATTTGTGCTACTGAATTGTGCCGCAATTTATAATCAGTCTGCGCGATTTTTTTACAGCAGCTGAGTATGTGATCAACAGTTTCGTCAGCTTCTTTGCAAAGTCTGCATTTGGCATCATCAGAGGATTTTTCGATTTTGGCCTTAATGGCATTTGTGCGGATAGCTTGTTCTTGCGCAGCCAGGATTAGTGACTCTGTTTCTTTCTTTAATGTACCTGTTGTTAACCATAACCAAGTTTGTTCACTGTCCACTTTATCTTTTATTTTTTCCAGAAATTGGCCATGCAGTGCTTTGTTCTGCCAACTCTCCATTCTTGATTTTATCACATCTTTTCTGTATTCTTGTTTCGTCTGTTGGGCCTTCAGTAGATTTTTGTTCTTTACTTCGATTAATAGATGTTCTTGACTTTCTTTTAAATAATCAGCCAGTGCATGTTTTTCTTCTTCAACTGTTTGCTTCACTTGTAATAATCCTCTGCCACCTGATTTTCGGGGCAGATATAGTCTATCAGTATCACCACGTGGATGTAAACTGTAGTGCATTGTCATTAGTTTCCTGGTTTTTCGGTCCAAAAGGTCCAAATCAGCTTGTGTCCAGTTAACTATACCAGTTGTGTATCTTATAACTGGTATTGCCCAGGTATTTATGGCCTTAATTGTATTTCCACCATTCAATTTAGATTTTAAAATTTTCCTAACTCTGTTAGGTTTAGGTTTAGGTTTATTAGCATTTGTAGGCCGCCCTTTTCCCTGAGGGGACTCAGGGCGGCTCACACAAAACCAGGAAGGGGGGAATACAACATTAAGATAACAACATATAATAAAATAATAGACAACATACATTCATCATTCGGGCGGGGTAACGATCCTTATCCCCAGGCCTGACGGGCGAGCCAGTTCTTCAAGGCTATGCGGAAGGCTTGGACGGTGGAGAGGGTACGAATCTCCACGGGGAGCTCGTTCCAAAGGGTCGGGGCTACTGCTGAGAAGGCCCTCCTCCTTGTAGTTGCCAGCCGACACTGGCTGGCCGATGGAATGCGGAGGAGGCCTAGTCTATGGGATCTTATAGGTCGCAGGGAAGTAATTGGCAGAAGGCGGTCTCTCAAGTATCCAGATCCACTGCCATGTTGGTGTACTCTCGCCTGACAATAGTTTTTACTTCTCCATGCTTGATGTTATCCAACTGCAGAATGCCTAAGTATTTGTAGGCTTCATTTTCATTGCATTTAATTAATTGGCCATTGGGCATTTCAATTCCCTCACATGCAGTGATTTTGCCCCTTTTTATGGATACAGTGGCGCATTTTTCCATGCCAAACTGCATTGAAATATCGGTGCTGAATACTCGGGCTGTGTTTGTCAATGATTGGATTTCTATTTCTGACTTTCCATAGACTTTCCATTATTATTATTATTATTATTATTATTATTATTATTATTATTATTATTATTATTATTATTATTATTATTATACAATTGTATCACAGTGGCCAGTTGTTTCGCCGGATTTGGCATTGGTTACTAGTCGGGCCCCACCCAGGGGCCTAGGACGTCGTAACGTATTTTCGTAATATGCGTGCAGATCCAAGCAGTGCGGCTTTTTGCATTTGACTGATGGTGATTTTGTCAATTTTTAACTGTTTTAAATGTAATTCCAGTGCTTTTGGAATAGCACCCAGTGTGCCAATTACCACTGGAATTACCACTGCTGGTTTGTGCCATAGTCGTTGAATTTCGATTTTTAAGTCCTGGTATCTTGCGATTTTTTCATGTTGCTTCTCGGCGACCCTGCTATCACCTGGTATTGCAATGTCTATGATTGTGACCTTATTTTTCTCAACCAGTGTGATGTCTGGTGTATTATGCGCCAGTATTTTGTCGGTTTGTATACGGAAATCCCACAAGATCTTGACCATCTGATTTTCTGTGACTTTTTCAGGCTGATGTTCCCACCAGTTTGTTGCTGTTTTAATATTATAATTTTTGCACAAATTCCAATGGATCATTTGTGCTACTGAATTGTGCCGCAATTTATAATCAGTCTGCGCGATTTTTTTACAGCAGCTGAGTATGTGATCAACAGTTTCGTCAGCTTCTTTGCAAAGTCTGCATTTGGCATCATCAGAGGATTTTTCGATTTTGGCCTTAATGGCATTTGTGCGGATAGCTTGTTCTTGCGCAGCCAGGATTAGTGACTCTGTTTCTTTCTTTATTGTACCTGTTTTTAACCATAACCAAGTTTGTTCACTGTCCACTTTATCTTTTATTTTTTCCAGAAATTGACCATGCAGTGCTTTGTTCTGCCAACTCTCCATTCTTGATTTTATCACATCTTTTCTGTATTCTTGTTTTGTCTGTTGGGCCTTCAGTAGATTTTTGTTCTTTACTTCGATTAATAGATGTTCTTGACTTTCTTTTAAATAATCAGCCAGTGCATGTTTTTCTTCTTCAACTGTTTGCTTCACTTGTAATAATCCTCTGCCACCTGATTTTCGGGGCAGATATAGTCTATCAGTATCACCACGTGGATGTAAACTGTAGTGCATTGTCATTAGTTTCCTGGTTTTTCGGTCCAAAAGGTCCAAATCAGCTTGTGTCCAGTTAACTATGCCAGCTGTGTATCTTATAACTGGTATTGCCCAGGTATTTATGGCTTTGATTGTATTTCCACCATTCAATTTAGATTTCAAAATTTTCCTAACTCTGTTGGTGTACTCTCGTCTGACAATAGTTTTTACTTCTCCATGCTTGATGTTATCCAACTGCAGAATGCCTAAGTATTTGTAGGCTTCATTTTCTTTGCATTTAATTAGTTGGCCATTGGGCATTTCAACTCCCTCAGATGCAGTGATTTTGCCCCTTTTTATGGATACAGTGGCGCATTTTTCCATGCCAAACTGCATTGAAATATCGGTGCTGAATACTCGGACTGTATTTGTCAATGATTGGATTTCTATTTCTGACTTTCCATAGAGTTTCAAATCATCCATATATAGTAAATGCGAAAATTTTTCAGCTTTTTTGGCTGTTTGGTAGCCTAATTTCATTTTTTTTAAGATTACTGATAGTGGGATCATTGCGATGATGAAGAGAAGAGGTGAAAGTGAATCACCCTGGAAAATTCCTCGATTGATATTAACCATTCCGTAGATCTCATTCCCTACTGCCAACTCAGTTCTCCATTGTTTCATTGCCTTTTCAGTAAAGGATGTAATATTTTTGCTAATGCCAGTTGTTTCTAAGCATTTTATGATCCAACTATGTGGCAGTGAGTCAAATGCCTTTTTGTAATCAATCCAGACCATATTCAAGTTCGTTTTTCTGTTCTTACAATTTTCTAATATCATTTTATCAATTAGAAGCTGATCTTTTGTGCCCCTGCTCCTTCTTTTGTTGCCTTTTTGCTCTACTGGCAAGATGTTGTTTGTTTCCAAATAATCCATCATGTTATCTGCAATAATGCCTGTGAGTAATTTGAAGGTTGTTGGCAAGCATGTTATTGTTCTATAGTTTTCAGGTGTTGTTCCTTTAGTTGGATCTTTCTGAATCAAGTATGTTTTTCCAGTTGTCAACCATTCATCAATTTGGCCCTTTTGTAAAATTTCATTCAGTTGCCTGGCCAATATTGCATGTAAACTGGTCAGATATTTGAGCCAGAAACCATGTAATTGGTCCTTTCCAGGTGATGTCCAATTCTTTACCTTTTTAACTCGATTTTTGATCATCTCAGTTGTTATTTCTAATACTTGCATTTGTTTGTTGCCAATGCTTTTCTCAAAGTCATGTATCCACTTTGCTTCCTTGTTGTAGTCCTTTGCATTTTCCCACAATTCTTTCCAGAATTCAACTGTGGCCTGCTTTTCTGGTTTTTCACTTTTGGTGTCACCATTCACATTAAGACTTTGATAAAAACGCCGTTGGTCTGATCGAAATTGCTGATTTTGTTTATATTGGATGATTCGTGCCTCATATCTTTCAATTTTTCTAGCTGTTGCTGTTATCTGCTGTTTTACAATCTCTACAGCTTCATTGATGTTTCTTGTATCCAATCTATATCTTCTGATTAGCCGATCTATGATTTTGTTGTTTTTAAGTCATTATTATTATTATTATTATTATTATTATTATTATTATTATTAGATTTTTTTTTTCCAATACAACTCATGCAAAGGGTCATCCACAACTGCATTACCTTTTCCACATATATATATATCACTAATGCAGTTTCCTATCTCTTTCACTGACATAATTAACACCTTATGTATTGAATACAAGTATATCAAGTATAGGTTAAACATGAATTGAAAAACATCTAATTCAAATGTATAAGCTGTGAATTTATTATATAATCAAAGGCAAACATTGCACTTATGCTTAGGTCCTCTATCCACGCACATTATAAGACAGATAAAACTATCTTAGCTGGCTGTTGTAAATATTACTCTGCTAATTCAACAAGAAATGCTATTGCATGAATCCTTAATGCAGAACACAGCTAAAAGTTATCTTAGCAATTTTCTTCCCAAGTTAATTCAAAATGTATATCCAAATGTTCCTCTATTTTTTCTCCAAGCACCAAGGAAGATTATATTCAAAACCAGACACTTTTGCTCTGTGTGTGTGTGTGTGTGCGCGCGTGTGTGTCCGTGTCTATTTGCTTTTGGTCTCCAGAAAGAATTTCACCTGTTTTTAAAATTTTGGTCTCATTCGCATCTCCCTTAGGATTCAGCAGCCTTGCAAGGATCCCTGGCTTGCTTATAGCGCAGGGTTGCATGGCCACCTGCAAGTACGGTCGTGGGGGTGGGGACGGCAGCAGGAGCTTACCTCCTAGGCGCTGGCCGCACCACACAAACTATTGCCCATTGCCCTGGGGAGGGGAGGTCGGGCCGCCAGCAAAGGGCTTCCTCCAAGGTGCCCCGTGCAGGCAAAATAGCGAGTGAAGGAGGATCAGGCAGGTCACCAAGGCCCCTTCACCTCCCTTTGCTCCCACTTTGTCTTGATGAGGTTGCTGCAGCTGCCGGGTGTAGATGGAGGGAGGTAGCCAGAGCGGCCCAGGCAGGCGCTCTCTCGCTCACCTGCCCGGGCTGTCCCGCCAGTCTGGCTACCTCTATCCATCCGTGCCTGGCAGCTGCGGTGACCTCATCAAGACAAAGTGGGAGCAAAGGGAGGTGAAGGGGCCTCGGTGCACTGCCTCACCAATTGCCCCGCCCACTTCTAAGAGCCCTATCGATAGAAAGCCAAGCAGAAAAAAAGGTAAGTGGTTTTAGATAGGGCTCTTAGAGGCAGGCAGGGCAATTGGTGAGCCAGGCCAATCAGTGAGCAGTGGGCAGGGCTAGCATAGTGTGGACGTGTAGGGGAGCGAGCGATCGAGTAGCTTCTGGATGGGGAGGGGTGAGCGAACTAGTTCTAAATGGTTCACTAGAAGGGGCCACCTCCAGCACTCCTTTGCCAGCCCCCTAGTCTCTTAGTGCTCCCCTGCAGCCCCTTGCCTCTTAGCGCCCCCCTAAGCCATCCCACCGCCCCCAGGGGGTGGTATCGCCTACTTTGGGAACCACTGCACTAGAGTGGGAAAGCAATGAATGTTGTGGGTCCCGTCCCCTAAGGAGATATATCTGGCAGGACCCAGAAGGGCCTTCTCTATGGTGGCTCCCTTTATGGAATTTCATCTTTCCAGAGATTAGACTGGCCCCCACTCTAACACTCTCTTGGAAGTCCCTAAAGATGTGGTTCTGTCAGCAGGCCTGGGGAACCATAAATACAAACTTTCTAAATCAATAACTATAAAATAATTGCTACCAGAAATATTTAGGTACTTTTATTTATTTTTCTTATCACTTCTTAATCTGATAATTGTTTAAATTAAGTTTATATCTTTATTATTTTGCAGAAAAGTTTGCAACATGTTCCTTCCTCTTTTTAGCCTCTATTATAAATCTACTAAGATGATCTGAAAGTATATTTGTGGATGCTAGGAGACAGCATTGATGGCATGTGCTCAGTCAAAGGTGGGTTGATTAAAATCTGGTTTTTACGGAAGGAATGTATACATGCAATAGTGCTGTGAAAGAATGCTGAAATACCAGAAGCTTCTGAATACCAGATGTTTTATCTGTGTTGGTTATAGTTAAAATGAAGTAGTCTGAATTAAAACTTTGGTTTTCAGATTTTGAACTCTGTCCAAATGACTGATTTTTACATTTGCAATTTAGCATTTATGTTTCAGTATTTAAGTTATCTGGATATAGTTCCACCAGAAAATGCAGGTTTGTAAAGTAAAATAATAGACCAGTTCTACAGAATTTGTTTTATTACTGGCATTTTCATGCAAGTGGAGGGTCCACTTTTTTAAAGATCAACTTAGTGTTTTCCCGAAAATAAGACAGGGTCCTATTTTCTTTTGACCCCTGAAATAAGTGCTTGGCCTTATTTTCGGGGAGGTCTTATTATTTTTGAGGTACAGGAGGTGGTGAGGGGGGGTCACCTCATGGCTGCTGCTGTGTCGCAATATTTTCAGGAAGGGCTTATTTTTTGGGGAGGGCTTATTTTAGCACATGCACTCAAAAGCTCGATTAGGCTTATTATCCGGGGAGGTCTTATTTTCGGGGAAACAGGGTAATGCTAATCCATTTGTGACAGGAATTGACCAAGAGGCTTGTTGCCCAAAGCTGCCTAGACCAAACTGGTTCTCTGCCAATAGAATTTTGAATGCAAGCTGCAAGCCATTTGAAGAAAAGCTTATGAAAAATCTTACTGTTTCTCCATTTCTGAATCAAGAGTGGGTTTATATTACTTTATTCATTTTTATATCAAATTTAGAAACCATTGCAGGCAATCCTAAGGCATTGGCAATATACAGGCAATTTCTGAGTTAAGAATGTCTAATTTAAAATAATCCCTGCATATGAACAGGCTGTCTGATTAAAAATGGCAAATGTGTCCTTCTTCAAGCCAACAAGGTGATGAATTTGCATGTTTTTAATATACAGCCTGTTTTCAGTGGTTCCTGGAGGTGTTAGGTCAGTTTGAAGGACAATGCTGTCCTCCATTAATAGGCAGTACAAATCCGAACTTAAATTGAGTTAAAGACAGATTTAGGAAATGGAAATTATTTGCTTGTACTTTGTTATGTCTATTATGTTATGTCCATTGCATCTGAAGTACTCAATCCCTTGTTCCATGTTGGGATGGTTTTGAAGTTGTTTTTTTGTTGTTGTTGGGGGGCGGATGATGGAAGGTGAAAGGTTTAATCCTGCCCCTCTAGTGACTTTCCGGGGTTGTGAAAGACTGTTTGAGGCTGATGAAAGATGAAAGTTTAGTTTTTCTTCTTCCAAATAAGATGCTGCTCTTAGAAGAAATCTGACAGGTATCTTGAAAGATTGCAGAATTGAGCATTTAGGTTTTCGTATACTGTATGTGATACTTGCTAATTGGTGTCATTTTCATGTTTGATTCAGATTAAATGCTAAGCCATGATTTTAATTAGGGATTAATGATTTAAGAGAAGAAATTAATCGAAACAACTTGTCATGAATTCTATTCTGCAATAAATATTTAGGTGCAGAAAGTAAAGATAATATACACATTATCAGTTTTTATTCAGGCAAAAAAGTATTAATTGGTTGAACATTATTGTATAGTCATATTCTTCTTAAATTATTACCTTTATTGCCAGGGGGGAAAGGAACTATGTTACTAAAACAACCCATTTTAGTTAAATTTGAGTTGAGATTTCTGCTTGTTCACTTTAAATATATGTAAGGCATGACACATGTAAAATGCAATGTTTATAAAGCGGCTTAACATTTTAATGTAAAATAATTATATGGCATTCATTATGGTTCTGTACATATAGGTCACAGCCTGGGAGTTCATTGGGCTCTTATTAACTCCATATGAACACAATACGGCTTATGTTTAAAATCATTTAAGTAAGATTTTTATAGGAACAGCTATTAAACATGGGTTGATGTATCTGAATCACTGCTTACATTGTCAATTAAAATGCAACTCAGGTAGCCAGGAAATTCAAGTATTTTATTTCTCATGCTAAATACCCACATAAAATTTAAATTAGGTGTACAAATATTGTGTAAACAAGTCACATTATTATACCATTTCATGTGAAATAAAATTCTTCATTACTGAAAGTTTATCCTAAATATACAAAAGTCCATATTCTACAAACTTGGTTCATAATTACAGTATAAAGTGCCAACACAGCAAAACATCCATTCATTGTAGCTGAAATTCTTAAAGCGGTAAAGTAAAGTTTTCTTCTTGAGACATAAGACTTGGAATAAGGCATGTCTCCAGTTCTTTCTGCTTCTGGAGGAGCCCCTGGAAAGATAAATGAATATGCTTTTACAAAACACTGAACAATTTTAAACAGCAATCATAAATCTACACATAACCTACAGTAGATAGCTGTAACAGTAAAGTTACCCTAAAAAAGAGTTATGCTAAACAGTTTTTAAAATATTTGCTTTATTAGGAAGTAAATTCTTCAGTCATGTAGAAAATGATAGCAATGAAATTTAAAGATCAGGTGCTTTTCCTGGAAGATAAAATTATGCATAATTATCTCTTGGTACCCCTAACAAAGTAGATTGCATATTTCTGTACAAATATTTAATGTAACAAAACAAAATCAAGAACCCTTCTCACTGCAAGTTTAATTGCAGAGCCTAAATGAACGAAAGAAAATTTCTCTCTCTGAGGAAACTGTCAATTAGGTTTCAGGTGGAATAGCTATTGTCATTCAGGATACTGACAGCACTTAGGAGACTGTGTTGCAGATAATGCCCTGTTAATATTGAGCTCTAGAGGCAGATTGGGACTGCTCTACTATAACAGCATTCCTACCTGTTATGTTGAAACCTATTGATTTCCTCAATGGATGGTAGAATTTCTCAGACTTAAAGTCCTGAGAGATTTTAATATGCCTTCCTTGGTGGAAGTGGGTCAGAGGCTGCCTAAGAGGTCATTGCCACCATAACATAGATATGAATCATATCATTGAGAGCTTGACACATGGAAGACTACAACACCTAACATTTTTCATTTGAGGACAGATGTGATATGATCTAAGACTAAGATCACCTGTCCTTGTCATAGTTGGATCATGCTCTGATTGCTTCGCAACTGACTGGTGCTACCAACTTCCACAAGGAGATCCCATTTGATCAGTTTTCTCTAGGCTTTTAAGGAATTTCTTGATTTTCAAAGTGTTTGAGGATCTTCCCAAAGCTCTAATGGCCAGTCCATCTGATTTCATTTCCTCACTGGGAAAAAAGCCTTAAGTGGCCTTGTCCTAAGCAGCATCTCCCAGATCTCCAATCCAAGGGAACTCTTTGGTGAACTCTGGATGATGAAGCAGCTGATGAAACACTCAGAAGGATGCTGGTGGAAAATTAATCATACCAAGCAGGAAAAGCTCAGGTTTCAATCTAAATATTGATGAGCTGTTGTTACTACATCTGCAGAATTGTACCCAGCAGCCCCTTTAAAGATCCCATTGAGTGAACATAGCTAGAAAGAAAAGGGAGGCTATGAGGAATTTTCTAGACATCTGGAAGATAAGGTCACTTAGATCTGCTGAGAATTTGGTCTCAGCTGGACAGATGCCATAGAAAGGTGATGAACATATCTTGCAAGGCTATCTGGGAGAACTTTTAAGCAGATGACTTCTAAGGAAATTGACAGAATTCTATGCAAATGTAGACTACCTACATCTGGATCTCCATTCTCCCTGGTTGGTGAGATCTTCCATTAAGATGATACAAATATAAGTCTAGAGGTTGGTCATGAATCCTTTCTTCTGCAAGACTAATTGCATTTTTCCATCTTTCCTGACACACTTTTTGCCATGGATATGATCTAGGACAGAGGTGTGAAACTTGCATCATCAAGTGATGTATCGTGACTTTCCCCCCTTCGCTAAACTGGGCATGAGTGTGGCCAGAGTGTGGCACATCTGGGCGGCAGGCTTGACACCCTGATCGAGGATATTCAACAATAATGGAGTTAAGGATTCAATTAGAGATTAGGATGGGACCATGGCTTGATGTGTTATGTGAATACAGCTGTTACAAATTTAGATATTTCAAAGTTTAGAATATTGCTAAGCTTTAAAATACAATAACTAGACATTTCCAAAGAAATACGAAAGGTGACATTAGATTCAATAATAAAACATATTTATAATTTCTTTTTTATTCAAGAAGACTAACTCATAACAACAGGGAAAGGAAATTTGTGGAAGGAATTTCTACCAGTTTTTGGAACAAGGACACTGCATAGTTTTATCTGTAAGTATGTACCACAAAAGGGTTTTCTTCAACAAATGGAGATCAATTTTAAATATTCAACCTCACTAATCATAGAAGAATGGTTGTGAATATAGTGTCTGTCTCTTAGTAAATATGCGATGGAATTCAATCTTCTCTCAGCTATGAATAATTTCTGCAGTTTGAGAAGTAGAAACATGATTATAAATAAAAGGAACAGTTCTGTTATGTCCAGTAGTAGAAGCAATTTTCCTCCCAATTTGCCTGAGTCTAAATCTCATAGTTTTGTGAAAGCTTTAGAAAAGTTAATCAGAAGCAGCATATATGAATTATGTAGAAGCACATTACATGTAAACATATTATAATAACCAATTAATGAAAACAAATTATCCTTTTTTTTTTACAAGTTGGAAACATTGCAATCTTAAGAGTGAAAAATTCAACAAAAATGATCAATGGTAAACAATGCGATATCAGTGGACTTTATGAAAAAGTCAACAGCAAGTTTACTACACTGAAGTCAATTATTACCTCTCGCAGCTCTGAAAGTCCTTTGAGTATGGCTTGCTGCCTGTCTCTCACCATATTAGGATTAAAAAGAGGATCCCTTATGTGATCAGAGCTAAAAATCTGCCGTGGTTTATGGTAAGTATCTAAAGATAAATATAGATACAATTAATTGTACTGTAAACAGTTAGTGTCATTTTTTAATATTGTGCATGAATAAATTATAATATAGCTTGAAATTTGTGTGGAAAGAGAATGTATATATAGCCTTCTAAAGAATTTAGTTTACTTTTAGCCAATCTCAAAAAAAGTTTCACAGAAGCAGTATTCTACATGTACTGATAGAACAGCAATAACAATAGCACAGACTTATATACCACCTCACAGTGCTTTACAGGACTAACAGATTTACAGAGTCCACATATTGCCCCCGACAATCTGGGTCCTCATTTTACTGACTTCAGAAAGATTGAAGGCTGAGTTAACCTTGAGCCAGTCAGGACTGAACTCCTGGCAGTGGGCAGAGTTAGCCTGCAATACTGAATTTAACCATTGTGCCACCAGGGCTCAACATGAGATCTATGTGGTTAACTGTTAGTGACCCCATGGATAAATTTTCTCTTTCAACATTTGATTACAAATAAATATATTTATGTTTAGATTGATAGGTTTAAAATTAATAATTTTCTCTTAAACAAATATTTCATTTTGTTCAGTACTGAATTAAAACAGCACTGTAGAACAAAGAAGTACATTAAAAACTTTATTCAATAACCATAAGCATTTCTTGAACTCTTTACTGCAATACCGTTCAGCTCTTGGTATTGTGGCTCATGCGTGGAGGGCCTAGTCAAGGGTGCATCTGGATCAAGGTAATATATTTCATTTGTTCGCACATAAGGAACAAAATGAGATGAAGGCGGCCTTTCAGCTTCAGCAGTTGGAAGAGGCCTTTCATTCCGATGCTGATCTGTAGAAATACTCTTTGGGCTTCCATTTTTGCTGTTATGAACTGGGAAATCAGAGGTCTTTAGTTGTTGCTGTAATCTGTTTTTAACTGCTGGAACAGGTGGAGAGTCAGATCTGTTTAAAACGAACAATAAAGCTGCAGAAAATAATCTCAACCAGAGCTTTCTTCATTTTATTAATCTACTATTAATTTCTGCTTATATTTAAATGCAATCTTGAAAATGCAGATCTTCCACACGAATAGTCTTTATTTTGTTTATGGGTAATCCAAAAGAGCTATGAGTGAAGATGAAGTTGTTTGATATTTGATATAACAAACTCATGTACATTTGATTTCTCAGTGCAATTTTTTCCCCTAACAGGAATAGCCAAAACTTGGGAATTTATGCTAATTTTACTTTTAAATACAATGTCATAAAATTTAAGCACTTGATTATATGTAAACACAGACACAAAACCAATAGCGAAAGACATGCTAATACCAACCTTTGGTCAAATATTTTTTTTGAGAATTGTTCTTCCTAAAATAAGACCAAAACAAAGAAAGTTATTTTCCATCACACTGTATTTTATAATGAACCCTTATTTTACCTTCTGAAATTGATCTACTTGTTATATTTGTTCTTACCCTTATTTTTAGCACTCTGCTAATAGCTATGCTGCAGGCAAGGAGATGAATAAATTCACATTTATTTATACTAAATGTATTCTTGGAGTCTGGGACAAACCAGGTCTCTATAGGTAGTACAGTAGTTAATGATGGTACCGGGGACTGTAATTGCTGTCACTAAATGACACAGTTGTAAATAAAGATGTCATGTGACTGCACTGCTTAGCAAACAACAATCCTGGCTGCCATTGTTAAGAAAGTAATTGTTAAGCAAGATGTCACGTAACTGTCATTTGCAACCTCCTGCTGACTTCCCCATTGAGCTTGCTTGCCAGAAATTGGAAAATAAGGTTGCAAATGACAACCATATGACTGTGAGACACTGTGATGGCTAGAACTCTGAGTACCGGTCATAATTACCACTCATTCAGAGCAGGTTTGAACGGACAATGGTGGTTTACCCATGGCCCATCTGTACCTCTAGACCATGGGTGTCAAACTTGATCTCATCACGGGCCGGATCGTGATGTTTTTTTGCCTTTGCAGAGCTGGGGTGGGTGTGGCCTGTGCGTGATGTATTCGGCCCGAGGACCGCCACTGACAGGTCTGCTCTAGACTGATGCAGAGCTTTAGAAGGATTCCAATATTAATTCAATTTATATAAATAAATAATAATGAAAATTCTAAGACCAAATAAAGATGCTCAAATTTCTTCGCCTAAATTGTCCCATGATGCTGATGCTTTATATTTTCACATTTTCCACTTTAAAACTAGATCTTTATTTTACAGCCTATGAGAATGTTTTTTTCTCCAACATTATCCACTTTGGGATGATTAGAAGGAAATTTGTCACAACAGAGACAACTGAGATTGTCTTTTCAAGCTTTGAAAGCTGCCAGGTATATTTGGTGAGTTAAATTAAACTAACTTTGACTATTAAATTAAGTGGCTAACTTTTAATCTAAATCCACATGAGAAATTTGATCTGAACCTAATTTGAAGACAGAGGATAAACTGTTTTATTGGAAGTTTGGGGCCAAACAAGAGATAAATACCTTACACCAGTTTATGGATAATGCTCATTTTAAAGATTTCAGACTATGCTGAGTATAAATAAATTAGCTAAATTATTGGCTTGGCTATACATATAATGAAAATATATATTGATCAAACAATATAATCTAGATACTTTAGCAGTTTCAGAGATACTTGGAATTCTAAAATCTCTCTCTGAGACACTGTATTTGAAGTGAAATCAGTAATACAATTTTATTCAAAATAAAAAATGTGATGAAGGTAAACATTGGTAATATGTTTGAAATGTGGAACGAGAAATTCAAATATCCAACTTTAGAAAATCAATGGGTCCAAATTTCAAGAAACATAAAAAACATATCTCAACATCAATTTAACATCAATTAAATTCAACAGAAAATGAAGTGTGTATTAACAACCCTGGCTCTACTGACCATACATGGGGAAAAATATTCCTGATGTTAACACCTTCAAGATTTATCCCTCTATCAATGCTTTAAAAGTGTATTAGCCGATAACCTGGCACTGCCCCGTATTTATTTATAGGGGGAAAATGTCTGGACCAAACGTAATTTCTAATGTTGAATTTTCTCCCTTACCAGAGGGAGCACCCTTGTGGAGTACTGTGAAGTCATCACCATGGCAACTCCACTGTGCTGCACAGTAGAAGCCATTTTATGGCAGTACAGTAGAAATCATTTTAAGGCACAACAGGCTGCATCTTAACAGAACACTCGCACCAAGGGGTTTTAGGGATGTCTTACCCTCACAGTATTTGTTTCCAGAGAGTAAACATATATATATATGATGATGATTGTAAAAATAAGAAAATGCAACAATGCATTTCTATGTGTTCTGGATTGGATAAATTGAATAATTTTATTATACTAATATATGGCTCTTTTTTCTTCTTTTAATCACTGTAGTTTCATATATGAGAACAGGAAGGAGAGGACGAAGAAGAAGAGGTATTGGTGTAGTGTAGCACCAGTAGCATACTTAGCACTGCACAGCAACATAAATAATTCTTAAAAATACTTCTGAGGTTGAGTTGGAGGAATTTGCATTTTTTAATTAGAGTTTTTATCCAGCCTTCATTACTCCATAGGTACATCAACATATATAATATCCTTTCTCTTCCTATTTTCCCCACAACAGCAGCCCAATAGGATTGGTTGGGCTGAGGGAGTGTGACTAGCCAAAAGTCATCTAGCTAGCTTTCATACCTGAGGCAGAACAAGAATTCACAGTCCTTTTAGCTGCCGCCTTAACTATGGCACCAAACTGGCTCTATTAATTTGTTCTTCTCAAAAATGTAATCCAATTATTTATAGCTGATTTTGTGGTGTTTTCAATTACTCTCCATTTCTCAGTGTGTAACAGTCAATTGGTAGCAATGCCTCAGACAGAATGTCTATACAGAGAGTGGTAAGGACAGCCAAGATGATTATAGGAAGCTCACTTCCTGTTATTCAGGATACTGCTCATAAGGACTATATGCTTAGAGCTCAAAGCATTGTCAGAGACCCTACACATCCATTTCACGGTCTGTTTCTGTTGCTGCCCTCTGGAAGGAGGTTTCAAAGTATTTCTAGCAGGTCTATCGGATTCTGTAACAGCTTTGTTTCCTATGCCACCTGTCTGGTAAACTTGCAAGATTTGTTTATCTCGCCATGTACATGTATACATTCAAACTAGTCTGTGTTGTTTCTCCATGTCATATAATATATGTGGGTATATGCATAATTTTGTATTTATTTAATCATGTTTATGTAGTGTATATTGGAGGTGGTGACTTCTGAGAGTTGTATGCAACAAAATTTCATTTTAAAGTATGCCAATTAGTGTACATTTAAAATGATAATAGATTCTATTCTGTTCTGTTCTATTCTACTTCACCACTGCTGCAAGTATTTATACTTGTCTGAAACAATGGTTTATGATTAGGCCAACCTCACATTTTGAAGGCACTTACTTTACTTTTGATCTCATCTTCCTGGTGAGGCGAGAGGGCTCTATCTGGAGAAACACTTTTTTTCTTGCAAAGATTACCAGGGCTGTTTCTTTCAACCAACTGAAGCAGTGCCATTTGTCGGTGTGCTTTCTTTTCTTCCCTCTGCTTTTGCTGGAGTCTGGGATATTTCTCAGAGGCCGGAATGTATTTTTTGCAAGGTTTGTTTATGTTCCAGTCCATCTTTTTCCCATTTTTCCCCACTGCCTTGGGATGTTTCTGCTTTGGGGAACACTGTTCATAGCGACTGCAACAGCTGATAATATTCTCTTTTTCTGAAATCCTTTTATCTAGATATTGTGCTTCTTTCTTGCTTCTTTTATTGCTGAGGTCCATTATATATTCTACAGCAACATCTGGAGAGGCACAGTCCATTCTTCCTTCCCCAGCTGGCGTAGGGGAAATTTCAGAATCGGTGGGAAAATCAGTGATTGCAAACTCTAGCAAAAAAAAGAAAGAAAGTTTAAATAATTCCTTCAATATGTTTACTCAAACACCATCATAATAATTAACACTTCTTTTAAACTTTTTACTCTGAATACCAGCTAAGAAAAAAAAAATCAGCATTAGTAAAAAAATAAATAAAACTGGGAATGTTTATTCAAATTCTTAAAGTGATCTCATCCAAAGTGAGTATATGACCACTAAATCCAATGGAAATCAGCTCCAATATGATACTGTAGTGAGAGTTACATTATATTGGTAATAAATCTAGTCTAACAGAGTTTCCCTTATAGAACTGGCAAAGCAACATTTCCTTCCAGGAGAAAAAAACAAATTATTATTCTGTATTTCACATTGTGATATATTATTGCACATGACATGATGTTTTGTTTTGATTAGTTCCCTCACAGTTGGTTTTTCTAATGCATTCTGTGATGTACTTTTAATTGTCTGTACACTGCTTTGTCTCATTCTATTTTGACTGTTTATTCATTGAAAGAAACAAATAAAGGCTTGTGAGATTTTAAAACATCACAACATGCGCTAAGATCCCTTACATTCTGTGTTCATGACAAGTGTGATTATCCCTGCCTAGTTACAACAGGATCTACCTTACCTTGTCTTTTACAATTTGTCCGGAGCGTGGGCTTACTTCCTTGAACATTCAGATCGCTCTGACACACAGTGATTTAGCTCTTTTATTATTCATGGTTTTTATTTGGCCTTGCAGTAAGAGTCATTGACTTCAAGTCTTTTATGATTCTTCTGATACATTTTATGAAAGAGTAATTTTCCATCCATTCGCACAGGGTCATCTGGCCTACGTATGAATTCAAGCTGAAAAGAGTACAGGTTTTCTCTAGGAGCCATTGTAATTGAGGAGAAGGGGGGAGGAGGAGTGTGTGCAAGGTATCCACAGATGGCTCCTTCAGAGGGGTTGGTTACACAACTGCTTTAATGGCAGGGGGTACCTTCCCACTTTTGGGGGAAAAAAGCCTATCACAAAAAAGTTTCAGCCGTCACCCTTTATCCAACTGCCCCAAAGGAGACAGGTGGGGCACAAATCCAATCCAGAGCAGGAAGGGCTCATGCTAAGGGAACCCTATCTACTTCCTCTGGTTCTACAAACTTGAAAAAATTCCAGATGCTCTCTCGAACATTTCTCAGATCATTTCAGCAGACAGTCCAGCCCCGAACAAATGCAAAATATTTTGTTAGCTACAAAATCTGCAAAAGTGTCCCAGTAATGTGTGAGTCTGCTACACTTAGCAAAAGGATATGGGTAATGCCCTGAACAAGAGTCTGCCAAAGGCAATATAGTCTGGAGAAATACGTAAAGAAAAAGTTGCATAATGAATTAACGTACCTGTCTGCACAGCTGTGTCTTTCTGAGGAGAGAAATTAGTTTTCTTTCTCTCCTTTATTTCATTGTTAGTCTCTGAAAAACAGTGCTTCTGATCATCAGGAGTCTCTAAAATCCCATTCAAGTCAGTGTAATCATTCTCCTTTGTTGCATCGCCTAAAGAGAAAAAAAGTCAAAGAATACTCCAACTCTATATTTCTTAACATCAGTTTAATGCTAAATTCAAACCATTGTTTTTGTTAACACTTTTAACATAAATGCTACTTAGTAAGGCAGGTGGAGGAGTAGGAAGAAGGAAATTATATATGTGCATGGGCATTAACTAACATGCATACTTATGAAAATATCAGCCCAATATCTGTTTCTTCAAACGAAAAAGATGGGCCAATATAGGTGTACCCCGTTTCACTGAAAATAAGACCTCGTCTTATTTTTTTGTCTCTCTCCAAAAAAACCGCATTAAGGTTTATTTTCGGGAAAACACGATATCAGGGTGATCAGAGGCAGCAAGTACATGGGGCCAGACGCTGTCTGGCAATAGCAGCAGCCCACTAGCCCGTTGGTTGGTGCAATATGGGGTTGCACAGCAACCGGACGCACTCCACAGGCCACTGGAAAGCTGATAGTTGGTGGGATAGAGTGACCGTCCGTCCGTGAGAGGCTCATCTTCATGCAGTGGCACTGGCAGCAGACACAGGCAGAGGTGCGGGGGCAAGGCACAGGCAGAGGTACACTGCGGGCCGCAGACAAGCCAAGGGACAGTGGGATGGAGCGGGCAGGTGGCTGTGGGAGCTTGTCTTCACGCATTGGCAGCAGGTAGAGGCAGAAGCAGGGGGGGAAAGGCAGACGATCCCGATGTGTCATGCCTCTTGGCTTGTCGGTAGCCTGTGCGACATGTTGGGATCGCTTCCAACCCATGACTCTGCCTCCGCCTGCTGCCGCTGCACAAAGACGAGCCCCATGTGGCCGCCAGCCAGCTCATTGACTCTTGGCTTTCCCATGGCCTGTGCAGTGCAGCCAGTACCTTCGCCGTTGCAGTGCTGCCATGCCCACCCACACAAACCCCTGGATTATGACCTTAATTATTTTGGGGATAGAGGTTATATTAGGATTATAATTATTTTTGGGGTAGAGTTTATATTAGGAGCATGCTTTAAAAAGGCTAGGTTAGCTCTTATTTTCAGGGAAACACAGTACATATTACAAGAAATCAGCATTTAAAAAAACCCCAAAACAGCATGTGTGTAAAATAAAAGAATTCAATAAAAATATACAAAAGTATATTCTAAAAAGAAAAAAATTGAGGAGAAAAAGTGAGGGGGTGCTATATTGAAAAAAACTTAATATTCTGGTTACATGCATTTAAATTTAGTTAAAATACAGCATAAGTAAGATACTGTATTCACAGTGTTTTCCAAAACATTTTCAAAAATCTGCTGTTGGGAAATCTTTTAATATGTATTCTAAAGACGTTTCCCACATCAAGGAACATAGAAATGTATTTTAATTCAGCCCTATGTTATTTTTAAGTATGATACTAACCACCACCAAGGTTCTTCTGCAGTTTTGAAGTGTCATGTCCTTTCTGAGTCAAATTTTTAATCCGCTGCTCTTGCTTTAATCTTTGAGCAAATTCCTGAGCTCTCTGCATTGTTTGATACAACTCTTTTGTTTTAAGGGTCATGATTTCCTAATAGGATAAAAGAGGTATAGATACTCAGCAAGAGTACTGTAAAAATAAATACTAAGCCTGTTTAAAACACTGTATGTTTTTTTTGAATATTGTAAGATTTTCAAAGGAGAAATCTGTATGAGTATCTGAAAGAGAGAAAGTATTTTTTAAGATGTTTCTAACGCAATGCTGCCAAGGGAGGCAGAAGGTAAATAACAATCAGAAGTGACAAAGGGACAGACAGAACTGAGAAACTAAGTGAAATAAATATATCAGAGCATTATCTTGGGCATGGCAATAAACCCCTCTCTATGAATGCACATACACATCATGAGCTTAGCAACAGAAGATTCAAGGAAGAGGTAAGTTGTTTTTATTACAATATGGAAGATGTTTTTACAATACAAAACATCACCTACAAAATCTAGAAATCTAGCCGTATTAATTAGTCAGTACCAGGGTTCACATCCTGCATCTCTTTCTCTTGACCATTAGTAGTAATGGATTTTTGTCATCTATTTTTAAGCCTTGAATGTTGCAGATTTTTTTGCTAAGTTTTGTTTGGGCTAAATTCTGGCCTTGCTAGATTTCAGCCCTCAGTGAAGAAGCAAACGGGGGCAAAACCAAAAATGAAAAATTCAGAGATATCTTGTTGCTTGAGTAAGGCTTAAGTGGACATTTTTCAATTTCAGCTAATCTTTGATATTTCTTCAGTCTGAGGGTAAATAAACCCAGCTTAAATAGAAACCTGACAGGCAGGCATAAATATACTGTTTTTGCCCAATCTTATGGGGATTTCTTAATAATTTTTTAAAATCTCCCCAATCCTTACAATTTCACTAGACTTTATCGTAAAGTATCTTCATAGCTATAAAGCCATTGAAACAGAACCCTTCCCTTCATTATGCTTTTTAATAAACAGAGAGCTCTCATCTGCACCAAAGAGCCGAGGTGGCGCAGTGGTTAAATGCAGCACTGCAGGCTACTTCAGCTGACTGCAGTTCTGCAGTTCGGCTGTTCAAATCTCACCGGCTCAGGGTTGACTCAGCCTTCCATCCTTCCAAGGTGGGTAAAATGAGGACCCGGATTGTTGTTGGGGGCAATATGCTGACTCTGTAAACCGCTTAGAGAGGGCTGAAACTGCTATTGCTCACTTAACAGTTAGCAATAGCAGTTAGACTTATATACCGCTTCATAGGGCTTTCAGCCCTCTCTAAGTAGTTTACAGAGTCAGCATATCGCCCCCAGTCTGGGTCTTCATTTTACCCACCTCGGAAGGATGGAAGGCTGAGTCAACTCTGAACCGGTGAGATTTGAACAGCCGAACTGCAGATAACAGTCAGCTGAAGTGGCTGCAGTACAGCACTCTAACCACCTGCGCCACTTATTTGAGGCTGGTGTGGATTGGTAGTTTATTGCCATGGAACATGTGAATGTTTACCTCTTTTTGTTTCTGCTTTAGCAGGTCATCTTCAAACTGTTTCTTCATCAGTTCATGTTCTCTAGCAAGCCGGCGCTCTTCTTCTTGTTCTTCCAGTCTTCTTTGTTCCTCTTCTATCTGTTTCTTTTTTCGCTTTTCTTCCACTTGAGCCATTATAGCTTTCTAGAAAACCAAATTTATAACATGTTTTAATCTACATTAAAAGCTTCTATCTTCCTATCTTCATAATTTGTTTTGCTTAGGTTTCTTTCTTTTTTTTTGACTCCGAGTCATTAAAACTTTGTATCGGTCTTTGGTATAACTGGTTTAACATACAGCATATACAGAAAAAACATACAGGGGTGGGCTGCTACGGTTTGCCCAGGTTCGGGAGAACCCATAGGTAACATTATGGCCAGTTCGTAAAACCTCCAACCCCCCCCCCCCCGGCTGGCCCCGTCTATCCCACCCCTCCCAGGAGTCTCCATGCACCCTGTTTTGGATGCGAGGTAAGTGCAGGGTCCGGGCAGAGGCTTGGGGAGGGGGAAAAACAGGCCTCCTGGAAGTTCCAGAAGGGCTTGTTTCTGGACTCTGGAGCCCAAAGGAGGCAGTTTTTGCCCTCCCAGAGGCTCAAGGAAAGCCTCCGGAGCCTGGGGAAGGTGAAAATACCCCACCACCGTGGTGCCGATGGCCACACCCACCCTGGCCGCACCCACCCAGCAACCGGGCAGAGAACCCATTGCTGAAATTTTTGAAGCCTACTCCTGAAAACATATACAGTAAAGCTACTGGGAGTCAAAAATTGTTGCATTCAATTGGAAGGCTTCTCCAATTCAAGCAAGCTTAGAAGGGGTTTCTCAAAAAGGAAGTCAAGAGCAACAACTGGAAGAGGGTGTTTTCTACTGCTGACAACAGTTACCATCGTTTTGTTTAGGACAATTTCTGCTTTAAATGGATGCATGAGAAAAGGGTCACGTGGTGGTTCACAAATAAACAACAAAAAGATTATGAAGTCATAGGTTTCAAAATGTACCTCCATTTTTAAAATTATAAAAACTGATACCATCTGGCTCCCTTAAAAATTCAAAGAAGAAATGATACAGATAAGAGATTGGAAATGTATCTGTCATAAATAAACTTATTTAAAAATAATTAGATTTGGGTTGAGAAAAGCTGTCTCATGGTCCTAATCACATGCTAAACTTCATTCTATTGGCACAGTTCACATTACTTGTTCCATTTGTGGTTTTTTAAAAATCCAATGCTAATGCTTTCTCTACTTATGGAGAAACATAGATCAATAAACCAGAAGGGCAACATTGTAATAATTTTACCTGATGTTCTAATTGTTTTTGGCGTCGTCTTCCTCGTTCCTCAATCTGAGCAGGATCCAGAAGAGCAGTCATTGAACGGAGGAAACTATCAGCAGAGGGGAGTTTGGAAAGACATGTAATTAAACGAACTGTAGCTCTTTGTCATAAATCACCACATCTTTTCCTAGAATCTTCCATCCTCCTACACCCCCCCCCCCTTTCAATATATTCCAGGGTCACTTTTTCACTTTTAACTAGGGGACTAAGAGATCTGAATTAAATTATAGGAGGCCTAGATGTACATAAAATTGTTAGAAATCAACAGACAAAGAAACAGAGATAAGGTTAGCAAAAATAAAACTACATTCACTGAAAAAAGCAGTTCTGGGAAAAAAAAACCTGCCTATATTTTTCCCCTCACAAATTTACCTTACTGATTTCAAGTTTCCTAGACTTTTCAGAGGAGACTATAT
This sequence comes from Thamnophis sirtalis, assembly GCF_051295495.1. Taxonomy (NCBI): domain Eukaryota; kingdom Metazoa; phylum Chordata; class Lepidosauria; order Squamata; family Natricidae; genus Thamnophis; species Thamnophis sirtalis. The sequence continues at coordinate 65,842,054 of NW_028261383.1, forward strand.
ACTTGCTTCAATCAGAAAATTCAATTCTATAGTCCTTGTTACCTTAACAAATTGCAGCCAGCTCTGAGTGGAGAAAAATAAACTTCTAATTTCCTTTCCCAGTTTGAATTTTCTCCAAGAGAAGATGGAAAATACAATGAAATGCTTGGATTTATCAGCTACTTGCAACCCCCTTAATACACTAACATTCAAAAGTATTGTAAAAAGGTCCTGTGGACATTTCAGGAGACTAGATATTATATTGAAAATTATTTAATAACAATAGCAGTTAGACTTATATACCGCTTCATAGGGCTTTCAGCCTTCTCTAAGCGGTTTACAGAGTCAGCATATTGCCCCCAACAATCCGGGTCCTCATTTTACCCACCTCGGAAGGATGGAAGGCTGAGTCAACCCTGAGCCGGTGAGATTTGAACAGCTGAACTGCAGAACTGCAGTCAGCTGAAGTAGCCTGCAGTGCTGCATTTAACCACTGCGCCACCTCGGCTCTTCACACAAGTAGCTTTATTCTCTAAGAAGTATATATTTGTTGAGACAAATCTCAAGAAAAAAAGATATTCTACATTTATGCACATAGAGTTGCAAGTACAAGTAAAATTAATTTATTGAAAGAACAGTTATATAGGTTATGCTAATTATGCCAGGTTGGAACCTGGAAGGAAAAGTTTAAGCAGTCACCTGGCTTTTTGATTTGACTCCGAAATATAGTTTCCAATTGCTTTTCCTGGAATTTCCATTTCTGTAGGTGTGAGACAAGACAAAGCTGAAGATGAACAAGCTGTATTGTCGTGGGAGAGCTGCATGGTCTCAGGAGTCTTTTGATATGTTGTATTTAAAGGATATTGTGTAAACGAATTCATATGATTCTTGAAAGAATCAAAATGTATTGTCCATTTGTCATGCTCTTCACCCTAAAGAAATACAAAGAAAATAATATTTAAATATATGTCCACATTTTCTTTTATGAACCTCGAACAAAAGTATTAGGGGCACAACAGAAGCACAGAACAGGGTGCTTAGCAGTTTAGACTGAAGTTTATAAACTTTCTTAAATGTTGGCCTATTAGGAGGGATCAGCCCTGTTCTTTAGACACCTGCAAGAATTTATCAATATAGATAAACAGGAAGACCAAGCCAAGACCCCACAAATCTAAATCAGATTTCAGAAGTGCCACTGGGAACTTTCACTTATCAATTGTTCCCTAAACTTGGGAGGTCTCTGAAATGGTGGCGGGATGCCAGTCAGGATGATGCTCTGAGATTACGGGCAAGAGATCTGAATCTCTAGAGTGGATATTAAACAGGGCCATAGAAATATGCATCCCATCTTGAATGGGACTAAACACTCAATCTAGGGGAACTGTTTGATAACATGCCACTAAAACACTGGGACTTTTCATATGGATTGTGCCAATTTCTTCCAAACAGCCTTTTATATTTCCACTTTTCTCTTTTTCCATAGGGCTATATAGTCTTGCTACAGGACGCATATAAAGTAAGTTCATTAGGTAGCTTAAAGGTTGTGGATACTCCAATACATCTGATTAGCTGTAAGGCAGACTTTGTTGAACCAAGGAGCAAGGGAATTAGGATTGAATTTCTGGACAATATAAAATTACATCTCAAAAATGCCACCAAAATATATTAAAGGCATCCTTCACGCCAAGCAAGGATTGTTTTGAGTTCAGGGATGTTTGATATATTGACAAATTGTTGAGAATCATTTGTAGATTTCACTGGACCATTTATTTTGAGGGTTGTTGAACTGAGTAGCCAGGGTTCAAATTTTCTTTGCTAACTGCAATCCTTATTTTCACTAGGCAATTTGAACATGCAAGTTTTGTACTTCGGTTGCTATAATTCTGTTTTCTAAGAAAACAGCTGGATAAATATTTTTATTAGAGCTTCCATTTTTCCTTAAAGTGGCCTTTATAACCATGTCTACCTTCAAAAAATTACATTTTTCTTCCATTTTTCGCAACTTGTCTGCTTCCTTTTGCTTATCAAGCTCTTCAAGCCATTTTTTCTGTTGTTCACGTTTCACAGCACTGAAAGGATGTTCTATTGGTGTTGCTTCCTAAAAGAAGAACACTGGTTATTTTCGTTACCCCTTTACTTTCATCAATAAGTAGACATACACTTACATAAAAAAGGAAGAAGTTAAATAAATTCAGTATATAATTATTGTGTGTTTTGAATATACAGGCAGTCCTTGACTTACATCCATTTGTTTAGCAACCACTCAAAGTTATAATGGCACTGAAAAAAGTTATGGCTGGTCCCAATTGTGGTTGTAAGTTGAAGACTACCTAGAGATCTGTATCTCTATCTATCATTTTTATGTATCTGAATAACCTGTATAGGTACAGGAACTTTATGGCACAAAATAAATAAAGAATTCACAATAGTGTACAATCAATGTGGAGTGGTTTTTGATGTGTGTGTATATATATGTATACAAGAGAGAGAGAGGGAGGGAGGTAGGTGGGGGGGGGAGATGGTTTGAAAAGTTACATACATTTAGTAACTTACATCTTGACCATTTATAATAAAATCAAGTTGGAGATTATTTTTGACAAGCATAGTGAATGAAATGAACAATGAATGAAATCCACCTGAAACAAGTAAAAGTTTGCTAATGTAATAGGATTTTCTCTTCATTTTCCTCCAGTTTTTGTCACTCCCAAGCCTTCTTTAAATGTCTCTCAATCTTCACAAGATTGAGAGACATTTAAAGAAGGCTTGGGAGTGATGCAGTGTGGATGCACAAGGACCTGGCCCATTCCCTTCCACTGGTAGGAACAATATCAGGAGCAGTTAATTACGTTTTTCTTTTTCTGCACATCCTTTAACTGTAACTAAATTAGTACCCATGAAAAGTATGGCCCGAAGTGGATTCATTTGATTTGCCTTAAAAGTATACCAACGCAACTCCAGGTGACATCCCATAAACCAGGGGTGTCACATTGGATTTCTTCAAGGGCCAGATCAGCATTGTAGCTTTTTTCCACGGGCCGGCAGGCGGGCCCGGGGGAGGAGATGGGACATACGCCTCCTACAGCACTCTGACAGCCAAAAACGGGCCGTGCAGAGGCCCCCCGTTTTGTCTGACAGAGGCACTGTGGGCCAGTCCTTTGATATTTCTAGGCTGGGGGCGGATCTGGCCTGCGGGCCTTGTGTTTGACACCCCTGTCATAAACCAATCTCTTAGAAACTGCCAAGGAAAGGCATTCCATGAATAATTTTTAAAAAAACATATAGAACAATGCTCAGAAATCCATTCTTACCCCTAAGACAAATGCTGTTCGGATAGCAGCCGGCAAATCAGGAGAACTGAAACTAGAGAACTGTTCAGTTCGACCACTGGACACACTGGGAGAAGTTTCACTAGGCTCAGCGGTTGAAGTTCTGTGACTATGGAGATGATCTGCTGCTGGAGTCAAGTTGTCTGATGATGTCATCTATATCAAGGTATTTTGGTGAATTCAAACATTATACATTAAGAAGAATGTTAAAACCAAATACATTACAAGCGATCCTATATTATGTAATTAATTTCACCCACAAAATAATAAAACCTTGCGAAAACGGCCCGTTTTTGAAAAAAACAGGCCTGTTTTTAAAAAAAGGCATAAATAGTCTTGGGGGGAGTGCAGAGTGCTCCTGGGAGGGAGGTGGCCCACCAAATAACGAGGAGAAAAGGCCAGTTTTTCACAAAAAGGGGCCCCTTTTTTGAGGCTTATAGAGTGCTGCTGGGGGCTGGGGAAAAAACGGCCCGTTCTTTGCTCATTTCTGCCCTCCCCAGCCCACAGGAGCTCTCTGAAAGCCTCCATAAGGCTATGCACAACCATTTTGGTGGAGGGGCGGGGCTTCAGGAGGCAAAAAAATGCTCTATTCAGTGTATAAGACGCAGCCAGATTTTCAGCCTCTTTTTGATGAAAAAAGGTGCGTCTTATACGCTGAAAAATACAGTAAATGCAAGTTAAATGGAAGCATCTATTCTATTTAACAGCATGCAGTAGAGCAGTGATGGTGAACCTTTTTTGGCTCGGGGGATTGTGCTGGGCGTGTTACACCTACAATGCAATGTGCGAACCCAGCACGCATGACCTGTGCTCCCCACCCCCATTTTTGGGTGCTTTTTTTGCCCTCCCCAGGCTCCAGAGGCTTTATAGGAGCCTGGGGAGGGTGTAAACAGCCTCCCCCACCCCCTGAGGCCCTCCTGTTTGCTCGTAAGGTTGGTTTTTTTTACCTTCCAGAGCCTTCAGGGAAGCCTCCGGAAGGCCCCTGAAGGCTCCAGAGGGCTAAAACAGGCCCTACGAGCAAACCGGAAGTCCATTCTTGAACTTCTGGTTTGCCCATAGGGCGGTTTTTTGCACTCCAGAGCCTTCAGGGAAGCTCTTGAAGCTTCCAGAGGACCTCCGGGGGAGTCTGTTTTCGCCCTCTCCAGGCTCCTATAAAGCCTTTGGAGCCTGGGGAGGACGAAAAATGGCCTCAAAAAAAGGCTGACGTTAGCTGACAGAACAATGCTTCGCGTGCCCTGACAAATGGCTCCATGTGCCACCTGTGGCATGCGTGCCCTAGGTTCGTCATCTCTGCAGTAGAGAAAGAAATATAAATATAAGCATTTTTCTTACAAGCAATAGTGGATATAGTAAACATGTTTTATTTTTTTTATCTTTACTTGATAACTGTTTTGTCTTTTTTCTAAGCATCTTTTCACTGTATCAATTACCTGCCGCTGGTGGTATCTGGACTCTGCTTCCAAAGTTTCTTTTAGTTTCTTCTTTAAAGCTACCTGTTCATCTTTAAAGACAGAAACAATCATTGCAATTGCTATCAGCTACATTCATTACATGACATTAAATAATGGTTGATCACGATGGAAGTGAGACTAGAAATGTCCTTAGCTTTGTATATATTACTCTTCCTTCCAATGATGACTTGAGCTTTTAACATTCTTTATTAACATTACATGTAATTTAGCCTACACTCATGTCCTAAACTCTAGTTATATTGGCATTTGTTGTGAAAGAAGTCCATTTCTTAAGTCATAATTTTAAATGGCTTAGTTCAATAAACAGGAACTAGAAGTAACACATGTGATGACAGACGTTTCAATTAATAATACATTTCTTCAACTGCACCACAGATGGAATTTAAGAATGCATTTTAATCTGATTTTATTTTATCGTTTACAAGTTCATCGGGAAGTTATTATTTTCTCTCCCAGGAAATGGAAAAAGTTTAATTGGTTAACAGAGATCACATACAATCACTCAATTCAATTTAAACAAGGGAACTATCATTCTTTTTTTCTATTTACGTGAAAAATAAGAATCACACCATTCTTTTTTAGGATAAAGGAGTAAGAAACAGTAAGCCAAATGAATTTAAAGTATGAGATATGGAAAAAAAAGAAAAGAGGAAAGGAAATAGTGCTAAATCTAATTTATATCAACCATTCACTATATCTCTCTATTTCTTTTTATCCTTGTATATCATCTTTGCTTCTCCCATATCAATATACCATTTTCTTCAATGTACTACCTAGTTACTGGATGAGGTCCAAGTGGTCTCTAGATTACAGATATCTTATAACTTTTTTACCATTTCAGTCAAAAATGCTTATAAGAACAGCCTTGTCAACAATATACTGTACTTTATTTAATACCAACAACAACAACAACCATCTTGGGCGCAATTCCAAAACTATTTAAACACCACTTGAATACATTGGCATTGACAAAAATCATCCATCAGTCAATTGCAAAATGCAGCTTTGCTCAAAATAGCTTACATTCTGCTATGATATCTCTAACAAAAGTTTTTTTCTGCCATGTTTCTCTGGCCATTTTATCAAAAACTTAACAGTTTTCCATCAACCACTTTGACTTCTTGATGAAAAATCATTTCTGCGCTTTATCAATCTTCTGCTATCTTCCAAGGTGGGGTCCAAAAGATAGTATCCATTGATACAAGCACCCTCAAGACAACCAGCTTTGACCAGGTTAATGCAACTTCTATGGTATTTCAGCACCACAGAAATCAGCTCACTGTCCCTCTAGTCCTCCACAACACCATGGGTGCAATAAAATAGGGCTCACAGCCAGCACTTTGTTATCTTTAGACTCTGCTCCTTCATTTCAGTAATCCTTCAGAACACAATTCAAAGCATCACAAACAGTAAGGCCTGGCAACCAACAATCCTCAATACCAGTTCTAGTACACAAACCCTCTTTAAATTCTAAATAAATAAAACGTGCAAACAAAACCTAGCTGACACGCTTCCTTCTAATCTAAAAACACATGTGCTGGTGCCATTTTATTTCTCTTGCTGGCATAGAATAGGGTGAGGATTTGGTCGCACTTGCAGCACATTGGATAAGATGTGCCAGAACTGACTGGGACTGTCTTTATTATTACAAGAGATGCCACATCTAGAACGGAAGTAAATAGAACTAGAAACTACTCCACCCCATTTTTTATATCTTATTAGAAAGCAGCATAGGGGAAAAAAGACTTGGAAATGATGCATGTATTTTAGATAATTATTTACATATTGAAATATTTAAACACTGATTAATGAAATCAGTACTACTAGAACAAGCATAACCCCCCTGTTACTTCAGAAACAAAATATTTAAGGTTAAATGCTAATCAATTATCAATTGCATAATGTAGAAACACAGCAAATTACACAGTACCTAGTTCTTTCTTCCACTGAGATTTCTTAGCATCTAACAAGGTTTTATCTGATTCTCGTTCTCCCAGAGTACTAAATATGTCAGCTGGCTTCCATGAATTCCTGGTGAAGAAAATTTAACAAACTTTTACGTACCACCCACTAATATTAAAATAAATATGACTTAGAAATCCATACATCATGTTATCCTATTAGGACCAGAAAGAAGTCCAAGCATTCTGCTCATTAGAATTTTACCAAACAACTCGTTTTGTGCAAGAAAATTATATTTCCATTCTAAAGGCATTCCCTAAATAAACGAATTGAACATTGACTGAAAAATGAAATTGACAAATTAAATTGACAGATTAAAGCAATGTTGGTTTTTTTTTGCACTGGATAACCTAAGCACATGAAGCACTCTAGGGTTCACTGCATGTTAAGCATGTTTCTGTATATAATATTACATAATGTATATATCATGTATATAATATATATATATCTACATCAGGAAGTAATTGGTGTCTTGTCTGAAATGGGATTGCCTGCCCAGAAAAAAATAAGAGAAAGGGAAACAAATCCTATAAACTGCAAGGTACGCATGCCCAAGATGTGTACGGAGAAGGGTAGCACATAAATCCATTTCATTTATTTCATTTATTAAATTTATAGGCCACCCAATCCCGGAGGGATAAATAAACAAACAAACAAGCAACTCCCACATGGCAGCCACTTTCCGAGAACATGCACAATGTGCCCTCAAAATGTCCAATGCGCCTACTGGCTCAGTAGTGGAGAGGTATCTAGCCTGATACACAGTACACAAAGGTCCCTTCTCCATTCATCCTGATGCTAATGAACATTTTTTTTCAAGAGCATCCCAAAGCAAAATTTAAACTAATCAGGATTTTTGACTGGTAAGATGTACTTACATTATTATTTTCTGTTCAGCATGTCTAGATATTCCTGGAGGTTTTTTTGAACAGAAACTACTTTCACTTGAAAGAGATGGAGCATCACTGACTTTCTGAAGCAATCCCATTACATGTTCTTCTGAAGTCTGATCATCAAGAGTTTTGGTGTCTGAATGAAAATAAAAGGATTTAATATTAGTTCAGCAGCAGAAGCAGTAGATTCCTCCTTGTTTTTGCTGCAATAAAGCAGTAACAGAAGCTTTACAATTGCACCATCCTTTGCTTTAGTTCTCCTAATGGATTATATATTTAAAATTAAAATTGTGACCAATTTGTGAATGAAATTTGAATAAACATTTCCAAAATATTCAGAAGAACTGTGCAGCACTTCAGATTGGAACAAGCCAAGATTCTTCAGACCCTAGTCATTATTGAATACTCTTTTCCAAAAGCATTTTTGAATATTATATGCATAGTTTTTATTATTATTGTGGTAATATTTTACTCTACCTATTCTAAAAAGCATCTTGAATCAGTTTACAAAGGGCCACACATCAAAACAATTTAAAAACCATACAGAGTAAAATGTCACAGCTGTTTGGTAACTGAAACTTTCTTGTTAAATCAGAGAAGGACAACAGCATGCTGCCTTTTGCCAAGATGTGTTTGTGTGGTTCCTATAGCTATTGCTAAAATTTAACAACAAACTTAACAACAAAATGGCAATTTGACACAGCGTGATTTAACGATTTAAACCTTAAAATCGGTATATCAAAGCTCTAATTTTGTAAACCCACATAATCTAAAATTCACCAAAATGAAAAAAAGACCAAAATGTTTAGCACTGCAGAGTCACGCAACGTAACTATTTATTAAAATGTGGGCCCTTGCAGAGAAATAGCACCTACCTTGTGATACATAAAAGAACAAGGAGGAATTAATGATAGCTATGTAAAAGCTGTATCACTGGTGAATACGTTAGTAATTAAAGTTATTATTTTTACTCTTGCAGCTTAACAGAACTTAATGAACCTAGTTAATTAATTCAGCAAGTGTCACTATAAGATATTTAAAAGAAATTAATTTACATGCACATTTTTAAAGAGCCCTTTTTTGTTTGTTTTGCTTTGTCTCTCTTGCTTTGCAATGCTAAAATGAAGGCATGAATGTGCTTTCTCACTTTTCCTCTCCCCACGAAGAAGGCCCAAAAATTGGGTAAAGAAAAAAACCTTACTTGTATCTCTTTTCTTTTCATCCAGAACCTGAGTGGCTCCTTGGGTTCCTTCTTTTACTGCCATTAAAATCTGCTCCAGCTGTTGTTGTGTTAAACATACCAAATTGTCCCTGAGATCCTCAACAGAAAGAGAATGCTTTTTAAATTTCTTGTTGGATGCCAAAGCTTTCTTAACTGAATTTCTGACATTATCTGGCTTTGAAGTTGTATTGTCCTTTTGGATGATAAAAGCATCATCTTTATTACAGGGTCCTTTTGATAAATCCTTGGTAAACATCACAGTTTCAGGATGTTTACTACCTTTAGCCAGTGAAAGTCTTGATCCGGTTTTCTGTTTTGTTAAACATTCATTCTTGTCACAGGGTGTTTGCACAGATTTCAGAATATGCCCATTTGGTTTTGATCTCGTCGTGTATTTTAAAATTTTGTTTTTATTACTTATCTATGGAACAGAGACAGTACTATTATTATTTCCTCCAGGAATTTGTTTTAAGCTGTACAAATGTTTTAGTTCCCCAACTAAAGAAACAGGGTGTTTTCAAAATAAATTTAATGGAAATAGTTTCCTACCTCAACCTCTACAAAAAAAAAAAAAAAGCTTTATGAAGTGCCAGTACATAATGAGATAGAAATACATGGATAGATGATAGACAGACAGACAGACAGACAGACAATGTGTGTATGTCTGTGTCTGTAAATAAAAAACACGATAGAAAGCTTTTCACCTACCTTACCCAATCCTCCATAGATGTTTAATATACATTTCAAAACCAAAAACTGAAAATATGTAAGATATTTATATTCTTGTTCTTCAGAGAGTAATGTCCTAAACCCGGGATGGCGAACCTATGGCATGTGGGCCACAGGTGGCACAGGAGGCATTTGTCAGGGCACGCGAGACGTTGCCCTGTCAGCTGGCCAGCACACGCTGGCCAGTTGAGTTCAGCCTTTTCTAAAGCCATTTTTCGCCCTCCCCGTGCTCCAGAGGCTTTATAGGAGCCTGGGGAGGGCAAAAAGAGCCCCCCACCCCCCGGAGGCCCTCCAGAGCTTCCTTGAAGCCTCCAGTGTGCAAAAAACCGACCCTATAGGCAAACCGGAAGTTTGCCCTCCGGAGGGGAACGTCTCCTGAAGGTCCCTGAAGCCTCCGGAGGGCCTCTTGGGGGGGGGAGTCTCTTTTCACCCTCCCCAGGCTCCTATAAAGCCTCTGGACCCTGGGGAAGGTGAAAAAAGCATGCAAAAAATGGAGGGGAGCGCCTCTCATGCACGCATGCGCACCAGGGGGTCACGCGTTGCATTATGGGTGCGGTACATCTACGCACCTTCCCTCTGTGCTCCTTCCCTTATGTCACGTGAGCTAAAAGAGGTTCGCCATTGCTGTCCTAAGCCATTTTTTATATTTAAAAAAAACTATACACCTTTAAACAAAAGGAATTAAATAGAAGGTTCCTGAAGTGATAGCTAAATCCTACATCTTGCCTGGAAAATCCAAGGAATTAAGCCAGTTGCATTTTTATAAGAAAACATAGATCTTAAGAAAGCCTGGGTTCAAATCTTTTAGGGCTTTAACGGCAAAAATGAGATTTTACATGTTGCTGACCAGTTTTTCTTTCTTAGTAAAATGAAATTTCAATACATGTAGATACAATTTATTTTGCAATCAAAGAAATTAAACAGAATGATTTCACACCTTCAACATTATAAGCAGGACTTAAGACTTACCCGTATGCCTGGTTTCGAGTTACTTACTATGAAAAGGAGAAAAAAAGCACATTAGAAAAAGGTCCAGGATAATTTTAACTTACATCTCAACTTGACTGGCAAAATCCTAGTGACACTAAAAAGGCTAGAAATTTAAGTGAACATGAAGCATATTCTTCCATCTATAAATACAGCTAATCCTAATCCTTAACTTGTAAACGCTCGAGGTTCTGACAGAACCCTCCCCAAACAGATACCGTATTTTTTGGAGTATAAGATGCACCGGAGTATAAGACACACCAAGGTTTTGAAGAGGCAATTTTTTTTAAAGTAGGTAGGTAGATAGAGGGATAGAGAGGGAGAGAAAGAGAGAGAGAGAGAGAAATACAGTAGGTAGGTAGGGAGGGAGAGATAGAGAGTAGGTAGATGTTTCCAGGTGTATTTATCCATGTGCTGGAGAATGAAATTGCTGACAATCTGCAGCACCTAAGACTTTGTTTCTGCTGGCACAGCACTTGATCAATGTAATTCTCATCAATCAGTAAAAGAGATTTCCCAAAGGGGGGAAAAAAGTTTTTGCACTCTGCAAACCTCCCAAAAATGGCCCATTTTTGAGAAAACCGGCCCATTTTTTTTAAAGGCATGAATAGCCTTGGAGTGGCTTGCAGAGTGCTTGGGGGGGGGGGCAAAGACAAGCAAAAAAGGGCCCGTTTTTCGTGAAAACAGGCCTGTTTTTCATCAAACAAAATTGCATTCATAGCCTTATGGAGACTTATAGAGTGCTCTGGGTATTGAGGGGGCGGAAACGGCCCATTTTCTGCTTATTTCTGCCCTCCCCAGCCCCCAGGAGCTCTCTGAAAGCCTCCATAAGGCTATGCATAGCCATTTTGGTGAAGGGGATGGGGCTTCAGGACGCAAAAAATGCTGTATTTGGTGTATAAAACGCACCCAGATTTTCAGCCTCTTTTTTGAGGAAAAAAGGTGTGTCTTATTCTCCCAAAAATATGGTACTTATAACCCAGTTCCATATTTCTGATGAACATCTCCCTGTGGTCTCATTTACAGCCATATGCAATGTCTCACAGTCACATGACCCTAATTTATGATATTTTTGCTGAAAACTGATCTTTGCTTCTAGTTTTGGCAAAAAAAAAAAGCCCCATAGTGAACAATGGGTTCTCTTAGCAACACAGTGTTTGCTGAACAACAGATTCACTTAAGAATCACAATCATTTGCTTAATGACCGCCATAAAAAAGGTCATAAAATTGCCTTGGTCATGTGATGACACACTTTACAACTATCATGACTTACAACTGTAATGGGCGGGGTTTATTACAGTCATAAGTTGAGGACTACTTATATGCTCTATGTATCAAGTACAATATTTCTCTAATACAGTTTTTTTATTCTTAAGACTATTCACTAAAGTGGAAACATGCTCAGGTTTACAGCCAATTAAAGTGAAAGGGAATGGGGCAGCCCCCATTTGTTTAAAAAAAAAAAAAAGGATTTACATTTAATCCCAATCATACTACATAAGGGGAAATACAAAGCTTCTAACCCTAACCCTAAATTTCGGTAAATCAGACAGTTCTTATAGTTTATAGGAGATAAAACAATTTGAAAAGAGAATATTCCTAACTTTTCAGAGACATTTCTAGTAACAGTACAGGCCTATATATAATTTATGTCAAATCAAACCATAATTGAGCCCTTATGCTTGGCCACTTTAAGACTTGTGGACTTCAATTCCCAGCTATGCTGGCTGGAGAATTCTGGGAGTTGAAGTCCATAAGTCTTAAAGTTGCCAAGTTTGGGGGCCTTTCAACCCTTTCACCAGAACATACATATGTACACACTCACACACACATTTGCCCCCCATATCCATATCCCCAGCATACACATTCCGAACAGATAAGATTTTAGAAACTCACACCATATACACAATGAGTATACATGGTGTTGTGGGATTCTTGGTGTCCTCCAAGCTCGGTGGTTTTCTTGCAAATGTTTCATTACCAAAGTAGGTAACAACTGATAATGAAATATCTGCAAGGAAACCACTAAACTCAGAGAGCACCAAGGATCCCACAGTTCAACCTTGAGCTACAAATACTCTCTTCTATGATGTAGCAATTGATAAGAATTTGGGGGACTGAAGTCCACATATCAGTAGAGGAACTAAGTTGGAAAAATTACTGTTTTCAGAAGTAATCAGTGAAAAATAATTCAAACAATTAGATTGTATCTGATTAAGGTGATTAAAAATTGAAGGCTTTTTTAAAAAGAAGCAAACAAAAAAGTGCTGGTGATCATTAATATGAACTAATTTTGTATATAAGAGTAATCATACCACAAGGAGCCACTATCAGTCTAGGTTTTCCATCCAGTATTTCAGTTTCAAGCTTTAAACCATCCCTGTAATCAAAAAAGAAAAAAAGGTTAACTGTTTCTATAATTGAAATCAGCTTGGAAAAAATATGGTATGGAGCATAATTTTTAAATAAATCAATAAAGTATATTTCATTGTTTGTAGAAAAAAATAATAAAGATCTTAAAGAAAAGTGATTACTACATGCAATTTGACATATGGTGCAGTGGTTAGGGTGCAGTACTGCAGGCCATTTCAGCTGACTGTTATCTGCAGTTCAGCAGTTCTAATCTCACCGGCTCAAGGTTGACTCAGCCTTCCATCCTTCCGAGGTGGGTGAAATGAGGACCCAGACTGTGGGGGCGATATGCTGACTCTGTAAACCGCTTAGAGAGGGCTGAAAGCCCTATGAAGCGGTATATAAGTCTAACTGCTATTGCTATATTCTAGTTTTTTTCCCTTTCCACTTTTAAAGTTACCTCTCTTTCCTTAAATTCCTAAAAAAACAATACTAGATTATACAGAATGAACTGTTTACCACTCTCAGATGCTTATACAGATGTGGCATTGTTGTTTTTTTTAAATGCAAGGCACAACACTGATTCATTAACATTTCTTGCAACTCCTATTTGCAAGCTTTAACTTGTTTTTGAAATCTTATGTTGTTGCTTTACTGGGGGAAAGACTTTGAGCACATATATGATAAAGGGCACGCACGTACACACAGAGATTACTGTAACAGGGGAAGACACAAGAACTTCTATATTCCTGAAAATGTATATATCATCTCAAATGAGACAGCAATCTTTAAGAAATGGTTCAGATCCAGTTTTAGCATGTGTAACTTAACTAGAAGGAATAAATTTACCTGGCTATGAACTAGAAAACATATTTGAAAATTAGATAAAAACATCCTCTGTTTTTGGTGATGGCATACTTTTAACACCAAATCTAACCTTACTATGCATATTACAATATATATGCACATTGCCATAACTAAAATGTCAACAAAGGATAATTGTCAGACCTGGAAGTCATCTTTTACATTGAGCTTTCAGGCCTGCCACATTTTCTACTGTGGGAAAATGGGAAGGGGGATTATATGGAGTATGGGAGATATATAGTGGAAATGACATTCTTTCTCAGAGAGTCAAGGACACCTTAAGGCAGTGGTCTCCAACCTTGGCAACTTTAAGACTTGTGGACTTCAACTCCCAGAGTTCCCCAGCCAGCAAAGCTGGCTGAGGAACTCTGGGAGTTGAAGTCCACAGGTCTTAAAGTTGCCAAGGTTGGAGACCACTGCCTTAAGGCATCTCCAGTTTGGACAATGCCTGATTGGACCATGAGATGCACATGTGGATGCTGGGAAGAGACTTGAACTTTCACTTGAGTGGGGAAAACCTGGAAACTTTCAGATTCGGGGTTTCTCAGATGTGCCAATATGACATCTCAAATAAAGTGGACCTTTGAGGAAACTCAAGCCTGGGAGATTTCTTTTGGTGGGGGCTGTTAGTTGGAACCCTCACAACACTATAATAATCAATAATAAACCCTGATTATCCACTAAAGGTTGTTGTGATCATTCTCTTATCAGAAAATAGATTGCCAACTGTGGGGATTATGCCGCCAGCAAATTTAGCCTTAAAAATTCACAGAAGCTAAAAAAGAATCAAGCTTTCCAAAAGCCATTTCATAGAGGTGAGTGAAAAAGGCATAAACCTTTGATCCTTAAGCTTATGTGTTTCTAGTCCTTATGGGAAGAGAAGTAGGAAAATCATCACCTATGCTGTATATGTCTACTTCTGGACTGTATCACAGGCCTTTAAAAAAATTCTTCCACATAGGGGTGGAGAAAGGAAATAAAGCGTAAGTTCTGAAATACTTTTATTCACAATAAAGTTTATTTCAGAACTTTAGATCGACTGGTTTGGAAAAGAAGCAACAATCAAGCTCTCTACATAACACATTTGGTCTCCATGGTTCACTATGGAATTTGTAGCTGGGTTTACACATTGTATTAAAACACAGCTTTGTTTGTTTAACAAAGTGCAGCTAAAACTTCCTAGCTTAGCATGATGTGTAAACATAGCCGTCTCTTATCTTTCCTTTCTCAGAATAAAGCCTCTGCATATAATTGTAAATCTGCAGAATAGGAGAAAGAAGGTTCCAGTCATCATTATGACTGAAGGTCTTCTGTAGTCAAAATATAAGCCTAAATTGAAAATCAGGCTCGTCAGATGCTACATCTTTTCTATCCTGCTCTACAGAGCAGAGAGTTGGTCTCTGACAGAAAGCCACTTGAAGAGACTAAAAACATTTGAAATGTTTATTTACAGGCGGCTGTTACGTATAAGTTGGGTTGACAAAATCAGAAATGAGGTGGTGATAAGCCGCCTGGGAAAGCCAAGGGAAACCATCAAAACCATTAAAAAGCAAAAGTTAGAATATTTTGGACATGTGATGCAACACCCAGAAAAATACAGCATACTTCACTTAATCCTCCAAAGAAATATGGAAGACAAATGAGGTCCAGGCAGAAGACGAACATAATGGCTTCAAAATCTAAGGGACTGGTTTGGACAAAACTCAGCAGCACTTTTTTGTGCAGTTGTTGATAAAAATAGGATCACCAACATGATCGCCAACGTGCAATGAAGGATATGAAAGAAGAAGAAGAAGAAGAAGAAGAAGAAGAAGAAGAAGAAGAAGAAGAAGAAGAAGAAGAAGAAGAAGAAGAAGAAAAATAATAATTATAGAACCTCACAGCTGTTTCAAATTACATAGGGGTGAACCAGAACTGAGCTACTAATAGTTGCTATGAATAACAGATTGGATGTCCATTTTTGCACATCTTTGCTCAACCTATTTGTTGAGTCACAAAAGGATCACAGTTAAACATGACCTGAATTGTGCTGGGAAATCTAAAGCTATCTATAACCAAATAATCATGTGCTCCAAATAATTACTTTCTGCAAGAAAGGAAGCCACAGTCTTTAATACCAAACTAACATATACTATATTTGAACAATAATCATATTTTTAGATATAAAGGCATAAATGTAATCTGCCAGGTCCTAATCTAATAAAGTACTTATCCAGTAATCAAATTAGAGGAAAGTCCCTTATCAAGGTTGAAGAGACAAACGTGATATTGGACCTAATAACAACTGAAAGTCACACAACAGAATGACCTTCTCTATTCCTTGGAAAAGAGGTCTACAAACCTCTTTCATGTTTGCACACAAATGTATTACAGAACAATGACCTGCCTCATTCACAAGGGGTCTAGATAGTATCATTTTGCAACTATTAATATTATTATGAACAATCTTGTTTTGTCATTTTCAAAAAGAATATGTTGGTAGTTGGCAGCCAGGAAGTTATCCACATCCAATAAGAGAAAGTCTGTTACATGTGATGAAATTTGGTGGCTGCAATTGCTCACAGCCAGATCTGCTGTCTTCTCCACATTTATGAGATTCCTGCTAACATCTCTTCCTCAGCCTATGGAACCTATTTTTTTTTTAACCCAGCCCTTTTCTGTGTAAATGCTTTCCCTCTTTCCTGGCACTAATATTTTATTGTTGTTGTCAGACAGAGCAATTATTTTCCTTGGAATGTGTTTTTGTTTCCTTAATAAAAAGAATACAATCTGAATTCAGCGGGAGGGGGGGATAAAAAATGAAATTCTATATTGTAGGACTCTGGTCAGTACTCAATAAGATTTACTTCCAAATATCTGATGGTTATCAAAAACGTCACACGTAGAGAAACGTCTATGGAGATTCTCAGTCATCCAGGTCATGGTTGTCTCAAAGGTGCTTTTTTTCAAGAGGCAACTGGACTTTCTGGTTTTCCTTGAAGACGTTTCACTGCTTCCCATCTTCCTTTCCCCACCATCCAGTCAGAGCTGAAGAAGCTTCTTGGATGAGAAGCGAAACGTCTTCAAAGAAAAACCAGAAAGTCCAGTTCCCTCTTGGAAAAAAAAAGCACCTTTGGGACAACCTAGAGAAAAACTTGCAGCTGAAACTGTCCAGCTCCTGGGGTGGATTAGGGCACCCGGCATCCCTACCCAGTAAGCCTCAACATCACTACGCACGGCGTTGTTTTTGCAAGGCTGATGAAACACACACGTACACACACCGCACAACCAACCGAGCTCAGTACACTTGCCACGCGAAACGGACGGGCTCCCAAGGCGGGCAGAGCTAGACAGGAGCAGCCCTGGCAACCCCTTGGGTAAGCCACGCCAGGCTTCAAAGAGGGACGATCGCTGCGGCTGGAGGGCAGAGGATTTCGCCTCCTCCCGCCAGCTCTCACTCCAAAGAACGAGGTCACCCGAGAACGTGGCACTGCCGCGGCGCTTCGCTTCCTTACCCCAGATTCATGGCTGCGTCTCTGCTCCGCGGAAGAGCGCAGAAGCCCGTCTGCAAGGGCGGGCGGGCGGCGAGCAACAGCAGCAGCAGCAGCAGCAGCAATAAGAGGCGCACGAATAGCACTCCCCCACCTCTTGGACGGCTCACGGCTTAATGTGTGTATGTCGGTTGCTGCCACCGCACAATGAAAGACGAGCTGATAGGCCTGTGGCTGTCCTGATTCTTTCACCAATGAGCTCCGCTCTCGCTTATCGGGTAGCGCTCCCCGCCTGCGAAGCATTGTGGGAGTTGTAGTCCAGGAGGACCTCGTTTCTCGCTCGCTGGCGCTTTGTGGAGCAGCGGGCGGAAGAGCCGATAGAAATGCTTCCCGGGCACGCTTTTCCGAAGCGGAGGCAAAACAGCGCTGAGCGTTCCCGTTTTTCTTTTCTAAAAGGTCCTTTAGGCATCAGGGTTGCTTCAGAACCATGTTTCTCAAATCTCAGCACCTTTAAGAGGTGTGGACTTCAACTCCCAGAACTCCCTCTCTCCCGCCAGCTAGCAATTCTGGGAGTTGAAGTCCACAATCAGGAGACAACCAAGTAGGGGAAAGGCTGATTTGGACTACCAGAGAAATTTCATCCCTGCGGTTTAGGTGCGGGGCATGGAGGAATTACATCATGAGTTTAAAAAACAAACCAAGCCGGAAGGTGTTGGAACAAATACAGAAAAGATTCAGAGAAGAGATTCTGGAATTGTTCTGGAATTGTTTCCAATCTCTTAATGATAGTTCTATGTTTAGTCACATGACTGGGAAGGAGGAAGTGCAGCCTTCGAGTGGAGAAATCAGCAACGTTCCAAACTGCTGGACAATTGACTTTCCATTAGGAAGTGTTGGGCATATTGTTTTAGGACTTTTTTTTTTTCTTTGCTGGCTGTGGCTGGATTGGCTGCATTTTTCAACTTGAATTTTATTTTGCTGGTTTCTCCGCCACACCAATTCTGGCCCATTTGTTTTCAGATTTCCAGGAGTTATCCTGACCAAAGACAGATATTGAAAGAAATGTCCTTCTGGGTTCGGCTCCAAGTGGGGAAAAAGACACTGGAGACATGGAGGCTGCTTGGAAAGATGGTTTAATGGTGGACAGGACCACATGGCTTGAGTCCTGAACAGAAAAGATGATCACATGCTTCAATGTTGGGGAGAAGAAGAGAAGGAAGGGCTGAGATGCTGAGTCCCTAGTTTTATGCCCTCTCTGGCCTTTGATCTTGATCTTATATTCTGATTGGTTGTCAGACTCCCATGGGGCCGTGCAGGGGCAACTTCCTAGGCTGTGTTTTGAATCCAGGTTTGGTTGAGTTCTCAGATGCCATGTGGCCAGTTGGGTAAAGGGCCCATATTATCATGCCTTAATCCCATCACTCTGGAGCTGAAGGGGAGAACTCTTTATTATGTAAAGGGACTGGCTTGGGTTTCTTAATGGCCCATTGACAAAGTGGGTGGGGGCAAGAAGCTGCAGAGAGCTATTCTGTCTTTAAAATGTTTCTCCCTTTTCCAGAGAAATATTCTGCCTTTTCAATATTTCCTAGGATATTTCATTTTTCTGGGAGAGGGCTGGGTGATAACTTCCTACACAGGTATATAGAATCCCAAGCCCCTTTAGATTTAGACTAACTTTATTGTCACTTTGAATGTACACTGATCGGTATACATTAAAATGAAATTTCATTGCATACAGCTCTCAAAGGGGTTTTCACCTCCAATGTGCACTTCATAAATGTGACAAAATAAATAAATACATACATACATTCTGTTGAAAGAAATGTCCATCTGGGTTGGATTTCAAGTGAGGAGAAAGAGACTGGAAACATGGAGACTGCTTGGAAAGATGGTTTAATGGTGGACAGGACCACGTGGGTTTTTGGGGTCCTGGGCAAAAATGAGCACATGGGTGGGAGAGGGAGAGAGATTTATACCCTCGGTTGGGCTTTGAACTTGCTTCCTGTTCCTATGGCAAGAAATGTATCCTGACTGGTTGTCAGACTCCCATGGGGCCATGCAGGGTAACTTTGTAGGTTGTCTTGAGTCCCAGGCTTGGTTGAATCTTGCTGGGTGATGTAATCTTCCCACATGCCATGTGGTGAGATGGGTAGAGAACTAATCCTATTATGTCCTAAGGCTGGGGGCTGCTTTTCAAAAGCGTGTATCTCCTTTTCTCATCCAGGGAGGTATAATATTCTGCCTTTTTAATATTTCCTAGAATATTTTATTCTTCTACGACAGTGATGGCGAACCTTTTTTTACAGTGTGCCAGAATTGCATGTGCGGGCACTACTGCCCCCCCCCGTGTGCCCACTCAATTCCCTCCCCAACTGTGCATGCGCATGTGACCCCCGTGCATGCGCATGTGACCCCTGTGCATGCGCATGTGACCCCGTGCATGCGCATGTGACCCTGTGCATGTGCACATGACCACGTGCATACGCACATGACCATGCGCACGCGACCCCGTGCATGCGCATACACCCTCTTCCCCAGGCTCCGGAGGCTTTCCTGAAGCCTGTGGAGTGCAGAAAAGGCCTCCCCTGCCCCCCTAGAGGCCCTCTGGAAGTCAGAAATGGATCATTTCTGAACTTCCAGTTGGCCCGTTGGTGCCGTTTTTTGCCTTCTCCAGCCTTCGGAGGGTTTCCTGAAGCCATTTCTGGCTTCTGGAGGGCCTCTGGGAGGCTGGGGGAGGCTGTTTTTGCTTCAGGAGACGGTGGTTGACAGTGGATGCTTTAAGAAGGTTATTTTCCTCCTAAAACCCACAGGCATTGATTGACTTAGTTATTTATTAGATTTACACAATATTCTACATTTTTTCTGGGAAGTCAAGCTCAATGTGATTTGTATAGAGATCCCTCATTATTTTATCCTTCCACAACCACCTGTGAGATGAATTGAACAAGGGTTAATCAGTGAGTTTCATGTAGAAATGTATGGCTCTTCCATTCTAGTCCAACATCTTGATTCCAACATCCCTAGTTCTACTTTACAAAGAGTACAGTATTAATAAATACGCTTGAAAATAATGTTAATTCAAGAACAGAACTTACTTTTATTTGTCTAATGGCAAAATAGTAGTTTCTTATAAATTTTATTTCAATCAGTAGATGGCAGAATAGTCAAGTTTTGATATCTGCTCTATAGCTCAACAAAGAACAATTTAATAGTAACAATATTTCAGATTTTTGGATACATGTTTAACTTAATAGCCACTGATAACCAGGCAGCTAAATAAATGGATTTTTTTTTAAAAAAATAAAGGAAGTAATATTATCCTGCCGTATATTTGTATGTGTGATTGTGTGGTTTTGGGTGTGTAAAGTTGCATTTGTGAAAGAAATGAATTTGAAGGGAAGATATACGCTGCATTCAATTTTGAGGCTTAGTTTCCAGCTTTGTATGGATTTATATAACAGCAATGAGAAGATATTGTAGATTTCCAATGGTTCTGACATACAGTATCTTCACTGCCCAGTTTTAAAGTAGGAAAGAAATAGCAGTGGAGACTCTGCTATTGATTTGGAAGCAACCATTTCATGGATATACCTGAACGTCTTCAAGCCACTGCTGATCACTGAACTATAAAGGAATGGATAGACTTCATGTATCCAGTGTGGGAAAATGTCTGAAAAGCATTGCGGGTTGCAGCAGACACGTACAAGAGACACGCCGACAAGAAACACAGTCCACAACCAACGTTTTGGGTCGGGGATAAGGTATTTTTATCTACCAAGTATATACGCCTTAAAGTGCCCTGCCGTAAGCTGGGCCCCATGTTCATAGGTCCATTCCCAATTGTCAGAGTAATTAATCCGGTTACGGTAGAATTAAAGCTGTCTCCCATGTTGGGGAAAACCCACCCGGTGTTTCACAGCAGTTAACTCAAACCGGTGACCACCACTGGGCTGCGTAATCTTCCAACACCACCGTTTCTGGTGCAGGTTGATGGTGAACGCCATTATGAAATAGAACAGATAGTAGGTTCCCGTCACCATCATGGCACTTTACAGTATTTAGTAGTTTGGAAGGGATACCCATTTACAGACGCATCGTGGGTGAGGTCATCTGAGCCTGATCTCCCGGTTCCATCGTCGATACTCTGATAAACCTATAGAGGATACTGCTAATAGCGCTTTTTGTCTTCCAGAATCCTCTCCACTGGTGGGGGGTGGCATGTCAATGCTCAGGCTGCCATCCAGGGGGAACCTGTCCATCACTATGCCTGCTTGGCCATGCTTACATGCCACTAACGCTGCCATGTTGATGTTGCCTCTCTGATATCGATTGAGCCTGTAGCTGCATGTGGCTCTTCTACTCGGGTGCAACTACCTACTCTGATGTAACTCTTTTGCTCAGATGTGACTAACCAGGAAAGACGCTATGATGAGTGGGGGTGTGGCTGAGGGTGTGGGTCATGGTGATTGGTGATGGTGGGTGGGTGTCATCTGGGTGGAGTTGTTTTCTCTAGCAGCTTTAAAAATGTGATTTTTTTTCTCAAGGATCACTTCGATGATTCCAGAGTTGGGGAATAAACATCAAATTCTACTCTCTCCTGGATAGTCTTTGATATAAAGCAGCAATTCCCAAACTTTCTGGCTCTGTGGCCTGGCAACAGCAGTTGGGGGAGGGACACACAACCAAATCCTGCGCATATGCAAATAGAGCAGGGGTGTCAAACTCAAGGCTGAACCCGCCCTGCGGGTTGCTTAGATCTGGACCATAGGGCCACTCTGGAAATAGCGGACTGGACTGATGTTCCTCTGCCAGAGAAAACGGAGCTCGGGAGGGCCACGATGGCCTCCTGCAGCCCTCTGTTTTCACTGGCAGAAGGCTGCAGAAGGATCCCCCCACCCCTGCCTGGGCCACCATAGGTGCCCCTGACACGAATGTCATTTACCTGGCCATGCCCACCTTGACCATACCCCACCACATCAAACACAACCCTGATGTGACCCTCAATGAAATCGAGTTTGACACCCCTGAAATAGAGTCTTGCACACACGTCTGTCACTTGTTTGGCCCAGTTCCCAGTGGGCTGCAGATCAGTACTAGTCCATGGACTGGAGGTTGGGGTCCTTTGATATAAAGGACATGGTTCTGTTCATAATTTGCTTACTGACCATTTGTGCAGCAACTATTCAAAGTTATGACAGTGCTGAAAAAAATAACCATTGCCTTTATGGCCCATTTATGACCATTGCAGTGTTCCCTCAGTCATGTGATCACCATTGTAGTCAGTATGCCTTGTCCTGTGCCTGACCTGTGGTTTTTTTTACAGAGCAGAAAGATTGCAGAGAGATTTCAAGAGAGCAAGCTGTTCGCTCTCCTAAACTTTGAAAACAGTCTGGGTTGGAAACGATGGCTGAGCTATGCAAACACTGTACAGTACTCTTTTGAAATTTTTTCTTCAATCTCTTTCTGTGGGGAGAAGGGCAAATTTCCCCATTTTGAGAGCCTTGTATGCCTATAAATACCTGTAAATAAGAGCTTGAATTTCAAACCTTGGAGAGACACAGAATCTAGGTTTCATGTTCAGGGCCACATTCCCCCTCCCCAAGAGTATGTCTCTATTGAATCAAGGCCTGTGCCAAAGTCTATAGAAGTTGTAAACAATTAACTCCTTAATTGTATTTTTCTATACGATAACGTACAATGAATCAGTTGTTAACAGTAGACTAGTGAGGTCTCAAACCGGATTGTTCTTTTACTAATAAACTCTTTTCAATTGCCTAGTCTTGAATATTAGGCAAAAGATATATGACATCAGTCAGACTAGAGGTGGATTCCGGCTACTGCCACTGCCGGTTCGCTCAGGGATGTGCCATGCATGTGCTTTGCACATGCTTGATGTGCGCTATGTGTGCATGCACAGTATTGAAAAAATGCTTCTGTGCATGCGCAGAAGCAAAAAACAAGATGGCGGTGCTTAACTCTTAAAAGGCGAAACATTGCTTATGCACAGGAGGCCCCTAGTTCTCTGGCCTCCTCCTATGGTTAACACTAAGCACTGTTCCAAGTCACTGTGACTTGGAATCTGGCAGCAACTACCTTGGCTTTAATTATTTTAAAAAAATTCTTTAAAATTCTTTCCTTTTCCTCATGACTGGTGAGGCCACGCCTCCCCTGCCTCTAGTGACTGCATGTCCCTGTTCAGAGTATATTTGGCATTTTTGTCCACCTATCGAGTCCTTCCCAAGGACCTGGGATAAGAAGATGTAGATGTTTGATGGTGTTACAGATATTGTCACAGGATGTAAGCTGTTCCAATAAAGTTCGTATTAACTGTGACCTATTGGGAAAAGCCTCTTCAGTTCAAATGTTCTTAATTCTGCTCCCCAATTTTTCATAGACTATAAGAACAGAATCAACACCTTTCTCAGGCGAAGTAGCTATGACTGAATGAATGAAGTAAAGACTACCAATCATCGGAGTTATGGGATCCAAGTTCTGAGTCTCCATAAAAAGTTAGAGAACTGGTGGATGGGTCACTATTCTCTTTTACATAGGTGTCACAGGAAAGAAAGCCATTGTAATCACAATACAAATATAACCTAAGGTCCGGGGTGGGGTGCTACAGGTTCGCCCGGGTTCGGGAGTACCTGTAGTTAACATTATGGTTGGTTCGGAAAAAACTCCAAGTCCCACCCCTGACTGGCTCCTCCCACCCCACTCTCCCTGTCCCTCCCAGGAGTCTCCATGTCACCCGTTTTGGATGTGAGGTAAGTGCAGGGCCCGCACGGAGGGAAAAATAGGCCACCCAGAAGTTCTGGAAGGCCAGAAATGGGCCTGTTTCTAGCCTCCAGAGGGTCTCCGGAGCCTGGGGAAGGCAGTTTTTGCTTTTCTAGAGGCTTGAGGAAAGCCTCCGGAGCAGTGGTGAAATTTTTTTACTACCTGTTCTGTGGCCGTGACTTGGTGGGCATGGCAGGGGAAGGATACTTCAAAATCCCCATTCCCTCCCCATTCCTGGGGGAAGGGTACTGTAACATCTCCATTCCCATCCCACTCTGGGACCAGCCAGAGGTGGTATTTATCAGTTCTCCTGACTACTCAAAATTTCCGCTACTGGTTTTCCAGAACCTGTCAGAATCTGCTGAATTTCACCCCTGCTCCGGAGCCGGGGCAAAAATGGTTCACTATGGTGCAGGAGGCTGACTAGGCCACGCCCACCATGGCCACACCCACCCAGCAACCGGGCAGAGACCATTGCTGAAATTTTTGAAGCCCAGTCCTGCCTAAAGTATGCTTGCTTTACTCTTCTGATAAATAAAGGGATAAACAAAGCTTTGATCTTTGCCCTTCTTAAGTTTGCAAGTTACCTTTGTATACTAGGGTGCACAGCAGTAAATCTTTTCGGGTTCCTTAAAGACCATAAGTATAATAAAAAATAAGAGTCATTGTGTTATATTGTTGGCATTAATATCATCTTGTAAGGATGGTCCCATCCATACAATATTATAATAACCTAAGCTGATAATTACCTTAGGAATTGTCGGAATGATCTCAGTCAGATTTTTTTTCTAAATTCACCAATATATCAAAAGAATAATCAATAGATATTTTTTGGGTGATATAAATATTCAACATTATGATCTCAGGAGGTTTTTTTTTAAATTTAACAGCTAAGAAATCAGGTGAATTAACATTAAGATTCTAGGCTCTTCGGATCTAGTTCTTCTTTGATCAATATGGTCATTGTCCAGCCTTTCTCTTTTATTTTCCATGCCTTGGTAGCCCAAGTCCTAAAACCACACATGAAAACATATTCTCTAGTTACAAGACTCCTATAATGAAATAATCCAAAGTTTGGCAGAAATCCAAATAGGTTTTTGTCACATAATTTGTTCTTTTGGCCGGTAGAGAGTAAGGGAGGTGACTTTGACAGAAATACACAAAAACTGTTATATAAGCAAACAGGGCTGAAACATTCTTGAAATCCTGGGAAGCGAGATAATATTCAGAAGCTTCTATTTCCTCTGGTTGGTTGGGATGTGTGTGACTGTAGTATACACCTATGGTAATATAATTCTTTTTTTCCTTTCATATTAACCCAAAGGCATTCAAGGAGGCTTTTATCCTTGATTTTATACATTTTTGTAGAGAAGTAGTGATTTCTTACATATAATGCAACTCCATTTCCTCTTTTTTAGGTCTTTTTCTTTTAAACATTTTCTATCCTTCTAGCAATACATTCCATTCATGACTAGGCAACTATGATATATCATGCCTAGGATACTACTAGGACCTCAAATTCACCTTGTTTGTTCATCACACTCTGAGCACTAGTGTATAGGTGTAAGGTTAGAGGAAAGGTTATGTAGAGGCATACGCAGCAAACTGCCATAATTTCAGTAACTGGTTACCTCAACCTATGATCTCACCTAATTAGTAGCACCAGGCAGTACCGGGAACCATCTGGATATGTGAGACTCTACCCTGGGTGGGATATTCTTAGAGACTGACAAGGGGAATAAGAGGGAATAAGCCAATAACGATGCTGTTGCTATCTATGCTCTTGCTTTGCTTGTTGAAACTGTATAAAAAGAATAAACTCTGCGAAAGGCAGACAGACATTTTGGATGAACCCTGCCAGGATTTTTTCCTGAGTCCTTCATCTGGCGCCAAAGTGGGACACCGCAGGAAGCAACAGCCATCTGGAGCCCAAAGTGGGACACCCTCCGCGGGAAGCAACAGCCACCATACTTACCTTCATCTGGAATAGACCCCAAGGTGCATCTTCGTCCTTTAGGACCCCTCAGAGGTAAGTATGGGTTGCAATCTGTCTCACCCACAGCAACAACATGTACAGGAACTTCAATTCCTGTTACAGAAGTCAGGTGTTACAGCATCTGAGGCAGACATAAGGAAGCTGGTTGGGGAGATAGGGAAACATTGTCCCTGGTATCCGGAGCACGGGACACTTTGTTTACGAGATTGGGCAAAGATAGGGCATACTTTACAACTTGAACCCCTGGCTCCAGTAAATATATTACATCTATGGTCTCAATGCCGTCAAAACAGTGGAAAAATTTGGCTCTGATGTTTTAGCAGGACAACAATTGACTCCAAAACCTCCACCTGATTACGATCAAGTAAAAATTATTCCCCCGAAATCATCTTCAATTGGACTTTCAGCTCTTCATGGAGAGGTTAACTCTTCTGCTTCTCTTCGGTCATTGTACACCCCCATGAGGCAAATTTTAGAGGAACAAATAGCAAAAGATGGGGGGAGATATAGAAGATATGTTGCCTGTTTGCTCACTAATTTGATTCCACAAGATCATGAAGTAATTGATATAAAGGATTTCTTTTCTCTGTTCACCTCTGCTCCGCTGGTCAGGAAAAGTTTGCCTTCACTGTGCCAATAGTAAACCATTCAGAACCTAATAAACGTTCTCACTGGAATGTTTTGCCATGGAAGGTTAAACAGTTCTATGTTGTGTCAGCTTTACGTTGCTTCGGCATTACATTCTTTTCGCAAGCGGCATTCATTGGCTTTGGTATATGGATGATATTTTAATTGGAGCCCCAAAGATACCACCTAATTGGCTTTTAGAAATACAAAATGATTTAAGTGTCTTATGTCTTGCAGATTGCTCTGGAAAAAATACAACTGCATGAAATGTTACAATCTTTTCCTGCTCTGGTTTTTCCTTGCTTAAACTTACACAAAGGTATTTTGCTGATTGATTTACAGCAGTTGCTGGGGACCCTTAAATGGGTTCGTCCGTATTTTTCTCTGCCGACACATTTACTTAGTCCCTTATTTGATTTATTCACCAAAGGAAAACAGCCTGGCGATTTCATTGTGGTTCCTTTTGCAGCCCTTGCCGCAGTTGAGAAAATTAATGACGTTTTGAGCATTCAGTTTGTAGATCGTATTTCTCATAGAGACTATCAGTTAACTCTTTTGATGCTTCCTACTAGTAAGCTGCCTACAGCTGAATTAATAACTTTAGGATGCACTCGAGCTTGTCACAGAAATGGGACCGATTTAATTAATATTGTTCTTCCTATTCTGAAATCTGATTTTCAATTTTATTTTCAGAATAACTTACCTACTCAGTGTGCTTTAACTGACTATGTGGGCTGTGTTGCATACCATTTGCCTAAAGATCCTTGGCTTGCCTGCTTAATGACTTCCACTTTCCCTGTTCATCCATTGCTTTCGTCTTCTCCCCATTCGCAAGCTTTTACTTTTTTCAGATGGAGGTTGAATAAGAGGAGTGATTGCTTACAAGGATTTTCATGATAATACCTGAAAGTTCTCCTATACTGCAATATACTCATCCCCGTAGCGTTCTGAATTAGCTGCTGCTATTTTAGCTTTCGAAACTTTTTCTCAACAGCCTTTTAACTTAATTTCTGACTCTCATTATGTGTGTCAACTTATTTTTAATGTTCCATTCTTACATCACACCCAGGATTGACCCTAATCTCATGGCTTTGTTTTTAACTTTGCAGCAGCTACTATAAGACCAAAATCATTTATACATTGTTTCTCACATACGCAGTCACTCGTCTCTTCCTGGACCTCTTTCTGAAGGTAACAGTTACATAGATTCAGCTGTGCATGTTTTACCTACGTTGTTTTCAGATCCGTTCTTAAGTCACTCTTTTTTCCATCAAAATGCCAGGGGGCTGGCACAAGCTTGCCATATTCCAACCAGGCTAAGCAGATTGTTTCATCCTGTCCCCAATGTTCTGGGGCATCCCCCTCGGGGAATATGGAAGTAAATCCCTGTAGTTTTGCCTCTAATCAACTATGGCAAATGGATGTCACACATGTTCCCTCTTTGGCTCCCTGGAAGTATATTCATTTATCTATTGATACCTGTCCAGCGGTGCTTTGGGCCACACCTCAAAGAGGGGAAACAGCTAATCATGTCATTTCTCATCTTTTTTCAGCCATTACTGCCTTGGGCAAACCCTCTTCTTTAAAAACTGATAACGGACCAGCCTATTCTTCATCGGCCTTTTTGCAATTTTGTACAAATTGGAACATAGTTCTAACTCATGGGCTACCCTACAATTCCACAGGTCAAGCCATCGTGGAATGCGCTAATGTGTCCTGTAAGGACTGTCTTCACAAACAAATAAAAAAGGAGGGCTCTTGGGTACCCAATTTGTCGTGGGTAACACATTAGGTTAAAAAAAGTATTATTTACCTTAAATTAATTGAATGTCTCTATTCAAAATTTGACCCCTCTAGTATATTATTGGGCATTACCAGACAAAACATGGTTAGGGCCAGTCCCTTTGATTACTTGGGAACAAGGATATGCTGCTGTTCTTGCTCCTACAGAGCCGCTGTGGATTCCAGCACGTTGTGTCCGCCCATTTAAGGATGTCGTGGCACCAGTCCCCGAATCTGATTCCAGAAATGGCCAAGGTGACTCTACAGATGGCGCAGCAGCCAATACGATCTTGTCAGATCAGCCGTCCAGTGACGTGGGGAGATGTGAAAACCCTGACCACCAAACACAGGAAGTGCTACAACAGCAACAAGTGGAGCAAACGCCCGAGAACTTTTGTTTATCATCATTTGTTTATGTTTGATTGTTAATTGCTGCCCTCTAGTGACAGCAGCTGTCATCTCACCCAAACACTCGCTTGAACAGAGAATGAAGCAAAACCTATAAGTGTAGCTAGCTAACATCACACAAAATGATGTCTTTTGCTTATCTGAATTGTATGATATGGAAAATTTGCTTTCTATAAGCTTGATCCGTTTCCTTCCCTTTGCAATATATTTATATCACAGCTTTTTGCCCTAAACCCCCTTCCACATTACCTCAGGGCCAGGTATATACCCTGTATAAGCAATTGCAAGGATGTTTCTCTCCTGATTATGATCCTTTTACTAACCCCTCTTACAAAATAGAAAAGAGTGAGATGTAGGGATAGAGGAAAGGTTACGTAGAGGCATGCGCAGCAAACTGCCATGATCTCAGGAACTGGTTACCTCAACCTATGATCTCACCTAATTAGTAGCACCAGGCAGTACTGGGAACCATCTGGATATGGGAGACTCTATCCTGGGTGGGATGTTCTTAGAGATTGACAAGGGGAATAAGAAGGAATAAGCCAGTGGTGGGTTCCGGATTCCGTTCCAACCAGTACAGTTGGAACGGCCCCGGAGTTATCCACATGCACGCGTGCATGCGGTCTAGCATCAAATGATGCTTCCGCAAGCCTCCGCGACACTCCAGATGCTCCCTGGAGCATCGTGCAGGCGCCGTACGCGCTGTGCGTATGCTTGGAAGCACCAAAAGCATAAAGCAGAGGTAAGGAGCGCAGGCGGGTGGGCGGGCCCTCCGGAGCACTGTACCGGAATGGTACCCAGTGCTCTAGGCGGGATCTGGTACGCCCGTACCGGGGCATACCGCCTGCAACCCACCACTGGAATAAGCCAATAACAATGCGGTTGCTATCTATGCTCTTTCTTTGCTTATTGAAACTGTATAAAAAGAATAAACTCTGCAAAAGGCAGACAGACATTTTGGACGAACCCTGCCATGATTTATTCCTGAGTCCTTCATATGGGCATCTGAGTCCTTTATGGCTGATCATGAGTTTACTTCCCACAACTACTACTTCATATCTTGAGTTTTGCTTCCTTCTACCCCACTCTACCTCCTTATTTGATTGGTTGTCTTGGGGTTTATGCTTTGGATTAGGTCCTAAAGATTGGCCACCCTCCTTTTCCAATTTTAGTTTGAAGCCCTCTGGATAAGCCAAATCAGGCAGATTTTCCTGGCTCTCTCATGAGTGTGCCCAATAAACATATGCAACCTTTTTCCTTCTAGGAACTTCTAGCATCATCTTGTGATACCATCAGAGAGGGGTTGCATTGCAAAGTGCATCCTTTTTTTTGTCAGTCTGACCCGCTTTCCCTTTGCTGCAGATTCTAGTATCTTGACAACCTCTATTAATTTTACTCATCTTTCTTATAACAATTCTTGCATTTCTTCATAAACATTTCTTCTTCTTCTTCTTCTTCTTCTTCTTCTTCTTCTTCTTCTTCTTCTTCTTCTTCTTCTTCTTCTTCTTCTTCTTCTTCTTCTTCTCCTTCTTCTCCTTCTCCTTCTCCTTCTCCTCTTCCTTCTCCTTCTCCGTCTCCTTCCTCCTCCTCCTCCTCCTCTTCTTCTTCATCTCCTCCCTCCTCCTCCTCCCCCTCCTCCTCCTCCTCCTCCTCCTCCTCCTCCTCCTCCTCCTCCTCCTCCTCCTCCTCCTCCTCCTCCTCCTCCTCCTCTTCTTCTTCTTCTTCTTCTTCTTCTTCTTCTTCTTCTTCTTCTTCTTCTTCTTCTTCTTCTTCTTCTTCTTCTACAGTGTGCCATGTCTTCTTCACCAGATGCAGGCCTTACTTTCCATCATTCAAACTGAAAGAATTTTTGTTTGTTTGAAATACAACAAAACTGGAATCAGTGTATATTGATGCATGAATCAACATCAGTGCAGGAACTCACCATATGAGTTCAAATCCACATTGTACATTTTATCCTGCAACATCTGCTTCATTTATACTAATTGCAAATTGGTTGCAAGTATTTGGCTAAATTGCAACTATCTCATTAAAAAAGAGGGTTTTCTTTCCCCCTTGGGTTTTGCTTTCCAAGATTAGTGCTCATTATGTACAAAACTAAGCAGACTGAAAATTTCCCATATTTAGCTCTTTTTCAGCTCCTGTTAACTCTTTAAATGTGCATGTATTTTCCTTATATATGATGTAAGTAGGAAGACAGTTATCTATTTTAGAGTTTATTTTGAGCATTTTTGTTATTTTTAATAAGTGACATATTGCCACAGAGCCAATTTGGAACTAATTTGAAAAGTTCTCTTTGCTATTATTTACTTTTTAAATTGGCTTTTGAGTAGGAATTTTACCTTCAAAACATAGAAGCAACAAGAAAAATACTTGTTTGCAAAGTGCAGTGGAATAATTAGCCTCAGTACCTTCTAAATGTATGAGAAGTTTTAGAAATTTTGGTGAAAAGATTTCATATTGTCTCTCAATCATCGCAGCGTCTGGCATGTGGAATAGCCTGTCTGTAGAAAGCCTATCAACCACAATCCTCCTGGCCTTCCAGAAGTCTCTAAAAACCCAAGTTTTTAAGTCTGTGATTTGAAAATCATGATAGCTTCACTTCTTTATTACATTTATTGCAATATGCATTTATTACACTTGTTTATACTTGTATTTTATCATTCTGCATTGTGAATTATCTAGAGCTGTGATGGCGAACCTATGGCACACATGCCACAGGTAGCACGCAGCACCCTCTCTGTGGGCATGCAAGCCATCGCCCTAGTTCAGTTCCACCATGCATGTGTATGGCCTCCTGCTGGGCAGCTGGTCATTGGGTCTCTGCTGCACATTTGTGGGGTCAGAAGTCAGAAATGCAAAACCCTGAATCTTTAGGGGTGGTAGAATCATAGAACTGGAAAGACCTGTTTAGATTATGGTGTCCAATCCCTGTTCTGTACCCCAAAATTGGATCCAAACATTGGATACAGATACTGGTGGGTTTCAAAATTTTTTAGAATCTCTTCTGTAGGTGTGGCCTGCTTTGTGGGAGTGGCTTGCTGGCCATGTGACTGAGTGGGAGTGGCTTGGCAGCCATGTGACTGGGTGGGCATGGCCAACTTGTAAAATGTGGTGAAACCCCAGGGGTGTTCAAACTTGACACCTTAAGACTTTAAGGTTTAGATAGGACTTTTAGAGGTGGGTGGGGTGATTGGTGAGCCAGCCAATCAGTGAGTGGTGGGCGGGGCAAGCGTAGTGCAGACTGGTGGGGGGAGGGAGCTGGAACCAGTTCTAAATGGCACGGTAGATTTGTGAAACCTCTTCTATAGAAGAGGTTAGAACTGGCAGGAACCCACCCCTGGATACAGATGACTTCTGCTTGAATATATCTAGTAAAAAGGAGCTCAGCCACTCTCTGAGTGATTGGTTCCACTGCCAAACTGTGCTTACCAATACAATTTCTTCCTATAGCTTGCAGTTAGCATTCCAAGACTTGCTATCTAAGATTATAGATCAGAGTTTTATTTTGCTAAACTAAGCAATTCCACCCTTGCTTTCTTATTCATGGGAGCCCTTCTGAAACTGCTGGCCTCGATGTAGACATTCCTGTTACATGGGGGATCTGATCATTGCAGAATAAAATGGAACTTAGATTTTCTGTAATTTAGAAACGATTCTAAAATGACAAAGACTGGAGTTTGTGGGCTTTTGTTATCAGTAGGATGTTTCTGCAATTTAATTTTTGGCTAGTTTTGTCTTAGTCTTTCTCCCATAAAGCAAACATCCCATTAATTCATGATCATAGTCACCATGCCTGTTAACCTTTAAGTTTAGGAAGATAAAGCCTGCTATTATTTTATTAGTCGTTATATGATAATAAACCAATCAGCAGAAAAACTCAATATAGGCTATAGCCCTTAACCATGATTTATGTACATATTTCATGAAATACAGAACATAAAGATTACCTGTTGCCTAGGAAAATATTTACATAGGTTTATCTGGTCCTTTTGTGGCTGGTCTGATTCAGCCTTGAATCAGTTGTCACTGGATGCAAAGGAAACGACGTAGATCAACGTATGCATGGAAAATTACTGAATAAAAGTATTATTTCCACTAATCCTATGAGGAAGCCAAATTGTAATAATGCAGATACATATATGAAACACCATGGTTTTAAAACTGTTTTCAAGGTTCCCCAATTTTTCATCTATGCTGAAGTCATCAAAATGGGGTTTGACTTGTTAACATTCCACATTAAATATATATTTAACATCAGGCTGCTGTTTGTTTTATTTTCTCCAAAGGATGCTTTTGTAATGTCCTTGGCAGATCCAAAATCAGTTTTGATACTCTCCAGGAATTTTTGTTTAAAGAAACCCTTAAGAACAAACTTTACTTTTTTTCCCTATTGACCATCTTGCCCGTGCTTTTTCTTGAATTTTGAGGAAGATAGAATTATATTAGATAACATTTTCATAATGAGGACAAAATGCCAAGCAATCAACAAGTCATAATGAGGTGCCCAGCATGTAGAACTTTAATTGTTTCAGTGGGAGGGAAAAATCAGTGAAAATGATGACAGAAAAGACCTTCAGCAAATGTTTTCACACAAAGGCAAGACAGAAACAAAACTGGAAAGTTCTATCCTACATTATTCTATAGCTCCATATACGCACAATGAACACACTAGAGCTTCCTCCTTTTTCCTTGAGATTTGGCCTGAATGTACCGAATATGAATACATTGAATATAATTTTTTCTAGTGTTTCTCAGCCTTGGCAACTTCAACTGCCAGCATAGCCACATATCTTAATATTGCCAAGGTTGAGAATCACTGTTCTCATTGCTACAGCACCATCATACCTTTGACCATGACACTGAATCAACTCTAAGCCTTTGTTCTCAGCACAGGCAAGGATGTAATTCTCCAATCCTGTGTTAGCAGCATCAACAATTGTATGAAACCCTAGAAATTTTCAATGCAGTTTTATCTTTTATCATTTGTCTTCACAATAATTGACCCTTGTACCATGGCAACAGTTCTAAAGATCCGACTCCTGTTTCAATATGTCCCTCATGGAGTGTATCATTATAGTGCAAAGCTGGGCTTTCTTAATTTCCACAGATTTTTTTTTCCTGGACATATTTGGCAAGGATGGCAATTGTTTTATTCTGGACGACTGGGATCAAATATTTGACAAACTGAAGCAGTCCTTTCATAACAGGCTCATAAAAAGTTGACGTCTCCCAAATGCACCTAGTGAGCTAGAAGAGATAAATAGACCACTGCTGTAGTAAATATTACATTAGCCATTTTTCCTTGCCTAATTCATTTTTCACTGACTTCATCAATTCCCCTGGTGACAGACGATACATGATTCAATATGGCCCTGTCAGCATTCACATGCCTGCAGCTTTTATATGCTTTTTCCATTTTCGAATCCCTTTTATTTGAGCAGTCTTAGGAGTTTGTTTCTTAGGGTTCCCAAATAACCAGCACTGCATACATTTATTGCTATGTACAGTTTAGAAAATGATTAATAATAATAGAGCCATTGAATTGGCAACTCCAGTTCATTTTTTGCTACCTGCTAAGAAATCTTAACACCAAAATAACTCCATCTTCCTTGGTAGCTTTGAGGTCTAAGAAAGCTACCTGGTGCTCTGCACAGGCCTTAGGCAAATATACATCTTTTCACATTGGCCTCTGTTTATACTGATAAGGTAATTAGGTCTATCTCTTATATATGTTCCAGCAAAGATCTTTCTGCGTGTGGTCCAGCTGATAACTGTACTGCTCCCTGATTCATCCACAGCTTCCGTTTCCATTTAGCAAGGACACCAGCAGTAGTTTCTGATCCCTTTTATATCCCTACAGTGGCTTCTGTTTTCAGCCACATTGGCTGCTGTGCTGTCCCCATAATTGACATCTGTTTCCATTCCCCTGACTCTAGAATGATCACTAGTGGTAGCTTCAGTGCCTGTGTTCTTTCCCTTTTAGGTTTCCGAGTACCATTCAAATGAAGTTAGTGTGACACAGGGATGTATTACTTTCAACCCATCTACATAATTAATGTTTAGCATAAGTGGTATACAGATAGTCCTCAACTTACAATCATTCATTTAATGACCGTTCGAAGTTACAATGGCACTGAAAAAGTGACTTATGACTGTTTTTCACGCTAACAACCATTGCAGCATCCCCATGGTCAGGTGATCAAAATTCAGATGCTTGGCAACTGGTTCAGATTTGTGACATTGCAGTAGCCTGGGGTCATGTGTGATCACTTTTTGAGACCTCCTGACAAAGGAAGTCCATGGGAAATCCACTTTACAATCATGTTACTAACTTAGCAACTGCAGTGATTCACTTCATAATTGCAGCAGGAAGGGTCATATAATGGGGCAAAACTCACTTTACAACTGTCTCACTTAGCAATAAGTTGAAGACAATCTGTGATTGTAAAAGCCATGGGCATCCAAACATTAATGAAGTATGTGTTGCAGTTGGGATGCAAGCTCCATCCCTTATGCCGTTATGCTCAATGTCCTGATGCCAACATGAAAGGGCAGAATGTGTCTTGTGATATTACAGTGCACCGCATTATCCTGAGTAGCTGCAGATGTTTGTGATAGGACATGGGGTGGGTTCCAGCTGCTGCCACTGCTGGTTCTCTCAGGGATGTGCCATGCATGCGCACAAGCTTGATGCATGCTATGCGCACTATACACACATGTGCAGTAGTAAAAATTGCTTCTGCGCATGCGCATGCATAGTGCCAGCACAACATCACATTTTTAACTGGTTGTTTGATGATTAAAAACTAAGCATGCAAGCCAGGGGTGGGTTCCAGCTTCTTCTACTGCCGGCTCGCTCAGGGATGCTCTTCAGGTACACGCATGCTCAATGCACACATGTGCAGCAGTAACAAATTGCTTCTGTGCATGCACAGGAGTAGAAAACAAGATGGTGGCACCTACGGTGCTGCCAATAGAACCAGTTCGGGGGCGTGGCAGGCTGAGTTACTACCTACCCACCTCTGGATAGGACCCAATCTTATGTGCCAATATCAGGGGAATGGTCTCTGCAAAGCATCACTTTTATTTATTTATTTATTTTTCAAATGTAAATTGTTAGCTGACTATTAAAAGTGCCTCAACAGGAATTTTGGCTAGCCGTTCCCCCTTCACTCTCCATTGTCAACCCCTATCACCTGTTTCTTCCTGATTTCCCTCATTAATATGGATAAATGTTTCTTCTTTTCAAGACACAATATGTATATAACCAAATCACTAAGTTAAGATTTAGGGGTTGCATTTAACAACAAAGTCAGTTCAGGTGCATGGGGCTTGCATGCTTAAAAGTATTTTAGGGAGGAATAACAGTAGCAATGGTTGGGGGTAGGGCAGCACTGGCAGGGTTGGAAAAGGCTAGATAATCACAAGGGAGCAGTAAGGAATGAAAAAGTCCTTCACCTCTTTGTTGCTGCAAGGAAGAAGGATCAATGGTCAACCTATTTTTCCAAAGTGTTAGGAATATAATTCTAACAGTTGGGTTGGCAATATATAAATCATGTAACAATGTTGTAACTGTTTCTTTAAATCATACTGTAAAATGTGATTGCTTGCTGTTTTCCTCAATCGGCCATAAGAGGGAGCCAGAATGACTGTTAACTCTGTGTTTGTTAGATGCTGGGCTGATCTGATCTGAGTGTTTTGGAAGCTGACTGTTAGAAAGTGCCGTGAGCTATTGTAAGTTTTGCAACTGCTAGAAAACTTTGAGTACCGGACTGTTTGTATGATTATGGACTATGTTATTTGGATTATACCTTAACTGAAAGACATTGATGACTGACTGTCTTATCCGTGTATGACTTGGACTGTTTGATGGACTCCGATACCTCTATTTCCACGAAAGTAAAAGCCTATTTAAACTGCAGTGTCTCTGTATACTGGTTTGTGTGTTCTCCAACACAACTCTCACAACGCTTCGCTGAACGTACTCTCCCAACGGGGAGCTTACCTAACACAAAGTACCAGAAGGCAAGACAAGAAACAATGGGTAGAAACTAATCAAGGAGAGAAGCGATCTAGAACTAAGGAGAAATTTCCTGACAGTGAGAACAATAAACCAGTGAATGCACCCTAACCCTAACCCTAACCCTAACCCTAACCCTAACCCTAACCCTAACCCTAACCCTAACCCTAACCCTAACCAGGCTTGCCTTCAGAAGTTGTGGGTGCTCTATTACTGGAGGTTTTCAAGAAGATATTGGACAACTATTTGGCCAGAATTGTACAGGGTCTCCTGCCTGAGGAGGGGGGTTGGACTACAAGACCTCTAAGGTCTCTTCCAATTCAGTCAATCTGACTGATACCAATTTCCACTATTCATTTTTTCTGTGGTGACCCGCTGCCTTTCACCTCTTTTGCGCGTCCTTTTATAATTTTCAGATTTTCCCACATCCCACTCATCTTGAACTCTTTTCTCCTCAGACTTTCTTGCCACAAAATCCTATGTGTCAGCACATTTTTTTTAAAAAAGCCCAGTTATACCTATGGTTCTGCTTAGTTTAGTTTTCCTTAAAATTCAGAACTCTGGCATTGTATGATCATTTCCCCACAGTGTTCCTGCTATCTGCACTTCCATACACTATAACAGTGATGGCTAAGCTTTTTATCGCTGCGTGCTGAAAGCGTGCACGCGCATGCACCCATAATGCAATGTGTGTGTGATTCCCCACATGTGCGTCCCACCTCCCGGGAATGTGGTGCTCCCTCTGCACTAACGCACATGCACGCATGACCCCCTGTGCTCCCCTACCCTCTGCGCATGCGTGAACAACCCCCCACATGCACATGCATCTCCCGCATGTGCCCTGCCTCCTGTGCATGCCCTGCAGAAATCTGAAAACCATACGGCTGGTGGGAGGCATGTGCTCCTGCGTGGTGGAGCTGAGCTGGGGTGACAGCTCGCATTCCCGCAGAGAGGACTCTGCGTGCCATAGGTTTGCCATTACGGTGCTATAATAGCAATGGTTTACTCTCCAGTGCCTTCCTCCATTCTTTAAAGAAGAAAATTGTCAGCAAGACAAGCGATGAATTCCTTGGAAGGACCAAGCTTGGCAGAGTTTGTTTTTAAAACAGATGTCTGGATAATTAAAATCTCCCATCACTATGACCTCATGCTTCTTCGGAGTATCTGCAGTTTGTTTTTGAAAGCATCAGCCATATTGTCTTCTTGAGTGGGCAGGCAATAACAGATAACCAAGAACATCATAAGTGCTATTAGTTTCTCTACTTTGGATTGCTTTTATCAAAAATGGATCATTGCAACATACAGTGCAATTCCTTCCTAATTTTTATTACTTCAGTTCCTTTTCAACATATTGTGATTGCCAACTGCTATATTCCCGTTTTAGGACTCATCCCTGCTATTATACCTATTAAGTCTTATTTGTCTTCCTATGCTAAATGTTCAAACTTGTATTATTATTTTTCCATAAAATAATATGTCTTTCAATCAAGCTTGGCAGTTGATAACTTCCCGGATATATATCAATTTATTTTTATTGGTAGCAATATGAACATGGTTTGCTGTGGCCTTATTCCAGTATGTTTTTTCAACAATGTATAGACAATGAAAGCCATAAACTTTATGAGCCAATTTACATTTTGTTTTTCCCCCCATCATTACAGCAACAGTTCTACTTTTATCTATAGCCCACATCTTTATCTGGTGTCTTTACTTCAGAGTGTTCATCGCTAAACCTCAGGGGATTCAGCTTAAAGCCCTCATAATCCACTAAGGCTTGGCCAAAACATTTTTTTAACCAATTCTGTGAGGTAGAATATAATTCATTCCAACAATTCAGGCCACAATTCTAGGAATCTCTTCCATCAGTACCTTTTACAGAAGCCAACTAAGACACCCGTAGAACCATGAGACTCAGCACAATTCAGCACAATTCTGCAAATATTTAAAGTATTTCTAAATGCATTTGAATATTCTGCTCTTAGCTCGCATTAAAAGTCAAGGACTATAAATGCCCATTAACTGTTTTCTAATAAGAAAATGTATCAAATTAACAATCAGCTTTATGCAATCAGGTGCCAGCATAACATCACATTTTTAACTGGTTGTTTGATGATTAAAAACTAAGCATGTAAGCTATATAGCAACGAAGACTCTGGTTTCTTAAGAAAGGCTTCTGTTTGTTTGCTTTTAACTTGAGAAAAAAATCCTTCATGCCTATAATATGCCTGGAGTCTGTGATTAGGGTGGCATATCAATGGATGAAAATAAACAATTTTCAAAGTTCTATTGTTTCTGCCTCCTGAGAAATTTATTTTGTCTTTATTTATTTATTTTATTTCCCCATAACATTCCTGTCTCCCAATCAGCTAAGACAGAAATTTTAGGAAATGAGCACTAATCTTTCCTTCACTAAAGTTAACACAAGATATTTTATTATTTCAAGCTGAAAATCCAATTGCTGTTTCCCCCAAATCATTGGCTTGCATTACCTAATGATAAATTATGGGGAGCAATCCTATGCTTCCCAGGAGACATCTGAAATCTAACAGGCAGGAAAAAAACCCCCAAATATACAGGTACAGTATAGCTGGTACCTGGCTCAATAATAGTAATTGTGAGTCGGATCTTGGAGTCCTAGTGGACAATCCCTTAAAAATGAACCAATAATGTGCTGCAGCTGCCACAACAGCCAACACAGTCCTAGGCTGCATTTTAACAGAGGGATAGAATCCGGGGTGGTATTCACTTACCTTCTCTACCGGTTCGCAAATGTGAGCACCTGCGCACACTTCCATCGCTCACACATGTCACGTCCATGCATGTGCTTAACCTTCCGCATGCATGTGCTTTGGCCTAAAAAAGGACCTAAATGGGATAGAGCCCGGGCGGGTGGGCAGAGCCACCTTTAAATTCTGCTACTGGTTCAGGTGAATTGGTCCGAACTGGCAGAATACCACCTCTGGATGAAATCAAGATCACATAACGTGTTAATACCACTTTATAATGCCTTGGTAAGGCCACACTTGGAATACTGCATGGAGTTTTGGTCACCACGATGTAAAAAAAGATGTGGAGACTCTAGAAAGAGTGCGGAGAAGAGCAACAAAGATGATCAGGGGACTGGAGGCTAAAACATTGCTGGAATTGGGTATCTCCAGTTTAATGAAAAGACTGGGGCTGACATGATAGCAGTGTTCCAATATTTAAGGGGCTGCCAGAAAAAAGAGGGGGCAACCTATTCTCCAAAGCACCTGCAGGCAGGACAGAAAGCCATGGATGAACACTAATCAAGGAGAGAAGCAACTTAGAAATAAAGAGAAATTTCCAGACAGTTAGAACTACTAATCATTGGAACGACTTGCCTCCAGAAGCTATAGGGGCTCCAATACTGGAAGTTTTTAAGAAGAAATTGGGCAACCATTTTTTTTTTTTGAAATGGTATAGGATTTCTTGCCTAAGCAGGGGGTCGGATTAGGAGACCTTCAAGGTCCCTTCCAATTCTCTTATTCTGTTATCCTGTGTCAATGTCTTTCCAGTGAAGCAGGAGATAAGGCTGTGCCCCAGAGGGGAACATCGACATCAATTCCTTTGTCATACATTTGCCTTTTTTTTAATGGTAAGTTTTTCTCCCAAAATGATAGAACTCAGATGATCAATGTCAAGCGATTGAAGACTGAACT
This sequence comes from Thamnophis sirtalis, assembly GCF_051295495.1. Taxonomy (NCBI): domain Eukaryota; kingdom Metazoa; phylum Chordata; class Lepidosauria; order Squamata; family Natricidae; genus Thamnophis; species Thamnophis sirtalis. The sequence continues at coordinate 65,882,601 of NW_028261383.1, forward strand.
ATCAAGGAGAACTCCATACCACCAGCAACACTGACAGGACAAGCTACTGTATATATAGAGCAAATCCCACTCTCTTTTAGCATGGAAGAGTTAGTTGTCTAGTTAGGTAATGAAACATCTGCAAGCAAACAGCAAAATGCAAAAGACTCACACAATGCAGTATTAAATTGTGGGATGTACTATCATTGATTCCATGATGGCCATCAATTTATATTGTTTTTATCGGGGTTCAAAAGAACTGGAATATTCTGGCATCAGACTAATATTAGGAAATACTAGTGCATGGAATATTGTCTTTATATGACCTGTTTTTCCTTACCAAGGAGAACACAGAAGTAGATATTCAGAGGAACATTTCGAAGTTTCAATCTTATCTGAAATTTGTCCATTTTAAGAAGGCCGATGCTTTGGATACTTGCGTCATATAATAGTACAACAGTGACCACCAGAATGCCAATGTATAATAATTGCATTAATCTGAAATATTTTGAAAATTCCCCAAATTAATGTTTAAGGTGGGAGATACTAGGGTTTGTTAAAGAAAAAAAATATAGCACAGATATTACTTGCACTTTAAAATATCTCCAAGAGAGGGCAGAATTCAATGTTTAAAAATATGTAGAAGAAGAAATCATTTCAGTGTTTCTTGTCATTTGCAAATCCTTCTCCTTAGCCATGCATTGTTGCAAGTATGCACAAGTAATATGGGTTTCCCAACTGCATTCATCTTTCTTTCTACAAGAATTTGTGTTGTGTCAAAAGGGCATTTGCATTCACTAAGGCTGAAAAAAAAATGCTCTGAACATGAAAAACTGAGAAAAATGTAATGAAGCATCCAGATTTAACCAGCTGCATAAAAATAATGCCAAATGATAGCTTCTTCTGATGAATGCGGCTCATTAAGTTTGCATCACTCTAAGATATATTTTGTGTCTGACTTTCGTTAGCAGAGAAATAAATTCATTCAACCTATATAACTTCAGTATTTTGGACTTTTCATTAAGACAGGAAAGCCTCCCCGCTCCCCATCCCTGAAGGTAGCCTCTATTACCCATCCTTGGATATCAGGCATTTGATTTCTAAATCCACTCCTGTGTCAGGGTTCCAAATAACATCCCAAATTAAATCAGAATCCGAGGCAAAGTATTGCTCAAAGTTCCACTTTATTAAGAGAGCCATGTGAAAACTTCCTGGTTTTCCCCACCCAGTTGAAAGTTCAAGATCCTGCCCTCACACCCACAAGTCCATCACATGGCCCAACCTTCTACTGCCATGCTGGCAGTTCCACCCATCCAATTCCGGTCAGGTGCAAAGGTGCAGAGACAAAAGATGACCTTGGACTCTAGAAAGGAATTTTATTTTGACATCATCACATTCTACTCCTTACTATTCCACCTCCCAATTTCCCACTAATGAAACAGCATAGCAGAATAGAATATTAGTGTGGCAGGCCAGAGATCCCAAAAGGAACCAGCTGCAGGCCTGACATTCTGTAGCCATCTGTCTAAAACGGCCTTTTCCCCTCAAGCCTCTTGAACCCCCCCACAAAAAAAAACCAGTGGTAGATTCACCAATCATTCCCTTTAACTTCCTCTGCAGTAAATTGTTAGCACTACTCTGACTTTGTTAAGGAGGCCAAGCAGAGACAGGCTATGTTTACACACACACTTCATGACACCTTTGAAGTGGAAGACAACATGTTAAAATGGGTGTTAAAACATGCCCTGACTAAACATTTCTATTGAGTCTTATCCATTTAATTTCTGTTTTTTTTAAATCATAGCTATTCTTTGGTCTTTTGAAAACCACTTGATACAAATAATGTCTGTTTCACACTAATATTGACTAATTCCAAGGCTGTATTTTAATGATTACATATTCACATTGAGAATAACTATATGAAATGCATGATTCATATCCAGAATCAAATTCAGAATGCATTTTAATTTATGCTGTTTTACATCATTGGAAGCCATAAAAGACCAGATTAGGGACAGATTGCCATGGGGAAAATCTAACTAGTCCTAAAGCTCAGAAGACTAAATCTCTGGTCAAAGTGACCAACCCAAATTGGATCTTGCAACATTATTCTGGAACATGTATATTTGCCTTTATTCATAAAAATCTATCTATGCCAGGGGTATCAAACTCAATTTCATTGAGGGCTGCATCAGAATTGTGTTTGACCTTGGGGTAGGCATGGCCAGAGTGGGCTTGGCCAGCTCAACATAACTCATGCTGGGGGCACCTCTGATGACCAAGTGCTAAGGCAGGACCTCCTTCCTCCCTCCCTCCCTCCCTTCCTTCCTTCCTTCCGCCCTCCCTCCCACCCTCCCTCCCACCCTCCCTCCCTCCCCCTTTTCTTTTTCCTTTCCTCTTCATTCTCCTTTCTTCTTCCTTCCCCTTTCCTTCTTTTTCCTTCCTTGCTCTCTTCCCATCTTCTCTCTTTCCCTTTCTCCTTTCCCGTCCCTTCTTGCATTCTCAAATGCAAAAGGTGAAACATTTCTCCTTTTGTTTTGTTTTTAGTTTGCTCTGCTAGCCCTCTGCCAGCAACACTGGTTGCTGGCAGAGGGCTGGTTGCTGAAGGTTTGAGCAGAAGTTTGGAAAAGACTTAAGAAGCAGAACAGTATCTGAGACCAGTTGAAGAAAAAGGGCCACTTTGGTAGAAAATTTACCTTTGAACAGATTTTCAAGGAAAATCAAAAAAGAACACAGGAGGATAACTATTAACTTTAGAAAGAAGGAATGCTAGCTAGTATAACTACCCTTCTTTATTTCTAAATAGGAAGAGGGATAGACCATAGCTATAACAATGTTCATACATAGCCAAAACTCTAGTGTCATGATGGCAAACCTATGGCACGCATGCCACAGGTGGCACACGGAGTCATATTTGCTGGCACACTGATTTTCAGCCTTCCGGAGGGTTGGGGGAGGCCGTTTTCACTCTCCCCAGGCTTCAGGAAAGCCTTCGGAGGTGGGGAGGGCAAAAAATGGCTAAAATGGACCAAATGGAAGTTCAGAAAGATCTGTTTCCGGCTTACAGAGGGCTTCCGGGGAAGGCCATTTTCACCTTCCCCAGGCTTCAGGTAAGCTTCAGGAGTCTGGGGAGGAGTTGTGCGCACATGCACACAGGGAGGGTCATGCACACATGTGCAGGTGGGTGGGGTGGATTGAATTGGTGTGGGCATGCGTGCGTGCAGACAATTTTGGCACGCCATAAGAAAAAGGTGCGACATCATTGCTCTAGGGTATGGAGCTGGAAACCACGGGGGCTGCATGCAACCCCCCCTCTAGACCCCATTTTCAGCCATGACAGTCTCCTGCAGCCCTCTGTTGGCTCCATTTTTGCTAGCAGAGACACCGCGGGCCCGTCCTTTGTTCTTTCCAGGGTAGCCTCGCGGGCCAGATCTAAGCAACCCATGGGCCAATTTGACACCCCTGATCTATGTGGTCACTATGAGTTGATACCAACTTAATGGCACTTAATCAGTCAATGCTTCTTTTAAAGGTAAAGCCTTCAAAGGAAGCTTGCATTACAAGATGCTAAATGTGACTAAACTCAGCCTTAAAAGTAAAATACCCCAGATTATAAAATACTAGTTTGAACTAAATGCCAAATAAAAATCAGAGTAAAATTAGAGAGAAAGCTACAGTAAAGGAATGGGGATTTAGCAAGTGTGCAGGGTTTGGGGTCCAATAAATTTCCACTTGTACAACATTGCATTTTTTAACATTCCAAAATCTTATTTCAACTTTATTTGGACTTTTAACTCATCTGTAACTTTTCAAAATCCAGGTTTTAATCATCCTTTTGCTGCTTATTAAAAGCATTAAGTCCTTAAATATGTATTTAAAACTTATTTCACCAAGGATTGAAGGAAACAGACCCAGTGCTGTAAAATCAATCAATCCAAAGGTTCCTAATAGCTGACAAACAGCTAACAAACAATAATCAAGGAGAGAGCCAACTTAAAAATAAAAAGAAATTTCCTGATGGTTAGAACAATTAATCAATGGAATGACTTGCCTCCAGAAGCTGTGGTTGCTCCAAACACTGGAAGTTTTCAAGAAGAGAATGGTTAATTTCCTATAGGGGGTTGGATTAGAAGACCTCCAAGGTTCCTTGCAACTCTGTTATTTTGATCAGAAAAAGAAGTATGTGAACCCAGTGTCCTTTTTGAAGGCACTGATCATGGTTTGAAGGCATTGACCATGGTCTGATCAAGATAGCTATCTCCCAGAGCTCTAAACCCACTGGAGACTCCTGTCTTATGGTCTTCTCACAAGGACCATCTATATCAAGTCCTCTCCTTATCTAGAGAGGAATTATTGAAAGTCAGTCTAGTGACCTGCTCTTCATTCTGCATGGTTGTTGGCTCTCCTTTTAAGATATGCATTTTGATGTCATATTCATACCAATAACATTTGCAATGAAAACATGGGAGAAAATAGCATTTAGACTTATATACCACTTCACGGTGCTTTACAGCCCCCTCTAAGCGGTTTACAGAGTTAGCACATTGCTCCCAACAATCTGGATCCTCCTACACTTTAATGGTGGGTTTGATTTAGAATTTCAATATAGTGTAAAAGTAGGTGACTACATTAAGGGAAATAAAGGAGGTGCAGAGATGAAAAGTTAACTTAATTTCTAAATCTAATTAATTACTTAGATGTGATAATATCTGCCTGGCCTTTTTGTAACCAATTCAAATCTTTGAAAAAATCCTACAATTTGTGATGCAGGAAATAGATTATTGTTCTTCATTAAAAGGAATAGAAAATGCAGAAAATGATACCCATGTACAATATGCAAATTAAGCCTCTAAATCTTGGTGCTTTGCAAGCATTTCTACTTTTGTCTTTTTTTTAAAAAATAAATGTTTTTCTTAATAATATGTTATTTTAAATCCATTTTAGATTTGGTTTGAAATTAGTAATCAGAGTAATTTTAGCAAGAAAAACTTGGCAAATGCTGTGTAGCTTTCTTATTTTGGCTGCTGTCATTGGCTTTTATTCACAATTTTCAATTTCCAAAAATTAAATAGATATGTTTTTTTCCCAAATATATAGAATGAGGGAAGAGTCATATTAAGTAATAATTGAATTCTCTTTTCTTTTATTCCTCAAAGTAGAGAGATAATCAGGTTTTGCTCCAGATTGGGAATAACATACTAGGGTATAGGCCCATTGAATAAAGAATAAAGAAAGCTATATTTCGTCTTCTGTCAGTTCAGAAAGCTTGGTTGAATTAGATAACCTTAATTAGAAATATATAAGGACACTAGTCTTCCAGGCTATTCCTTTCCAATGGACAAAGGAGCTTTGTTAGATGTATAAAAAAAAGACAGAAAGGGAGATAAAGATATTGAGTGGTGGCCTTCAGAATGGTTGCTGGCTTCAAAACAAGAAAGTAAATTTATGTGTTTAATGACATGATGGGACCACAACTGTATTGAGATATGTGACAGGGCATTGTGTTGCTAACTTGTGGCTCAAGCTAGACCACTTTCCTCCGTGATAGTTTTCTTTGCTAATCATTTGCACCCAACTAAAGTATCTTTTTAATAAAAGAGACAAGCAGCAATGTGTTGCAACAAAAGCCTTACTCCATCTTTTAAGAAAAATCACTTTCCTATTTTCAAGTGAAATCAATGTGACTGAAATATCAACGGAACTCAACTGCACAGAAAATCTATATCATTTATTTAGGAAATGTGAATGCCATCCCCTTCATTAATTACTCTAGATTACTTACACAGTCTATAATAAAATAATAATAATGGAGCAAAAATGCCACATCCATTCTAAACATCTGCATATCCAGCCACCCTTACCAACAACCCAGGAAAAATAGAGAAAATTGAAAGAATCAAGTTGCCTTATGGAAATAACACCAAAAGTTTGGATTAAGGAGATCACTATAAATACCCGGGCATCCTTCAAACTGAACATACCAAGCACAATGAATTCAAGAGGTAGGTTAGTAGTGAATACATCATGAGAGTGAAGAAGACATTTTAAAGTTGAACTCAATGGAGGAAATACAATCAAGGTAATGAACACCTGGGCAATTTTAGTCATAGGATACACAGCTGGAATATCAGGCAGGGCTCAAGCAGTATTGGGATATCCTAGTTAGGAAGAGCAGAAAAGTAATGGCAACAAATCATGCCCTTCATCCACATAGCAATGTTGACAGACTCTATTTACCAAGAAGTTTAGATGGGCATGAACTGTTGCAAGTACACCAGACAGCTGAAGAAGAAGAAAAGGCATTGGAAGAATATCTGAAAGTCAGTTAAGAAGATGCACTGAAGTTACATACCATGAAGGCTTACTGAATACCAGAGACCAAATTGGCCTACAAGAAAGATAAAATTAAGGATAGAAAATGAATACAGAATAAGTTGAGTTGGAAGTGACCTTGGAGGTCTTCTAGTCCAGCCTCCTGCTGAAGCAGGAGACCTTATAGCATGCCTGACAAAGGCAAACCTTTGCCAGAGACCTGGCAATGCAAAGTATGGCCAGTACATAAAAATACTAGCAGGCAGAGCAGGTAACAACAAGACCTGGCAATGGATATATGAGTATGTACTCACATTTGAGAACCGGTAGGGAAGGTAAGTGAATATCACCCCTGATAACAACGCTCCGTGTGCCTTTGGCATTTAGTCATGCCAGCCACATGACCACAGAGAAGTGTTCGGACAGTGCTGGCTCTTCGGCTTAGAAATGGAGATGAGCACCGCCCCCTAGAGCCGGAAATAACTAGCATGCATGTGCAGGGAACCTTTACCTTTACCTTAAACTGCAAGTAGTCCTCACTTAACAACATTAACTAGTGGAATTAATTAATTCTACTAGTTAGTTTCATCTTGCAATTACATCTTGCTTAAAAGTGGAAACCTAAGCAACATGTAATCGCAAGTTGAAAAACTCAACTGTGCCCAATGTCTATGGAGATTCTCAGGCATACATGTTATGGTTGTTCCAAAAGTGCTTTTTCAAAGAAGCTTCTTGGATGAGATGTGAAATGTCTTCAAGGAAAACAAAGGAAAACAAAGGAAGTCCAGTTGCCCTTTGAAAAAGCACCATTGGGACAACTGTGCCTAGCTGCAATCATTAAACAACAGTCCTGGTTACTGGTATTAAACAAGATTCACACAGATTGTTAAGCAAGGATTTCATGTTACTATAATTTCTGAATTCCTGCCAGTTTCTACATTGACTTTGCCTTGATTATGATTATTTGACTGTGGGACAGTGTAATGGTGTAAAATCAAATTGGGCACTGAGCACTTTAATCACAATCAGGTGATTATGGGGATGCTGAAAGAGATGTAAGGACTGGTAGCAACTATCACTCATTCAGTGCCATCATAGTTTGAATGGTCGTGGACAAGTGGTCATTAAATGAGGACCACTTGTAATCTCTCAGGATCGCGCTTCCATCCCAGTGGGAGCTTCATGTATTGCAAAGCTTCCTTTAAATGATACTAGGAACTGGTGTTTTGTTTTGCTTTTTTCTAGTTTAAAAATCTTTAAAAAGTAACTGGGAGCAAAGGAAAGTGCTTGGGGATTATCCCACACTCACGAATGTTGAGTTATTGCTTGCATCAAACTTCTGAAACTGATTTGAGTTTTTATGGTGGCTACATAAATATGAATATGGACACAGTGGCTCAGTGGCTAAGACGCTGAGCTTGTCGATCAGAAAGGTCGGTAGTTTGGCAGTTCGAATCCATAGCACTGCATAACGGAGTGAGCTTCCATTACTTATCCCAGCTTCTGCCAACCTAGCAGTTCGAGAGCACATAAAAATTCAAGTAGAAAAATAGGGACCACCTTTGGTGGGAAGGTAACAGCGTTCCGTGTGCTTTCGATGTTTAGTTATGCTGGCCACATGACCACGGAAACATCTTCAGACAACGATGGCTTTTTGGCTTTGAAATGGAGATGAGCACCACCCCCCAGAGTTGGCAATGACTAGCACATATATGTGAAGGGAACCTTTACCTTTATATAAACATGATGAATAAATAAATAAAATCTGTCCAGGGCAGTGTGTATCTCAAAACAAACCTGAGTGCTGATTGCCCCTCAAATTCTTCACAGATGTAAGATAGATCTTCTTAATAAGAGCTCTTCTGTCCAGTAACTGTTCTTCTTTCCTTAAAAGATTCCAATATATTTTATCTGAATTTGTTGGCCAGAACTCTGCGGACAGATTATTGAGTTGACAATACTGTCATTTTGCCAGTATTATTGCTGTGGTACATATACTGTTCCCATTCATGTTCTGCTAGTCTTGTTCTTCCCTTTTCTCCACCAGCATTTCAGTAATCTCTGTTACTTTCTCTCTTGGACTCCATGTTACACAAAGTACTATAATTCTCTGGATCACTGAATAAGAAGTGGCTACTCAGATGCAATCTTATTCAAGGGTGATATTACTGCCATATTTTAGGATTCACTAAAGCCTCAACAGGATTGCCCATCATAGGCTTGGAAAAAAATCCCAAGTACCTTTTAGAGGGGCCATTAGGGATCTGAACAGAACAAATGGATAGGTGCATCATCCTTGCAGAATTTGGTAACAACAATGAACTGCATAGCAATTAAAGTACCATATTTTTCGGAGCATAAGACACACTGGAGTATAAGACGCAGCAAGGTTTTGAAGAGGAAAATTTTTAAAAACAGTTTTTTCACTCTGCAAACCTCCCCCAAACAGCCCGTTTTTCATGAAAATGGGGCTGTTTTCTTTCCCCAAAAGGGCATGAATAGCCCTTTGGAAGTTTATGGAGTGCTGCTGGGGGCTGGGGGGCAAAAATGGGTTGGTTTTTTGCTCATTTCTGCCATCCCCAGCCCCCGGGAGCTCTCTGAAAGCCTTCTACAGGCTCTGCATGGACATTTTGGTGAAGGGGTGGGGTTTTGGGAGGCAAAAAATGCTGTATTCAGTGAATAAGATGCACACAGATTTTTAGCCTCTTTTTTGAAGGAAAAAGGTGCGTCTTATACTCCAAAAATACAATAAGTATCTACCACTTTCAGGCCACATCATATCTGCTCCAAGTGGGAAAGAGGATTTCACATGGGAACCCCCCCCCACATATGAGTTGGGTCTCTGAAGACCTAGGACAAGTCTGTAATGTGGAGAATATGAACTCATGAAATGCTTCTGCTTCACGGAAGTAAGTTGATGAGATTTTTACCAGGAATTTTTTTATTGTATCTGAGACAATATAATTGTGTGTGTGTGTGTGTGTGTGTGTGTGTGAGAGAGAGAGAGAGAGAGAGAGAGAGAGAGAAAGAGAGAGAGAGAGTGTGAGGGGAGGAGGAAAGAGGGGGAGGGAGAGGAGGAGAGGGATGAAAGGGAGGGCAGGGGCAGGGGGAAAGAGGAGGAGGGGGAGAGGGAAAGGGAGAGAGTGTGTGAGAGAGAGAGATGGAGAGAATATGAATTAGAATAGTCTGAATCTTCAAATATGTAGGCAGTTCCGGTTCTTATTTCAATGAAAAAATAAGCATTTTCTAAAGAAACAATTCCTGCAAAACAAGATGTCATAAGAATTTAGCAAACAAGAATTTTCTATACTTCAGTGTTCTGCTTCATGCTGAGTACTTTGAAGCCATCTAAATTAGCTTAGAAAAAGCTGTTGTTATACACACTTGGACACTGATTGCAACTATTATCTTAAGAGATTCATTTGTCATTTGAAGAAAAATTGTTACTCTTTAAAAAAGAAGGTCCTATTTTAAGTTGGTATACTTTTTCCGATAGCTTCACAAGAGCTTTATCAGGATATGACTAACAGAATCATCTTCTACTTCTTTTTGAAGGAAAGAAAACTGAAAAGAAATGTTTAAAAAAGCAAATTTCATTCATCTTAAAAACAAAAAACCAGATTGTGGTACAGTTTGCAGTCATTTTGATCCATATTTCTAAATGAATGGTGGTAAGAAGAAAGCAAGATTATCCAAGGATAAAGTATTCTATAGAATACTTTTCTACTTGCCAATCTCTCTTTCTCATGTTGCATATGCATATTTGTTTCCTTAAGTTTCTCCTCACAGCACAATAGTGGGGTGGGGAGGGGAGGGGAGGTGGAGCCATGGAGACATAGTTTAGTTCAAATCAGGAAGTGTACATTATCAGAGGCATTTCCACTCTGTTAGAAATGCAACAAATGATGTCTATCAAAGACCTGTCCAAAGTGCTGAACTGCTGCTTTTGGATTGCAGGCTATGCCTTAGAAAGAAAACCTAGTACATAATAGTCTGCCTATCCTTTGGGATGCTACTCATCTTATTTATTTATAAAATATGGACTTTAATAGCTGCATTTCAATGAATCTGCTGTTTTGGAACATGAACACACCATACATTTGGTTCCACTAGCCCAAATTCTATTACATTTTGTAACTTCATCCATGCAAAAACTTATCAACCAGCTCCTCCCTTCCTTTCTTCCTCTCTCCCTCCCCCTTCCCTCCTTCCCTCCTCTCTCCTCATTCCCTCCCTCCTTCCTTCATTCCTTCCTTAATTCCTCCCTCCCACCAACCTTCCATAGGATTGTCACTTAACTTATATTAATGCACACATAAAACACATAATTGGCATGCATGTACATCAGAATTCGTTACTGGATTAATGGAATTAATATGATTGAAATAACTATTATGATTTGCCCGAGCAGCTTACAATGTCATGTTGAAATCAAACCAAATCATAGCAATAACAAAGAACTATTGTATAAAATATATCATTTGCTTGTAATGTTAAAACCTGATATTAATTTCTAATAAAGCTTCCTAAAACAAGTTAAACGAGGACCTTTGATTAATAACTGAGACTTTATGTTTGCATTCTTCCCCCCCCCCAACCTTTTATACAGAGGAATTAAAACTTTGGCACTATGTGACTATTTTTCACATTTCCTCCATTCAATGGTTTTCCTTAAAAACAATAAAAAAAAAATCGGAGTTGCTCCAAAACAGAGAATTGGAAGAAATTTGGGTCTTTTCACAATTCTTGAAGGCACCCCATACTCTATTTTACACAACACACACTCAGGCACACACAGACACACACAGACACACACACACACACACACACACAGACACACACACAGACACCCTTATAAGGGTGGGGTTTGGGACTTGCCCGGCTTGCGCTGAGCGGAGGGAGAGAAGAGAGATGCCCGGAAGGAAGGAAGGAAGAGGAGGCGGTGGCGGCGGCTCCCGCGGGAGGTCCAGCTCGCACCCGGCCTCTCTTCCAAGGAAGCTCGCTGCCGCCCCTGGCGGAGAGTCGCTCCGCCCCGGCGTCCAAGCAGCTGCTCGGGAATTCTGGGAATGTTGAGTCAAGGACTGGCAAGCCTGCGAGCCGGGCTGGGAAGGCAGCCTGGCACTGAGGGGCTGACTGGCGAGGGCAGGGACTGCTGAAGCCTTTTGCTGACTGTCGCAGGTTTTCGCCTCGCCTCGCCTCCCTTCGCCTCGGACCTGTTCGTCGCCTCCTCGCGCCTCCTCCTCGCCACGGGCTGCCAGCGAGGATGAGAGCGTAGAAGCCCCGCCGAGGAAGGCGCCAGGCGGACGCAATGATTTGAAAGGTGAGGATCCTAATATGGCCATTATGGATTTGTATGCATCAGTTTAGCCGCGCGCACGGGGCGCGCGGGCACACGCGCCGCGCGCCACAGACAAGCACACACACACAGACACACACACACACGCTCATGTGTTTGGGTGTAGAAAGCATTCGGGGATCGGCAAGGGCGGGGAACCGGGTGGAAAGTGGAAAGAGATGCGGGTGGTAAATGTGACCAGGCGCCCGCCGCTGTCCAGGATTGTGGTGCTGAACGCCTCTCCCATAGAGAATAGCCGGCCAGAGGCGTTTGGCCGTTTCCTTTAGAAATCAGATTCCAGAGAGCCTGGGCGAGCGAGCGATTCGGCATTAATATCACTGTTAAAGGGGTCTTGGCTCGACTTTAGAAGAACCGAAAACGCCTCGCTCTGTAACAGTTACGAGATGCGCTAAGCTTGGGGATTTTATCAAATTGGGGGTGGGGGTGGGGAGAAGAGGCTGCCTTCTCTTTCGCGCGCCCCCTCCTCGCGCTTTAGATTTGGAGGAGGGAAAAAAAACCAGACTGTGTGTATTAGCAGCTATATAAAGACAAAGGCACGCGGGGATTTCCCCCATTTCTTTTTTTGGGGGGGAATGAAAGATGGTTTTAGGCAGCGGAAGAGAAGATGTAACCTGTGTCGAGTGGTGCTGCATCGTGGCTCGTTGAGTTGTGAATTTTGCGCGTGGATGCCTCAGCCTAGTTCGCCTCAAGATGTGTGTAGTAAATACCGCGATGGAGGAAGCGGGTCCTGGTTTCCTGAGTAGCAGAGACTGATTTCTAGGCGGCTACCTGCGAAAGCTAGAATGAACCGAAGGGAATCGACTCCCTACGCTACGAGCTGACATTTCCCGTTTGACGGACAAGCCCAAGGGCCACTTGCATTGGCAGGAACGAGCGCTTTGCGTTGAGCCCGGCCAACCCGTGCAGGCCGGAGGAGGGCAAATCCCTTTGTCGGGGTTAGTTTCCTGGTTGACTTTTTAAATCACTGGTATCGCATACCGTTGGTTGAGCGCTTTTCTTCTCGGCAGTGAAATAAAGCCAGAAGGGAGTTTTCTGCACTTAGCATTAAACCTCCAGAAAAAAAAAACCAGGCCCTTTCCCAGGCCTCTGCCAGAGGTTGAGGCTCCTGATAAAGAGCAGCTACTGTGTTCTTCTTTCCGGGTGCAGGTCAGAGTATATTTTAATGCTCAACAAATAAAGGAAGGTGACAATGCCCTGGGGAGATTCTGCTTGATTTTTCTATTCCCTAATAGAAAAATATTTATTTTGAAGGCAGGAGAAAATCATGTCAGGGCCGCTCTACAGTAGAGGCATGGCAAGAGCTGGACACAGATCCAGCTTTCTTAAATTTGGTTGCCCTGTATTTCCAGCTTGGGGGGGGGCTTTTACTTCTCTGTCATACTTTCCTGATCTTAAGGAGCATATGTGGAAGGTTTTAAGCTTTTCCCTGTGACTACCCTTCCTCCCCCAACCCCTTCTTGCATCTTGCTGCATGCCACTTTTGCCCCTCCCCGCTTTATTTAGGAAGAAGGGATTTTCTCCCTCCCATTTACCCGTGAATGGAGTAGGGTAGTTGTAAAAGATGGATCAGAGAAGGATCTTGATGACATCTTGATGTACTCCATTTGGAACAGAGATTGTATCTGCCAAGATGTGCAACAGAATCCTGGCCTTTGGCAAATCTCCTTTTAAATATGCACGCTTGCCTGCCAGGAACTGACCCGAGAGTTTGGAAAACGGTGACGGTTTCAAACCTAAAAATGTATGACCTAGAAAGAGTCAATTCAGATGGTTTTTTAAGATGATAAAACTATTCATTGCACTTGTGATAGATATATCAGATGCTTTCTGAACAAAATATAATGGAAGTCATATTTGCATCTACTGCAAACTGACTGCTTTGATAGCATTAACATCTACCACATCTATATCTCACTTCCAAAAAAGGCTTTTACACATATTGTACTGAAATAAAATTGTTTTGACTCTCCAGATTACACTAAAGATTGGCTGCATGCATTTGGAGGTTGCTTCAGGCACCTAAAGATAAAGCTTGAAGTTTACACAAAATATGTGAGCGAACTCTTATGACTAATATCAGTGTTCTCTTCCTTCAATACCTGTATCTTTGTTTCTCTAGGAGATAAGCTAGTTACCCCTAATTGAAGCATTTGTTGGAGTTATAAACAATTTTTCCACATTTGTTTTCTGATCTAGGGTAGCAATGACCAACATTTTAAATTTCTTCAGCAGCTCCATATCTATTATTTCTGCTTTACGCAATCTTCAAAATCTCAGCTTTCCTTGGTCATTATCTATATATTTGTAGTAATATAGTTTCTTTATTTGCTGACACTCCCTCCTCTTGTTTCTTTTTCCTTTAGTCTAATAGTTTTATAAACAAATGCTTGATCATGTTGCCATGAAATTTCAGAGCTGTCACCCATTCACATACATGCAATGACTTTCCTAAGTTCTAGTCCTTTATTTCTAATTGTTCAGACCTTTTCTACCTGACATTTCATTGTTGTTTCATCTACTCCTTTCTGGCTCCTTTACCTCCTTTTTCTGCTGTTTCATGTTCTGCTCTGCTGCTTGCTCTACCCAGCACTGTTTTGGTTCTCTGGCTTTTGTTCCTGATTCAGATCTCTCCTCAAACTTAACTTCCATATAGGTTTTCCTGAAACTATTGTCTTCCTTGCATTTCCATCCTATTCTTTTATTGGAAAGGGACCTTATTTCTCTTTCAAAGCATGTATGTGCAGTTGGAATGCTGGCTTTTAGATGAGCATGGCTTCTGCCCTCCATGGGAAGGAGCCAAGGTATTTGAGGGACTGCCCTACTCCCATTATTTCTACTGTTCCATTAAATCAGACAGAAGGAGGCATTCTCTGGATCCCAATTGATTAAGGCTTGTCATCCAGCGAAACTCAGACAGCCTGCCTTTTTGGTAGCTGTGTCTTCTCTCTAGGATAAGCATACCACCCAAGGTTCTGCTGGCACTGACTCTGTTCATCTTTTGGAAAGCCTTGAAGACCTGGCTTTTTTCCCAGGCATGGGGGCAACGTGAATGAGTGTGTTCCATTGAAATTTCTTATAAAACATCACATGCAGGAGAGGAAATAAAGTTGGAGATGATGTTTCAAAGAATTCTCCAATGGCAATGCCCTCCCATTTCTTTGGGAGCTAAACCTACTTGCTAGTACTTGCTGGGGAAAGAGAATGGACTTTCTCTATGGTGGCACTAACCGTGATGTGGAATGGCCTCCCCTGTGCTATATAGCAGCTCCAAGGTTGATGTGTTTTAGGCATCTTTAACTCCCACTTTCAATGTTATCCTTCTCTAGCCATTTACTCCACCTAACATTTTTATTTGGATGGATTATTTTTACCTTGATTTTATTCTGTTTTTTTAACTTGCTTATTGTTGGCTGAATAAATATTGTCTATTGTTTTCAGCATTTCCAAACTAGGAAGCAGCCTAGAAATAATTTAAATAATTTTGTGATAAGTGTAAGAAATATTAAGGATTGGTGCTATGGCTCTCATGGATGTATATATGTATGTATGTATGTATGTATGTATGTATGTATGTATGTATGTATGTATGTATGTATACAGTATTATGAGCACAAAAGGAAGGCATGCTTGCCTCACTGTTTATGCACACTCTGTGTGAAATCTTCCCAGAGTTGGAAGACAAAATAATCTATTACAGTACTGCTGTGGAAAATAAATAAATCATAGGGAAGTAGCAGGCTTCATATTTCAGATTGGACTAGACTTCCGCCACAGATTTGGAAGTAAAAAGCTTTGTTGTTGCTGAAGTATTGAGAAAAGAATCAGCTGGTAGAATTGGTTTTTTTTATCTCTCCTTTGATTCTAATGTATTTGTTTGATTGTTTATTATTCCTATGACACTGACAAATTGGAGTTCAGATAGATTTAAAAAACCAAGATTAACTATGGTTTAGCAAGGTATGTGAATAGAACCAGAGGTACTTCAAAGCCATTCTATTTCACTTACCTGTGATCTAGGTTCTTTAGATCAGTGTTTTTCAACCACTGTGCCGCGGCACACTAGTGTGCCGTGACATAGTGTAAGGTGTGCCGTGGGAAAAACACCTTATATATAGTCAATATAGGCACAGAGTTAAATTTTTTTAACATTTTCTAATGGTGGTGTGCCTCGTGATTTTTTTCATGAAAAAAGTGTGCCTTTGCACAAAAAAGGTTGAAAAACACTGCTTTAGATAGGAAATGGCATTAAGTTTATTCTCATTCAAAATAGTCGATAGATGTATGTTTCACTTGCTATCTTTTCAATAAGGTAGTGATATATTAAGTCAATTCAGGGTAAAACAATCTTCTCAAATTCTTCTTGCTAAATTCCAAGTTATTTGAAAAGTAATATATTTTCTGCAACCTATAAATCTGATAGGGATACCATTAACAATAATTTTTAGGATATTCACACTTGTATGTATGTTTTAATCTTAATCCTTCCTACTTTCTAATTTCCTTGAGCAACATGCTTTAAAAACATTGTACTAACACAACTTTTAGCCAGGCAAAATATTTCTTTTTTTATTTTTATTGCTCAACTACTTTTTATAAATTTGACATTTTTTAAAATGACCCAAATGGATACTTTTAAATTTCCAGGGACATACAAAAAGTTACTAGGATAAAAGTGTTTTCCTTCCTTCCTTCCTTCCTCCCTCTCTTCCTTCTCCTATGAACCACTTCGAATAATTTAACCCATATCTTCTATAAACATTATCTGACATTTATCCATTTTAAAAACATCTCATAAACCCGAGGGAGGAAAAGGTGTGGCAATAAAACAAACAAAATAGTTATGATAATCTTACTTTTTTTTTAAGGATCAGGGAACACAGCAATAAGATAGTATAGTTTCTCCCTACAAAATATTAATTTTAGTGCTCAATGGTCCAAAAGTGAGATCAACTCAAGGTATGATGTTATGTGCTATGGAAGCTACCATCAACAGGGCCAAAAGATGTGACATGTTCTACCAAGGAAAGATAGTCTTGTTACCCTGTAAATGTTAGAACTTTATCTTTCATCAGGATGGCTAATAGTGAGGGAAGTTGCACCTAGCCTGATGTGTGAATCACCTGTGCATCTGCATAACTTTAGCTTATATGTGCTGACCCACTGAAGAAGATTGCAATTAGCTTCTATTACTATCTGGTGAGGGTGCCATCAGGTAGTGTGTATGTATGTGTTATTTATTTCCTGTTTTTATTATTTGTATAAATAACCCAATGCAGCAAATGTATTTAATACCCCTTCTTCCTTCTAGTTTCCCTTTAACAAGAACCCTGCAAGGTGAGTTGGGCTGAAAGAGAATGACGGGCTCAAAGTCACTCAGCTGGCTTTCATGCCTGAGGCAGGACAAGAACTCACATGTTCTAGGTATTATCATTCTTGATCTGACTCGAACAAATTCTGCTTGAGGACATGAAGAAACAGTAGGATTCCCGGAAATATGTCCCACTTATTTTTTCCCCTGCAATTTGGTGGTAGATTTGTTTGTTTTTTAAATGCTAAATTGCAGTGCAGTTTGTTACTACCGCAGATTGTGTAACAGGCCATAATAAAGGGGTGTTGATTATGACCGCCATCTTGACTTTGTTGTTGACACCCACCTAGGTGCTTCTGCCCTGTACATTGCAGGACATTCTATTCCTAGCCTTTTAGGATCTTTTTGGAAATTAACTGACACAGAGAAAGAGGTTTGATCTCTGAGGGCATTACAGCTCACAATGCTTTTGTCAATGTGTCAAATCAATTTTTAAAAGCTACTGAGGCGTTCCACCCTTTCCCCATTCAGAATGGAACTCCCCAATTCTCAACTAAAATAAGAGGTGTTGATGTAAACTGACCTAGTGCATTTTCCTTCTTTAGGAGAGCATTTTGTTTTTCAAAATCTGGAAAGAAAAAGTAGATTCAGCACAAGAGCTGAACAGAAAATACTTGTGTATTTCATTTGCAGCATCGTTATTTTTCTTCAGCAGTTATTCTATGGCAGAATATTAGGATTCTTCTGCTCACGTAATAAAATGTCTTACGATCCTTGAATGAGAGAGAATGTTTTTTTTTTTACTTCCACTTTAAATGTTTACTTGTAAAAACCTTGAATATATTTGTGCTCTGTGAACATTAAGTATATTTGCTCCTGACAATCTGGTGGTCTTTAGATGTTCTAGCAGTTGTAATCTTAAAACACAGGAAAGCTGACACACCCAATAATAAATTAAAAATTGTTCTGTGCTAACAATCCCACAAATATTTCTAATTTAGAATGTTTTTCCATCTTTCATTTCAAGGTTGTTTAAAACTTGAAATAGCAAACGCCATCTCAAGTAAGAATCTTATGCTCGAGGTGAAAAAATTAAATTTGGCCTCTTCAGATTACATGCTATTTATGAAAATATTGTTTATTCAATAAATAATAACAAATGTGGGTACTTATATGTAAATTACAAAATTGTAATATGTAACACACATTTAAATTATTCCTGTATATTATGTACTGTACCATTTTCTTTCAATATGTATGAATGGATGATTTGTGCCAAACAGTGGAGCTAATCATCCAGATATACAGCTGATGACAGTTCTGCTTTTAAAATTGCAAAAGCAAAATGCAGTGACTGATTTTTTTTGTTAGGCTTCACCATCCAAATGTTGGCCTATCTCAGGCTTGCACCTGGCAGCGGTTATGGTAATTGTCTTCCTAGGTGTGACACTTAAAGAAGAAATTGTCTGTATATTCTAATTTTTGGCAAGCAAAGCAAAATAAATCCAAATGAAAATGTGAAAGATGAATTTTAAAGAATGGGTTAATTTAAAACAGCAAGGGGTCTTGTGGCACTTTAGAAACTAACACACTGATTGCAAATGTCAAAAATGACAGCCCATAGAGGGCGATGTAGATTACAGGGTTTTTCACACACACTTTCTCCCTTCCCCAAATTCAGTGAGGTGCTTGCTTTACTGAACCCCGGACAGCCAGTCATGTTTAATGCTAGATAAAATGAATGTTGTAAAAAGCTGCAGTACAACAGTAAAGAAATGTAATACAAAAGCAAGCTATCAAAAGAAAAACTTGGCATTTAAGACAAACCATGCCTTAAATTCTGCACCTGGGACGAAGGAATTATTGAAATTCAAAACACTAGCAAAATATAAAGTACATTTAATAGAGTCTCAAGTATATAGTATTTAATCATGGAAAATAATGTATGAATTACATGCAAATAGTGGTCACAACATACAGTAATTTAACTTATTTGTTCTCTGCCTTCTTTAGAAATAAACACCATATAGCATTTAAATGTGTAATTATAAATAATAATTTGGAATAAATTCTTCCAAAGAATTATTTGAACTTTCAAGGTTTTTTACCCTTTAGCATTTATCTGGTCTGCTTATTTTTACACTGCAGAGTTAATCAGTGTATGATACAATTAGGGTTTTTGTTGTTTGTTTACTTATCTTCTGGCTTGACGCAAAGCCAGCGTGGTTAAAGTGCTGGACTAGGAGTGAGAAGAGCCAGGTTCTAGCCCCCCCCCCCCCCCGCCACCAATAGGCACAGAAACCAACTGGGTGATCTTAGGCCAGTTACTCCTCTCAGTCCTAATCACCATCCGGCTCTGCAGCAACTAGTTGGTAAAGAAAACCTTCTGTCACATCTTTCTGTCACATTCATAGCTTTGTACGAAAACACAGTGCAGAAATGAGTGAAGTCACAAACCAGGTGATAAAAAATTTAGGAAAAACAATAACGAAATAGGAAAAACAATTCAAAGATTTTTTTTAAAAATCGGATTTGTCCTTTTGGTACAAAGCAAAGTTTTAGTTTCAATACAGTATAAAGATACTTTTTTTTATTTTATTGCTGCCCAAGTTGTTAGTCTAGCCCCAAAGACGATGTCCTTAATTTAAAATATGTTGGTAAATTTGGATTTATTTCAGTTGGCATTTCTTAATTCCAGGTTTAATCTGAATGAAATGTGGAGTCTTTTCTTCCTTTCACAGCGCATAAAGGAGAAATTTAGGATTAAATTAAACATGTGCAAAATCTCTCTTCGGATGTGTGGACTTTAAATCCAAAGGATTTAAAGAAGAAGCAGAGCTTGTGCAAAGCCATCCCCAGCCTTCCGTGTCTTTTGTCTCTTAATGTATTTTGGTTGAATGCTGAATAAAGCTCAAGCCACAAGCAGTGCTAGCGTATACCAAAGAGTTCTGCAGCAATACAAGCCAAGACCTGCATCTTCTGAGTCTCAGCTGATGCGAGCATGCCAGCTAATGCCATAGATCAGTTTTTAAAGGAGCTCAGGGTTTTGTCATTTTACTGCAACATACAAACAGCAATGCTTTTTGTAAAATGATCAGCTCCAAACAATATCCTGTTGCATTGCTTCTAGATTAACAGAGATAATCCCCAAAGGTTGGTAGATGCCACCTATTTTTCAGAGAAGATTCTGCATGTTTACAGTCCTTTTTTGGTGACTCCTGATATCCCCTGATGTGTTCCTAAATTACCAGAAAGTCATTGAATGTCCATCGTTTGAAATTTAATGAATATTTATGTATTAATTTATTTACTTTTGATATTTTTCAACTACCCATCTCCTTCAGTTTTAGTATATTCGATGTGATATATATTAATATTCACTGAAATTTAATGGTTGCTGATACTTTCTCTCTATTTAAAATATTTTAGGAGCATAAAGTTGCTGTCTTGAAGCTGATAATTTTTTAATCTGAGTTATGATTCATGGTTGAGAACACTTTTGAACTGTCTGGTGAAGGAGAGGACAGCTAAATACAGAATCAAAAAGGAATAGTTGGAACATTTTTTCTAACATATAGTGTGTGCCATTACGAGTGGTTTTACTCATCAATTAATAATAGACATTTGTTACCAGGATTAAAAAAAAATCTGTTTTATATATAGAAATTTTCAAAGCACAATAATTCAGTAGCTTCATCCTGCTTTATTGGTTAGGTAGGTTTTGTATCATCAAGGATTGGAGTATTAAAAAACATCTTGCTTCCAGATAGGAGGTTGAATGAGATAATCCTGACTACCATATTTCTAAGTCTGTCCAGTGATTTTTAGCCTGTGTCAGATATAGTTAAGGAATGTATGAGGGCTAGCTTTAACTGTGATCATGCTAATTAGGATTTAAAAATAGCTTTCAATTATACTTCAGTCAGCGTCAGCATTCATGCTTGGCATCTCAAGTACAAGTGCTGATATGGGGAAACGATTTTATCCTAGATTGAATTGGATTTGGTGTTATTTGGCTGCCATGCTTGAGACATTTGGTATGGATCTATTTGCCCAGGGTTCAGCAAACGCTTTTTACTCATTGTCATGCTGTGTTGGGTTATGGATATTATGGCGAATGTTTTGTGATCGAATTGAATTATCTTTGATCTCATTCATCTCTAATTCTGTGGAGTGTGTAAAGTACGGAAAATTTTAATTGTTGTAGGTAGTAAGAAGAAAACCAGGCTGGTGTGTTCATTAAGGCCATCCCAAAGATGCTTTTTCAAGAGGCAACTGGACTTCCTGTTTTTTCTTTGAAAGAGTTTTGCTTCTCATCCAAGAAGCTTCTTGGATAAGAAGTGAAATGTCTTTTAAAAAGACTCCAGAAAGTCCAGTTGCCTTTTGCAAAAGCACCTTTGGGACAACCATGATCTGATTGAGAATCTCCATAGACATTGGTTAAGGCACTGGGCTAAAAACTGGAAGATCGTGAGTTTTGCAGTAGTCCTGCCTTAGGCACAAAGCCAGCTGGGTGGCCTTGGGCCAGTCACACTCTCTCAGCCCTAGGAAAGGACAATGGCAAGCCACTACTGAAATCTGGCCAAGAAAACCACAGGGACTAGTGCAAACATACACGAAATAGTGCACTTCAAGGTCTTACTTACCACCTATAAAGCGCTCCATGGTAGTGGATCTGACTATTTGAGAGACCGCCTCCTGCCAATTACCTCCCTGCGTCCCATCAGATCGCACAGAGTAGGCCTCCTCCGAATTCCATCCGCCAGTCAGTGCCGACTGGCGACTACGCGGAGGAGAGCCTTCTCAGTTGCAGCTCCGACATTATGGAACAACCTCCCCGTGGAGATCCGTACCCTCACCACAGTCCAGGCCTTCCGCACAGCCCTCAAGAACTGGCTATCCCGTCAGGCCTGGGGATAGGATTACTCTCACCCCGCCCGAATGTTGAGTGAATGTTGTGTTTTTATGACCAATTTCCTTTAATCACGATTTTTTTTTTCTTCTTAAGTTTTGTCTTGCACCCCCTTCCCTTTATTGTTGTAAGCCGCCCTGAGTCCCCTCAGGGAAAAGGGCGGCATATAAATTTGCAATAAAACACAAAAAAAAAAAACATAGTAAGAAGCAATTTTCAGGCTTTGCCATTTATCTTTATAGTTGCAGTGGTTAGCTTTCTTTTGTTCCAAGGCTCTCAGCTTATTTCTTGCTTACAACATCTCAAATGTATTTCTCTACCAATATTTCTTCACGTTTTCAGCATGTTTAAATATTGATTGCTATTTGTGATGCTATTGATCTCCCCTTGGGTTTGTATCATCTCTTTTTCGAGTGTTTAGGAAGTTTAAGTCTAGATCACAGAAGCTGCAACATGAAGCAGAAAGCTAGACTCAAAAACAATATCAGAACTTTTTAAAAGGCTAATTTTCAATTTTTTTTTAAAAAAAGTTGAACTCTGCCTATGGTTTAGACCATCATTTTTCAAGCCTGCCAGCTTGAAGATGCATGGACTTCAACTCCCAGAATTCCCTAGCAGCCCTGCTAGGATGGGGCTGGAGAATTCTGGGAGTTGGTCCACATACTGTATCTTCAAGTTGCCAGAGTTGAGAAACACTATTTAGATTATAAATAACACAGGCAACATAACCTCATTATGCTTTTCTCAGTAGAGTTCAGATAACGAGACAGGGCTGAGATGTTGAAAATAAAAATTCTTAATTTAGATCATGCTTTGTTCTAAAACAGACTGATCCCTGTTGGTTCCTTTGGAAAGATGCTTCTGTTAAAGAAATGGAAAACAAAAGAGAAAAGGGATTTCAGCTTTTCATAATTTTGAAAGTATATCAACGATGTATTCTTCTTTTTTTTTCAAAGTCCAGAGGAACATATATCAAGCATGTTTATAATAGCAAGAAACTAGAAACCTTCAAGGCTCTTCTATCAATTTTACAATGGTCTGTAAAGCATTTTAGGATTTTTTTGGTATATAACTTTAATTAAAACTTTTAAATGAGAAGTTTAGGTTCTTCTTAAGCAAGAAGATAAACACTAATACAATAATATAAAGTAAGGAAGAAAAACAGAAAGAAATCAAAAAGTGCAAGAAAAGAAGGAAAAAAAACTAGAAAAGAAAGAAAAAAATAAAGGTGGCTTCTGATGTTCAAATAACTTGTGTTTCTAAAGTTACATCATATTGCTTTTCTTTCTGTAATCTATTCTATCTAATCATTGAAACCATAAATCACAAATTTATTTTTTATTTTCATGCAAAAATCCATAAGAGGCTTCCAGTTGCCAATAAATGTCAATAATTTTTTCTCTAATAAAAGAAATCAATTTATAGCTCTGGAAATTTGTATATAAAGTAGTTTATATACTTAATCTTCCATTTTTTGTACTTAAATTAATTTACTTGGCATTAGGGGAAAATGTTTACTTTCCGTCTGTTAAGCAAACTGAGTTTAATAATAATAATTAATATTAATTAAATTGTATAACACACCAACACACACACACACACACGTGTGTGTGTGTGTGTCAATGTGTATGTGTGTGTGTCAGAGGTGGGTTCCTTCCTATATGGCCCAGTATGCCAGAAGAGATAGTGAAAATCTGGCATACTAGATAGGACCGGTAGTAAAAATAGTGGCTTGGGCACGCCCCCGAACCTGTTCTCCCATCAGAAGCTTCATCAGAATTTTTTTTAAAAAATGGTTTTTTTCCCCTGCCGCTTTAGGCAAGGGGAAAAAAGCTTTAAAAAGTAAGAGAGAGAGAGAGAGAGAGAGAGAGAGAGAGAGAGAGAGAGAGAGAGAGAGAGAGAAGGCGGGAGGGAGGGAGGAAGGAAGAGAAGGGAGAAAGAAAGAAGGAAACTCTCTTTTCTTCTGGGAGATTCAGCAAAGGAGAAAAACAAATGCTGTCACTTTAAATCGGAACTGAGCATGCCTGGCTGTGAAATTCTAGAAGTCCACAAGTCTAAAGCTGCAAACTGGAGTCCTGCTTTAAATTGAAAAGTTGTTCAGGTTTGCAAAGTGACATTCAGCAATTATTTTGGGGTGGGGGGGTTGCTTCCCACACAGGGAAGGGAGAAAGAAAGAAAGAAAGAAGGAAAGGAAGAAAGAAAGAAAGAAAAACAGCACAGCAATTTAGGGCTAGAAGGCTACTCAGAGGTCATCTAGTCCAATCCCCTGCTGCATCAGGGAACCTTGTATTGTCCGGATTATTTTGGTGCTGCTAACAGAGAGGAAAATTGCCAGAAAGGAGAAGAAGTTTACTAGGACAAGGCTGCAATGCAGAGGAAGGCAGAGATAGTCCTTGACTATGACTACAATTGAGCCCAGAATTTTGGTTGCTAAGCAAGAGCTTCACCACATCTTATCCAATCCATGATATTTCGTGGCGAGTGATGTCAAATATAACAAAGGCAACAGTAAAAATATTGGGTTTCTGTCATGATGGACTCTTGTGACGAGCCGATTGACAGATGTTGGAAGCAGTTAGCTTCCTCCCATAATTGGGGCTTACCAGGGGTTGTAAAAATCTAATAGATACCTTTCACCCTGGCTTCGCTGATAACGGATAAGAGCCTGTGGCCTAATGGCTAAGAAGTCTGCCTAGTATGTAATATAGCCCAGGTTCAAATCCCAGTAAGAGTATGGCTAGCTGATGAGAGCTAAATAGCTTGAAATAGATCTATACTAGTCTCCCTTTATTTATTTATCAGCACAAAAAAAAACCAAAAAAACACAAATATAACAAAGGCAACAGTAAAAATATTGGGTTTCTGTCGTGATGGACTCTTGTGACGAGCCGATTGACAGATGTTGGAAGCAGTTAGCTTCCTCCCATAATTGGGGCTTACCAGGGGTTGTAAAAATCTAATATCTATCTATCTATCTATCTATCTATCTATCTATCTATCTATCTATCTATCTATCTATCTATCTATCTATCTATCTATCTATCATGCATGGTTTGTAAATTTCTTCCCTTTTTTCTTCATGCATAATAAATAAATAAAAATAAAATAATCCAACTCAACCATAGGACCTTAGTCTTCAATTTATGACCGTTACTGAGTCCAAAGTTTATGCTGTTAAATGAGAAATTTGTTAAATGACTTTTGTCCCATTTTACAACTTTTCTTGCCACATTTGTTAAGTAAATCACTGCAGTTTTTAAATTAATAATATGGTGGTTAAGTGAATATGGCTTTCCCAGAAGGTTGCAAAAGGGGATCACATTAACCCTGGAACACTGCAACCGTCATAAATGTGAGTCAGTTGTCAAGCATCTGAATATAAATCACATGAACATGGGAATGCTCCGACGGTAATAAGTGTGAAAAATGGTCATAAGTCCCTTTTTCCAATGCCTTTGTAACTTCGAATGTCCATTAAGAGAACTGTTATAAGTGGAGGACTACCCGCAGTTGCATAGGGTGCTAAAAAATCCAAGCACATGTTATTCAACCTTGGCTAAAACCATCTTTCAGTGAGAATCCTATTGTAGTTACCCATATATTAGCATGTTATTATCTTTGTGTTCCATGATTGTAGTCTTAAGCCTTCTGATGTACAAGGTCATAAGCATATTTATTAAAAGGAAGAGCTAAAAATGAGCTAAACGTTGATCACTGGATATATTTTTGTTATGGATACACAGCATACAGTACAATACAAACTTTTTATATTGTATGTAAGAGAATTAGTAGTGAAGGTCAGATGCTTAAGCCACAGAACTCAGTCCTGTGTTTAAAAAGTCCTCTGGCATAAATCTCATTTAAAAACAAATAACAGAAATAAAGAGAATAAAATGCTTGACATTGTCCATGTTCAGTTAGGATGAGAATTGAAAGCTGAAAATACGCAGGTGGGCGTAGTCTTCACCACCATGGAAAGCTTTTATTTGATTTCTGAATGGAAAGGAAGAGTATAAATACATTGCTACTAACTAAGAGTATAGTTTTAATTTTAAATCAATACATCCAAATTTATATTATTAGAAACAAATTTGATGCAGATCAATAAAATGAGTGAATATAGTGGAGAAAGTTCTAATTCTGTATTATTCCTGCAGCAGAAAATGAGTCAAGACCAGCTCTTTGTCAGAGGGAAAGGTTTATTGCACAAAGGTTCAGTAGCTATTGGGCAAGCAAAATCTGAGCCTTGAAGGGCAGTTGTTTACAGTCTTTTATACTCTTAGCCAACATATTGATCATCCCAAAGTACCTGGCCTTCCTGTGTCATGTAGACCCCCTTCCTGTGTCATGTAGGCCTCGTACACAATCTCCCAAAACAGAGACAGGACATTCATTACTCAATTACCTCCCCACAGTGGGTATTGGTACCAATATCCTATTTCATTTGTTTTAGTTAGGTGAAGCAAACAGAACAACTAATCTTAAGGGTCATTAATCCTTTTTCCCATTCCACATGATAAAGAAACTTTAATACCCAAATAATCTGTCTAGTTGTCAAATTCTCTTTTATTCCTAATATATACCTAATCATTCTCTACTTTGTAGTTTTTAATAACTTGATGAACTCTAATTTCACCTGAGGCTCACTTCCATTTTTATTGGAAGTAACCAAAGCTAAATTGTAAGAATGGACTTCCATGCTTACCTCATTACGGCATCCTACTTTGTTTCTATGTGAAAACCACTTCTGTACTTTTTGAGAGAAACTGAAAAAAATGCTACATTAATTTTGGAATTTGACTATTAGAAATGTTTAAGCTTACAGAACTACTTGGAACAATTGAATTTTAGATTGCAAGGTTAATATATTTTGTATTTGTAACTGCTTCAAAGAAACGTGAAAGCTATTTTTTCCTCTATTTCTTTTCATCTTTATTCCTTTGCACCCTCCTTTCCCCTATCTTTTTCCTTCTTAATAATTTTTGTTTGCTATTTATATTTTATCTTTTGTAGAATTTTAATAAACTATATTAAGAAACCTCATTACTACTCATAATTATGTTTCAACCACTTCACAATGTATTTTACTATTTATTATATGTGACCTTTCCCTGTAAGCACAATTCTAGATGATAAGAAAAGAGCCATTGTAGCATTTATAATTAAAAGTTGAAAAATGAATACATTGGATATAATGGCCTGATTTGGACACAAAATAGTTTGCATTTAATTAGGTATAAATAAATGAAATTTGTTGGTTTAACAGTGTTCTGTGCTCACCATAATATAAGTATTTAGTAGCCAACAGGGATCCATAAATCACAAATAATGAGAGGCAGTAGTGGGTTCCAGATTCCGTTCCATCCGGTACGGTTGGAACAACAGCGGCATCACCCACATGGACGCACGCAGTGTGCGCATGTGGCTTACTTGCCTGCTATGCTTCCACAAGCCTCCGTGATGCTTCAGATTCTTGGTGGAGCATCACGCAGGTGCTGTATGTGCCATGCGTGTGTGTGGAAGTGCCAAAGGCTTAAAGGACAGGTAAGGAACTCAGGTGGGTAGGTGGGGCCTCTGGAGCACAGTATGGGAACGGTACCCGGTGCTCCGGGCAGGCTCCGGTACACCCATACTGGGGCGTACCGCCTGCAATCCACCACTGATGAGAGGTCCTTTTGGAAAGAGGGAGGTTGGTATGTTATTTCAATAAACATATGGGGATTTTTTCAAGTAATTTCTGATTGGAGCGAAACAACCAATTAGGTAGTACTGGAGTTATCAGGTAGTACTTGAATTGGTTTTGTTTTTTTGATAAAGAGATGCTTGGGAAAACAATGCATTTTTTTAAAACTAAAGAATGAACAGTAATCTTAATACCTTTCTCCATTTATTTTACTGTATTTGGAACCTTAGATAAGGTTTTGGAAAATCTGAAATAGAGGAAAGGTAGTGTTAGAAAGCATTAAATTAAGACAACTTAAAACAATTTAAAATGAGTTATTTACCTCTTCATGATGTCTGATAATTTTTTCATCTGTTATATTTTTATAAGGAGGAGCGCATTTACATATTTTAAGACAAACATAGTACTTTATCAAGAGATGGTACAGTGGTTAGGATGCAGTCCTGCAAGTTACTTCTGCTGCCTATTGGCTGCCTGCAATTTGGCAGTTCGAATCTCACCAGGCTCAAGGTTGACTCAGTTTTCCATCTTTCCAACGTCATTAAAATGAGGACCCAGATTGTTGGAGGAAATATGCTGACTCTGTAAACTGCTTAGAGAAGGCTGTAAAGCACTGTGAAGCTCTATTTAAGTTAAGTGCTATTGCCAGTGCTGTAATACTAATTGCCTTTTCTGTGGCAGCGCTTTTCCTATGGAACACACTTCCCTCTGAAGTTTGGCATATCTCCACACTTTTAACTTTCTGTAAGTTTAGTTTAGTTTAGTTTATTTGTCTTGTATGCCACCCACTCCCGAAGGACTCCGGGCGGCTCACAATAGACAAGGGAAGGGGAATAAATAGACAAAGACAACACTTTAAAAAACGCATCATTCACAGTTTCCGTGGGGCTGGATGTTTCACAAGTCCCCCGGCCTGCTGGAGCAGCCAGGACTTGGTGGCTTTGTGGAAGGCCGGGAGGGTAGTAAGGGTCCGGATCTCCATGGGGAGGTCATTCCAGAGGGTTGGAGCTGCAACAGAGAAGGCTCTCCCCCGGGGAGTTGCCAGCCGACATTGGCTGTCAGATGGAATCCGGAGGAGACCTAACCTTTAAAGACCCCGCTTTCTCATCAAGCATTGGGAGAAGATCAGATGATGCCACACAGACTGTGCCACACAGCACAGATTGGCACCAGGATCTTGTTATTTTAATATTTTGTTTTAACTGGTAGCACTTTTTTAGTTCTTAAAATGATTTTAAAGGTCTTCTAATCTTGGATTGAGAGCTGCCCAGAGTTGTCTGAAAGATGGGTGCCAATATAAATGCTTTAAAGAAATAAATATAAATAAATAAATAGAATCTAATCTTTATGATTGCTGCTTTGGGAGTAGGAAATTACCCATCATGTTTCTGGCCATGTGACTATTAGTTCTGTGTATTCAGTGACCATATGGATTTCATAACATATGAATGAAGCAAAGCTATAAATAATAATAAAATATATTCTTTGGTACAATGGTAGCTTACATTCTTTAATTAAGCATTATTTACTAAATGCTCAACTTATTTTTGAAACTCAGGATTAATTACACAACCTGGAGAATTTCTAGCAATGCAACATTTCATTAGTTTTTAACATGATGTGTAATATGGTATTTTTAGCATTTCCTCTTTTCTAACCTCTGGTTACTAATTGAAAAAAAATATAAATATGAAGACTTAAAAAAATTATTACCAAGTTCAGTGAGTGGGATTTGCAATTTATATAATCTGATATATGACATAAATTAGTTCTCCCAGGTGTTGCTGCTATATTGTTACTCGCACAACAATAACACTGTTGTTTTATTTTCAGATCTTGAACCTGGAAAATTGATTTCAACGAATGTGTTGCCTTCTGGAAGAGTGCTGCAAAGCTGTTTGCCAACATTTTCAACTGAAAATTAATGCTAGGCATCCTACTTAAGAGAAGAATAGTTTCTTGTTAAGTAGTACCCCACAGTAAAATCAAAATGTACGGAAGTGCAAGAACAATCAGTAACCTGGAAGGCAGCCCTGCCAGATCTCCACGTTTGCCAAGATCACCTCGCCTGGGCCAT
Organism: Thamnophis sirtalis; assembly: GCF_051295495.1. Lineage (NCBI taxonomy): Eukaryota > Metazoa > Chordata > Lepidosauria > Squamata > Natricidae > Thamnophis > Thamnophis sirtalis. The sequence continues at coordinate 65,912,228 of NW_028261383.1, forward strand.
CGGCGAACAAGTAGTGGAGGAGGTGGAGGGACAGGTAAAACTTTATCAATGGAGAACATTCAGTCACTTAATGCTGCCTATGCAACATCTGGACCAATGTATCTGAGTGACCATGAAGGTGTGGCATCTACTACTTTCCCAAAGGGCACAATGACTCTTGGAAGGGCTACAAATCGAGCTGTATACGGTGGACGAGTTACAGCAATGGGAAGCAGCCCTAATATTGCTTCTGTTGGCCTCTCCCATTCAGATCTCCTTTCTTATACTGATCAGCATGGAGGGTTGACCACTTCCTCACATCATCACCATCATCAAATTCCTTCCATGCTGAGGCAAGTAAGAGACAGCACCATGCTAGATTTACAGGCTCAACTGAAGGAGTTACAAAGGGAAAATGACCTTCTAAGGAAAGAGCTAGACATCAAGGATAGCAAGCTTGGCTCTTCCATGAATAGCATCAAGACCTTCTGGAGTCCAGAGCTTAAAAAAGAAAGAGTTTTGCGCAAAGAGGAAGCAGCCAGAATGTCTGTTTTGAAAGAACAAATGAGGGTTTCTCATGAGGAGAATCAGGTAAGCAATGAACAGGGAATAATAACATATATCAATTGAGTAGCATGTCTTAATTTACTTACATGGGTATTCCTTAGTGATATTTCTTGTTCCTGTGAAACCAGAAAAACTGGGTATGTCTTTGATATGGTTGCCATCTATATTGTTACTGATACTTGATCACTCTTTAGTTTGCATTATTTTCAACAACTTCTATAAATGCATAAATATACATCTTTACCAGGCTAAGGGAACATACTCAGAAATAGGTGTCTGCTGGGCAGTTAGAACTATTCATTTATGTAAAAAAAGTCAAAACATGATGTTGTACTTTGAATTGCATCAACACATATTTCATTTGATAGTTGCTTTTCACTTCATTCTAGATTTTGAAGTGACTTAGTAAATGATCTCTTATGAGTAAAGGCCTATGTTAGTGGTGGCAAACCTATGATATGCAATTCTTGGAAAGGGAATACATCATTATGTTTTGGGTGATACACACCAGAGTTCAACATCTGATGGAAACTATTTTTGAAAGCACTCCCTATTCTTGTGTGGTTTTCTGAGTTATTGTGAGAATCGGGTGTGCAGTTGTGTGGCCACTCGAGTCTCCAAAAACCATGAAAGAACAGGTTTCATGTGGTTTTTTGGAGGTCAGAGGCCACAGAAGAGCATTCTGCAAGAGTGCTGCAGGAATTTTGTTCTGCAAGAAGAAAAGCCTTGTATGACCAAAAGCAATCTCAGGTAGGCCACGGGCCCTGTCAACTGAAAGAGAATAGTGCCTGAAGGTAAAAGAACATGGCAGATCCTGGGGGCCACTAGGCTGCAGGGCAATTACACCATTCTCCAAGGCTTTTCCCTGTTGAGCAATGGCATGAGGTGGTCTTTCTGAATGGCAGTGGTGGTAATAGGGCTGAAGCTGAGGCCCGGGCCTCTACTTCAGACTCACCCTTGGCATTGCCATCAGGTGCTGCTGTTCAAGGTGACCTAGATGGTGATGAAGGGGGTGGCAGAGATAAAGAACTGCTTCTCTTTTGTTTGGGTATGTGTAGCAGAATCGAGTTAGGCATTTTTTGAATTTTCGACATGCCAAATCCAAAGGTTTCACCATCACTGGCCTAGAGTTATAAAACTGAAGATTCATCTGAATTACTATTACAACACCGTCCAAGGGCATGAGAAAGCAAAGGCAGAGAAATCATCTAAGAGCCGAGGTGGCACAGTGGTTAGGGTGCAGTACTGCAGGCCACTTTAGCTGACTGTGATCTGCAGTTCAGCGGTTCAAATCTCACCGGCTCAAGGTCGACTCAGCCTTCCATCCTTCCGAGGTGGGTGAAATGAGGACCTGGACTGTGTGGGCAAGTTGCTGACTCAATTTGCTAAAAAATTTGTAAACCACTTAGAGAGGGCTGAAAGCCCTATGAAGCGGTATATAAGTCTAATAAAATAATAAATAAATAAATAAATAAATAAATCTTAGTGAGTCCTGGTAACTTGTTATTATTACAGTTTCATGACGTTAATGTTGGAATTGGAAACAGACAATTGCTTCCTGTGACAACCTGGACAGGATCGTATTATTGACAAAAACAGATTTTGTCCAATTTCCTTGATTACACATATGAATATTTCAATGGAAAGTACGTACAGTAGATTCATGACAACATGATTTCCATGAACTGACATGTCATTATGGATGATGTTTCTGAATTATTCTATTATATTTAGTAAATAAGCTTCTTTAGAAATGCTGAATAATTAGACAAATTATTTCCTTTTATATCTTTTGGCCGTATTTTTGTTGAAAACTTGGCAGCTAGTCAAGAAAACTATGGACTCTTCTGAAATAAGATCTCCAAATAATTGCTTGGAAGGAGTTAGTAGTGGATGATGTTTGCGTTTGATTCTGGGTTAAAAATCACAAAAGTGTATGAGGTTCTGACTAGATGCAAAATGATTGTATTTGGATCTGGAAAGGAAATTAAAATATTACGGGGAAATTTTATTTAAATTGAGTGTAAAGGTAAAGGTTTCCCCTGTCCAGTTATGTCCAACTCTAGGGGGCAGTGGTCATCTCTGTTTCTTAGCCAAGGGACACAGCCTTGTCCAAAGACACATCTGTGGTTATGTGGCCAGCATGAATATACTGTGAGATTCATGGAACACTGTTATTGACTGATGGGGAACTTCTACTATTAAGAAGCATGACATACTGACATTTTCAAAACTAAGTATATTGTAATTTAAGATAATTAAAGGATGAGATGCTATCTTGAACATTGCAGTGGAGGGTAGAAGCTTTTGGTCAGCATCCCTGGGTGTGGTTTTATATTTCTCCATTCCATAAGCACCACAAAGGCAATAGCAATAACACTTAGACTTATATACTGCTTCACAGTGCTTTACAGACTTCTCTAAACAGTTTACAGAGTCAGCCTATTGCTCCCAACAATCTGGGTCCTCATTTTACCCACCTTGGAAGAATGGAAGGCTGACTCAACCTTGAGCCTGTTGGGATTCAAACTGCCAGATTGCAGGCTCTTGTACGTACATAGAATATACATTAAATATTTTTAAAAAATCATAGAAAATTAGATGATAATAATAACAATACAAAATAATGATGAAACCTTATCAGAATATTAAAACCAATAAAAATAATTAAAAAACCCAATTAAAGAGATGTGACTTAACTTCTGAGAAGGTGAGAGATTGAAACCAGTCCCAAAGGTGCTTCTTCAACTGGTGCTTCTTCAACTGGACTTTCTTGGTTTTCTTTGAAGATGTTTTACTTCTCATCCAAGAAGCTTCTTCAGCTTTGACTAGATGGTGGGGAATGGAAGGATTTAAACTCCTTGAAGACAGCTGGTCATTTGCACTTTTTCTAGACAGTCATTGAGGCCACTTGGAGGTTTGTCTGCATCCTCAGGATCACCTGAGTGGTGCAAATGGATGTGGAGCCTTCTTGGAGCTGCTGAAAGGACTATTTGATAGACTGGAGATAGATGATGTCATATCTCTCACCCTCTGTTGAGAAGAGCTGCTCAATTTTGACCTAGATGGCTTCTTTGACCCCTCTTTCAAACCAGAAAACACTAGAAACCACTAACTATGAATTGAGTACTACAAGAATTATATATTACACACACATGCACGCACACACATGCACGCACGCACCCTCCCACATAAAATCAAAACTGATTTCTGGTTAAACTTATAAGAAGCGAAGCACTCCCTTAGGTAATGAAACCTGAAAGGTTTAATACTTAAATATAAACTGAATCTGGAAAACAGACTGGCAACTGGTGTAGACTTTTCTTTATCACACTAACACATTGAGGACATGACCCAATCCTTTTCCAGGATATCTCTTTATAGAGAGTACTGCAGGAATCCGCACATGATATGACCCAGGCATGGATAACTGTAACCAGATTCAGAGTGATGTAGTGTGTTAATCAAAGATGTATCAGATCACAAGAATAATCATTGCCAAATTAGCTAGATGTAGGAGATAAGCAGACTGGGCTGGAATGTGTGGTTAAATATATCATCAGTTTGGAATCCTTGTGCTTCCACAAGAGACTTAAGTCCAGCCTTCCTTAAATTCTGTTGACCCTTATCTAGTGCCAATTTGACTGTTAGCTGACCAGATTCTTGTATATGGGTAAAGGTAAATGTTTCCCCTGTCCAGTGATGTCTAGGGAGCAATGCATTCATAAACATTAGAATTCAAAAGTGAAAAATAAGATGGAATATTAGAATACTTTAATTGGAAATACAGGTAGTCCTTGACTTATGACCACTTGTTTTAACAACCTCTGTAAGTTACCATGATGCTGAAAAAAATGATATACAATTGGTCCTCACACTTATGACCATCGCAGGGTCCTCACAGTCACAAGATCAAAATTCAGATGCTTGGCAACTGGCATGTAATTATAAAGATTGCAATGTCCTGGGATCATGTGATTGTTCTTTGCAATCTCCCCAATAAGAAAGATCTAGAGCAGTGATGGCTAGCCTTTTTGTTGTGGCGTGCTGAAAGTGTGTGCATGCGCACCCATAATGCAATACGTGCGACCCTCCTCACTCCCCACTTCCTACATGACCCCAAATACCCACCGCCCCTGTGCATGCACACACATTTCCTGAATGCACCCCGCATCCCGCACATGCACGGCAGAGGGCCGAAAACTAGCTGGCTAGTGGGAGGCACGGTTACATGTGTGTTGGAGCTGAACTGGGGCGACGGCTTGCATGCCTGCAGAGAGGGCTCTGCGTGCCACCTGTGGCACGCATGCCATAGGTTCGCCATCATGGAGCTAGGGGAATCCAGATTTGCTTAATGGTCATGAGATTCACTTAATGACCATGACAAAAAAAGTTTGTAAAATTGGGTGTACCTCCTTTTAATGACTGCATTGCTCAGCAAAGGAAATTCCAGTCCAATGGTGATCATAAGTCACTGACTACCATCCCATACATTTTTTTTCATTCCATCTAGCCCTACATAGCACTCTCTCTTGTGCTTGGTATGCTAATTATACAAGAGCTTGGGTGAGAAAGAGATGCAGTGCTTTCTCAGGAACAAAATGTTGCAATTGTCACTATTGGGGGGAAAAAAAGCAGTTTTCCCAGAGCTGAAATATTGTTATTGCTTTGCTCAACAATTGTCTTTGATGAATAGAATTATAAGCATTAAACCATTGCACGGAAGGTCCTTCAATAAAATAAAGTAAAACCAAAATAAAATATAATAATCTTGATTCAGATTTCTACTGTACCCAACTAGTTAAGCTGTGTGTTAAAAGAAAATGTTAACATGAAGAGTGTCAAATCAGTCTACTATTGTTAATGCTTAGTACTTCTTGGGAGTGTTTTTTCTTTCTTTCTGCAGCTGTTTAGCCCTTACGTTGTTATGTAATACTTATGAAATATATATACTTTACTCATAGTAGTTAGTGCTTTGTTCTGTACAAATTTCAAATGCTGAAAGGAAATGATCCATAAGAACATCTGTGGTAAGGCAATTCTCTCTTTTAAAGACAATTTGACTATGAAAGTCAATGTTTGGCTTTTATCTCCATGAGGTTCCACATGACCAAGGAGTTGTGTTGTCAGGACCAGCCTTACCAGAGCTTGGCAGAAGGAGGGAGAAAGGTAATGGGGGAGAGAAACAAACTAATCCCCCACTAAATATGTGAAGTCAGATTGGCAATTCCATGTTAAGGGAGGTATCAATTTCAAAGAACATCCCCTCCGTAGAATCTGCATTCCCTCCCCACTCCAGGGGAAGGTTACTGCAAAATCCCCATTTCCTTTGGATCAGCTGGGACTTGGGAGGCAGAGAATGGATGGTGGTGGAGCCAGTCAGAGGTGGCATTTACCGGCTTTCCGGACTATTCAAAATTTCCACTACCAGTTCTCCAGAACTGGACACAACCTGCTGAATACCATCTGTTTGGCATGCTTTTCAATCATACCTAGAAGGAAAGAGTGAAAGATTCCAAGTAGAATAACTGTATCCTCTCACTTAATAGAAGTTCATTGGTTTGCATATTACCTGAGATAGTTATCTTATTATCCTTCATATTAATATAGTTTGAGCCCATTTTTGAGTTTATGGATAGGATTGTCTAATAGACTTTTTAAATTATTGGCTAGGTTTAGTGCCAGAATGTGATATCCTTGTTTGTGCACCAGTGTGTTGTGTGAACTGAACTTGTGCACCATGATTTATGGTTTAGGGAGTTATGCAGTCATGACTTGGAATATACTACTCAGTAGCCTATTGGGAAAAAAACCCTATCTAGGTAGTTCCAGAGAGAAGTCTGCTAATGCAATTTGTTGAAAAATATTGTGGTAATATTTTTTCTACATCATTTTTGTACACAATTATTTTCTGAACAGAAATTAGAAATGGGGATAAAATATGTACGAAGTGTTAGATTGAAAGGATCTTCTGGCAAAATTTTTTGAGTTATTTGCTTGGAGATGTTTCATTATTTGACTAGGAAACACTTTTAGTGCTAGTGATTGTTGGATTTATTTTCGGTTTATATGTATGTAGTAGCATGCCCTTCCAGTATTGGTGGGGGTATGGTTTCCTCCTTGGTATTTCCTGCTTTAGGGTATTATTATTTTCTGCTTGATTGTTTGTCAGGTGTTAATCTCTGTTTCTCTTGGTGTTGAATATAGAAGAAGATTGTGTTCTGGTCTTTTTGTTTCGTTTTTAGAGTTTTTTATTGTCTCTTTTGAATGATGTGTAAATATGATTCATCTGTATGTGTCCATTGATGGCTGATTTGTCTGAGTGCCAAGCTTCCAAGCATTCCTTTGCATTTTGGGATTTAGTTGGTCTAAGTTATTTGCAGTTTTTCAGTTCCCCTATTGTTGAGTCTGTCCATATGTTGTGAGATTAAGGAGTTTTCATAGTCTCTTCTAACTGCTAGTTGATGTTCATGGACATGCTCTGCTAATTTTTTATCTCTCTGTCTTACATAGTTACTGTTAGTCTTTATACTGCATGTTGGAGATAATGCCTGGTTTTTATTTCTTGGGCTACTGGGCCTTTTGGTTTACTTAAGACATTTTGGAAAGCTTTAGTTGGTTTGTGCAGTAAGGTGGTGCCTTGTGGTTGTAGTAGTCTGTTGGTTGTTTTTGAGATATTTCTGATGTATGGCTGTGCTATCCTTTTTACAGCTTGTATTGGTTGCATTGTAGTGGGCTGAGTGGTCAGGTTCTTTTTGATAAAGACGTGAGGATATCCAGTTTGTTGAAAAATGTTGTTGCATAAGTTTTCTGGTGTTCTGGCTTATTGCAGTGTGTTTTTGCTCATCAGAATAATGTTCCACAGCAATTTTTGTGAGACGTTGGGTTGTTATTTTGATAATGAAGTACCTGGATCGTGTTTCTAATTTGTCATAAATGCCTCTGCAGATGAGGTTATCCAGGAAGTTGTTTTTTCTTTCCTTGTGAATTTCATTCCTTTTAAGATTTTGCTTGTTTCATGTGTCTTCTGTAGTTTTTATTTATTTTTTTATTATGCTGAAGATGTCATTTTTTAGACATTGCATTGCAATCTCTGCTATGAATCCTGAGAGTGATTTCCATGGATATTCCTCTAATTTGTTGGCATATTGTCCATCAATTTGAAAATAGGCAGTGAGGCAAAGTTTGATAAAGTCCATGATTCTGGATAGTTCAATGTGCATTTAGTTAAGTCGGATGTGTTGTGTAGTACTGCTGCCATAAATTCTTTCACCAGTTCTGGGTCTATGGATATAAAGAACACCTTACCATCAAATGAAACCATTATGACAAATGAGATAAGGAATGTATTAGAGGTGAGAATTCACCTACAAGTAATACCAATAGACTGCAGTGTTGGAAAAACTTTGATGTTCTGATAGGAAAAATCCGTTATAAATACCTGCATAGAATTAGTAACTAGGCAAGGTGAGATGAACTATGTGAGATGAACAGTGCCGTCTGCACTGTAAATATGTAATGAGGTTTTTTTTTTGTATTTTGTAAATCTTGCCTTTTTTTATAACCTTCAATAAAAAATTTTTTTTAAAAAGAAACCATTATTTTATTATCTTCTGTTATTAGATTATTATTATTAGATCTTTGATTTTCTGGAAGAACTGTAGTCGGACGCTGATAGAATATTCCCTCTCCTCTGTGAGATGTTCAAGTTTACTGTAAATTCTTTGACTGTTGTGGGGCCTTGGCAATGATACAATTGGACAAAGAGGTATGTTGGGCTTGTGTATTTTTGGATATCCACTGAAGTGGGAAAATGGGTCCATTGTTTTTCATCTGCTACTGTTCTTCTTTGCTATCTGACTTTCATGATTAGTTCATTAAGGGTTCTCTTAATGAAGTTATCAAATTTCTGTACCAAGTTGGTGCATGCAGGGATGTAGATTTATTTGTCTTCTATTAATTCTTTGACTTTTTGTGTATATTGTGAGCTGTCCATAACAATTGTGGATTGGCCTTTGCCTGATGGTGATGATGATGATGGTTTGGTCTTTCTTTAGATTTTTGAGTGCATGTCTGTCCTCTGCTTTGAGCTGATTCTGATTCTGTGTTCTTCTGATCTGTAGGATTATTGTCTGCTTTATGTTTTCTTGGGTTTTTATTGTAGGATCTGTGGTTTTAAATGCTGCTTCTAAGGCTGCAAAGAATTCTCACTGATTAGCATTATCTATTTATAGTTGAGACCTTTCTGGAGGATATTGTGTTCTGCAGTAGATAGTGGGCGACTGGACATCTTGACAACACATTCAGGTTCCGGAACCTCTTTGCTTCTGGGATATAGTTTGGCTTGAAGTTTCGCTTTTCTTTTTTCAGCTTGTACTACCATGGGTACATAAAAATGTCTTTTCCTGAGCCTGCTCTGAAATTGATATGATTAATTAATTTGCACGTACATTACATTCAGTTTTATGGCTTAGTGCTCAATACACTCAAATAATGTTAAAAATGGCAAGAGTTGTGTCTCCAACATATATGCCATATGACTAAATGAATGATGAAAAAAGCAGCATTATTAGCGCATCTCTCTTCTCATCTACACACCATGATATAGGATTTTCTTTTCTTTTTTGGGATGGTCGGGGTATGTTATTGATGGCAACCACAGTAGCAACATTATTTGGCTATTTTCTCTCCTCACCTCCTAAATTTACAATTCTGGCAACAGGTTGCAAAAGTAAAACTCTGGCAAGGAACACGGAAAGATAAGGAAATCCCTCTAGATTTACTCTGAATAAATGAATGAAAAATCACCTAGTAGCATCTCTCAATAAACAAACATTATCGTGTGGCATTAGATGCCAGATAGATATGTAAAAATAATTGTGGGAATGCATCATTATGTACAGTAATTTATTTGATTGCTATATGTAGGAAAGAAGCTTTGAGTTAATGAAGTAATTGGTCTTAAGAGTGACTTGTTTTTCTATTGGTAATGATATATGGCTAATTTGGATTGGGAACTGCATCATATCTGATCATTTATTTTAAATTTTCTTCTATCACTTCATCTGTGTGTGATTAAAGAAAGATAAGTGTGCAAAAGATAATATGAAATATGAATAGGTTCAAATGTAGACTTTAACACCTTCTTCTGGTTTCGAGGCAATGGCAATGAATCATACACTTGTAGTTATAGGTAGTGTTTGATCACTAAACTAACGAATACAGATTCTCTAGAATAACAAACACCATATGCCAGTCATGCAAATATAGACACAGTGGTATAGAAAAATGTTTCTTTAAAAAAAATGTAAATGCATTCCTCCCTCATAATATAATCTCATTCAAGATTAATCAGACTTCAGTCCTACTGTATTAAAATGAGGCTTATTGTGGTTTGTTTGAGGTCCAACAGCACAATCCTATACAAATGTACTAAAAAAGCACAGCATCCAGTAAGAATTACCTCAGGAAAAAGATATAAGGTCATGAGCATACAAAAGTTATGCTGCCATCCACACCTTCAACCAATAAAGCTCTTAAAATCAGCAGAGCCATTTCTTATACATTTATCCATAAATACATTAAACAATCAAACAATCAGACAGCCTTGTTTATTCCCTGCTCAGTGCTGAACTATTTGTATAGTGTTCCATTTATTCTCTCTCACACTTTTCTTTTAATAATAGTCAGCAATCAGTCAATCCTTTATTTATGCAAAGCGTAATCAAGCTTATTCACTTGATCACCTCTGCGTTGATCTCATCACTTCTAAGCTTCCTTCCAGGTCTCTTAAGACCTGGTTGTGCCAGCAGGACTGGGGATGGTGACTTTGTGACTCTGTGGTATGACTCCATTAGCATCCCTATATCTATTATGTTCTTGTCTGCTTTGTTTTTTTATTTTTTAAAATGTTTTTATAATTAATGAAAACACTGGTTTTGCATATTTATTCATTGTTCTTCACTTTGTTGTATACTGCTCAGAATTACCTTGGCGAAAAGGTTGCTTATATAAATTAGATCAATCAATCAATCACACACTTTTTCTCCATCAAGAAATACCACGTACACTTTCTTTTTTCATATTCATAATTTTCTCCACAACTTGATGAATAGCAATAGCAGTGGACTTATATACCGCTTCATAGGGCTTTCAGCCCTCTCTAAGCGGTTTACAGAGAGTCAGCATATTGCCCCCAACAATCTGGGTCCTCATTTTATCCACCTCGGAAGGATGGAAGGCTGAGTCAACCCTGAGCCGGTGAGATTTGAACCGCTGAACTGCTGATCTAGCAGTAGCCTGCAGTGCTGCATTTAACCACTGCGCCACCTTGGCTCAGTGGTTAAATCAAAATCTGGTTTGCACAAGAGTTCCCTGGCATAAAGCCAAATTGTACTTGTCCCATTTTGCTCATTGACAAGGAATAAAAGGTGATGTAAAAAGAAAAATGTGATTTTTCAAATTTCTGCTCATAATACGTGTGTGTGTTTATAAAACAGTTATGAATAGAAAGTTGAAAAATCATATTTTTCTTTTTACATCATCTTTTATTCCTTTAAATGGCCCCATTCATGTTTGACAAAGTTACGTATATATGATTATTTATTTACTTACTGTAACATAACTTGGCTTCTTATATAATAGAAGAAAAATGATTACAAAATTCTATGACTCTTCATGTTCCGGATAAATTATTTGAGAAACTATTCCTCTGAAAAGTACAAGAAGTAGAAAGGAAAATTCATATTGCTTTTGTAGGAGATGGGCAATTTGTGGTTGGTGGGCAAACATGTAAAGTTTTTAGAACATAACATTTTGAGAAAAGTAGTCCTCTTCAAAATGGTATCATGGTCATAATTTTTCTCCTTATTAGAAGGCAGACTGGTAGCCTCTTTATTCTAGTTTTCCTCAGGACACTTCCTAGCTTTCTCAGCATTCTTGTATAACATAAAAAAGAAACTGACGCTTGCTGTTTTTCCTGCCCATCTCCCATTTAATGTCTGCTATAATTAAAAGATTCTAAACAAAAGCCAGTTAGGATAGGGAAACTGAAGTTTTGGGGCACATCTTGCCCACAGGTATTAAATTATATGCATATCATTTCTGAATTCTGTAGGCCAGGTAACTTCTGAATTGTAATTCATCACCACAGAATTGAGGAGTTAGAAGAGACCACAAGAATCATTGAGCCCAGTTCTTTTTGATATACAAGGTAACCATCTAAAATATCTGTGATCTCTATTTAAATATCTCTCTCGCGTCCAAAGTTAGAGAACCTACCAATTTTATAGGAAGATTGTTCCTGTTCTGACCTAGACTTCCCCAGCAGCACGAAGCCCTCATCCCGATAAACCCCTTTTATTTAATTTACAGTGGATTCCTCTCCAGCACATCCCATTCTTCAGTCTTTCAAGATAGTGCACAGTTGCCAACCTTTATCAGGCTTGGAGAGTAGCCAGGCCAACATCTTTCAGATGCCACAATACTTGGCAAGAATGCAGGAATGAACTAATTTTCTCCTGCAAACCCCCTTCCTTCCCTTTTCGCTCCTCTTTTATTTCCTATGGGAGGGACCATTCACCATTCACCTGTAGCTTTACTCCCAAGTCGACTCTTGCTCCTTAGTTGTTCTCTTCATCTGGCAACTCTGTGTATGCGCACACTGGGAACAGGTTCCAGCTGTTCATGTGCCTCACTGATGTCTGACTCTGAAGGCAGCTGATAACTGTCAGATGGCCCTGGCCTGGCCCCATCTCTGCCTCCAATACAGAGCACTCATCAGAGCCTTCCCCAGACTCCTGGACTGGCCCATGTTCCTCCCCAACCTCCTCACTGTCAGAATCTGCTGCCAGCTCCACTGGCCACAATAGTTCCAATGTTCCCACCAGTGTCATCAAATCCACTTCTGTGTAAAATTCCTTTATAGAGCCCTGGAATATATTTTATCTCAGTATAAGACTGCAATCTTATTCTTCTTTTATTTGGGAGGTTTAAAGGTCATTTGACAGGCAAGGCTTTTTTATTCCTTACCAACTAAGCTCACCCATCATCCCACACCATAATGGTTATTTGTTTTTGTTTTAATGCATTTTACACTTTCAGTCATCACAGTTTTCTAAAGTAAGGTTTGTGGTCTGTGGCCTATTGTAATATATACTCCTAGCCAATTGTGGTTTATTTGATTGTCCGTGGTTAAAATCTGCCTTAGCATAAACATACAAAGCAGATTATAGAAATTGTGTGATGAAAGGTATGATTGAAAGGTGTGATTACTTGGATTATATGGAAGAACACAGCGTTAAGCTGTTGATGTATTCTTATGAATTATTTATCTGCCTAATATTGCAGTATTTTACATTAAAAGGCTTTCTTGTCTTTAATAACAATTTCAATTTTCTTTTGGTTCCTCTGTGATTGTGATACAGCCCTGGAGATTTACTCCATATTATTTTTCCGAATATTAGTTCTATTCTATCTTTCTGAACCTTTACATCATCCTGTTGCCTAGAGGAAGAGCAGAAATTACTTTTTCCAGAGGAAAAAGGGAGAAATGTAGTAGAGGATCAAACCTACCTCAACTAGATATAGCTTCAGAAATTTTGGCTGTGTTGGACACGGCACCTGATTATAATGTCTTACGATTTGGGGATTGGTGTTATTAGTTTTCCTATCATATAGTTAACAGGTCTTATTCAATTTGTCTACATTAATGGGTGCCATTCTAGAGCCTTTATAGCAGGGGTGTCAAACTCACGTTGTCATGGCAGCACCTTGTGATGTATCAGGACTTCACCCCCTTAATGTGGCAGTGCATGACACACCAACCCACGGGCTGGGTGTTTGACATGCCTGCCCTATAGAATACTTTAAAATACTTTAAATAATGTCTCCATTCTGTAGTGCTCATTCTTACCCTCCTTTTGCATAGGGTTGGTATATTTGTTTATATAATTTCTTTTTAAAAAAAAACAACAACTGGATTTTATATTTTTATATTGCCTGATTTTATATTTGTTGTTATTGGATTGTTTTGCTGCTCAGAGTTGCATTTTGAAAGAGGGATGGCTATACAAATTTGATAAGTAAATAAATAAATCACTTATTCACAGTGAAAGGTACACAGATCTGTATTAAATTCAGACCCAATTATTTCCGACAGCCACTTCTATGGTTCAACATTTCATCACCTTTCTAGAGATTTTAGAATATAGAGCAAAAGATAAATGGAAAAACTTTGGGATAGAAATTATAAACTGATAATAGCTACAGCACATAAGGAAAATCTTTATAAAATATTTTATAGGTGGCATTTGCCACCGGCAAGACTAGCAAAAATGTTTAAAAATACGTCCGCCAAATGTTGGAAATGTAATCAGACTCCAAGTACTTTTTATCGTATATGGTGGTCATGTGTGAAAGCAAGAAAATATTCATCGAAAATACATATGTGGCTGGAAAAGATAATTAAGCAGCATATAGACTTAAAGCCAGGATTATTCCTGTTAGGCATAATACCAGAAAGCTATGATAAAGGGACTAAATACTTAATGCTACATGTATTGATAGCAGCCACAAATTTATTCACACAATATTGGAAAACTGGGAACACCTCACCAGATGAAAACATAATTTGGAAAATATTGGACAGTGCAGAGATGGGTAGATTGACATTGAAAATAAAAGATAAAGGCGATACAGAGTACTATACAATGTGGAATAGGTTTTATCAATGGTTAGTGATTAGAGGTATAAGTTAGATGAAGAAAGATTATTGTTATGTGTATGTAAAATGTGAATGTTGTCTATAATTATAAGCATGTTAGTACAATGAATATGATCATAAATAAGTTGATATAATTATAAATATTGTTATAGCTATTATGTGTATTATTATTATCACTATCAGTATATCTGTTATTTTCTTTTTTTGTAAAACGAAATGCTGGACAATACACTGTCTTCAAAATATATAAAAAAAGAATATAGAACAAAATCATAGGCTTAGAAGAGACCTTGGAGGTCTTCTGGTCCAAACCCGTGCTCAAGACAGGAGACCTTATAGCAGTGATGGCTAATCTTTTTGTTGTTGAATGCCAAAAATGTGAGAGTGTACTCACATGTACGTATAATGCAAAGTATGCGCATGTACGTATAATGCAAAGTGTGCCCCCCCATGTGCACTGCACTACTCATCTCCAAGCTGAGCTTGGTATTTCCTCCGGGTGTCTGGTGGAGGCCATTTTCACCCTCCCCAGGGTCCAGGAAAGCCTCCAGAGCCTGGGGAGGGCAAAAAACGGGCCCAATGGGTTTACCGGAAGTTCAGAAACGCTGGGTCTCCAGAGTCTTCCCCAGGCTCCAGAGGTTTTCCTGAAGCCTAGGGAGGGTGAAAACTCCTGAAGCCTAGGGAGGGTGAAATCAGCAGGCTGGCACGCACATGCGTGCTGGAGATGATAGCTCCCATGCCGGGAGATATGGCTGCGCATGCCATCTGTGGCATGCGTGCCATAGGTTCACCATCACGGCCTTATAGCATTCTGGTCAAATGTCTATTTTTGAGAACCTCCAGTGATGAAGCACCCACAACTCTGGAAATCAAGCTATTCCATTGACTAGTTGTTCTTGGTCATTTAATTGGTAGCATTAAGTTCCCTATTGGTGCTGGCAGAGACAGGATTAACTGTATCCTCCAAGTGTGATAGATAGAACAGTGCAGCTGTTTCAGTTTCAGTGTCTGGATAGAAATATAATTGAATTTCCAGTCAATACCACTGAGGGCAAATCAGGCGAGGGAGTAAGGTTTTTTAAATAGGTTTTTATTTATTATATGATGGATTTTAAAAATGTTTGTAAACCTCTTGGAGTCACCTACCTGTGGCTTGGGTGGCTATAAATATTTGTTTAACAAAAAATATAAAATCTAAGTGTGAAAATCTTTTGTGTGAGTAAGCATGTAGTAAAAATATTTGGGGAAAGGAAGAGAGGAATAGATGAACTCATAGTAGCAGAGATATGAGAATCAGGTGAACAGATAATATTTTATCTTGATATACAGTACATAGAGACAGATTTCACACCTCATACCTAAGCCTCAATGAGCTCATATTACAATAGAATGTACCCTTCTACAACTATTTTTCTGCTGTTAATAATAAACTTTGAAGCACTTTGGATTCTTAACTGTAGAAACAGATTACTCAAACAATTTAATTAGATTTTCAGAGGGAATTTATTTCCCAGATTGGAATCACGAAGTGTGAAGACCCTCATTTGCTAACTTTCTGTATCAAGCTATGCTACATAACAGAACTGTGTTCTGCTTTAATGCTAAGGGGAGTCATGATTCCTTTTTGTCACTGGAACAAAAAACCCATCACTCCAGATTTTTGCTAAATCAGGGGTGTCAAACTCAATTGTGCATCAGGCTGCATCAGGATTGTGTTTGACCTGGGGGGGGGCGTGGGATGTATGGCTGGGATGGGTATGGCCAGCTTGATGTCACTCATGTCTGGGGTCCTGTTATTGGCCATGATGGCCTCCTGCAGCCCTCCCGGGCTCCATTTTCCCTGTTCACAGTCATAAGCAGTCATGGTCCAAAATGGAGCCAGGGAAGGCAGCGCGGTGCCCTCCCGAGCTCCACTTTCAGTAGCAGAGGCACCGCGGGCCAGTTATTTATTTATTTATAAAATAATAGTACGATATCTAACAAATAGGCAGAACCCTTTAGCCATCAAGTTTTGTCTTCCACTCTATAGTCTCCATAAACTTTTTTTTTAGAACTTTAGGGGTCCTTTTGAAAGTTTTGGGAAGTAGTGTAAAATGCTCTTACATTCTGTAAAGAAATGTTGGTAGCTTTTGTATATTTCATTGGCCCTTTGAAATAAAAAATATTCACAATTAAAAGAAAAACAACATTGCAACTATTTAAGAAAGCCTACTCCCAATGTCTGTTCAATGTCTGTTCAATGCTTTAGTTGTAAGGATTTGGGAAATGTTAGTCAGGATGGTAAGTTTGAATTAATGTCTGCATGTTCTTATTAAGAATAACATGCTGTGTAATGAACAGCACAAGGGATGCATAAATTTAGCATTAATTGTCCTATGAAGATGGTCAAGTCATGAAGGAATAAGATTTGCTTTGCTTTCAGCTCAGTCATATTGGTTAGTTTTCTTACTATTTTCTTATATTTGTCTCTTTTGTTTACAGCAAGGTGGTTTTATTGAACCAGAATGCTTTGTCAAGATATTTTAAATGGGAAAAAAGGTCCATGCCAAGATAGAATGCTAATTCGATATTTGTATTCCTTGCTAATAATACTCTTATTATACCTCTATTCATTTATTTTTTCCACTGCTATATCATTATAAAAACATGAGACATTCATATAAAGCATATACTTGCAGATGAAAATACCAGTACAACCAAAATTTATCTTTGCTATTTGTGTATCCTCCATAATAAATGTTAAATTTAAGCAAGAGGATTATTTTTTGATAAGGAATGTCAGTCAAACTGGTAAACAAGCCTATCCTAATAGTTGTGAAACAACACATTGATCAGAATATCTTAGTTTACAAATCTTAAACACAAATGGACAGAGAATTTTATTTTAGGCGGAATTGCATTTGTGTTTTTTTCCTCCTGGAGAAAATCTAGCTCTGCGGATGCTAAAAGTTGACACCAAGTTGATGGCACATAAACATCATTAGCAATTCAGAGACAAAATGAGTGACATCAAATGATATTTGTTGTTAGGTAGAAAATAATAATTATTCATTAACTGCATGACCTTATTGTGTTAATGCAAGCTGAAAACGGAGGTTGGCTGAGTCTTGATGGGAGACATCTGTTTCTCTGTATCAGAGAACATAGGGAACAATTCATTTCTGGAGATCTGGCATTGAAAGGAAGCCTTGTCTACTGTACAGCTCTTCATTAGAGAATCTGCATACTGGATAAGCTGGTAAGATTGGTAGTTTACCTGTTCTGTCCTCTTCAGTGGCCCTTCTAGCTTCTACTGAACCTTGTCCTTCTTGAGAGAGAAAAATGGGCTGGGAACAACATCAACTTTTAGGTCATCAGTATCCAAAGGGGTAGTTGGGTTATTCATGTCAGCAAAAAGATGAGCAGATCTTAAAGATACTGTAAGTCATGATTTTGATGTAATTGAAAGGAATCAGATCTGACATCTATAATTAGTCAATAGAAGCCAATTACATTATCTCCTCATTCTAATTAACTAATTATTTTTATGCCACCTACTCCCTTCTGACGTGACTCTGAGACGTTTACAGATTATAAAATAAATAGAACAATTATTAAAATATATTAAAATATGAAATCTATCCAGATTAACATTTTTGAAAATTATACTAAAACCAGGAGTAGTTGCACCACTGACAAGGCAATTCATCATTGTTTTATATCCTTTGCATTTCTCACATGCCTTCCAAGCAATAGCATAGAATAAAAAAAACAGAGTTGGAAGGGACCTTGGAGGTCTTCTAGTCCAACCCCCTGCTTAGGCAGGAAACCCTACACCACTTCAGAGCAATGTTTATCCAATCTCTTCTTAAAAACTCCCAGTATTGGTGCATTCACAACTTCTGAAGGCAAGTTGTTCCACTGATTAATTGTTCTAACTGTCAGGAAATTTCTCCTTAGTTCTAAGTTGCTTCTCTCCTTGATTAGTTTCCACCCATTGCTTCTTGTCCTACCCTCAGGTTCTTTGTAGAATAGCTTGACTCCCTCTTCTTAAATAAGAGACAGACAGGATAGGAATTCTTTCTGGAACCATAGACTATTCTCAGATGTTTCATGGAAGATTGGGCAAACCTGATAAGGGAATGAGAGTTATGCTTGTAGAAAACTTTTAAGGAGAGTTGTCTTGACTCTCATACTCCAGTTGTAAAGCTCATCACATTCACTGGGTTCCCCAACCCTCTGTGCATCATGAGTATGGGAACAGGGATGTGGAGGCAATGCAATCTTCTTTCACAAAGCTTCTAAGTGCATTATATCAAATGCTATAAATCATGATGTTCAAGACTGTATTATTGTAATTGCTTGCAATATATTACACTGCAGTGTAACATACATCCAGTACTGAAATATAGTTCCTAAGAGCTTATGAAGAATTGGCCCAGGAATACCTAGTGTTAATATATCAGTAGCTTTGTTATATGGAACTAATTTTAAAACAGTGGAGTTTTATAAGATTCATAGTTAACTTAGTGGTATTTTAGTTTAGAAGTACCTGATTATTTAATGACCTAATATGAATTAAACATAACCAAGATCCTTGCAGAATTTTAGTATTTTTTTTTAATGAGCTTTTTCTTCTATGTATGGATGTGACAATAATAAATTATGGAACTTGTAATTTGGAATGGCTGCTGCTAACCAACAGTATGGAAAGAAGAATCAGATGATAGTTAACATACTGGATATGTGGGAAGAAATGATGCAAATATTTAGTAGGAAACAGAATTTCTGTTGTACAGATAGATGGCTTATTATTTTATTTTGAAGTGGGTTATTAATTGTCTTAGGCTATTTGTATAATCACTTTTTTAAAGTGTCTAGATCTAGAGGTTTGTGCCCATGGCATGCATGGTCATGTCAAAGGAAGAAGCTAATTGTAACATGGAAGGGAATAGAGATACTGATCAGAAGTTTCTGTTTCAGTTGTATGCCAGTTAATTCTAGGTCCTGATTCTAGTCATAATAATTTTCTAATTTTTTATGCAGGAATCTTTGCAGGAAGATACATGGGGAGGGAAGTAATATGGGTAAAAACTACTAAGTCACTATTAACATTTGCTTTCAGAAGCGTAGACTCAGGTACGAGGAGAGGAAGCATGGAGTACTTAATCACTTCTGTACAAATTTTGAAGACAAGCTAGAATTAGACCTAACACTTACCTCAACACTTTTAAGAACAGATTTATTTTCAGTAACAACACAAAATACATTAGGAAAATAAGTGTGTTAGTTGCAGAGCATTAAATCATTTGTAGGCTGGTGTTGAAATTAGTCAACACCAACATTGGGTAAGTGATATGTCAAAAAAACATTTTAGTCTGGTAAGCAGGTGGTATCAGCAACCACGAGAGCCAGTCTTTTTGCAGAGGGTGATCACACCTGAAATACATCAGTCAGATTTGGATTCCAGATCTGTATTCTTTAATTTTTCTTTCTTTAGTCTGAGAAACCTGGAAATACTCTAGACTCTTAATAGTGACTGTTGAAGGAGGCACTGCACTGCACTTGAATCCTGCAATTTATGGAGTGTCCTCCCTTGATCGTTTGCAATGAGCAATCCCTGCAAGCACATCAGGTTCTTTGTAAAATTATTGATTTCACTTCTATATTCACAAAGACAATCCAGGAAACACTGAAAAGAAGTAGTAATTTCTGTGCAGAAAGACCCATTAAACAAAGCTGGAAATTATCACTCAATCACATTGTGTGTTTAGAAAAAGGAAATAAGTCTTCCAGATCTGTAGATTTGCTTCAGAGAGAGAAAAACAAGAGCTATGCAAAAGCAGTCCATTGGCCATCTAATCCAACCTTCTATACTTCACAGTGGCTAATTGGATGCATACAAGATACTTTGGGCTGGACTCGATACTTATAGTCTTCTTGCATTGTCACTTTGCAGCAACAAATGTGTAAGCGTGACCCGACAAATGCGTGAATGTCAAAAGCGTGCCGACAAAACCGCGGCGCTAAAACCGCGATGTCAAAAGCGCGCCGACAACAGCACGCTGACAACAGCGCGCCGACAGAAGCGCGATTTAAGTTAAGGTAAGGTTTAGGGTTAGGGTTAGGTTTAGGATTAGGTTACAGCGCGCTTCTGTCGGCGCGCTGTTGTCGGCGCGCTTCAGCGTTCATTTGTCAGCGCGGTTTTGTTGGCGCGGTTTTGTCACCGTGGTTTAGTCAGGCGTGCTTTTGTCATTCGCGCATTTGTGGTGGAACCATGTGTAAGACATGCTGATTATGAGTCAGGGGACAGAAAACTGACATCGGGATTGTAGCCATTGATAACGTGATCTTTCATGCACTAATCCAATCTCTTAAAACTTTTTTTGGATCTATTTCCATTACCACAACTGCTGACAGTGAACTCTGTGTATAATTTAACCCATGGAATAATGGAGAATACAGCATCTTTTTAAGATAAGAATAGCTAGAAAATCCAGTCATAATAAGCCTGTTTTGGAGGAAACATCTGGAAGCTCCTAATAATCTCTTTTTGATTTTGCCACATTGAATAGTCGGCTGCCTGCAGCAAGTATATCATTTGTCTTTTTAGTCCTAACTCTTGATTATTTCCCTGCAAGTTAAAAAATACAGATATGACTGTCAATATCTATGTGGGTGGGCCATTATGTACATTATCCCAATATGAGCATTTCTCTCTTAATCCTGTTCTTTGTTCCCAAGTTTTTAACCTGTTGCCAGGCCATGAATTCACATGTCTTCTTTCCTAGAATCTGAATTTGTTTATGAGTTTTTAGTGAGGAATAAAAAAGAGCTAATTTTGCTTGTACCACCTATTCCCATTCTTAGGGATTGTTCTTGGAGCAGATCCTCATTCCCAGTATTCTTTAAAAAGTGTAACAATTAAAAGATTTCATGACTTTTTAAAAAAAATAGCTCCTAGAGTTAGTTATCCTGTATCAATATATTACATAGCAAGTTATTAAACATAGAAATATTTTTATAACTAGAAGTGAATACTAATTCACTCTAATAAATGGATTTACTTTCAGACAGTGCATTAAAAGAAGCTAGAAAAAACAGGTGAATTAGCATCATTAATGCATTCAATCCTATTTTGTTTTTCAGACTGTCAGCTGCATGTGAAATCAGGTAATATATTTGATGCTTTGCAAATATGATTGGAGAAAAATGCTGTGGATATACTATATTTAGACTTTAGTGACAAAATAGATCATAGCCTACCTTTCAGCAAAATGGGACAGTGCTGGATAGACTAACCCACCACCAGATGGATTTGTGATTGGCTGACCAACTACATTCAGCATGTGGTCCTGAATGGAGCTACATCTATGTGGTGGGGAGCATGGTGGAGTAGCTCACAGTTCCTGTCTTAGGCCCAGTGCTCTTCAGTATCTTAATAAATGACCAAGATGAAAGAGCACTCATCAAGTTTGCTGGAGGAAATTGCTAACATTTTGGAACATAGACTCATGATTCAGAAGGATATTGACAGACTTGAGCATTGGGCCCTGTCCAACAAGATGCAGTTCAGTGGTGAGAAAAGTAACATTAGGCAGGAAAAAAAAACAGATGAACATGTAAGAATAGACAGTACTTGGCTCAACAGCAATGCCTGTGAGAGAGATCTAGGTATCTTGGTGGATCACCACTTAAATATGAATCAGCAGCATGCTGCAGCTGCCAAAAAAGTCAACACAGCTCTAGGCTACATCAACAGAGGGATAGCATCAAAATCAAGAGAAGTGATAGCACCTCTCTATACTTCACTAGTGAGCCCTTATTTAGAATACTGAATCCAGTTCTGGTCACCATGATGCAAAAGAGATGCTAAGGCCCTAGAAAAAGTGCAGAGAAGAGCAACAAAGATGATAAGAGGTCTGGAGACTAAACTGTATGATGAATGGGCAAGGGAATTAGGTATGTTTAGCCTAACAAAGGGAAAGACTAAGAGTGACATGATAGCCGTCTTCTAATACTTGAAGGGCTATCACAAGGAAGAGGGGGGTCAATTTATTCTCCATAGCACCTGAGGACTGGGCAAAAAGCAGTGATTGGAAGCTCATGAGAAGAAGATCCAACTTGGAACTAAGGAGCAATTTCCTGACAGTGAGAATAATTAACCAGTGGAACAGCTGGAATTGTGGGTATACCATCACTGAAAGTTTTCAAGAAAAGATTGGACAGCCACTTGCCTGGAGTGTATATGGATTGCTTCCTTGGGCAGGGGATTGGCTAAAAGACCTCAAAGTTGCCTTCCAGCCCTGTGATTCTGTCTCAAGGTAGCACAACTTACCTCTTCATCTTTCTGCCCAATAGGCAATAGAGATAAAGCACTGAGCCATCCAAATGGAAGTTTTGGTCAGAAAAGGGGGATTGGATTAGCACCCTCCAAAGTCCCTTCCAGCTTTATAAATTCTGATTCTAAAATAAGTTCTTTCAATGAATATAATTAGCTATTTTGAATACAAGGTTTATATTTTAATAAGCAAAGAGAGAAAGCGAACTGGCTCAAAATCATCCTGTTTCTTAGACACCCGTTGGGTCTGAAGCAGAAGTAGGATAGAATTTCTAGTCTGGTGCCCTTAACTACTACACCAAATGGGTTCTCTTTGATTATATGCTTCAATTAAGATGGCAAAAAGAAACTTCAAGCTATAATTGGAAAGTTATATTTCATAGGTGTGGGATATAGGAATCCTTATTCTCCACTACAACAGAGATTCAGTTTTAACAGTTTGTTAAAATGTGCAACTGTTTTGACATAGGTAATCAGACAAGGAGTAATGTTGTTGAAATATGCCCTTGCGTGTTCTTTACACAAGAAAATCCAATTTAAATTGTCAAAGGTCTTCTGTGCATCTAAGTATAGCAAGACTATTTGTTTTTCATTGTGAGGTTGCATTCTCCAGAATATCCAAAACATTTCTAATATTATCTTGTAATTGCTTTTTAGGTAAAAGCCCACATTGAATCTTCATGAATAAAATTCATGTGAAATTATTTTCAACCTTTTAGTCAAAATTATTATAAAGAATTTATAGACGTTACATTCAGTGATGATATCGGACAGTAATTTCTTGTTAAGTCTTGGTCCTCTTAGCTATTAATGCTGTTTTAGCCATTTTCTAGCTACCACGGATCTTCCATTCTGTAAAATAATATTCATTGTTTGTTGTAAAGGTTGTAAAAACTCATGCTCAAAACAGACCATCTGAACCAGGTAGCTTTCGGTCGAAACCACCCGGCAATTAATCATGGATTGTTAGCAGGAACTTCTTCAGTTTGTGTAGGAGGGATGGTGAGTCTTGGTAGCTAGCCCAGTCTTCTCCCCTGAATGGCAGCTCCAGGCCTCTGAGCTGACAGTTAATATTCATCCACTTTTTATCAAGAAATTTCTTGACCTTCATACAAAGTAATAGCAATGAAACACTTTTCACATATTTGTATTATCTGTTACCACAGTTTCTTTCTTGTAACTTTAATACTTCTTTTTCTTTTCACAACATATGCCAATCATTTCCATGTTTTATTTGAAAATTCAAAATTTCTTTGCTTTGCATAATTTATCTTTATTTCCATCTCTCTCATTGTTAACATGGATAGCTGCCTGTCAAAGCTTAACTTGGTCAATAATAGTTTATGGTTGTAGCATCCCGTGGTCATGGGATTAAGATCTGTAACCTTCTTAGCTTGCTTCTGATGACCAAAGTCAATAGGGGAAGCCACATTTGTTTAATAACCATGTGATTCA
This sequence comes from Thamnophis sirtalis, assembly GCF_051295495.1. Lineage (NCBI taxonomy): Eukaryota > Metazoa > Chordata > Lepidosauria > Squamata > Natricidae > Thamnophis > Thamnophis sirtalis. Next base: position 65,936,272 of record NW_028261383.1, read on the forward strand.
CTTAATGACATGATTTGTTTAATGTCTATGATGATTCATTTAACAACCATGGTAAAAATGGATATAAAATTAGGTCCCGTCATAGGATGATTTGCTTAATAACCTCATTGCTTAGTGACCAAAATTCTGGTCTCAAAAATGTTGTCATGTCGAGGACTACTTGCCCTGTTTTCAAAGGCATGCCTGTCAGAAAAAAATATTCTGTTTTCTAAAAATATTGTCTCTCTTATCCACTTAAAACTCTTTTGAATCACAATCTTGTTAAGGTTGTTCCATTTAAATTAAAATCCTTGAAGATACTTTTCCTCCCACTTTCTCTTTTTAATTCCCCAAAGAAGGAAAATCACTAAGTGCTTTTCATTCCTGCCATTTGGAATAGCTCTCTTAGGTTGCAAATTATGTATATCCAAAGGTGTTTAAGAAAGTGATGTGGTTTTTTTTTGCTGATCATATGTTCACAAATATTGCACAGTGCTTTTGGATGTGCTGATATTTCCTTAGCTCTTAGGCAGCTCAATTCACAATCAACTGTAAGAAATTCAATTTCTGTAACTCCTTAAGAGGCAAAATTATCTTGAGCAAAAGTGGGTGACATTTCCCCCTCCCCAAAAATATCTCCTTCTTCTGGAGAGATTTTTGTGTCAGTCAGCACCTATCTCTTGGCTGCCAATTTCATCACAGTGTTTTCTCTGCTTGTGGAACCACTCACAGGGACATCTAACACATCACAGATCCTCACCTGAAAGCCACCTATATTCTATGCTACTTAAGAGTTTTACACCGTAGATAGAAGTAGGGATGGATGGGGAATTTATATATTTTTTTCATCTCAGTGCAAATTGACCTGAATTGTAATCCCTGGACTAGAATGTAGGTTGAAAAGTAGCTATTCATCAGAAAGCTTGCTGAGGGAAAGACTTCAGCAGTTTTAGGTCAGGTAGGCTGATGTGGAAAAGATTCTTTAAAAGGAAATAATATCTTCAACCACTCCATGTTTAGAAATTGTATTTAAGCCTCTTCCCACATTATTAAAAAGGATGAACTTGTATCCTGTCTATACAATGTTTTTCTCGCCCCCCTTCTCTTCAAGCAGTTCTTCCTTCTTATGTTTGTGAATTAATTCTCTCTCTCTCTCTTCCTCCCTCCCTTCTCCCATTTTAACTAAATTCTGGTTACTCAGTTTTGCATTCAGCCCCATTCGTTCATGATCTTATTTCTTCATATTTAAACTCAATACATTTCTTAAGTAACTTGTTTCCACTGCATTCTGTTTGTTTCTTCTGACATAACCTGCTTTAGTTTCCATATAACCAAATGGGTAGAAGCACATCTTATACACAATGAGTTTTGCATCTTTTGACAAAAATTCACATATCATCCAATAGTTTTTCATGACTGTTTGCACATATTAAGTGTTTCTGTACACATCTCCCAATTTCTTGTGAGATACTGTCAATATGCACAAATGCTTTTGATTGCTCTAGTTTTCCATCATATCTGTAAAATCGTTACTTATTTATTCCATTGGTTTTTATACTTTAATTATCAGATATGTCTTCAAAGAAAAACAAAGTCCAGTTACCTTTTGAAAAAGCACCTTTGGGACAACCATGACCTGAATGACTGAGACTCTTCATAGATATTCCTTTGTGATCTTCATTACAGCTATCTGCCATGTGCATTTTTCTCCTATAGAGCCCTTTTGCTCCACCATTCTGTTAGTCATTTCATTTCATAATACCCCTTAACTCCATACACTACATTGTGAAACACAATTCTTTTCACTCTGTTTCAGGTTTCTAGGGCTTATGTGTACTTCCATTCAGTTTATTGGAATGACATCCTTTCAAAAAGCTATACAACCCCCTCCCCCCAAGTTATCCCTTCTATTATCAGCATTCAGTGGAAGATGACATTTAACTGTCACCAACCTATGGATTTTTTTCCTAGGTATTGACAAAAATCTAGAAAATACCAATTCACACTTTCTGACATATAATTTAACTCTCATTCATAATTACCACCATCATTCCCTGCATGCATTCATCAAATTCATTCTACAAAAACAGTTCACATTCATTCACATCTATTATATATGTCCTTTTCTCATAGTTTCACAGGAATATAATATCTTGCTCTGTCCTTCCCCTCCCCCCTCCTATGTATGTGCGTGCATGCATACACAAAATATCAATCAGCTTTGGCCAGTGTATACCATAAGCTAATCAAAAATCCAGTTGTACCTAAAGCATGTTCATGATATATGATATATGATACACCAGATAGTATATCTAATTTAAAAACATTCTTACAAGCCAACATACTCCACCAACTATGAAATAAATGCATTGATACTCATGATACTGATATTTAAATTGTTGGAAATTGGTCTGAATACACTATTAACAAAGCAAGGAAATCCCTTGAAAATGCCTATAGTAAAGAGTAAAAATATCCAAATCTGGTAATCTTTGACTAGGTGTATCTATGATTAACAACTGTAGAAATATCATTCTTGATAAAGCAAATCAATCTTGAATGCTTGCCATATTCCTTCATATAACTTATTGATATATTACATATGTTCCCAAGTTTCTATTCTTTTTAAAGTTTATTTTATTCCTTGAATTATTTAATTTCTAAGCTTTGTTGGTTTTGTCTGTTTTATTTAATAGAAAGGCAGTAAATAGGGAAGTAATAAATAGAAGCAAAATAGCAAAAGCACTTAGACTTATATACTGCTTTACAGTGTTTTACAGCCCTCTCTAAGCGATTTACAGAGTTGACATATTGCCCCCAACAATTTGGGTCCTCATTTTACCCACCTAGGAAGGATGGAAGCTTGAGTCAACCTTGAGCCTGGTGAGAGTTGAACTACCAAATTGTAGGCAGCTGGCAGTCAGCAGAAGTAGCCTGCAGTACTGCACTCTAACCACTGCACCATCATGGCTCATATACAGTTAAAATGCAGTCAGCCTTAATTTCCAGTTTTTAAAATGTTGAAAGACCTGATTATGAATCTTTTATATTTTTTTACACCCTCTTGCAGATTTTGTAGAAATTTAATTGTTTGTATCAAAGCATAAAAGATAAATACTTTGCAAGCATTTAGAAAATATACTATATACACATAGGAATAGTAATGAGGATTGTACAGTGACTATATGGACTATTTTTCTCTGGTTAACATAAACGCTATATTTGAAGCAATATAACCTAATTATTATTCTAATTATGTAAATTGTTTTGCTAACAACTAGGAAGAAAGTATAAACCATGTTTTAAGTGGTTCCTGTCCATATTTTTCAGATAATTCAGGATTTTGCAAATGCCGCACTACAATTTTTTCCATACCCTATTATTCTTTAACTAATTTGGTTCATAGTAATAATTTTGATAGGCTGCAATGAACAAATGTCTTTACTGGATTTATGTAACACTGGCTGAATACACTTTTTTGAATTTGCATTTTTGAACCACAGAAAAGTCAACTGTTATCAATGTGGATATCAGGAGTGGGCTGCTAGGGGTTCGCAGGGGTTCGGGAGCTAAGATTCTGTGCAGTTCGGAGAACCCCCAAATCCTACTCCTGGCTAGCAACTCCCATGTCTCCCCTCCCAGGAGTCCCCACGCGGCCCATTTTGGATGCAAATAAGTGCAGGGTGCGCAGGGAAGCTTGGGAAAGGCAAAAAATGGGCTTACTGGAAGTTCAGGACGGCTGGAAATGGGCCCGTTTCTGGCCTCCAGAAGGCCTCCAGAGCCTGGGGAGGCTGTTTTTACCCTCCCGAAGGCTCGAGAACAGCCTCCAGAGTCTGGGAAAGGCAAAAACACCCCCCCCGCCAAGATGCAGGAGGCTGACTAGGCCACACCCACCATGGCCACACCTATCGAGCAACCGGGCAGAGAACCCCTTGCTAAAATTTTTGAAGCCCACCCCTTTGGATAATTAAGCATAATTTAAGTGCTAGATCAAGGGCAATAAAAACAACTCTTAACAAACAGAACATGTGATAAGTGCTACAAATATAATGGACAAAATGTATGCATTAATTATTAGCAGAGTAATGTTGAAAAAGGCATGATATTAGATGTTGGCATTGTGATTTGAACATTTAATTGCGTTTTATACTACCACAGGGAATGTCTCAAATTTATAGTGTCAATACCAACACCAATGATAGCAGCATTCTTTTTTTAACATTAAAGTATTGTATTGCAATCAGTTACTATTTCGTACAGGAGAGTTTGTTTATTTTAAGTCTTTTATAAAGAACAAGGTCAACTTTCTACTTACAAGCCTATCTTGAGTCTAATATACTTACATGTTCTATTATTATTTACAAAGACCCTGTGTTCTTCCAATGTAAAGGAAAGAAATGCTCTTATCTCAAAGGTATTATTTGAGGCAAGTAGTGACAACTGAGACTTATATTTCAGTGAAAAAAATGCAGTATGAAGAGGGAAAGGACTGGTGTCCTGCTTTAATTCAACATCTATTTTTCCCAATTTAAAGCAGATACTGTGCAATTTGATTTCAAATTTGCATAAAGTGGATTGTTTTCAATAACTGATTGGGCCTTCCTAACTGGAGAGCAGGGCAATTTAGGAATTAAAATCAATCGTGTCAAGAGAGCCCTATGTTGGAGAAGTGTATTTATTTATTCCAGCTAAGTTTATGTGATTGAAAACAAAACATTTACTAGCCGGAAAAGGTCAGAATCTAGCAAGCTGCTAAAATAATTTTAGCTGTCCAGATCTGAAGTTGCATTTCTGAAGTTGCAGCGACACTTTTAGTTGGAACCAAAGCTTAATTGGAGCTGTAAAAAGATTTGGCAATGTAATTTCAGACAAGACCAGGGTTTTTTTTGAACTACATTTGTTTTTGATGACTGCATTGAACAGGGGTGTAACACTGAAGAGATAGAGATGAAATTTTTAGTTTTTTGCCTCCCGGGAAAGATTTAAATTACAGCCATGATCACAGTAAAAACTTACAGCAGGGGTGTCAAACTCGTATTGCCATGTCGTCGTTGCGTGATGTATTGCAACTCCCCCCACCCCTTGCTAAACTGGGCACGTGCATGGCCAGCACGTGATGCATCTGGCCCATGGGCCACGAGTGTGACAGCCTGGCTTATGGTATCATATGACAGAAATCCAGTATATATATATTTGTTCCTGCCTACCTAGCAGTTTGAAAATATGCAAATGTGATTAGATATATAGGTACCACTTTGGGGAAGATAACAGTGTTCTGTGTGCCTTTGGGTAGAGTTGTGCTCTCCACCTGACCAGGGAAATGTTTTCAGACAATGCTGTCTCCCTCAGATAAGTAACAGTGATGAGCATTGGCCCCTAAAGTTGGACCTGATCGGACAGGAGAAACCTTTACTTTTATAAATATTTTCATCTTTTTAAAAAACATGCTAACTGAACACAAATCTCTAAATAAGCTTCAGTAACGATGCAATTGGCTATTTACACACTCGAGATTCAATGGTATGAGTGAGGCACATGATTGATGGAAAGGTATGTAATGCTATTTCAAAGTGCACCAAGCCACCTCTCATTGGTTAGTGCTTTGCTCATGAGTATGGATTTTAAGCTTTGTTCCAAGTCCTATGATAAATACAATCCTAAAGTATCTTTTCTGAAATCAGTGAAAGCCTGATTCTGAGATAGTTAATAGCTTTGGTAAAATACATTTGGAAAGGCTGGGACAAAGCATTGCATTTGGATGGCTTAGTGCTTTATCCCTATCTCAGGCTGGGGGGTCAAATACTACGCCCCTCAGATAGGGTCCGCAACTTGGGAGTCCTCCTGGACCCACAGCTGACTTTTGAACACCATTTGTCGGCTGTGACCAGGGGGGCATTTGCCCAGGTTCACCTGGTGCACCAGTTGCGGCCCTACCTGAACCGGGAGGCTCTCACAACAGTCACTCATGCCCTTGTGACCTCTAGGCTGGAATACTGCAATGTGCTCTACATGGGGCTGCCCTTGAAGAGTATTCGGCGACTTCAGCTGGTCCAGAATGCGGCCGCGTGAGCGATCGTGGGTGCACCCCGTTTCACCCACGTAACACCTATCCTCCGCGAACTGCACTGGCTGCCTGTTGATCTCCGAGTGCGCTTCAAGGTGCTACTTGTCACCTACAAAGCCCTGCATGGTATTGGATCTGGGTACTTGAGAGACCGCCTACTGCCAATTACCTCCACTAGGCCAATACGATCTCATAGGTTAGGCCTCCTCCGAATTCCATCAGCCGGCCAATGTCGGCTGGCAACTACCCGGAGGAGAGCCTTCTCGGTGGCTGCTCCGACCCTCTGGAACAAACTCCCCGTGGAGATTCGTACCCTCACCACCCTCCAGACCTTCCGCGTAGCCCTTAAGTCCTGGCTGCCCCAACAGGCCTGGAGCTAAAGATTTCAACCCCACTCGAATTGTATGACTGTTGTGTTTTTAATGATGTATTGTTTTTATGTCTGTGACTCGTTTGTCCTCCCTCCCCTTGAGTTGTGAACCGCCCTGAGTCCCCCCAGGGAAAAGGGCGGCATACAAATAAAGCATCTCTCAATCTCAATCTATTATCCTTGTGCAGAAAGATGAAGAGGTAGGTTGTGTTGTCTTGAGATAGAATCATAGGGCTAGAAGGGATATTGGAGGTCTTCTAGTCCAATGTCCTGCTCAAGGCTGGAGTCCATTTACTATCCAGGATGGGTGGCACAGTGGCTAAAATGCAGTATTACAGGCTAATTCTGACTACTTCCAGGAGTTGATCCTGATTGGCTGAAGGTTGACTCAGCCTTCCCTCCTTCTGAGGTTGGTAAAATGAGGACCCAGATTGTTGGGGGCAATATGGTGACTATGTATACTGCTTAGAGTAAAGCACTTTGAAATGATATATACGTCTAAGTACTATTGCTATTTGTTCAACTTTTCTTGAAAACCTTCAGTGATGGAGCACCCACAGCTCTGTTCCAGTTACAAATGGTTCTGTTGGGAAATTTCTCCTTAGTCTCAGGTTGAGACTTTCTACCCATTGTTTTTTGTCTGGTTCTCAGGTGCTTTGGAGAATAAATTTACCCGATCTTTCCTGTAACAATCCTTCAGGTGTTGGAAGACCATTGTCATATCACTCCTAGTCCTTCCCTTTGTTAGGTTAAAATACTTACATACGTTAGACGTTCATTGTATGGTTTAGCCTATAGACTCCTTATCATCTTTGTTGCTCATCTTTGTAGATGAGTTTAGAAGGTGGGAGACCATTTCAAATATGTGACTGAAACAACTGGCAGTATTTCTAAAAATTGACTTTGAATTTTGCTTTTGCTTTATATTTTTTGTTACATATATGTTAGGAATATAATCTAACGGTTGGGTTGGCAATATATAAATCATGTAACAATGCTGTACCTGTTTCTTTAAATCATACTGTAAAATGTGATTGGTTGCTGTTTTCCTCAATCGGCCATAAGAGGGAGCCAGAATGACTGTTAGCTCTCTGTTTTGTTAGATGCTGGGCTGATCTGATCTGTTTTGGAAGCCCGCTGTTAGAAAGTGCCGTGAGCTATTGTAAGTTTTGCAACTGCTAGCAAACTTTGAGTACTGAACTGATTATATGATACTGGACTATGTTATTTGGATTATCCCTTAACTGAAAGACGTTGATGACTGACTGTCTTATCCGTGTATGACTTGGACTGTTTGATGGACTCTGATACCTCTATTTCCACGAAAGTAAAAGCCTATTTAAACTGCAGTGTCTCTGCATGCTGGTTTGTGTGTTCTCCAACACAACTCTAACAACGCTTCTCTGAACGTACTCGCTCCCCCAACGGGGAGATTACCTAACAATATATACTAGTGATGTTATATGCCCTGACACACCCAAGATTAATTGGCCAGTCAAGTATTATTGCTTAATCCCTTCATGTTTACAGATCAAAGCCAACCATAGTCCAGTACAGATTATATTTTTTCTGCCCTAGATATCAAACCATCAGTGTTTTTATTCCCCCAAATGTCTCATTTTGATTTCTTCATTCATACAAACATATAGACATCTCACCATTGCATAAATTGAAGCAGTGGTGATCAAAAGAGTAGAACAAGTTAAAAAGAAATGTTCAGTCCAACCACAAACTCCTAACACTGCATAAAATTTTCCTATATCACTTCTAATGTAAAACAGTTGAGAAATGAATCAAGAGAAGAATCAACTATGAATCTTTTGTTCTGTTAGCAGAAATTGCTTCTGTGACAGAAAAGTCATACTGGATGCCTCTATGTGGGGGGAAATCAATAAAAAAATTCAACAAATACCATTATAACTACTGTATTAATGTTTATTCTTGACTCAGGCACTTTTTTTGAGAGAAACATACTGTAGCACCAACCTACGCTCCCCCATTCACACTTTAGCCAAGTTAATTAAACAGATGTTAACATTAAACAGTGTACTTTAGTTAATTAAACAGATGCATGCCTTTGCTTTTCATACAAACAGTTAACATATTGGGGATATATTTTGTAGTTAGATTTTCATTGTTATGCATACATATACAGCTATTTGCACATCTGGTAGCTGCTAAGAAGGAAATTATTCTTAGCCATCATCAGTCTGGTATTTGCAGAAGCGCATAAAAGAAAAGGAGCCACAGAATTAAAGTTCTCATGCTCTGAATGTAAACAATGCTACAGAAAATGCAGGATACAGTGGTGATATATTTAATAATAGATTCTGTCCCCCATTCCCAACTTCCATAAGTTTATCTTTATGTCTGCAAACTCCTAACTTCCCTCATGTTGTAGGTTATTTTAGTTCTCTTATCTATTGATCTGATTGGTACATGGTCCCCAACAGAAGTTTACGTTCCCACTGGGGACACACTTAATATATTGAAGATTTGAGTCAAAAGAAATCCACAATCATACAGAGAGGAAGGCTTTGCAAACAACATGGGTATATTTGCTAAGAAAATTATATGAATACGGCCGTAATGTTTTGATGAATTTTGTATGTCAGATGATGAAACTCCCAATGTAAGAGCGCAGTCTTCTAATTACAGGGAAGAGGGTTGAGCTTTCATGAGTAGATGTGGAGGTTAGGTAGTTTGTTCACAGATGGTGCCAGGATTGAAAAAGGGGTTCCTTGGCTTATAAGGACACATGTAACTAAAACATTGAATGACTTGAAGAAAACACTTGAAATTGTCAAAGCAGAAATGAAATATAGTTAACTGATGCTTTAGGAAGAAGTGAACTTAAAGGACTAGAGTAGGTCTCTTTAATTTACAATATATTTATTCAAAACATCAAATCATATGAAGGAATGGAGTAGAAGTGGAGCCCATAAGGCACATTACTAAAAACATGCTTAGCTATAACCAAATAAATAACAAGATCAGAATTAGTGACTACTTAATGACCATTACTGTGGATTGCAGACGGTACACCCTGGTACGGGAATACCGGAGCCTGCCCAGAGCACTGTATACCGTTCCGGTACAGTGCTCCGCAGGGCCTACCCACCTGCCTGAGCTCCTTACCTGTCCTTTAAGCCTTTGGCGTTTCCGCGCACATGCATGGCACTTATGGCACCTGCGCGATGCTCCATTGAGCAGCTGGAGTGTCATGGAGGCTTGTGGAGGCATTGCAGGCAGGTATGATGCATCCGCACGCTGCACACGTGTGTGCATTTGTCACACATGTCTATGTGGGTAAAGCCAGACCTGTTCCAACCGTACCAGTTAGAACGGGATCTGGAACCCACCACTGGAACATGGCAAGGAATTCTATGGCAAATTGTGGGAGTTGCTAAATGAATAATCTAAATAGAAAATAGTATTATGAACATGTGATTGGAATTCAAACATTGGAGAAATTGATGAAGTTACAGCAGCACTAAATTTATATTGGAGGTAATGCCTTCGGAAGTAAATTAATACAATTCCAGGAAGATATACTTTTATTGATCACGTGAAGTATTAATACCACTTTATAATGCCTTGGTAAGGCCACACTGGGAATACTGCATCCAATTTTGGTTGCTACAATGTAGAAAAGATGTGGAGATTCTTGAAAGAGTGCAGAGAAGAGCAACAAAGATGATTAGGGGACTGGAGACTAAAACATATGAAAAACGGTTGCAGGAATTGGGTATGTCTAGTTTAATGAAAAGAAGGACTAGGGGAGACATGATAGCAGTGTTCCAATATCTCAGGGGTTGCCACAAAGAAGAGGGAGTCAAACTATTCTCCAAGGCACCTGAGGGCAGAACAAGAAGCAATGGGTGGAAACTAATCAAGGAGAGAAGCAACTTAGAACTGAGGAGAAATTTCCTGACAGTTAGAACAATTAATCAGTGGAACAACTTGCCTCCAGAAGTTGTGAAAGCCCCATCACTGGAAGTCTTTAAGAAGATGTTGGATAGCCATCTGTCTGAAATGGTATAGGGTTTCCTGCCTAGGCAGGGGGTTGGACTAGAAGGTCCCTTCCAACTCTGCTATTGTATTGTATTGTATTGTATTATTCATTGCTAATAGTTGCTTTTAGCATCACAGGTGCAAACTCCAGATCTCGATATCAGCAATGGTGGGATTCAGCAGTGGTGGGATTCAACCACAGGTTCTCACCTTCAGGAGAACCAGTTGTTAAGTTTCTGAGAAGTTTGGTGAACTGGTTGTTGGAGGAAATAATTAGAGCAGAGAACTGGTTGTTAAATTATTTGAATCCCACTACTGGATATCAGTCAATCTTAATCTCTAGCAGTGAGGAAATTCTACTTGTCGCCTTTAAGATCAGAAGCCAAATTCTGATCCAGTAAAAGAAATACTGATGCTGCTCTCTGAGCTGGCTAGTTTTCTTGCAGACGTTTCACTACCCTAACCAAGTAACACCATTAATTACCTAGTTTGGGTAATGAAACATCTGCAAGAAAACAAGCAACCTCAGAGAGTACCAAGGGCCCTTCATGTCAACCCGGAGCTACAAATATTCTCCTTTATTAGTAAAAGAGATAGTGGTGCTTAAAAGAGAACCAGGGGCAAAAATCCATGGTTTTTCTTTTCATTTATTTATTACTGTATCTTTGTCTATGGCTTTTAATTGAATAAATGAATGAAATTGTCAGCTGCCACCTCATGCTTGTGCTTATGCCTGGTTACCACTCGGTGCCAGTCTGCCATGGCCTCCTGGGGGGAGTCGATGGGAGCGGGGAAAATTCAAGGGAAATGAAAAGTTCACTGTCTCTCCCTGTGATGCAGCTTCAAGGTCAACTGGCTGGGAATGGAACGCAGCTGCATACCAACTAATGGAGTTAAGGATTGTTCTTACTCAGAGGTTCAAGTTGATGCAGGTTTGACAGAAATGAAGTTATAGAAAGCTGGAAAGACTACACTGATACCCTCTAAAATGGGCTACTGGAATGCCAGAAATATATGTAGAAAACTGATTGTACTAGATTCACAAGCAATTTTGGGCTTATCACAATAGGAGAAGAGAAAGACTTGCTGGTTATTTCTCCTTTGCTATTAACTCTTGTGTATTTTTATGAATCTCTTGGATAGTGATGATAACTCACCAGCTTTATAGCGTTGAAAGTTCAGTTCCACTGAATCCAACTTTCTGTTTAATGCAGAAGGATAGCTCTCCATCCTTAATATCTTCATCAATGATTTAGACAAGGGGATAGAAGGGAATTCATCAAATTTTCAGACAACACCAACCTGGCATGAATAGCCAACACTCCAGAAGATAGGTTCAAGTTACAGAAGGATCTTGACAAACTTGAACACTATCTAACAAAATGAAATTCAATGATGAGAAATGTAAGATTCTACATTTAGGCAAGAAAACTAAATGCACAGGTATAAAATAGGTGGGATTAGCCCAATAGTAGTCTGTAGAGGGATCTTGGAGTGCTAGTGCACAATCACTTGAACATGAGCCAGCAGTGTGCTGCAGCTGCCAAAAAAGCCAAAGCACTCCCAGAAGGATAGAATCAAGATTATGTGAAGTGTTAGTAGCACTTTATAATGTCTCGGTAAGATCATACTTGGAATATTGCATCCAGTTTTGGTTCCCACAATATAAATAAGATGTTTAGACTCTAGAAAGAGTGCAAAGAAGAGAAATAAAGATGATTAGGAGACTGAAGGCTAAAATATATGAAAAATGATTGCAGGAATTGGGTATGTCTAGAGCAGTGGTGGGTTTCAAAATTTTTTAGAATCTCTTCTGTAGGTGTGGCCTGCTTTGTGGGAGTGGCTTGCTGGCCATGTGACTGGGTGGGAGTGGCTTGCCAGCCATTTGATTGGGTGGGAGTGGCTTACCAGCCATGTGACTGAGTCGGCGTGGTCAACTTGTAAAATGTGGTGAAATTCACTTAACAACGATCTTGCTTAGCAACCAAAATGTTGGCTCAGAAACTCTGGCATTGAAGTGTGCAAGTCTTAAAGTTGTCAAGTTACAAGACCCTTGCACCCCTAATCCTTTATAAAAAAAAAGCCCAGGGGTGTTCAAACTTGACAGCTTTATGACTTTAAGGTTTAGATAGGACTCTTAGAGGCAGGCGGAGCAATTGGTGAGCCAGCCAATCAGTGAGTGGTAGGCGGGGCAAGCGTGGTTCAGACAGGCAGGGGGAGGGAGCTGGAACTGGTTCTAAACGGCATGGTAGATTTGTGGAACCTCTTTTATAGAAGAGATTAGAACTGGCAGGAACCCACCCCTGGTCTAGAGGCTAAATTAAAAAAGTGTGGAAAGCTTTAATAACTCACACATAAGTAAGGAAAATAAGTAAAAATAACTTTTTTTCTTCAAAACTCAATGTGATTTGTTGTTCAGAGAAAGATTTAGATTTGGAGATGTTTGTTAAAATCCTCCAGTGATTTTCTGTCTCCATTTGGAATGAATCAGTGCCTTGTAAAGATCATTTTAGTTTTTCTTTCACTAGATTCATATTTGTTGTACCCAAAGGACTTGTCTATAGTATTCTTAGAATTGCCCAACATTTCTCTTCCTTACTAACTTCCCATCTGGGCTTTTAGAGTGTAAAATTTATCAATCAGCTAATCAATCATTCAAATTTCTAGGCCACCCAACTTCAGAACAAATGTGGGTGGTGTCACAAAACTTAAAAGAAAACAATGTTGTATAAAAAGGGCAATACTCAGCTGAGAAAACAGCAACATGTTCTTCTACATCATCCTAAAAAGATAAAAAAGTATTTAGCTTTTAGTCATCAGCATTTAGCTTTCTAAATTGTGAAATGAATGGTAAGCTTCTTTGCCTTTTACAGCTACAGATTTCATCCAAAGCTTTTAGTTTGGCTTCTTGTTTGCAATTTTGGTTGAACTAAATTCACACCCTTCATTTTTACACTCCCTTACAAAAGTCTGGAAAGTCAAGTCAGTTGTGCCAAAGGATCAAATTTGGAATATTCCTATTTTTAAAAAAATACATTTTCATATAGATTGAAGAGATTTATCAGATTCAGGTAGAAACTGATAAAGATTTTTTCAATGGTCTCATGTATTATCTATTCAATTGAGTTTCCAGCTAGCAACTAGATGTAAAAGCAATGCTTTGGATGGATAAAATTAAAATTTCTATAATAGATAATAGATCAAATATGCCCAATTGGGCATTACTTTCAGTAAAATGTCGACTAAGATAGGAAGAATTAAGCAGATCCTTTCCCCCTGAGCAGCAGTATATAAATAAATATTGGAATCCCAAACTGTTGAAATATTGAGAGAGAGAGAGAGAGAGAGAGAGAGAGAGAGAGAGAGAGAGAGAGAGAGAGAGAGAGAGAGAGAGAGAGAGAGAGAGAGAGAGAGAGAGAGAGAGAGAGGGTATTGAATAACTACCACGGTATGGTAGTATCCCCCAAGCCGCTGATATAGGGCATTGCATGCCAAAACAACTAGACACAAAGATAGTTCCCCACTCCCAGTGCTGAACACCTGCTGAACACCTAATTCCCACAACACTGTCTTAAGCCTAAATATATTTATCCATGAAGTAGGCTGTATTGTTATTGTCCTTCTCATCTTCTCATTTCCCATCTTTTCTCATCTTCTCATCTTTCCTACTATCTTCTCCTATTGGTATCTTATGATTTGTCACTTATTGTTTGTATTTTGTGATTAATGATTGTAATTATGATTTATGATCTATGACCTATCACTTTGTTGTTTGTGTATCAGAGCTTATGTATCAGAGACAAATTCCTTGTGTGACCAGCCATACTTGGCCAATAAAATTCTGTTCTGTTCTCCTGAAAGTAGACTTGTAGAAAAATCTTGCAAAATGGAGGCAAAGCAATAACAATAGCAATAGCAATAGCAGTTAGACTTATATACCGCTTCATAGGGCTTTCAGCCCTCTCTAAGCAGTTTACAGAGTCAGCATATCGCCCCCACAGTCTGGGTCCTCATTTCACCCACCTCGGAAGGATGGAAGGCTGAGTTAACCTTGAGCCGGTGAGATTAGAACCTCTGAACTGCAGATAACAGTCAGCTGTAGTGGCCTTCAGTACTGCACCCTAACCACTGCGCCACCTCAGCTCTAATCATGTCTTCCTCTTCTCTCTCTAGGTTTCTTTTTCTCCTCTCATAATAGTCAATATTTCCTTGGCCATTGGTTATGTGTTACATACCCAATACTTTAGAAAGTTGTTTTCAGTGTGCCCCTTTCCTCAGAATTTTGTGTTTCTCCCCCTTCTATGTGGATGGTGCTATTTTGCCACATTAGATCTTACACTTGTGGAACATGAATTGTTACAGGATTATTGGAAACAGAAAGCAGAATTCATTGTGACTTGACAAAACCTTTTCACTTGAAATTCCCTGCACATTCACTTCTGCCTGAGTCTGACTGTAGTATCTGATAGTACTAGGAGTCTTTGCTGAATGGTGCTGAATGGTGATACGTCTAGACAATTTATTGTTTGTTTATAATACAATCCATTAAGTGGTTACTAATTGCTGGAAGAAGTGGCTATAAAATATATATAAGTTGGTTTTATCAAGACAATACTTGAATACACTAAAGACAAGCAAAGAAGAATAAGTTTTGTCAGATCAATATTGTATTGTATCTCATATAAAATCTTGTGATTTTACCTAGCATAAAAGTCCTACACAGCAAGCATAATTTCTTGAACCTGGAATTAATACTCCATTGTGCTAATAAACCTATAGAAAAGTATCAGGTGCTAAGATTGGTGTCTTAGCATTAATTTATAGTTGACATTTACAGTGGACGTTAATAATATATGGATGAGCGGAAGCTAGCTAGATAATCTATAATGAAATAGTCAGTGCACCTCATCTTGTCCTGACAATCATCTGAGATTTAGATAATCTCTGATGTAAACATCTCTCTTCCATTATGAAATGGAATCAGAGATCAGCAACATACAACCTTGGTTTGATTTTATTTCTGCAAGTGACCAGCTTGGGCCTTATATGAACGATATACCCCCTTCCCTACAGCTTTCTGAGAATAAGAATGCAAAAGAAAGTAGGAGAAAGAGACAGAGAGTAAAGAAATCACACTGCCCATTTTGCTCTGGCATCTTCCCTTCCTCCATATTTTTTCACTTAGTATCCTTGCAGGTCCCTTGGACTGCAAGGCAATCAAACTGGTCAGTCCTAGAGGAGATCAACCCTGACTGCTCTTTAGAAGGCCAGATCCTGAAGATGAAACTCAAATACTTTGGCCACCTAATGAGAAGGAAGGACTCACTGGAGAAGAGCCTAATGCTGGGAAAGATTGAGGACAAAAGTAGAAAGGGACGACAGAGAATGAGGTGGCTGGATCAGTTCGCACCAGTTCAGTAGAATCGGTTCGTCAAATCTACCGAACCGGTTAGAAGAGGTTCCACCAGAAAGCAGGCCACATCTACAGAAGAGGTTCCAAAATTTTTTGAAACCCACCACTCACTCTCTCTCTCTCTCTCTCTCTCTCTCTCTCTCTCTCTCTCACACACACACACACACACACACACACACACACACACACACTCACACACACACACACAGAGAGAGAGAGAGAGAAAGAGAGGAAGAAAGAAATAAAGAAAAAAAGAAAGAAAAAGTGAGAGAGAGATGAAAGAAAAAAAGGAAAAAGGGACAGAGAGACAAAAGGAAGGAAAGAAAGAGAGAGAGAGACAGACAGACAGAACACATGGCTGGCAAGCCACTCCCACCAGGTCACATGGCCAGCAAGCCACTCCCACACCCACAGAGTAGGTTCAATTTTTTTTTGAAACCCACCACTGGGCTGGATGGAGTCATCTAAGCAGTAGGCATGAGCTTAAATGGACTCCAGAGGACGGTAGAGGACAAGAAGGCCTGGAGGAACGTTTTCCATGGGGTCACAATGGATCAGATACAACTTCGCAACTAACAACAACAAAAACAAAATTCCTAAGGAGAAAAAGTTTTACATCCACAGTTTATATTATATGCTTATTTAAAACATTCATATAGCTTCCCATTTTAAAAACAATTCCAGTATATATGCACTTGAATATTGCAGTATTTTATATGTCTGTTCCTTCATTTTTTCAATATGATTTGATACCTAGTTATCACTGCACAAGGCCTTGGGATTGGTGATAATATCCTCTTTCCTTCTCCTAACTCTCTAACCCTGAAAGGCAAAACATTTTTATAGCGCTTTAAAAGCATGCGTATCTAACGTGCAATTATGCGTTTAATTAAACCTTTCTTGATTTAGCTGCTGGGAGCCCTGAGGGAAATGACAGTTTATTTCTAAAAAAGATTTGATGCATAAGGGCCTGTCTTATCTCTCATTAGTCTTGCTTTTTACAAGGTTCAGCCCTGTGGATTTTAGGAGCTTTTGATTGAATCTCTGTGAAAGTGAGAGAAGAATTCAGTTGCAGTTTTTCTCTCTCTTCTTGTTGTTTTTTCCGATGTCCTGATTTTAGCATATTGAGCTAGAACTGAAGGTGCAAATTAATCCTGTTAGATGTTCAGTTAACTGTTAAAACAATTTTGAATTAGGGAATGAGAGAGCTCACCCACAGCACAACTCATGTTTCAAACGTATGGTATTTTTTTAAAAAAGATTATGGTGGCAGCAAAAAATTACAAACATTTCTACATTTAAATACAGAGATGACTGAAAAGTAAAGGGATATGATTCAGCAGGATTGCTCAAACATGGCAGACTTGCTGTCTAGGTGCATCCTTTTGTTCAATGAATTACAGAAGATGAATTACCATGGAAACTAAATGGTTAGGCTATTATTTATTGCTCCTAGTGATTTTTCCTTTTCAGAAGAAAGCAGATAAGAAGAGGAAATGAATATACTTACTCCACACCCCACCCAACCCACTCAAGCATGGAATAATCCAGGTGTTTGCATATAAGAAGAAAGTGCAAAGTATAAGGCAGATATAAACATACAGCTGAGCACAACTTCTCTGAGTTAATAGGCTTTGGGCAATGCCTTGTGTTGATACTTGGAATTAGGAATATTGACTGAACTTATAGTTTTGTCTTTAATTAGGCTTATCTTGCATATTTAAAACATTCATATAGCTTCCGGTTTTAAAAACAACTCTGATATACACACACACATGCACACACACACACACACACACACACACACAAACACACAAAATATACATATACATATACATATACATATACATATACATATACATATACATATACATATACATATACATATACATATACATATACATATACATATACATATACATATACATATACATATACATATACATATACATAGCAGTTAGCAATAGCAGTTAGACTTATATACCGCTTCATAGGGCTTTCAGCCCTCTCTAAGCGGTTTACAGAGTCAGCATATCGCCCCCAACAACAATCCGGGTCCTCATTTTACCCACCTCGGAAGGATGGAAGGCTGAGTCAACCTTGAGCCGGTGAGATTTGAACAGCTGAACTGCAGAACTGCAGTCAGCTGAAGTAGCCTGCATTGCTGCATTTAACCACTGCGCCACCTCGGCTCATGCATGTACATATACATATACATATACATATACATATACACTTATATATGTGTGGAGCTCTGAGGCATGTGACCAGCTAAATCAATCCCTACTCCCTTTGGGAGTTAAATCAATCTCACCAGGGATTATTAGAATAACCTTTATTTAAAGGTTAATTTAAAGGTTTATTTAAAAAACAATGTGTCTAATGTGTCTTTTAGACACATTGATGTTTTTAAATGCATATATTAATTTATGTATAAGCCTGATTATTCTAAACATTACAGCAGAATTCCATCTGCTACAGTACGTTTGGCTCATAAAGTTCTGTTGTGATGTGGCCTGGCTTTAAGGAGCTTGACAACTGCTACCCAGACTGTCAATTTCTGTGTCTCAAAGAGGATTCTTCTGTGGAGGGATGCTTACCTTAATAATTGGCTAAAAGAAATTATCTCTACTCTCTTCCTATTCAAGAGACAGCTGCCAACTATGCTCTCTCTTATCTGATTGTTTCCTAGGCAGCGTTTCGAGCCCAGCTTGTTCAACATACCATTTACAACAAGAAACTCAACCAGATGAGCTAATTCTATATTATTGTAAAGTTTACATTACCAGAATTTTGGAAGACTGAATGCACATCTCTCCCTCATCTCCTTTACAACCCAAGAAACTGGGGAAGGTCTTTTCTGAGCCTCTTGCCCTACCTGTGTTCCTGCTGAAGGCTCACTTGCCTTTTGTCTGACCATTCCTTTGGTCTCTTTGTTTCCCCATTCCCCATGTCTCTTTGTCCTACATCCCAAGGTCATTCCCACATACCATTACAGAGATTGTGTGATCGTTATGGCTGTTATTTTTTCCTGATGTTTATTTTCTCAATGCAAGCATGCATTTTGAATATATTCTGGGTTTTCTGTGCAGCAGGTGCTCCTAAATTACTTGTGGCTCTACCCCAACTTGTGACCTGCTTTATGACTTTTTTCCTTTGTAGTTTTCTACGGGAGATAATCTTTAATATGATTTTAGCTTGTTGGAAGAAATGTCCTTCTGGGTTTGGCTCCAAGTGGGGAAAAAGACACTGGAGACATGGAGACTGCTTGGAAAGATGGTTTTAATGGTGGACAGGACCACATGGCTTGAGTCCTGAACAGAAAAGGTGATCACATGCTTCAATGTTGGTGGAGAACAGAGAAGGAAGGCCTGAGATGCTTAGTCCCTGGTTTTATGCCCTCTCTGGCCTTTGATCTTGAGCTTGTATTCTGATTGGTTGTCAGACTCCCATGGGGTCGTGCAGGGGCAACTCTCTAGGCTGTGTTTTAAATCCAGGTTTGATTGAGTTCTCAGATGCCATGTGGTGAGTTGGTAAAGGGCCAATATTATCATGCCTTAATCCCATCTCCATGGAGCTGAAGGAGAGAACTCTTTATTATGTAAAAGGACTCACTTGGCCTTCTTAATGGCCCATTGACAAAGTGGGTGGGGGCAGGAAGCTGCAGGGAGCTATTCTCTCTTTAAAACATGTTTCTTCCTTTTCACATCCAGGGAAATATTCTGCCTTTTCAATATTTCCTGGGATATTTCATTCTTCTGGGAGAGGGCTGGGTGATAACTTTACACAAGCTGATATATTGCTGCTGATTACTGTTTCTTTCCTTCAACATTTATTGTTTTTGCATGTGGCTACTTAGAGTTAAAAAGGAATTTACTCTCATGTTCCTTTGTTTTTTAAATAAAGGTTATTTTAATAATCCCTGGTGAGATTGATTTAACTCCCAGAGGGAGTAGGGATTGATTTAGCTGGTCACATGCCTCAGAGCTCCACAGTCGGGAGGTGGTGCAACACAATTTATTTCATTTTCATCATAATCTTCCCTCTCTTAAATGCGACCTGTGGCATTCCCACCTATCTTATGAAAATCTTATTTATAAATATAAAAAAAGAAATGAAATTGCAAAAATGTACATAAGGAATTGAATGCAGCCTTTTCTGGTAGGTGCACATGAAATTAATTCATTTGCTGTGATGGTTTAATGTTACACTGCAGCACACAGTGATAATGAAGGAACCAGGGATAAATTGGGAGGGGGATTGTGCAATTCTAACTAATGCAATGATGGGGAAGGGGAGGGAATTGTTTGAGGGGATAAGAATGGATAGATGGAAACAAGTCAAATCAGCAAATAAAAAGTAATAGATACACTATATTGCCAAAAGTATTTGTTCACCCATCCACATAATCAGACTCAGTTGTGAGCGAATACTTTTGGCAATATAGTGCATTTGTTTAGTAAGTATATGCCTACAAAATATTTTTTGTTTTAAATATGTGGTTTATGCACAAGCCTGTTCATATGTATACATAACAAAGGAATGAATTTAAAAGCAGGATTGATTTGACAGCTTGCATTACTGAATGATTGGGAGAGATGTTGACTGTGGTGGGATCCTACCGGTTTAACAACCGGTTTGCTGACCGTGCGCTTTGCTACTACCAGACGCGGACTGCACATGTGTGCGCAGTTTAGAGAAGACTTACCTTCTGGATTACTGTTTGGGAAGGAAAACAGCTGAGTCACGGCAATCCACTCTGCCATATGTCTCAGCTAAGAAAATAATGGTAGGTAAAATGCAGGGATGGGTGGGCAGACCCACTTACAAATGGGAGTGAACTGGTTTGCTCTAAGCGGATCTTCAGAGCTACCGGTTCACCGGAGCTGGTCCGAACTGATAGAATCCTACCCCTGTATGTTGATTATGAGAAAGACCATTATTTGATAGTGCCAAGAATAGATTTGGGGAAAATGGATATGAGATAAAAGGAAGAGGTGAAAAAATGGGAATGAAAGTAGAATAATTGTAGGATTTGTGACTCCTATATGAAAAAGCATTAGAAAATATATCCATCTCAGCAGAATAAAATTGGATATAAAGAAAAAGGATATGGGCACTTCTTGGAACAAGGTGAAAAGAATTAATGACACTATGCCACAGAAGTGGTGCAGTTATGCTCATGGAAAGCTGAAATGAAAAAGGCTGTATATGAGAAAAAAGCATATAAGAGATTGTTTTAAAAATGAAGATGCGAAGAATGTATTGAATGCTCTATGTAGATGGAAAAAGACATTTGCAAAGAATGTAATCAAAGAGAAAAAAGGAATAGTTAAGATTATAAGAGGCAGAGAGAATGTTGAGTGATATTCATGAAAAATTTTTTTTGGGGAAAGGCTAAACAATGCACCTTCATTCCATCCATCCATTTCACAAAGTGCATGAAACTGGGAATAAAATCGATGTACCATAATTATTTGGAGTGCAGTGGTGAAGAAATGATTTAAGGATGTTTTGGAGAGTTGTTTGGGAACTAAATGATACATCAAGAGTGAAATTGAGAGCCAGTTGGGTCTAGTGGTTAAGGCCTTAGATTAGAAACTAGGAGACTGTGAGTTCTAGTCCTGCCTTAGGCATGAAAGTTGGCTGGATGTCTTTGAACTGGTCACTCTCTCCTAGCACAACACTCTTCACAACATTGTTGTGTTGGGGAAATAGAAGGACTAAGGATATTATGTATGTTTGCCGGGTTGAGTTACTTATAAAGTAATAAAGGTGGGATAACAATCAAATAAAT
Organism: Thamnophis sirtalis; assembly: GCF_051295495.1. NCBI lineage: Eukaryota > Metazoa > Chordata > Lepidosauria > Squamata > Natricidae > Thamnophis > Thamnophis sirtalis. The sequence continues at coordinate 65,957,909 of NW_028261383.1, forward strand.
AAACAGGAACGCTAAACTCTGTGACAATATTGAAAAAAGGTGAGCTGCATTGCAGATGTAAAGGATGAAACGGGGGAAAAGTTAAAATATGGATAGCATTTGCTTATGGAATGTCTCTGTGAAGAAAGAGCACAGCTTGGCCTGATGGTTATCTATTTGTTTACCAAATATATGAGGCTGCCCATCCATCTTGGGGTGGTGAACAAAAGTAAAAACCATTAACAATCATAAAAGAATACACAGAACAAACAAACAAAAAAAACCAGGTTGAGTTTCTTTCATTAAAAATCTTTTTAAAAAAATCATGCCATACATCTAGATCAGAACTTTTAGTTTTAAAATCTTGCTTGAAAGTTAAAGTATACCAAGTTGTATGAAAGGGATAAAATTACAGAGTTACAATCATAGATTGATATATGATAATATACTAGGACATTGAAATGATTATTTTATAATGGTAAAACATTTGGATAGTTTAAGAATAAACCCTCAATATAGTAAAAATATTGATAAATGAATTGACGAATTTGGTTTAAAAAGATGGCTTTTCAACATACTGCAGTAGCAATTATGCAACATTTTTTTAGAGCTTCTGGATGCTGTCGTTTTCCTCACTAACAAATGGACTATGAGATTACTATTTTCTATTTTTTCACAGCAGAATGGCAAAAGAGGGAACTAATCTTTGTGTTTGTATTCTAATGAGAGAAAAAGAACAATATGAGAGAATATGGATAATTGCTTAGACTTCTGTCAATTGACAGGGCATTTCTATATAGGACTAGTTGATCACCCGGCATTGCTTGGGTATTTATTTATAGGGGGAAAATGTCTGGACCAAACATAATTTCTAATGTTAGATTTTCTCCCTTACCAGAGTAAGGGAGAATACTGTGGAGTACTGTGGAGTACTCCACTGCGCTGTACGGTAGAATCCATTTTAAGGCAGTACAGTAGAATCCATTTTAAGGCACAACAGGCTGTATCTTAACAGAACACCCCCCCAAGGGGGGGCGTCTTACCCCCATAGTACTTTTTTCCAGAGAGTAAGTCACCTGTGTACCAGATTTGGTTGAAATTGCTTGAGGCGTTCCAGAGTTATGCTGGAACACACACACACACACACACACACACACACACACACACACACGATTAAACTGATTTTATTGGAATGCTATATACATTTGGGACAGAGAAAAGGTCTTTCTGGCAGTTTGTGTCAAAGTCATTTCATTTTAGATCAGGCTTTATCAAAACCTTGTTTTATAAAGAGAAGCCCCAAGACCTTAGGCCTTCAATTATTTCCTGGGACCAAGTAGATGTGATGCTGTCATTTAGAGATATGGTTTTGTGTTGTTGAACTACAGAAATTCAATATTCATTAAACATATTGAAAAAGTATGCAAAATAGAATTAAAAGGATGGTTGATGAATGCTAAATGAAATGGTACTATTTGATGAAAGAAGGCAAAAACTTAGTGAATATATAACATTCAACAGTAAGACAAGGATCGGTGATGTCCCACTGGTTGTTTAATGTATTTTGGGTACATATATAAGGGATGCTTCTGGTGATGTTGTAGTTGCTTTGGGATGGGTTTTGGTGTGTACTTTTGCCTGCAGATATTGCTGTATTATTGGATGAGAAATGGAATGATTTTCTGGAAATGCTATATACATTATATATAGCAATATATATGCAAAATGCTATATACATTATATATAGAGCAATGAGGAGAATGGCTATAAAAATAATATTTCAAAGATTATTTGACAGGTAAAATAGACTACATGATTTTAAATTATAGATAAGTGGTGAAAAATTAAAGCAAATAGTTGAGTATGTGTTATTAGAATGTTTACTAAAGATTGGAAAAAGAAGAAATGTTCACATGTACAAATTCTGCTAGAAAGGCAGAAAGTAGCATGTGATAGTTTACAAATAATGAATAATTTGTTGAAATAAGTAAAATGCCTTTGTGCTGGAAAGTGCATCTGCCCCGTTTTTAATGTGGAAGTGAAAATTGGATGTCTCAAGATAAACATGGAAGTAAGCTAAATGTAGCAGGAAGGGGCTATTTAGGAAAAGTGTGTGGTCAGCCAAGAACAGATAGGATCAAGAATGGATGTTGAATTAACATGGACTGAGTACAAAACTGAGTGACCAGTTTTTTAAAAAGCATATGGAGATGATTTCCTCACACAGAATGAATGAGGATCAAACTGCAAAATACGAAGGCAGAATTAATGGGTCAAAAGGAAGGAGAATATGGTGAAAGTCAAGGTGGGAGGAAGTTGATGAGATCAATAGAGAGATCAATAGTGAGGAGAATAGAAAACAATAAAATGTTTATGAATGAGAGTATGAACACCATTATACCAAAATTGGATTCCAAAGATAGAAAGGTATGAAAAGATACATTTAATGATAATGGTGTAAATCAGATTTAAATTTCTTTTTCTTGCCTTTTCTCTTTTAAGTTAGTGTCCCTTTGTTAATCAGTATTTTTGCAGTTTCTATAATGTTGCTTACCCAAAAAGGGAAAAATATGATAAATATATATGATACAGATATACATCCAAATACATGAAAGGGGTGATGATTTTCTTTTTTAAAAACAAAAAACCTCATTAGCTAATGATTATACACAGGAATGTGGTGGCTCAGTGGCTAAGACACTGAGGTTGTCGATCAGAAAGGTTGGCAAGTCGGCAGTTCAAATCCCTAGCGCCACGTAACTGAGTGAACTCCCGTTACTTGTCCCAGCTTCTGCCAATCTAGCAATTCAAAAGCACGTAAAAATGCAAGTAGAAAAATAGGGACGACCTTTGGTGGGAAGGTAACAGCGCTCCGTGCATCCTTGACATTTAGTCATGCCGGCCACATGACCACGGAGATGTCTTTGGACAGCGCTAGCACTTTAGCTTTGAAACTGAGATGAGCATCTCCCCCTACTGGGAACAACTAGCATATATGTGCAAGGGGAACCTTTACATTTATACACATTTTGGAACATAATTCTTCATCTTCTTGGTGAAGATGAAATTTTCATCAAAATGTGAACTTTTCTTATAAAGATATTTTGGGACATCAGAAATGACTTGCTGGCTTTACAACACAATGGGCATTTCACCAGCAATACTTGTATACCATCTGCCTGAATCTGCCCAAATCTTACTGTGTAATAACGTTGAAGTGTCTGTCACTCAAAAATAAAAGATATGCCATCTGGCCACTTTAAAAACTGAAAAAGGGAGCGTTTACAGAAATCTCTGGAAATGTAGGTACAGGGTGTTATAAATTATAGGCAGAGTACTAGGGTTGTCCTGTGCAAGGAATTATACTGATATATTGCTGTCATATTATAATATGTATATTATAATATGCAACAATGATGAAAAGACAAGGAGTAGATCATAGTAATTATTGTTACCTATTCCTATGACAAAGTGTGGAACAATGAGAATGGGTGATATAAGCTTGAAATGATTGGCATTTCCCAGACTTCTATAAGATGAATGTCCTGTTTTTAGTAGCCTACTTGAAATCATGAGTTTCTAACAGCAATAGACAAAGCCTGGGGAAAAGTACATGTAGTTCTCGACTTACAACAGTTCATTTAGTGACCATTCAAAGTTACAGAGGCACTGAAAAAAGTGACTTATGACTGTTTTTCACACTAATGACTATTACAGCATCCCCGTGGTCATGTGATTACCTATTGCGATCCTCTGACAAGCAAAGTCAATGGGGAAGCCGGATTCACTTAACAAAGATGTTACTAATTTATCTAAATTTAACAAATGTGACAAGAAAAGTCGTAAAATGGGACAAAACTCACAACACATTTCTCATTTAGCAACATAAATTTTGGACTCAGTTGTGGTTGTAAGTCAAGGACTATCTGTATTGTGTCACATATTTGATACAGTCACTTCATTACCATGTTAATCAATAGGTTCTGGGGTCCAAGTTTAAGTTCTGGATTCATCTATAAAGCCCTACCTGGCCCATTTCCTGTGTACCTTCAGGGCAGAGGTGGTATTCAGCAGGTTAACCCTATTCTCTGCCTCCTGAGTCCCAGTTGCTTGGGAGGAAATGGAGATTTTGCAGCATCCTTCCCCTGGAATGGGGAGGGAATGGAGATTTTACAGTATCCTTCCCCTGCCACACTCACCAAGCCATGCCCACAGAACTGGTAGTAAAATTTTTTGAATCCCACCACTGCTTCAGGGCCTTCTCCTGTGACTAGAATCAGCTGGTCCTGGCTGTACATCTTGGAAAGAGAGTCTTAAGGTCCACACTGAATGGGAGATGAAGGGAATGGAGCCTGGAGATATTTCTTCTTGATGGCAGTCTCAAATTTTAGAAGCAACTTTCTATAGAAAACAAAGAAAATCATTTTATTTTGGCATGTAATTGGGTGTTAATGGTTGTATTGGACAGCCCTTTCAGTTAACAATTTTTGTCATTCAGTTCTGGGATGTTAGGCATGTTTTTGCAATTAATATTATAATATCGTAAATGGTTTTGACTTTTTTAGGTTTGGGCAGCTAAAACATTTAAATATATAAAAAATAAAAATATAAATACGGGTCCTGTGAAATAAGATACATTTTTTTAAAAATAATGCCTTAGCCTTGTGAAACATCTGTTTTTCCAGCCAGCCTTAGAATAGACCATCCATATTAAACTAATTGGCCATAGAATTTAGATTTACATGCCAGTAGAACTGAGAATACCCTAATCCTAAATTCAATATTTGGTTAAACTCCTCTAGTAGAAAAGGCTGAGTAAAGTTGCATTGACACTGCAGTGCCATAATCAATTAGAGGAAGGCATTCATGCCCTTTTTCTAAATTGCTAGTGTCTGCTGGTGCGTCTCAGCAAGCAGTTGCCATTCTGTTCTTCTGTTGCTTGATTTTGTAACAGGCAATAAATAAGAAGAAGCAAAATGACAGCTCTGCAATTGTGTCTTTATTTTTGCTACAGGAGAAGCCAAGAGCTTCCATCGCTGACCAAGAATGAGGGAGCCACAGCCTTCAATCTTATACAAATATAGATAGTCCTCAACAGGGATGACATCATTGAAAAAAAAATGACTGATGACCATTTTTCACACTTATGATCCTTGCAGCATCCCTATGAATATGTGATCAAAATTAGGATGCTTGGTGACTGGTTGCAAAAAGGGGATCATGGGATCACCTTTTGCGGCTTTCTGACAAGCAAAGTCAATGGGGATGCCAGATTCCCTTAACATCCCTGTTACTACCTTAACAGCTGCAGATATTCACTTAACAAACCTGGCAAGAAAGGTCATAAAATGGGGCAAAATTCAGTTAACCCAGCAACAGAAATTTGGGACGTGATTGTGTTTGTTATTCGACAACTACCTGTCCTCTATTGTGAATATAGATGACATCAATAGCAAGGGAGGGGATTGCCCAATGATCTTGAGATTACAACAGAAAGTCCACACTGTTGTAGTTTTTAGTATAAATGATATCAAAGGAAGAGAGTTGCCAACATTGTACTCATGAAAATATCTCATCACTCTGGAAAAGTATAGAATAGGCATGGGAACAACAGATCCGTATTAATGCATTTATAGATTAATTAGCCACTTCTACCAGTCAGCTAATATATTCAGAGTTTCTTACATCTACTGTATACTGGAAACTCATACAAATATAGCAACATGACAAAAAATAAGCAAGATATCAGAAATACCATGAAAAGCACATTCTTTGTCTGTCATCCGAATATTGTCAGGGAATTAACTAGGATAATGGGCTTCAAAAATCTGAATCCCATTACTAAGAATGCCTGAAATATCCCTTCTATTTTTCATAAAAGAGACATGATTTGATGTCTTTATTACCCATGTGGGATACAACTGTACTTTTTGCACTATTGTCATGTAATGCTAAGAAACATAAGAGATCTGTAGTAGTAGAAAATAGGGCTAAGTATAGTAGAGCTATCGGTATGGTAACAATTGGCTTTCTGTGGATTATTTCCACACATCAGTTGGAATCTATATCTTGTAAGTAACAGAGGGTGCCTCTTCCTCTGCGATTGCTGTATTGTTGTTCAGTTATCAAACAAGGGCCCAAAAATAAGTCTGATTCAGTGGTGAAATTCAATTTTTTTTACTACCGGTTCTATGGGCATGGCTTGGTGGGCATGGTGTGGCTTGATGGGCGTGGCTTGGTGGACGTGGCAGGGGAAGGATACTGCAAAATCTCCATTCCCACCCCACTCTGGGACCAGCCGGAGGTGGCATTTGCCGGTTCTCCGAACTACTCAAAATTTACGCCAGAACTTGCTGGATTTCACCCCTGGTCTGATTGTTAAAAAGTGTTCCTATACTTCAGTAATGGTTGCTGGTCGATTAAAAGAAAAAGGATCTTTCTTTCTTCTGTTCTTTCAATCTTAATGCCACAAAGCAATTCCCCCAGTGACACTGTTTAACTGTTTATTAAACTTGTATGCCGCCCTATTCCCAAGGGGACTCACAGTTCTAGCACTGCCTCTATTTGGTGGCGTGGCTATTAATGCATCTGTTAAACTACAGGTAGTCCTCGACTCATGACCGCAACTGGGCCCAAAATTTCTGTTGCTAAGTGAAACATTTGGTAAGTGAATTTTGTCCGATTTTATGACCTTTCTTGTCACAATTATTAAGTGAATTACTTGAGTTAGTAAGTTAATAACTTGGTTGTTAAGTGAATCTGTCTTCTTGTCAAAAGGTCACAAAAGGTGATCAAATGACCCTGGGACACTGCACCTGTCATAAATGTGAGTCAGTTGGCAGACATCTGAAGCTTGATCATATGACCATGGGGATGCTGCAATGGTTGTAAGTGTGAAAAATAGTCATCAGTCACTTTTTCAGTGCCGTTGTAACTTTGAGCAGTCACTAAATTAACTGTTGAGGACTACCTGTATTAATATTTGGTCAGCTCTTATAGTGTTAGGGTCCTACTATCAACTGGGCTAATAGTTGAAACAGATTATCTAGTGTTCTAGCATAGTGGTACCCCTAGTGTATATATGCAGCATATATGCACTTACCATAGGTCATTGCAACTTGTACATATAGCAATAGCAATTAGACTTGCATATAATTTCCTAATGTTTTACAGTACTCTCTAGGCAGTTTACAAAGTCAGCATATACACAGATAAGTGAGGTGCTCCTGTGATCTATTCATGAAAGGAAATTATTTATTTCTTTGTTTGTTACTTTGTTTGTAACACCAGGCAGTGAGCATGCATAATATTTCCCCCTTCTTCTATTTTCCCTCCAACAACAATGCTATGAAGTGGGTTAGGCTGAGAAAGAGTGACCAACCCAGAGCCACCTAGCTGGCTTTCATGGCAGGACTTGAACTCACAGTCTCCTACTTTCTAGCCTGGTGCCTTAACAACTAGACCAAACTGACTATTGTTCTATACCAAGGGTGTCAAACTTGATTTCATTGAGGATCCCATTAGGGTTGGGTTTGACTCGTGGGGGCTGGGGTGGACATGGCCATGGTGGGGCATGGCCAGCTTGATGTTGGGGGGCACCTGTGGTGGCCCGAGCATTCTGCCAGTGAAAACAGGCTCACAAGCTCTGTTTTCAGGTGGGACAGCCTCCTGCAACCTCTTGCCAGTGAAAATGGAGCTTGGGAGGGCTGCATGGGGCCTTCCTGAACTGTTTTTACTGGCAGAGGCACTGTGGGCCAATCCTTGCTGTTTCCAGAGCGTCCCGAAAGGTCAGATCTAAGCACCCTGCGGGCCGGATGCAGCCGGTGGGCCTTGAGTTTGATACCCCTCTTCTATATGGATTAAGTTGAGAAACTGGAGTTAAGAATAGCAGTACCAATAGCAATAGCAGTTAGACTTATATACCGCTTCATAGGGCTTTCAGCCCTCTCTAAGCGGTTTACAGAGTCAGCATATTGCCCCCAACAACAATCCGGGTCCTCATTTTACCCACCTCAGAAGGATGGAAGGCTGAGTCAACCCTGAGCCGGTGAGATTTGAACAGCCGAACTGCAGGACTGCAGAACTGCAGTCAGCTGAAGTAGCCTGCAGTGCTGCATTTAACCACTGCGCCACTTTGCCACCAACTTGAATGATGTTGGTAAACATGTGATGTATAGTAATAGAGAGGTGCTTATTCTTGGAAGTAACCACCAAACTACAGAATTCCTATTATTGGTCTTGCCTATGATTTGCAAAGTCCTTATTTATATAGAATCTCCAAACAGATTGTGAGAAGACAATTCAGTCCTCATTGTGAAGCCATTTTGTACAAAATATCTTTTTTTCTCCCATCATTGTTAAAGAACATGTTATTCAAAAGACCTTTGAAAATTGCAGGATGCTGGCTATCATTCATACATACTTTTAAGTCAACCCTATTTTATTTTTATCACGGAAATGACTGCTGTTTAAATTATCCAACACATATTCTGAAAACCTAAACTGTGTCTTCAAAGAAGCCTATGTGACGAAACAGACATACATTTTTAAATTGACCCATTCTCATTAAATAAGTTTTATCTCCGATTTTGACAATGGACATCCTATGTATCTTCCTGCAAATTATAAAGTCACAATAGTCACAATATATTATCATACAACAATATCATATATTTGTCACAATAGTGACATGCAACATTATACACTTTTAATTTCCATACCATTTTTCCACGGTTAATACTATGCAAGATGGTTCCTATTAATTGCTGAATGGAATCACTAAGGCTGCTTAATTATAGCTGTCTGGGAAGAGAATCAATTCCTGTGGTAACCATGACATTGAGGATTAGAGAGCATTGAAAAGCTGCCTGCATTTTCCAGGGTTGGATTTGCCCATACAGTTCATAGCACACATATAATATTATGTATTATATGTATGCTATATAGAATAACCCAGCCATTATGTAAATATTTTGTTATTAGTTGATATCAGAAGAAGAGTTGAGCTCATTCAAGAAAATATTTACCTCATGGTAAATATTTTTTTGTTGACTTTGAGTTCTTATCTGGCCTTTCTACAAAAATAGCTGTTAATATAAGTGGAAACTTAAAAAAAAGATAATTAAAATCTATATAAAGAAACAGCAGTAAAAATAATTAGGATCAAGGTAAAATAAAGCTGCAAGTATTTGAACTACTTGGCTAGAAAAATCTACTGAAAGAGATTATATTGCTTATTAACAAGACAACAGTGAGAAGGTCAGCCAGGCACCCTGCTACAAGGGCTGTGCAATTTCTTTGAAAGAACGACTTTGGAGTACCCTGGGAGCAGCTCATTAAAGCAGCTGCATCTTTTTCTAGGATCAGGTGGCTGCATCAGCAGGTAGTCCCAGCTGACTCCACATGTGTTTGCCTGCATAGCCATTTCATTTCCGAATAGTGCTTTCAAAGGATTTGCATGGCAGCCTCATTGCATTGTATCCATATACAATAACCTATTCAAGAACCTGAGAGGGTATCATACAGAAGCTTGTGAGCTGTTCTCTGTTGTTGGAGAATGCATAACATTGAATAATACCTTACCAAAAGGCAGAGATTCTAGTTGAATATCATTAAAAAAAAGTATCCTAAGAGCAGTTTGATAGTGGCATTTCTTCTCTCTGCTGGATGTTTTTCAAGCAGAGGCTGGACTGCCATCTGTCAGGGATGGTTTAATTTGGATGCTTGTTCTGAGACGGAGGTTGGAATCAATGGCAGGCTTCCAGTTATATGATTCTGTCACAGGGACAGCCATATAGTAATGCATGGCATAAATTCAAAACGGGCATCGACTGCCAAAAAAATGTAAAATTAGCTAAGCTAAGGAAGCATGGAGGGGAACCTGTATACTGCTAGGAATCCATAACATCCATATTTTCTATTCCAGTGAATGAGCAATACAATCCCACTGAATAGGAAGAATTACTAATTTATTGAGCATGGGGATGGGGCAGCAAAAAGAAAAAAAAATACTCAGAAGTGTTGGAATGGCAGCGAGAATCCAGATTCACAATCTTGAATCATCAATATGGGTTCACTTTTTTTGCTGTTTCTAATAGTAATGGGAGATTTGTAGGGTCATGGTTTAATGATATGTTTTATAATTAATCTGAATAATTTCCAAAAGGCAACATTACATTATTTTTCCTTCCCCCCCTCCCCCGTTTTGTTTGTCTTTCCCCCCTTTTATTTCTCCCTCTCTGAAGAAATTTTAAAAAGCCAAGCAAGCACATTTTAAGACTCAGTGCTTAAATTATATATATGAAAAAACTGCCTGCTCCCATTTGAACACTCATTGAAGCTTAGGTATTACTTTCACCCTGATAAAACATTCGCTAAAATAATTTCTGGGGTATAGGATGTATTTTTCTCATTCGAAAATGATTTCTAATATTTCACATCTGAGCTTATTAAACTTCAAAAATTACTTTTAAGGAATAAAAATGCCTATTACCTTTGGGAAACTGATGGACTTTTTTTAAACAAAAAGAGTATTGTTTTGGGTTTGGAAAGAGAATTGAAAATGACATCTGGCTGATAAGTATCTCATTGTTCTGCTGTTTTCTGTTAGTTCCAAGTTCTGTTGGAAGAAATATCCATCTAGTTCAGTTCCAAGTGTGGAAAAAGACACTGGAAATATGGAGGCTGATTGGAAAGATGGGTTAATGGAGCAGAACCACCAAGCACATGGTCCTGGTACAGCTGAACACCGGTGGAGTGTGAGGGTTATTTATACCCTCTTTTGGGCCTTGCCCTTGAGCTTCCTGTTCCTGTGGCAAGGGCATGTATTCTATTGGTTGCTATCAGACTCCCATGTTCATAGCTGAGTTGTCTGATGCAATGAAGGGGCTTGTTGTACAATTCCTGTTGTGGCTAAGGCTAACCCTACTTTTATTCAGAGCCAGACTTTGCTCAGGCAGTAATGGATTAACAAATATGCATTTCTAAACCTGCCCCAGCTCAGTATCTGCTTGAGGTGGGTGGGTGGGGGGTAGGATGCTGAGGCTCTGGGTTTCGATCTCCCTTAAGGTTTCTCTTTCTCTTTTAGGGGAAATATAATATTATGCCTTCTTAATATTTCTCAAAATAGGAAAAATATTTCTAGGAGAGAGGTGGATGCTAACTTTCTACAGTACCAAATGCGTATAAGGAGTTAGGACTGGTGGCTTAATGACCATCTGAAGTTACAGCACACCGCCAAAATGGTACTTACAGCCCAATTTCTAAGTTTCAAAGGCTTTGGCAGCTTCATTTGCTTAACAACTGGCATGTTTGTTTAACAAATGGTGTGTTTGCTTAAGAACTTGTACCAAAAAGGTCACAAAATCAGGTGTGCTCGTTTGGTGGCCTAATTAATGACCACAGCAACTTACAACAGTAATTCTAGAGGCTATTGAAACTGCAGTTCACATACTATTGCACTGTGCAATAGGACTCACAGATTCCCTTCATAACATCTTACCTGATAAAATATCCCAGAAACATCACTTTTTTTTTACATAGAATTGCTGTTATCAGATCAGTAAGATGTAGTTTCTTTGCAGCTAAATCTTGTTATACTGCCTGAAAAATTAGGCAGACTTTGACTGCTCACTGACAATCCACCATCAATTGTAATATATAATCTTGTCTTTATTATTCTTTTTAATGCTACTTATTTGTAATGCTGCTCTGCAACCATAATAAAAATTAATTTCAGATCAATTACAGTCGTAAATCAAGGGCTACCTATATGCTCGTTTGCAAATACCAGGCATGAAAATATAATGGCAATTTCTCTACTTATGTTTCTTAAATCTGCTTGCTAAAAAATGGCCATTTGAGTGGCTGATATCACCTATTTGAACACTGAGATTGCCAATCCATGTAACAGGAGAGGAGACCACATATGAATGCACATGTGAATTATTCTAGAATATTTTTTATATAAGGAGCTCTAGAATATTAGCTTGCCTGAACTTTCCACTTGGCTTTCTTCCTTTTGTACCCTACTCCTTGTGCCTCTGTGAGAGCTCCAAATAGGTTTATATAGGTACAGATCAACAAACTTGCAACCACAACTGAATTTATTTTCTACAATCCACTGTGGTTGTATTTTGGTTGGTACTGGAAGAGGGAACCAGGCAAATAACAGAAAAGTCCTGCCTCAGCATTGAAGCAGCAGAGATAAATCACTTCTTAAGTTCTTGTAGTTACCCTCTAAATGCAGGGGTGGGATTGAAAATTTTTAGCAATCAGTTCTCTGCTCAGTTGCTGGGTGGGCATAGCCTTGGGGGTGTGGCCTAGTTAACTTCCTGCACCATGGTGGGGTGGGTAGGGGTTTTCACCCTCCCCAGGCTCCGGAGGCTTTCCTTGAGCCTCCATGAGGATGAAAATGAAGGCTCTCTGGAGGCCGGAAATGGGTCCATTCCCAGACTTCCGGTACTTCTGGTAGGTCCATTTTTTGCCCTCCCCAGGCTCTGGAGACTTTGCTTGAGTCTCCAGGAGAGTGAAAATGGCCTCCCCTGGGCTCTGGAGTCCCTCCAGAAGCCAGAAACAGGCCTGTTTCTGGACTTCTGGGAGGTTGTTTTTCACCCTCCCAGAGCCTCTGTGTGGGCCCTGCATTTACCTGGCATGATAAACGGGCTGCATAGAGACTCCTGGGAGGGATGGGGTGGGGTGGACTAGGTCAGCCAGTCCTTGCAACTACTGGTTCAGCAAACCAGATTAAAAGTAACATCAGGTTCGCCTAACCGGTCTGAACCTGCTGAATGACACCCCTTTTAAATGTGAACACAAATCCTACAAAGGATTACAGTGCAGCATCAAATAGACTGAAAATGGTCAGAACCCCACACAACTATATTTCTATCTGATTTGATGTTTGCTTATTCTTCCTCACTGTCAAAGTACTGTGCGTTAGAATATTAGTTGATTCTGAGGAGATACTGGCAGGGAAAAACAATGGCTATTATCCACTTGCCAATAACGCTTAGGGTGAGGGCTGAAGATGAAGTCTCCAATGGCTTATAAGATAGGACGTAGTGACACCTTCTAAGCCAGGTTTGGCAACTATGGCCACTTTAGGACCTGTAGATTTTAACTCCCAGAATTGGCTGTGTCAGGAATTCTAGAAGTTAAAGTCCACATGCATGGCCCTGATGTGTCACAGGCTGGCCACGCCCATGCCTGGTTTAGTGAAAGGGAAAAAACTCCCAATACGTCACGGGACACCCCTGCAAGCCTAAGCCAAGGCCAAAAGTAGAGCAAAAGTCTTCCATCATCTCATTTGGTAACATAAGCAGGCAGAAGGACCTGCAATCAACAGAGTGGTTCTCCCCAGTTATATAATAGCAGTGATGCAAAAGAGACCATGGTAATCATTATCATAGATGTACCCTATTTCACATCCCTTTTCTATCTCCTGCTCTGAATCATCCATCAAAGCAGTTTCCAGGTCTAAAGCTGGATCAGAACAAGATAAAACACAGTAGGATTTGTGCAGTATCTTACCTTGCTTTTTTAGGAACATAATATCCTAAAGGAATAATTTTATTGTTATTTGCGTCTTAGAATTAATTCTTAGATGTTGAAAATCTTTGTGACACATGCAGAACAGTGTCCCAAAAGAAAGGAAATAAAATGCAGAATGAATGTACCATTAGGTGGTATTAACAGTATAAGTGACATGCGGCTAAATGGCATCCATCAGAGCACAGAGACACAAGCAGCTGAATATCTGAACTGAACACCACCGCCGACAAAAGATGTTTGGAATAGTTTTTAAACCAGCAATAGGAATATCTACATCGTGTTCTCTTCCATTCATAGTAAACACTTTTACATACCATGAATCTGATGGAAATTAAGAATAAATGGGATATGAATTCTAAGACTGATGGAAGTAAAGATTAATCCTAACACAAACAAAAAGTACAAGTTTTATTTTAAGCAGCACATTTTATACAATACATCTTCATAATGACTGCAATTTTAAATATTTTATAATAGGTGTTTTTTTTTCCAATTTGACTTGAGTCACCTAGTGAGCTTCTGTAACTCAGAGTCGGCTAGAATTTGAGCAAAATGCTTTAATCATTAAGTTATTCTGGCTTCCAGTTACTTCTGGAACAGTGAAACTGCTTTGACAGCATATCTGTCTGTTACTGTCTTTTTAAAAAAATTCAATTTGGAAGGAAAATGTATAGATGTTTCTCACCTACATATATGTTGCCCAAATGCTATGAAATGCTTCAGAATATGTAGAGCTGTACCTTAAGAAGTGTAATATTGAGGTTCATTTGAAACTGAGCCTTCCCTCCTCCAAAATAAGTAGAACATGCACGGTCTCTACTTCTCAAATGAAGTTTCCAAACAGAAGTTCTTCCTTTGCTGATAATCAATAGGCAATAATAGGCCACCTAATGAGAAGAAGGGACTCACTGGAGAAAAGCCTAATACTGGGAAAGATTGATGGAAAAAGAAGGGGTTGACAGAGAATTAGGTGGCTGGAAGCAGGCATGAGCTTAAATGTACTCCAGAGGATGGTAGAGGACAGGAGGAATGTTGTCCATGTGGTCATGATGGGTCAGACATGACTTCGCAACTAACAACAACAACAATAGGGAGTAATAGCCAAAAGCACTGTGAAATCAAAGAGGACAGGAGAGACAGTTGGTAGAAGACAGTACTGAAGAGAAGGAGCAATGAAAACCAGTGAGAGTTGGTGACTAGGAAGAATTAGAGAAAGCATCTAGAGGTAGCCTTGACTTATAACCACAATTGAGTCCACAATTTCTGTCCCCAAGCAAGGCAGTTAAGTGAGTTTTGCTCCAGTTTACAACCTTTCTTGCCACAGTTGTTAAATGAACTATTGCAATTGTGAAGTTAGCAATGGTTGTTAAGTGAACCTGGCTTCCCCTTTGACTTGTCAGAAGGTTGCAAAAGGTGATCACGTGTCCTGGGGACACTGTAACAGTGGTGGGTTCCTACTGGTTCAGACTGGTTCGGCCAAACCAGTAGTGGTTTGGTGGCCTGGGTCGCTGGAACTGGCAGAGACTCAGGCCTGCCATGCCCCCAAACAAGTTCTCTGGGTGGCGCTGTAGGTGCCGCCATTTTTGTTTTTGCTTTTGCGCATCTGCAGAGCAATTTTTATTGCACTGTGCATGTGCACGCAGGCCGGGTACAGCCATGAGTGAACTGGTAGTAGCGGCTGCCGGAACCCACCCCTGCACTGTAACCCTCATAAATACTTGCCAGTTGCCAAGTGTCCAAATTGTGATCATGTGGCCAAAGGGGATGCTACAAGGTTTGTGTGAAAAATGATAAGTCGCTTTTGTTCAGTGCTGTTGTAACTTCAAACGATCACTGAATGAATGGTTATAAGTCGAGAACTTCCTGTATAAACTTTCTGAACTTAAAGAACTGAAGTGAAACTCTACCTTCATTGTCCATGACTCATAGTTGCTTCTCCTCAAGTAAGTACTTGCTATCTACATCTTAAGTATATTTACTCTTCACAGACTGAAAACCAGATTCCAGCTGATAAACAGAATGGGACAAGATGTGAGGATTTATTTTTGCTTTTTTAAAGGTGCTAATGAATTCAGCACAGGGTTGACCTTGCCTGGCTTTGGGTTTAGTGGTTGAATGGTAGATGTCCAGAAAATTCCAGAGCACTTGCAAATCAGAAATCCTTGGCATAAAAAAAAGCTTCATTGGAATTGAGTTGGACTTGAGGGTATCAAAAACAGAAAAGCAAACTGACCAGGTGTGTAAATAGAAAACAGCAGTCAGCAGAGATAACACAATATATACAACTGATTTAGGTCCATGGTCCAATGGGTTTGTGTTGCATTAGTAGTACAGTGGTGCAAACGTTTGGAAAAAAAACATGCTGGGATCTGAAAAGAGGATTCTGATGAATCAGATGCAGCCCCCAGGTCACTCATTTCTCATTTCCATAAATTATGCATTTGGGGTAATACATAGCCAGCAACTATCCAACGTGTCTTAGATTGATCTTATATGGAGAGAAAAAACAGTGGAGTCTACCTGTGACCCCATATAATATCAAGAAGGAAATGCTTAGAAAAAATCTGTTTTTTCCAGTGTCTACTTTGGGATCTGCCAATCTTAAAAACTCAGTTCATTTTAGTGCTTGTTTGGGGCAGGGCAATTTTTCCAATTCTGTGTTACTGTTTTTCCCCCCTCTAGTCTTAAACAATACCCATAGGACAGACACCTGTTTCATCAGATGAGAGAGGAAACTTTATCTTTAAAACTCTTGGTGAAATGGCTGAAGGCCTTCTTCAATTTAAACTTTTCAAAAGGCATTACTGTCATGCCCCCATTGGAGCCTGATTCTGCAGGGGAACATGACTGAAACAAGGGGTTGCCACAAAGAAGAAGGAGACAAATTATTCTCCAAAGCACCAGAGGGTAGAACAAGAAGCAATGGGTGGAAGCTAATCAAGGAGAGAAGCAACTTAGAACTGAGGAGAAATTTTCTCACAGTTAGAACAATTAATTAGCGGAACAGCTTGCCTCCAAAAGTTGTGAATGCTCCGACACTTCAAATCTTTAAGAAGACATTGGAAAATCATTTGTCTGGAGTGGTATAGGGTTTCCTGTCTAGTCAGGGGGTTGGACTAGAAGACCTCCAAGGTTCCTTCCAACTCTATTCTATTCTATTCTATTCTATTCTATTCTATTCTATTCTATTCTAAGAGCTGACAGAGATTGTGGGGGCAGCTCTGTTGGCTTTGGAGAAAACTAGGGAAGGGCAGAGTCAGTCCAGGCAAGGCCTTTCTAAATTAGTAAGGCCTGCAGACAGGGAGGAGCAGGAGAGGCAGAGCTCAGGAGAAGAGCAAGGACTATTCCCTCCTGATCCAAGAGCAAGGAGGGAAGAGAGATGGCGAGATTAACACAGATTGAGCTGACTACGAGGGAGGAGAGTGCCCCTCCCCATTTCATAAGACACACTGGAGACTGAGATGCAAAGAAGTGCCTGTGGGAGGGGCATTTCTCGGGAACAAGTGTTTGACCTTTGGAGCCTCCTGTGCATTTGCCAATGCCTGGAGATTACTATGCTCTGTTTCGGGAGTTGCCTGGTTTGCCTGTTTCACTGACCTTCTTGCTCTGGTTACTGTTTGGCTAACTTGGCTTACTGGACTGCTGGCCCTGGTTACTGTTTGGGCTAACCTTGCTTACTGGATTATTCATAGCCAGAGGCTTCTGAAGGTGCATATGAGAGCTTTGCTCCAGGACTTCTAGTGAATGTGGGGACATTTGGGGGAATAGGTGGAGCAATAAAGGGGAGTTAGAGCTGTTCTCTGGTTGTGTTGCTTTCATGCCATGCCCTTGGTCATCACACATTACTATTATATCAGCACTGAGTCTATCCCCATGAAGTTTTCTTAAGCTGATGGCTACTTTCCCAGTATTTGCAGTCTAAGTATCTCAGAAGTTTATGCAAGAACTTGAGATTTACAGGTCGGAATATCTACAGGTCACATGAGTAGTATTCAGGTGTATTCCATGTAGAAAACAATTGTAACATTAACCTTCAGCAATAAAAGTAACCAGGCAAAAATTCCAAACAGGAAATGAAGACATTGCAGTGCATGTGCACAAGGCCATGTATGTGTATGTACATTCTCCCCACACTTAGCTAGCTGCACAGAAGATGCTATCTAATATTCAGTTGCAAGATATATAATGTTCATGACCCTTTGAGAGAGATGCATGTTCTATTACATGTAATATTCAATTAAAATCAGCATAAAGGATAAAAAAACACAAGTAATCCTTGATTGACCACAATTGAGCCCAACATCTATGTTGCTAAGTGAGACATTTGTTGAGTTTTGTCCCATTTTATGACCTTTCTTGCCGGAGTTAACTGAATCACTGCAGTTGTTAAATTAGTCACAGGGTTGTTAAATGAATCTGGCTTCCGCAGACGGACTTTGCTTGTCAGAAGGTCACAAAAGGTGATCACATGACCCCAAGACACCACAATCATCATAAATATGAACCAGTTGACAAGTGTTTGAATTTTGGTCAAAATGAAAAATGTTCATAACTCACTTTTTTCAGTGTCGTTGTAACTTCAAATGCAGAGGTGGGTTGCTCATTTCTTTACTGCCAGTTTGGGCGTGCTCCCGTGCATGCGATGCTTCTGTGCATGTGCAGAAGCGTCCGGTGGGTGGGTGGAGCCTCCTGCTGCTGCTACTACTAGTTCAGCTAATCTGGGCCAAACCAGCAGCAACCCACCACTGTTCAAATGGTCATTAAATGAGCTTCTTTGTAGGTCAAGGACTACCTGTATACAGCAATGACTAAGTAATAGAGGAAGAAAATTAATAGTATTTTTATTTTACTCTCTCTCAATAGGTGACTTTTTTCTTTTTTTATATTTTCAATTATAATAAAGACTAAATTAACTAGGTAAAAACTTCCCTCCTGCCAGGTAAATCCATATTTTTTTATTTCAAGGATGTTGGGAAGAGATCCTCTGTAGCTTCAGCTTTCATTTGATGGAATTTTAATTTATTGGAAAAAGTGGAGCAGTACGCAGATTAGAGAAAGTCTGGGATGTATAAAAAATCAGCAGTTTTCTTTCATGTTTGTAAAAAGAAAGTAGCATTCATCAAGTACATTAATTTCTGGTAAAAGAAGGCTGTTAGCTTTTTGTCCCATTTGACGGTGACAAATACAAAAATTTGTAGGCTATGCCATATTTCTCCAAAAATAAGACAGGGTCTTATTTTCTTTTGACCCCCGAAATAAGCGCTTGGCCTTAATTTTGGAGAGGTCTTATCATTTTTGAGGTGCAGGAGGCGGTGAGCATGGTCACCTCATGGCTGCTGCTGTGTTGCAATATTTTTGGGGAGGGCTTATTTTTGGGGAAGACACACCCTCAAAAGCCTAATTGGGCTTATTATCTGGGGAGATCTTATTTTGGAAAACAGGTTATTTATTTATTTTTATTTATTTATTCTTAAATCAGTATTTCTCAAAACAGTTCAACCTTGAGGGATGGAGAAAAAAAATTAAACTCCTTGGATTCTTCTTATACTGCTACCATAACTTTTATAAATCTTAGCAGGATAATTGATAAACAGTTAAAGCAGAAAGATATTTAATTTCAATAAAATAGTTCAAGGTAAGAGCTGCAGAAATGTATTGTTGCTTGGGAACAGAATATACACTTTGGAAATAATATGACAGGTGCTTTCTTTAACAGAAAAAGCAGGCAAGTTCAAACACCTGAGACTCTCTAATACCTTTTAGCTTCATTGGGGTATTCACCTTTCTGAGTAAAAAAAACATAAATGAACGTGGTTGCTTCTTTATATTGCTATAATTCATGCTTAAATCCTTGTTTAAATGGGAAATTCTTTGTCACGTCCCAAACCTAAATGTATCAACTGAAAGAACAATGAATAAGATCTTTGTTTATTTTTGTCCCCATTTTTTGTCTGTCTATTCTTTCTCTTTTGTCCAAATGTAGATAGCCTTCAGAGCAAAGATCAAACTCTATTCTTATATAGTTCTTTCACATGTACTTTTCTTTTCTCCTTTCTCTCAACATTCTAACTTCTTGGCTTAAGAAAATCTGAAGGACTAATATAAATGACAATATCATAAAGGATGGGAAAAGAGTCGGAAGTCTATATGCTTATACATTTTTGGCACTAATCAATTAGTTATCTACCACCAATTATTAGAGATTGAGATTGAGATTTGTTTTATTTATATGCCCCCCTATTCCCAAAGGGACTCAGGACGGCTAACAACTCAAGGGGGAAAGGGAACACAAAGTGCAATACAAGTAGTTAAAATAGCCAAGAGTCACACAGCCACACAGGTCGAGAGGGGAAGGGAACTCATCAACCCCAGGCCTGCTGGCACAGCCAGGTTTTAACGGCTTTTCGGAAGGCCTGGAGAGAGGTGAGGGTCCGAATCTCTGCAAGGAGTTCGTTCCAGAGGCCCGGAGCTGCCACAGAGAAGGCCCTCCCCCGGGTAGTAGCCAGATGGCATTGGCTGGTAGACAGAACCCGGAGGAGGCCAACCCTGTGCGATCTAATGGGTCCTTGGGAGGTAATTGGCAGCAGGCGGTCTCTTAAATTAATAAGATTTCCCATCAGTCAACTGTCATTTTGTTTCCTTAAAAGCTGAGTCATTACTCAATCAGCTAATCTTTGATGGTAAATTGATCAATCCAGAGCCTTTGCCAGAAATAATGACACAAGCCAGAAGTGTTTCTATCACAAGGCAGATCATCTGGGCACCTGTTTTAAAGCCTCAAGTTTTGTGTAGAAGTATTTATTTCTCTTCAGCTTTTGTTGAGTTCAATCACTCAAAGAGATGCCTTTCCTTTTATCTAATTAAACCAAGATTCTATTCTGGTTTGTCTTGTACATGTAAAGTGTCTTAAAAATTTAGTTGTGCACCCAACTATTTTAATTCCGGAGTCCATAATAATGGTTAAGTGTCTATTCCAGGTGTGTCAGACTTATGTCATCATGTCATCGTCACGTGCTGTATCGTGACTTTTCCCCACTTCACTAAACTGGGTATGGGCGTGGCCAGTGTGTGATGCATCTGGACTGTGGATTGCAAGTTTAACACCCGTGATATATTTAGTCTCCCCTAGATACAGGTAGACCAGAGCTGGTATTCAACCAGTTTGCACCGGTTCACCTGAACCAGTGGCAGAAATTTTACCCAGTTCAGAGAATCGGTGGCAATGGCCAGCTGGCCACGTCCCTGAACCAGTCCCCTTGTCACTGGTTGCTCATCTCACTCGCCCGGTCACTACTCGCTTGCCACTCGCTCCACTTAGATTTGCAAGGCAATGGGGTGCCCATGCGTGAAGAACATGGCGACATCAGCCGCTTTTTCGCCAACTGGAGAACTTTTCAGCAGCCTGAGGTCAGCTGCCAGCCTTTTGCAAAATGGCTCCCAAAGAAGTGGTGGCTGGGAGGCGTCTTTGCCAGCCAGCCACTTCCCAGCAACGGCAGGGGGGCACCAAAAACTCTGGTCAGCTTGCCTTCTGGACTCTGGATCAGCCACCATGTAAAGTAAGCAACCAAAGAGGTGGTGGTGGGGGAAGAAGTGGGGCTAGGGCAGGGATTTAGGAGGGGAAACGGGGGCAACTGGTGAAGGGAGGGTGGGGGTAGATAGGGAAAAATCCTAAAAATTTTCCTACTTTTCCTGTGGGCATGGCTTGGTGGTGGTGGGGGTCATGTGACTGAGTGGTTGTGGGCATGAGTGACATCAAGTTGGCCACGCCCACTCAGTCACATGGCCCCTCCACCTAGCCATGCCCACCGAATTGGTAGCGAAATTTTTTGAAACCCACCACTGTGGTAGACTTCATCTTAAGACACATCTGGGTCCAGAATTTCTGTTGCTAAGCAAGGCAGTTGTTAAGTGAATTGTGCCTGATTTTACAACCTTTTTTTTACCATGGTTGTTAAGCAAATGTCTGCAGTTAAGTGAATTACGCAGTCATTAAGCAAATCCAGCTTTTCTCATTAACTTTGCTTGTCAAAGGCCAGCTGGGAAAGTGTCAAATGATGATCATGTGACTCCAGGACACTGCAACCATTGTAAAAACATCCCAGTTGTCAAGTACCTGAATTTTGATCACATCGTCATGGGGACTCTGTGATTGTTGTAAGTGTAAGTTACTTTTTTCACTGCTATTGTAACTATGAATGGTCATTAAATGAATGGCTGTTAAGTCAAAGTCTCCCTGTACATACATACTATATGCATGCTCATATAGTACTTACATACTATATGCATGCTCATTTATCTGCACTTGTTTATCTTCAATGAAGCAACCCTCAAAAATGATAATTTTGATTACCTAAACCAGCCAAATTGAAATCAAAGATTATGTAGCCAGCTTGCTTTAATTACAATTGGGTTTAGCTACAGCTTTAGGATACCCATACAATAATAAATTACGATTACTATTTGATCGCATCAATGCCAGAGTAGGAGATATGTGATGAAAATAAGTTTTTTCTTGTAATACTGAACATTTAAATTTCTGTTTGAATGCAGTTAATATATGTCTTGTTTGTTTATATTATCTTTTTTAATATCTAAAATGCATACGCAAGGACTATTGAACAATAATTCTAGCAATGACACACAGTAGGTTTTAAATTATTTATTTACAGTTTAAAAACCCTGATTAGGATTTCCCAGAGCAGACATATTTTTTTAAAAAAATGTAAAATATTCATCTTACTATACCTTTTTCTAGCAAATAGCATTATGCAAAGAGCATAACCAAAGTAAATTTAAAAAAAGGGGGGGGGGAGGAAATCTAAATAGCGTACACTGTTCACTATATTTCTCCATTTCTTTCTTTTCTTGCAAACTATTCTTGCTTCTGCTACATCCACACCCTGATCAATACATTGCTATTTGTCCTTAAAATTGACCATCTTTCTTATTTGGAAGATTTCATCAATTCTATGCAGTGACAGTTTTCTTACTGCACCATTCTTCCTTCCTTCATATATTTTCTTTGTGATGTGATTCTCTTTCATTCCAATATACCCAGCCACCAGTGTTCTTTTTTTATAATGGTCATCCACTCAATATTGAACCCATGTTCACCCAGCACCCATTTATTCTTGCCTTTCTCTTCTTGTTTCCCAACACATTATTATCCCATTCTCACACATTCAACTAACTAACTCACTTCTATAAATATTAGCTATTTTCATTTCCCACCCAAACATTTGTTCTCTGCCACACACCACATGGTATCCACCATGGTGTTTTTGAAAGAAGAACAAATCACAACCAACCAATTGTCACCTGCTCTGCCTTTTATCTGCCTTACAGAATAAAAGATTTAAGAGCAGAAGATTTAAAAGGGAAAGAATGAGTTTAAGCCAACCTCCCTTGGAGGGTATTGTCATAGTTTTTATCCTCACCACTCAAACATTATTCTCTGGTTCCCACCAGATGAACTTATTTTGGCAAAGAGATGCCAAGCGTTAAGTGTCAGATATGTATTTGTTTTCCATTGCAGCAGATGAAACGTTTGTGGTTTAATATGTGCCCTGTGATTATTAGGACAAAGCTCACAATTTGCTTTGTTTCCATTAAGAACAAACTGTTCAGTAGAACAAATGTTCATTAGGATGAAGTTCAGTAGAAATCAAAATGAAAGCTCTTGGCACTCTCCACTTGTTTGAATTTCTTTTTCATCTGGGGCTTTAAGGAAATAATTCAAGCTACATTTGGCAGCTCTTTTGACAATCAGTGATGCAGGTGGTGTTTTCCTGTCACTTATGCTTTATAAAAATGGCTAGAAAGTATTGTTTTGTCTGAAAAACCCATAGTTCAATTGGACTGAAGAAATTGAACATTGGAAAAAGGCAATGGGAATTTGATAGGCAGAGGCAAATACTGCAAAGTTTAGCAATATATGTGTTTATATCAGTGGACTAGAACATCTTGGAACCAGTCCAGGCATCAGGATTATACTAACAATAGGATAGGGAAGTGAAACCGGAAAGTCAATGATTTTGACAATGAGATTTTAAAGAAACAATAGCCAGAGAAGAAACTGGACTGCTGTGTAGATGAGAAGGTTTCAGTTTTTTATTCTGGGCGTAAAATAATTACTTTGACTATGCACACTTAGGGATGGCAGCACCTGACCAACTAGGAAAAAGCTAAGCCAGTTGGAGCGGGGTATCACAATGATAGGAAAACTCCAAGAAATTCCAGAAACTGGAAAGTGGGGGTTGGGAGAACCCATATCCCAGAAGGAGGCAATATTTCCATATTGTTGCATGAATGGTCAGTTGAACTCAACTCAAGGATTTTTTTTAAAAATATTTAAATAAAGAGATAATAATATCAGCAATAGTTGTCATGCTCTATAACTAAGGTGATCAGATGTCCCGCTTTTGGTGGGACAGTCCCGATTTCTAACAATTTGTCCGGCGTTTTAAAAAAAGTCCCGATTTTGGCTTCATGTTGAAAGCTCAGTGGATTTGCTTAAGAAATCCTAACCGGGGCAAGACAAAAGACACTCTGTCTAACCCCTCTCTATGTCTCAGTACTTTCATTGAAGATATTAAAACGTGAAAGCAATAAAATGGAAATCCCCTCCTCCGCCCCTTTTACTTCCTTTTATAAGAAAAGATGACCCAGTACGATAGAGCTCCAGGAAATACTTTGGCTAGAGAAGTAGCGACTGTTCCTTCCTGGATTTCCTCGAGGGGAGGGGCACGGAGGTTGGAGGTCGGTTCGTGTGGGAAAAATGGTGGCGTGCGAGGAGCTCCACGTGGTTCGCTGCAGGGGGAGCTGGCTGAACGGGATCCGCGCGGTGTTTTTTGCAGATTCGAAGTTAGTAGAATTGAAGAGTTGAAAGTGCTTTTCTTTTCTCTTTGGCGGCGAGCTTCCATTACGTGGGAAAGCTGCAATTGCAAGGAGGACGACATTGATTTTATTGACATGTACTTTGCGCGTGTGCAAATCACTTGTAGATGAAATGCTTGCACTGATGCATTGGTAGACTAATGCTGCCGCTGCTGCTCTTGCTGCTTGCGCTGGATGCCTCCCAGGTAGCGTGTCCCCACGACTGGCTGTACCGTGAGAGACGGAGCAGCCTGCAGGAGGAGGAGGAGGGCCTATGGGATTGTGCCGTGGGAGCCCTGGAGGCGGCTTCCTTCTTTAGCACCTCTTTTATCCTAAAAGGGGACACGGCTCACAACCAAGCGATGGTGCATTGGACGGGCAACAATAGCAACGTAAGTACTTAGTCTGTGCCACTCGCCTTGCGACGTGGGATTGCCCCTCGAGCTGCAGGCTTTCCTGCTTGCAGAGCGGAGTCCTCATGGCGCCCTCGCCGGCAGCGGGAAGGGGGAGGGGTAGTGACGTGCCAGCTTTGGGTGAGGGAGGAAAGACCCTCTTCGGTCCTCCTCTAAGGAATAAGAGGGGTCGCACAGATGCCTTTTGGAAGCTTAGCAAAGGTTTTTCCAGTAGTCTAAAGCTATCTCCATCCTCAACTGTTCAGACAGACTTCAAGGCTTCCAATCCGGGGAAAGAAAGCCTGACATGTAGATAAATGAATGGAACTCACGTTTTCTTGGGTTTTGCATGCTTCGGTTTATTAAGCCATACAAATTCCGTTGCTTCCGAAGTGGTTGGAATAAGTTAGTATCTCTGACAGGACCTGCTCCAAACACCGGCTCTAGCAAAACAATGAGATTTCCTCCAACTGTTAACAGACAAGAAGCCCATTTTTCATATCAATTTCATGATCTCTTCATGTCAATGGAAGTATATTTGGCCATTTAAATCTCTCTCAAGTAAGATATTTTTTATCTCCCATGTAACTCCAAAGAAGACAATTCAGCTCATCACTATCAAGGTTTCTTTGAAAAATATTTCCCTGGGACTAATTTCACCATTTTAATTTGCTCAGTTCTTTGTATTAACATCTACATCATTCTGGATTGACTTGGAGTGCTTCTTAAAGGCAAGCACAGAGAAAGAGTCACTGAAATGTATCATTTTAAAGGTCAGAAAGAACAGCAAACCCTTCTCAAAGTCAAAATTATAGCATAAGGAAAGAAGAAGAAACTTTTCCAAACCTTTGATGGAAATGGCACCAAACTGAGCAGTAAAAGGCACCAAAATGGAGCTGTGCACTTCACAAGGTTGTTCAGGGGCTCTTTTCAGCGTGTGGGGGGGGAACCCTGGTCCTTTCATTCCCCATAGCAACTGAGGAAAGGCACAGGAAAAAGGGGGCATTTTCCTTCTGCCTTTCCCTCTTGCTAAATATTTTTAAAGAAAAGTTTAGAGTTTTAAAATGGATGTAAAAAAAGGTTTTCCCCTTTTTAATATAAATGATGATAGTCTATAAAGATTAATAGGTGTGAACAGAATTATATGTTATTTATCACAGCAAGATGAAAAGTAGGTATGGTTAAACTGATTGCTTTATTCAAAGAAAAGAACATATCTATTTTAGTTTCCATGTGGAAACCACTTTTAAATTTTGTGCTTGCGGTGGAAAAAATGAAATTGTGATTTTGGTTTTCCTGATTAGATAGTTTGTTGTTATAGAATTGGGTAGTATATATTATTGTGTAAAAGTAAAAAGTTGAGGTTGTAATGTTATTATCTTCTACTGTGCTAAAAAAGAGTCAGAAGTCAATGCCTCCCCCACTTTTCCCCTTCTATCACACACTTTCTCCTTTTTCCCTTTTTCCATTCTTAATTTCCCCTTATTTTCCTTTTTTTGGTCTTTTATATTCTGATAAACTAATAAAAATAATTAAGCAGGCGAGAAAGATGAAAAGTAAATGTGATTAAAGTTCACTTTTCATCTTCCTCCACCATCAGTGCCTTTCTCTCTCACGTTGGCCTTTTCTAGTGGAGCAAAAATAATATATTTCTGTCAAAGCTTCCTTCCCAGGACAGAACTCCCAGAAGGCCAAGAGATGGGCATTAAAACCAACCCCAAAAAGAAAGACCCTATCCCAGAAATCTTGCTTCAAGCCGAATTTCCACCCATTTCCCTCATTACACTAAAAAAAACCCTCTTCCGTGTCTTCCTACTAAATGAGAGCCATTTGGTGTAGTGGTGAAAGGGCTGGCCTACACACCAAGGGAAGATGAGTTCGAGTCCTGCTTTTGGGCCAGTCGTTCTCTCTCAGCCCAACCCACCTCACAGGGTTGTTGTTATGTGGAAAATATTAAAAGGAAGATTAGGTATGTTTTCCGCCTTTCAGTTATTTGTAAAAATAAGACAGGTGGGATAAAAATCTAATAAATAATAAAAATAAAAATAAATGAACCATAGACCATTTATTCTATCAGAACATCTTATTCCTAATCAATTCAATTGGATTATTCCTTCATGAGGATTGAAGGTAGCATTAACTGCCTCCAAAATATCATTTTGAGTTCCCATCTTTCTTTTAAAGTAATCTAATTTCATTTTTGTTTAATGCTATAGCATCAGAAAAAAACCCCAAAACTAAGGTGAGCAGACGTCCCACTTTTGGCGGGACAGTCCTGCTTTTGAACAATTTGTCCCGCATCCTGCGGTGTTTTAAAAAAGTCCCGATTTTTTTAAATTTTTTAATCAAGAACCCCCCCCCCCCCCGGTCAATGGTGTCCCTCTTACCAATGTTAAAATCTGGTCACCTTATCTATATCATGGGTGTCAATCTCAATTTCACTGAGGGCTGCATCAAGGTTGACCTTGAGGGGCTGGGTGGGCGTGGCTGATTGGGTGAGTGTGGCTGACTGGGTGGGCATGGCCAGCTTGATGCCACTCACTGAGTGTGGCCAGTTGGGTGGGCGTGGCCAGCTTTATGCCACTCCCCAAACTGCTGACATGTTTTCTGTTCACACTGGGTAAACCGGGCTGAAGCCATGCTGGCCCGATGTTTCCTCTTCAAATTGGGTAGACTGGACCAAAGTGATGCGGGCTGGCCCCTTACATTTTCCAGGATGGCCCCACAGGCCGGATCCAATCACATCATGGGCTGGATATGGCCCGTGGGCCTTCAGTTTGACACCCCTGCTCTATATATCTGATATGACATGTACATGGATATTCTTTTTGAGTTCTTGCCATACTTATTGAATAGCATATAGCACATTGGCCTTTGATCTGCAACTGCATGCAGTCTCACAATCAGATTAAAGCAACATACAGAAGAGAAGTGCTACACTGAAAGTGGCACAGTTATACATACCTGAGGAATTTGATCTTTGCTCTGAATCACAGATGGGTCTGAATATAGTTATAATATGGGTTTTGCAGTTTTCTACACTTTGAGTTGGAAAAAAAGCCTTCATTTTGTAATGAAATGTACATTTTGAGATACATTTCCAGGATATATAATTTGGGAGAAATGCATAAAGATATTTAGTGGAACTATATGTTCAAATTAACTTTTTCTGATATGTATTTACATTTAAGTTTTTTCTACCTTTTTTTTGTTATTCCTGTTTTCCTTCATTTGCCAATAATAAGACTGAACAAATTCATTTGGAAACGTAATTCAAACCAAAATAAAGCTGCATTGGAGTTTAAGGATTTCCCCCGCTAATCATATGAATAATTACTTATCATATTGCTAGCTCCTTTATTTGAGTCAATAGGTCAAATGTTTCAGAGTGTAAATTGCTATAACTTGGCTCAACATTCTACATTTCAATATCCCCCAGGTTGGATAGCATTTTCCTTGTTTTAAGCTGCCAGAGAGCAGAGCTGCCAACCTATTATCCTCTCATCTTCACCCATAGCATTAGTAAGTTCTACTGCACCATTTTTTCCTCCCACCAGAAGGAAAGCTGGTGCTTCAACAGCAAAGTGCAGTAGGGCTATGGTGGGGATTACAATGAGAGTTGCCACAAGTTTTATTTATATATTTGTTAGATTTATAGTTCACTTTTCTTTCAAAAGCCTCTTACATGGGAATCTTCCTTCACTTTATATCCCTCCCTCTTTCTCTGGTGGAATAGACAAGGATGAAAGAGGAATGGGCCCATATAGAAGACTTTCAGGGAAACATTTTTTAAAAATATATGGTGCATTTTTTATATTTAATTATTTTACACTGTTTCTTAAAGGCACCTTGAACCCTTTACCAGGATAATGTCTGACCTGGTGATTTATGAAGATGTCTTTAAATTTCTGGAATACTACTTTTCAGATAACAAAGCTGGACTCCTATCCATCTACTATTACTTCTCACTATGCTGTCTTAAAAGTGTGCAAGTTTTATGGCTCTAAATGGGTCTGGGGGACTTGCAGAAATTTTAATTGTAAATTCTTTCAATGACAACCCGCAATGTCAGGACAGTTAGCAATAAATGCAGAGTAAAACACACATACTGTAAATTGAACTCTGCAGTGCATATTGACATTTTTTTGTCCTAAGTGGGATGTCTAGTTACAGTTGGTGAGTATAAATGCTCGATGGGTTCCCTAATATTTCAATGAGTCCTCTGCAGACAAGCATACAAGGATATCACTTGCAATTAGCAAGGTATAATTTGTTCTGGAGCACCCAACACAACAGCCAATGCAAAGAGAACAAACATCAGAAATTTATTCCCTCTCCTCTTATAAGTCAGTCATGCATACCAATCTTGCTTAATAGGAAAAGATAAAAACTCTTGAGCTAAAACTCTAATCATTTCATGGATATGTTCATATAATATTGTTGGCAACAGTATGGAAGTGGTTTGCCATTCCCTGTTGTTCAGTCTAGTCTAGTCTAATTAACCCGTTGCCCAATATTTCCTGGTGTTCTCACATCCAAGTACTAATCAAATTGAATTCTATTGAGCTTTGCTGAGATCAACCAAAGCTGGCTAGGTACTGCCAGTCAAGCCAGACATATCCAGGTGGCTTATTTCTTTTCAAAATATATAGACTCTTTTCAATTTCTAGAACAATGCTTTGGCTGTGAAACTCTAGGATGGTAGAAGTCTATAATTATTACTTGGCTCTTATGCACTCAGTTTCCTATAACTGACTCCAGGATTGAACTGAGCGGCAAAAGTAGAACTCGAGGGTTTACAAAGCTCATGAGATGTTTCCACTGCCATTGGCATTTTAATTCTGTATTATATATATTCATAGTGCAAATTCCAGAACAAATCATAAAGTGGTCAAAGAGACAAAAATTGAAAGGCTTGGTGAAGCACGTGGCAACACACATACAAAAGAGGTGGAACTTATTCATGCTTCTGTATTGGGTGATATTGGGTAATATTTCACAATGTAAGCCCCTCAACAGTTTCAGAATGAGTGAGGGCTTGAATCACAACATTCTGTCCCATTGTCTTACCAGTTTTGACATCCACATCCCATGCCTGAGATATGTCATTGTAATAGAAGAGAATATTTATGGATCAGGATTGAACTATGAAGTCTTAGGGCTCTCTGATCATGGTTGTTTTCTGCAGGCTTTCATTACCTCTAGCGCACAAAGCAACCAAGCTTAGAAAGCTGCAAGGACTCCACATCTATTATTTTAAACTGTCTATAATATCACTATCCCAGTGTTTTTCAACCTTTTTGTGCAAAGGCACACTTTTTTCATGAAAAAAATCACGAGGCACACCACATTAGAAAATGTTAAAAAAATTAACTCTGTGCCTATATTGACTATATATAAAGTAATTTTCCCACGGCACACCTTACACTATGTCACGGCACACTAGTGTGCCGCGGCACAGTGGTTGAAAAACACTGCACTATCCTATCCAAAGCCATTTAACCTATTTATTCACTGCTGCTCCTTAAAGGGCAATATATAGTATCTATCACTTCTCTTAAGCATGTACTTGAACAATCTTTGTTGCAGAGACCTCACCCTGGAAACCAAAAAGGAGAAGGATTCTGCTGTTAGTAGGATTCAGGTCTGTCCACATTTTGATGTGGCCAAAGCTGAAAGGTAGTCAAAATAATTTGTCAGAAATGGGTCATGGCTACATCCATCTTTGTTTCTGTGAAAATTATAGTGCTTAATTTAGTGACTCTAAACAATGGTTGGTAAGTAATTCAAGCCAATATGTAAGATCCCCCTAAGAATAGCAAATCAGATATAATTATTATTTAATTATTGACTTTGATGACCTGATTGCTCCATATTTGTGATTTGTGCATTAAAATGCTAGCTTGAATTAAACTTTAATTGAAACATCTGTGACCTAATTTTTCAGAAGTGCTGTTCTTTAACACTTTATGGATTGAAATAAGAAACAGAAGGTGAAATGCACCTGTGAAAGTCAAGGCATAATATTTTCTTCATCACTGCCAAAAGAATTCAGCATACAGTGACTCTGGCTACAAGGCTCCAGGAAATGTTGGCAGTGCCAGAAATAATTTATACATCTAGTTTCTTTGATATTCCAGTACTGAGAATGTCTCGGGCCAATTTCATAGCACAGGCAAGAGAGTTCTTTTTAAATGAGCTTCATGGTTTACATGCAAACCTGAGTTCATTGGATTGAATTTCAACAAAGTTCTAGTTGTAAAATGATCTAAAGGGAGATGAAGAATTTAATAAGAATCAAAATCTTCTCTTTAGTATTGGGTCTGTGTGTGCAGTCTATAGCAGGTTACAAAATTTTTGCCAGCCTAGCAGTGGTGGGTTTCAATTTTTTTTAGAACCTCTTCTGTAGGTGTGACCTGCTTTGTGGGAATGACTTGCTGGTCATGTGACCGGGTGGGAGTGGCTTGTCCACCATGTGACTGGGTGGGCGTGGCCAACTTGTAAAATGTGGTGGAACTCACTTTAACAATGTTCTTGCTTAGCAACCAAAATATTGGCTCAGAAAGCATGCAAGTCTTAAAACTGTCAAGTTACAAGACCCTTGAACCCCTAACCCTTTAGAAAAAAAATCCAGGGGTGTTCAAACTTGAAAGCTTTAAGACTTGTGGACTTCAACTCCTAGAATTTCTCCTCTCGCTCTTCATCTTGATGATGTGCAGACAGGCAGAGGGAGGGAGCTGGAACCGGTTCTAAACGGCACTGTAGATTTGTGTAACCTCTTCTATAGAAGAGGTGAGAACTGGCAGGAACCCACCCCTGCAGCCTAGGCTCATAAACCAAGGAGAATTAGACTGTTAGTGCTTACATGGGAAACTACTAGGATATCTGATGACTGAAGGCTGAACTGGGAAGCTGAAGGAAACTTCCCAGATAAAAACAATGGCAGGTCATTTCCATATTTTCACCAATAAAAATACATGGACATGTCCATTTCAATCATCCAAAATAATTTTTTCTTTTACATTGTACGGAAGGAAGGAAGGAAAGGAAGGACTCCCTGTGGATTTTACTCTGTTAGTCTTTGCCGACAATAGAGAGCAGCACTGATTTCCACTCTGAAGCCAAGAGCTGTCTGAAGACATTTCCAGGATATTGTGGCCAGCAGGACATCTTAGAGTGCTCTTCCCACTGAAGTAGCAACTATTTATCTACTCACATTTGAATACTTTTGAGCTGCTAGGTAGGCAGGAGCTAAGTGAAGATGGGTGTTACTCTGTCATGCGGCACTCAGATCTCAACAATCTGGCATTTCAACCAACAAGCCCAGCATCTTAACTACTGAGCCATTGCGGCACCCTTATATTGTACGAGAGAGCATGAAATCTGGCTATGTTACATTGGGCCAGTCACTCTGTCTCAGTCCAGTCTCTTCACAGGGTTGTTAGAAAAAGAGGAAGCCAAAGCATCAGTTACATTTGCCACCTTGATTGGGAGGGGGGGGGAGGGAGGGAGGGAGGGGAAGAGAGAGTTCTAATAAAACTCAATATTTTTATTTCAGTTACTTACTGGAAAGGAAATCTCTACAAAAATGCTTTATAATTGACTAGTAATGTCAGTAGCTTTTTGACCCAGCTGATAAAGTCACTTGTAGCTTGAGGTCACAATTAGTGTATCTAGGCCTATAGAGAAAACTAGCTATCTCATCAAGCATTACTTTTGTAGTGATGATTTAATATGTGCATTAAAAATCAAGTAACCACCCTATTCAAAAACCCCTCAAACCAAAGTTCTCATTCAAAGCACAAATGACAAGGCTCAGATTATCCTACTTTAGTGATGTTATGCAAAGACACAACTTTCTGGAAAAGGCTTTATTGTTGGGAAAAGTAGAAAAGAAGAGGGTGAACAGTGGCATGACAGATAGATTTACTTATAATAAATCATTGGGAGACCTGAAAGAATAGCTTAGGATAGATTGTTATGGAAAAATGCATTTATGTGGTTGCTAGGAGCCAAAAATCAATAGGTTTTGAGAATATTAACACTGTCCACATTGCAAAACTTGCAAAACTGGTTCCCCACGATTCAATTAAATCTTATATAATATTTCTTTATTCATTTTATTAAACTTCTAGAAATATATAGGCAACATATTTGCTAGACTCAAATATATTTTGAGTATTAATCTCAGGAAAGCAGCAAAGAACCTGATATTATACAGAGGGTTTGCTAGATCAATTCTTATTTTCAAGGAGATGCTAGACCAACTCTAGAATTAAGAAAGGCTGCAACTTTATATATTAACACATGGGCATGATAAACATAGTTCACTGGCTTCCACCTCACTGTTCAATAATGTATTTTCATTGTTTGTCTGCACACATTCACCTGTCTTTGCAAGATATGGATGCAATGCCATCGTGTGGCCAAAAATTACCTTGCAAGCATTTCTTTAGACTACCAGTTACTTAAATCTCAACAATTAAGGAAGAATACAACAGAGAAAAATACAGAGTTCACAAATGATGTGGAGTTGTTTGAGTCTTCTCCATTTAGATACTTAACTTAATATTTTTTTTATAACCTGAGATGTTTTTTTTTTTGTAATTAGTCCTCCCAATTCATCTGTTAATAATAATCTGTTTTATTATCTCAGGATGAAGCAGCTTCTCCAAATGATTATTTATTGTCATGATTGCCGTCCTGATCTTCTCTGTCTCCTCCTTCTCCCCATTTTTCTATTTCTAGCAGTATAAAGTGTCAGGCAATCTTTTCACAGACTTTGAATGGAAACTAGCTCTACCCTGCAATTACTTAGAGGTTGCCAGTCTAAACTGGAAGGCAAGTCTGGGCACAGAAACCTTGAGCATACACACAGTGTAGGATTTGACTCACTGAAACAAACCCAATTTAGCTGTAGTTGCAGACTGGTACATATTTAGTTTTGTTTGTACTTTGCCAGACTTTTTAGAGAGGGTGGCAGGGAGTAGGGTTTTTTTCCTCCCTAAGTTGCTGGATTTAAAAATTTTCTTCAAGAAAATGATTCCAGAGATCCAGCTTATTAAAATTAGCCTGCTCTTCCTATACAAGATGAAAGAGAGATGTATACTTAGGGTGTAACTTTAAGTGTAATTGGAGGTACATTTATTTTGAGTAATAGGACTTATTTTTGCTTATACATAATAGTTGTATGTCATACAAGTTACAGTTGGTATTTATTGCATTTGAAAATATTTAATAACATTAACATATTGGAAAGTACATATCTTTTTGTTGTTGTTAGTTGTGAAGTTGTATCCAACCCATCACAACCTGATGGACAATGTTCCTCCGGGCCTTCCTGTCCTCTACCATCATCTGGAGTCCATTTAAGCTCACACCTACTGCTTTGGTGACTCCAGCCAGCCACCTAATTCTCTGTCGTCCCCTTTTTCTTTTGCCCTCAGTCTTTCCCAGCATTAGGCTCTTCTCCAGTGAGTCCTTCCTTCTCATTAGGTGGCCAAAGTATCTGAGTTTCATCTTCAGGATCTGGCCTTCTAAAGAGCACTCCTCTAGGACTGAGCTCCTGTTATTTGTCCCAGCTTCTGCCAACTTAGCAGTTCAAAAGTACATGTAAAAATGCAAGTAGAAAAATAGGGACCACTTTGGTGGGAAGTAACAGCATTCCGTGCGCCTTTGGCGTTTAGTCATGCCAGCCACATGACCACTAAGATGTCTTCCGACTGCGCTGGTTCTTCAGCTTTGAAACAGAGATGAGCACCACCCCCTAGAGTCGGGAACGACCAGCACCTATGTGTCAGGGGAACCTTTACCATATATTCTTAGATGATAAAAATGCTTTTTAAAAAGCCCAGAGAGACAAATCCCTGTTGAGTATTCCATCCAAAGCAACACAGAGAGAGTCTCTAGGATAAAATATAAATGCTATATAAAAAAAAGTGACAAAACCAACCTCTTTTATATAAGTCTGCTTCCCAGCCTGACTAATTGTCTGAGTTACACTTCTTTCTTTCAAGTAGTGCTTTCACCTTCTTGTCTTGACTGGTGATATATTGCAGGGCTCAGGATCGTGTCTAAATCAAGCTCCAGATTAGTTGATCCAGTCTAAGTTCTGTGTCTCAGGGACCTTCTCTTCAGGCAACTGAGGTTTATTATTTTGTTTATATATCAAACTTCTTAACTGTCCATATCTACCTCACAGAGGTGCTTTGGCAGTGTAGAATTTAATCAATACAATCAAACATTAAAATGAAATAATTTATTAAAACTGTAAGACAACATTATAACATTATAAAATTGAAAGAGATGGAGACATTCAAGATGAGGAAAATTTTAATACAAGTAGTTGTGGGGGGATTTCTAATGGGGCCAACCTGTCCAATTGCTGTGTGGGTCCTTGTGTGCCCCAGGCAAGGTTATACAGCCAGGTTTGTGGAAGGCCAGAAGATTGGGGACTTTTCACACCCCTGGGCAGGATGTTCCACAAAGCAGGGGCAGTGGCAGAAAAGGCCTTCTTCCTTGATCTGCCAGTTGGAATTATCTGACTGACAGGATCTATAGCATGACTTCCCTACCTGAATGAGAGTGATGGGCTGATGTGTTTGGGTCAAGCCTGTTTCATAGGTAACCTGGCCTATGCCATGTAGGATTTTATTGGTAACAAGTTGATAACCCGACATTGCCTGGGTATTTATTTATAGGGGGAAAATGTCTGGACCAAACGTAATTTCTAATGTTGGTTTTTTCCCCTTACCAGAGTAAGGGAGAGTATTGTGGAGTACTGTGAAGCTGTTGCCATGGCAATTCCACTGTGCTGTACAGTAGAATCCATTTTAAGGGACAACAGGATGTATCTTAACAGAACACACACCTTGAGGGATTTTAGGGGTGCCTTATCCCCACAATATTTGTTTCCAGAGACTAAGTCATCTGTGTACCAAGTTTGTTTGAAATTGCTCGAGGTGTTCCAGAGTTATGCTGGAACACACAACACACACAAAGACATCACAGCTGTTTATATATATATATTTAGATGATCAACACCTTGAATTGGGCCAAGAAGCAAACCAGAACTCAGTGCAGTTCATGGAGTAGAGTTGTTATACAGTATGTGCCCTTATTTGGGCTCCCAGAATAGCTTCTCTGGCCACATTCTGCACCATTTGAAACCTCCACATACTTTTCAAGGGTAGGTTCAGTCCGATTTTCTGAACTTGAGGACCGAGACTAATCCCTAACAATAGTTCATAGTGAAGATACAAATATATTACTGGAATGTAAGATTTAAATTAAATTATTTCAAAAGCTATTTGTATTATACAGAGCCTCCTGGATTGGTGTAGTGGTTAAGACACCGGACTAGAAACCAGGCATTGTGAGTTTTAGTCCAACCTTAGGCATGAAGCTAACTGGTGACTTTGGGCCAGTCTCTTTCAGTCCTACAAAACAGGCAATGGCAATTCACTTCTGAAAAATCTTGCCAAGAAAACTGCAGGGACTGCTCCAGGCCACACAAACACTGACACATTGGATACATGTATAGCAGGAATAAAAGAGTACTGTGAAAGACAGGAAATAGTAGTTCTTGGAACTGAACTGGAGTGACAGAAGGGATCGCTTTTTAGCACTTCCCTAAAAACCCAATGCAAGTGGAAAGCTGATCCCATAAGAAAAGGTGGTTATAACACTTTTTGTCCAAATGAGGGAGTTTCTTTCTAAGAGAGAATAAAAAGAGTGAGAAGTATTTCAAGATCTATGTTTAACAAGAGGGAAGGAGGGGGGAAGGGGGAGGGAGAGGGGGGAAGGGAGGGAGAGAAAGAGAGAGAGGAAGAGAGGGAGAGGGAGGGAGAAGGAGCGGGAGAGAGAGAGAGAGGGCAAGGGAGGTGGAGAGAGACAGAGAGGGAGAGGGAGGGAGAGAGGGAGGGAGGGAGAGAGAGAGAGACATGGATTTTTTGCCTTTTGCTTCTGCTTTTTCCAGTATTGTTTTATGAGGAGGAAGAAACCATGCTTGCTGAATAATCCCTTATTTTGCAGCTGGGCCACAGGGACAGTGCGATAGTGGTGAATATCTGTAGCTATAGGATGAGGGTAGAGGTCTCCGAGCTTATGGGCTGGTTGCCAAACATTTCATTACCAGGCTAGGTAACAGCTTCAGAGGAATGTACGACACTGATAATCTCTAAATTCTGCTGAAGATATTACTTAGTCTGGTAATCAAATGTTTAAAAACCAACCCACAAGTTTGGAGCATCCACCCTCAACAAGAGCTATTTTCAGTTATATGGCATAGAAGAAAATGAATGTACTGGTTTTGCATATTATGTTATTGATCTTGCAGGGAGATCCCTTAGAAATCTAATATATGCATATGTTGCGTGGAACAAAGAAAGTGTGTGTGTGTGGGAG
Source organism: Thamnophis sirtalis (assembly GCF_051295495.1). NCBI lineage: Eukaryota > Metazoa > Chordata > Lepidosauria > Squamata > Natricidae > Thamnophis > Thamnophis sirtalis. The sequence goes on from NW_028261383.1 coordinate 65,995,111, forward strand.
GGGGGGAGGGTTAATTCATTTACAAAAGAAAAAAGAAACCCTATTGTAGTAGAATGCAAACACAATGTCTGAAGTTCAAAAACAACTAAACAGTTACAAAATTAAGCAAAGGCTGAAGTAGTACGAGCAGGTCTTGGCAGCTTTGTTGTAAGAAATGTCCGAGAAGTCCTTGGAGGAGATCCAAAGGAGTTATTTTACCGAATAAGAATGAGGTAAAAAATAAAATAAAATGAGCTGTTTAGTCTAACCGAAAATATATGATGAGTGGGAAACTCTTGTATGCAGTTGCCAATAAAAAAAATATATTAATGAATAGGAGAAACTTCAGTGAAGTAAACAGGAACTGCTTTGAAGTCCATTCCTAGCATCCTGGGATTAACCAAGACTGTGAAATCTTCATCTGCCAGGACCTGTTGGCGCTACCATAAAATTGCTGTTTTGTAATGAGCTGTAAGTAGAATTATGGTCTCGTTTCTCGATTTTCCTGCAAAAGCGGATCTTTAGATTGACAAGAGAGCCAGATTGGTGAAGTGGTTAAAACATCAGATTAGAAACCAAGAGACTGTGAATACTAATACTACATTGGGCACCAATGAGAATATCAAACATGATTGAATAGAAGCAAAATAAAAAAAGGTTTACTTACACTTTCCTGCAACCATTCTTCCTTTGTTTTAGTCTCCAGGCCTTTAATCATCTCTGCACTTTTTCCATCTCTAAAATTAATTTAGCCCCCTCCCCTTTTCAAAGCATTGGTTGAATAATTACTCTCGTAAACATAGTTAAAGTAAAGATTCCCCTTGCACATATGTCCTAGTTGTTCCCAACTCTAGGGGCAATGATTCTCCATTTTAAAGCTGAAGAGCCAGCACAGTCTAAAGATGTCTCCGTTGTCATGTGGCCAGCATGACTAAACGCCCAAGGGGCATGGAACGCTGTTACCTTCCCGCCAAAGGTGGTTCTTATTTTTCTACTTGCATTTTTACATGCTTTCGAACTGCTAGGTTGGCAGAAGTTGGGAGAAGTAACTGGAGCTCACTCACTCTAGGGTACTAGGTATTTGAACAGCCGAACTGCCGATCTTTCTGATCGACAAGCTCAGCAACTTAGCCACTGGGCCCTTGTAAACATACATATATCCAAATAAATTTGAGGGCATATAGGTTTTAGCTAAACTAAAACTTCCAACATTTGCTTGAAAAAGACCCATTGAGTTCTATGGTTTTTAATCCGAATAGATTTGCTGAGCATGAGCAGTGCTGTTCAGCCAGCATGTTATGCTCTTTTCTCTGCCATCCCTCTCCATGTATTAAGGCTGAGTGCTTCAGTGGAGAGCCTCTTTGTCCATCAACCTCCTCTTGAGTCCTGATTTGCACGGAAATTTTCCATGGATGGAGGGATCTCTCCATGAAGTGAACCTCTAAATGAGAAAAGTTGACAAGTGGAAGGTAAAGTCAGTATTCTTCAATTCAACTGCTTGAAACAACCCATTCAATGATTTCTTTGTATTATTACATCTTTCTGTTATTTTCTTTGCAAAAGTCAGACGGTGTGAGATTAGTTATCTCTCTCCCTGTCCCTCTTGAAATGAAGTAGCTTTTTCTTCTCTCTTGTCTCCTTCAGCCACTTACTTTTATTGTTCATACTCATCATTCGGTTACTCAATTTAACAGTGAAGTTAAAACATACTTCCTCCACTTCATGGCTAATTTGGGAGAATATCCACCCCCTCCACAATTATTTTGAATAAATGTAACATTTGTGTGTACACCCTTATATTTTTCTAGAAAGGATTTTTGTGTATGCTGGTATGTAGGGATATAAAAAATCTATATCCATAGATAACTAAGCTGAGAGTGAAGCTTATGCATACATATACTATGTGCCAGGAATGGCAGAGTGTGGAATAAATGTGTAAATGAGGAAGGAAATGTTACTAAAAACGTTTGAAGGAATGATTTTGAACATTGCAATCAAAGCCTACATCTGCCATAGTTTTAACATTCAATATTTTAAAACTCTAATGATTCCATTTTTGCTTGTATGATGTTGTATGCCACCCAGAATATCCTGACAGCGATATGGATGGCATATAAATTTAATAAATAAATACTGTAAATAAATTTACTAACTTCCGTCCCCCCGCCCTTTCCAACCTGGAACGTTAAATGAATAAGAACTAACACAGGCAGGATAAAGAAATCCACTCTAGGAGAAATTTCCTGACAGTGGAAACAATTATCAACAGAAAGGCTTATCTCTAGAAGTTATGATGTTCCATCACTGGAGGTTTTTAAGAAAAGAATAAACAAAGATTTGTCTGGAATGATACAGGTTCTCTTGCTTGAACATGGGATTGGACTAGAAGATCTCCAAGATCCCTTCCAACACTATTATTCTATGTTCTTATATTCATCATCTCAGTCAAATGACTTACCTTTTAGTTTCCTTAAGTTGTTTTTCTCTAAAATAGATTTTTTTTGTGACTAGTCTCATCAATTATTTTGGATACCTGGAAACCATGTTGCATCATTTAATGTCTGCCTAAATATGTTCAGTGTCATCCTAAGGATCTTTGTGTATGTGTTTATGTATGGAGGGGACAGAGGGGACGGAGTACAGAAAAACAAACTACCTTGATGGGAGGAATATATACTTCTTTGAGTGACCCCTCAGATTGGTTTAGAATTTTTTTCAACCAAGGTTAATAGTGAAAAACAGAATGTAGTACATTCTGGAAATGGAATTCTGTTAGTAATTTTGTCTATAATTGTGTTCTGCCATTTAACCAGATAATGGCTGGGAGGCGGAGAGGATGTTCCTTTTATTTCTGCTGTACTTGCCTTATTTTTCCTAATAACAGAAAGGTTTTATGTAATTGCCAGCTGGCTTTGGGAATTGATTAAGCAACAGCAGATATTAATCTTTAAACAAATTAACAGTAGCTTTGGTTTCAGATGCAATTTCTACCCTTAGTGTTCAGCAATAAAATATAATAGAACTGCATGAGTTTTGGGATCTTCCAAAGTCTAAGCTGGGACTAATATATATTCAGTAGATGACAATAAACACATATGCACATTTTTCAAAACTACACTTCAGTGTATAAAGCCTCATCATATAATCTAATTTGTATAATCAATTCTTAAACATGAAAGTTAATTTTAAACAATAAGTACTGTATACAGTATGTAAAATACAATCCAAGACTGCGAAGTCTAGAAACATAGCTAACATGAAAATAAATCCTGTTTATAATTGATGTTCAGTGTTTATATGCCAGTATTTAATATGATTATGTGACATGCCGGCTCTTTTTGTGAAGGAAGAACATTCAACCCAACACATGTATTTTGAGATGGTACTGTAGGAACAAATACCAGATTGAATTTAATATAGATGAAGATTGGTACTAAGACTAAATAATTTGGTCAATGCATAAATTATAACTTGAATCCAAAGTTGCAATTCTGGATCCTAAAAGTGTCTTGTGCATACTAGACCCAATATGCCGCATGGAAAAGCAAAATAAGATTCAAAAACATTTTTTCACCTGTAAATGGGACATTTGTGGGGCGGGATAACAGTGAAGATGGCAGTTGTAGCTCTGTAGTTGAAAGCTCTGCTTTTCTTTAAGGGAGAGGTCTTCAGCTGTGCAGTCACTCCCCCATCTTGACTTTTCTGATTCCCCATCCTCACAGATGCCCCTGTCTGTTGCAAGTTGTCACAGTTAGACAAATCAGGAAAGATGATTACAGATTTATCCATTAGCATTGTCAAGGGCATGTGCAGAACACTGCTGGAGATGATTTTTGAGTTATCCAAGTTGGAGACTTTGAATCCAACTCAAGTTCTTTTGGTCCTGTGTGCAAAACTGCATTTTTGATTGCATGAAGGGGCGGGTGCATGTGCTAATATTATGAAATTGTAATGCTATTGCATAAGCCAATACTGTTTTTGTTTTCTGCTGGGGATGCTTTAAGTGAGTTTTAGTTCTTTTGGTTGAATCGCTTTAGCTTGCATTTAAACTTTATGTTGATTTTGCTTCATTTTTTTTCCATTTCTCATGCTGTTCAGGTTTTGGATGCCAGGAAAACAAAGGTTTGTTCACTTTTTGCAATCAGTTTTGTTTGCAAAATGTAGCATTTCTTAATGTGTGATTTTGATATGCTTATCTCGGTAGCTGCAACAATCCTGCTTAATAAAGTGGCTCATAGCTTTCATTAGCAACCTCATCCAACAGTTTAACCCCTTTACTTTCATACGGGCGTGATTAGCACTAATCACTTGCACAGTTGCACTGTATGAAAATGTCTAAGCTTCTCTTCCTTCCTACACCCCCAACCAAACCTGATTTCTAAGGCTTTTTAGATACAGTGTTTGGTTATGGAATGCTAGTCTTTAACATTTACATTTTTAACACTGCTCTTTTCACCTCCTTGTCATAAGATTTGTGGTTCACTCTGGGTAGTATGTGTAATTTGTACTGTTTGTGTTTTTCATTCATCTCTCTCTCTATGGTTTCTAACTGCAGCCAAGAAGCATCATAACAAATACTATCACTCTCATGTGTAGATTCTCACCAGAAATTTTACTAATGTTTGGAGTGTTACTTCTTTAATCAAATCTTTACTTAGAAGTTTCTTTTTCATTGCAGCATCTTCAGCTAACAATCCAGGCACTCCAAGATGAACTTCGAACCCAGAGGGACCTTAACCATCTCCTTCAGCAAGAAAGTGGTAACCGAGGTGCTGAGCATTTTACGATTGAACTGACGGAGGAGAATTTCCGAAGGCTTCAAGCTGAGCATGACAGGCAGGCAAAAGAGTTGTTTCTCTTGAGAAAAACCTTGGAAGAAATGGAGCTGAGAATAGAGACCCAAAAGCAGACGCTGAATGCCAGAGATGAATCCATCAAGAAGCTTCTAGAAATGTTGCAAAGCAAAGGGCTGCCATCCAAAGGAATGGATGATGAAAACGAAAGAACTCGGAGGATGGCAGAAGCGGAATCTCAGGTTAATCATTTAGAAGTGATCTTAGACCAGAAAGAGAAGGAAAACATCCATCTTAGAGAGGTAAGGAAACCGTGCTCATTTTGAATAGAATTCCGCTGCGGTTTTTGCAGAGTCTAAAAAACAAATGGAAACAGGATGGTTGCAATCTTACTTTCTGTAATAGTTTTATAAGTGGTCTTCCTCTCCAACCCACTTCCCAAGTGGCAAGTAGAATGTAAACATTTGAAAGTGATCCCCATGCTTCGACAACACTATTTTTAACTTCTGGCTAGTAGTTCTGTGGAACTTAACTGTAAACTATTATACTTTATATGAGTGATGTTTACTTTGGGGAATGGATGTCTCTGCATGTCATAGTACACTCCTTTCCTCACACAGGGCCTACCAGTCATTCCGTATAGTTTATGCAAAGCAGCCAGCAGTAGAGCTGAATTCTGGATCCTTGTCATGTTAATTGAATGTTGCATCTTACATTTATTGAAGGGGGAATTTTTGGCTCTTTTTTACTAGGTGATTTTGCATTTCTGAAAAACAGCTTTTCTATACAAGGCTTAATATTGTTTTTACTGTATTACTGTACAAAAATTGGTCTTGCTTAAGGGTCTGCTGCTGGTTTTTAATAGTACAACCAAAAGAGGGTCTAAAGATCACCAAAAAGTGGCTGGGTTGAATAGACACTGTTGATCGTGGGTTAAACGTGGACCCAACTGGACTAAGAAGATCTAAGAATAACACTGTCATTTTCACACATGGCTCCTCTTCCAGCTAGAATGTGCCATATTGAAGTATACATACAATCCTTAACTCATGAGTGTCTAACTTTTCAGCTTGCCTTCAATGCACTGAATGAAGAGAAATTGTCTTGGACTGCATATAAAATATGCATTATAGTTAAGGTATATAAATTACAAATTTTCTTTAAAGGTTTATGATTTTGTGGGGCACATTAGTAGCTGTGCAAGGCCACATACGGCTCGTAGGCCAAGGGTTGGGCATGCCTGCCTTAACTGACCTTTGATCCAATTTTTTATCTGATAATTCCTATGCTAACGTGCTTAATTCTTAGAATTCTAATTTCCCGAAACTATTTTTTTCTAGGAAGAGTTAATCTTGATTAAATCATAAAGCAATTGTACAGATTACAGCCCAAGCATCATTCTTTGTAGCATGTTTTGCAGTAAAGTTTTTGAGGTATATTTGGGGCAAATAATAAACGTTGGCACCATTTTTGTAGAAATGTGGGTTTTAGGGAAATTATAGAGTTGCCAGCTTTAATGGAGCAAAAGCTTACTAAGAATTAATCAGATGTGATAGTGAAGAAGAGATGCCAAAAGAAGGTAACTCCTACCTCCTGGAATTCTGTCTCAGCTATTCAAGCTGCATATTTCATGCCAAAACAAGAGATGAACAAGAAGCTTTCAGGCTAATATAGCACATTTCATTCCTTATGTTACACAGAGATGGGTCAATACTTCTGTCAGTCTTTTTCTAGCTTTGGGGCCATTTTTAATCAATTCTGCCTTTTGTAGCTTATTACGGCAGCTTGATTGGATGTGAATCTATACAAGTGATCTCAGACAATGTACAATAAAGTCACTATGGATTGTACCTTTCTTTTCTTTTTCTGTGTTTATGTCAGCTAATGAGGAGACATTGAAATGCATGTACTGTATATGGGATAGTCAGATTTTAACAGGATACAATGGTCAATTTTGCATACTTATTAGGAAATTGCAATAGATTTACTATTAAAGTTTCCAGTTGTCTTCACAATGATTTTTAGCTTTAATAGGATACCTCTGTGATTAAGCTATGTGATAAAACATAGAATAAGCAATGGCTTTTTGGAAAACATTTAAAAACTTCCTTTATTCAGAGCAAAAAGTAATCAGACTGCATGAGGCCCATTTTGATGTTTGCAAATAAATGCATGTAGATGAATTTCTTGATGTGAAGGCTTACACCTCCGAGAAAAATGAAGTAAAATGGAGTGTGTTTTGTTTAAAAAATAATTATTCCTTTCATAAAGACAGATAGGTGCAGAAATTGTCTCCAAATGTAGTCATTGAAGGTAGCTTTTGTTATTCCTGAACAAATAAATGTTAATAGTGAAAGCATTCTTATTTGAATGGCAGCTTTCCTTCCTACAGTTTTCATTGCAAGATATTTTTATACTGCCTGACTATGAGCAAAGGTTATTTACAAATACCTTGTGTTATTGTGCTTTGTATGTTCAACAGATACTTAATAATACTTAATAATATGCATTATATTAATATTATTAATAATATGCATTATAAGAGGCATACTTAATGATATGAGCCAATAGTGTGCTGAAGTTGCCAAAAAAGACAACATAGTCCTAGGATGCATTAACAGAGGAATAGAATCAAGATCACACGAAGTGTTAATACCACTGTATAATGCCTTGGTAATACCACACTTAGAATACTGCATCCAATTTTGGTTGCCACAATGTAAAGAAAGAGTACAGAGAAGAGCAACAAAGATGATTACGGAACGGGAGACTAAAACATACAAAGAACGGTTTCTGGGATTGAGTATGTTTAGTTCAATGAAAAGAATGATGACTGGGGTGACATGATAGCAGTGTTTCAATACTACTTTGTGGAGTTGCCACAAAGAAGACGGATTCAACCTATTCTTCAAAACACCTGAAGGCAGGACAAGAAGCAATAGAAGGAAATTAATCAAGGAGAGAATCAACCTAGAATTAAGGAGAAATTTCCTGACAGAACAATTGATCAGTGGAACAGCTTGCCTCAAGAAATCATGGATGCTCCATCACTGGAGGTTTTTAAGAAGAGACTGGACAGTCACTTGTCTGAGATGGTATAGGTTCTCCTGCTTGAGCAGGGGGCTGGACTAGAAGACTTCCAAGATCCCTTCCAGCTCTATTCTATTCTAAAAAAAATTGTCGTGTATAGGGTTTCCTGCCTAAGAAGGGGCTTGACTAGAAGATTTTCAAGATCCCTTCCAACTCTGTTATTCTGGATACACTCAAATATTTAGCTTTTCCCAAAATGAGTAGAACATGTTTAGTCCTTTGACAATAAAATAGCAAAAGAACAAGCAAAGTTTACACATGATTAGCAACCAGCTATTTCAAAACCAGGATTCCCAAACTTTCTCTTATAGATCAGTGGATCCAAATAGAATTAGATTTGGAGTAACCAGAAACCGCAGCATTAGTATTTTTATAATCTCTGTAAAATCTCTTAACAAAGTTTACACTAACTGTATGATTTAGGGAGGAAATGTGTGAACACCTGGACAGTAACTTTTTCCCACTCTTCTTAAAATGTTTACTTTCCAAGCCTTCAGACAATTCAAAGCATCGGCAAAAGCCTTTGTAAAGTTCTGGTTGTTACTGGACATCTTGCATCTGTTCCAGATAGTAATCCTCTTTTAACATTGACTTACTCAGCAACTGTCCAAAGTTGCAATAGTGCCAAACAAGGCATACTTATGACTGGTCCTTTTAGCTGTGGCTGTTACACTATTACAACATCCCCAAGGTCACTTAATCATGATCTGAACATTCGGCAAGTGGCTTGCAATGAAGGTGCCACAGTGTTCTGCAGTACCACAACTGCCATTGGTGGCTTTCCCTGCCAGTGTTCCATAAGCAAAGTTGATGGGGAGCTGGCAGGTGGTTGCATATGTTGAACATGGGAATGCCGGACACTGTGACTGTGAAGGATTTACCAAACAACGACCATTAGGACAGCCAGCTCTGTTGTTGCAGGTGGTGCAGTGATATAATACTTTATGAATATATCGCATAGCGACAGATTCCTTGCTCCAATTACCCTTGGTAAGCATGGATTATTAGTAAAGAGAAAATGTAGGCAAAAGAACCTACGTTGGTTTTAAATTGTGTAAATTAAAATTTATTTACTTATTCTATTAAATAAATGACTGGACGGTTCACAAAGAAAACATATTCATCTAAAATTACACTTTGAGCAACTTGTAGACTTTTGTATTTGGGCAACATTTGTGATTAAAGGCAGTTTTTCCAATGTTTATAACAAGTTATTTTTTTGTATCTGTTTTTTTCAAACTGCCTTAAAAGAATTTGGGGAAGTGATTTATGAGTTGAATAGGTGAAATTGTAATGCCCCCCATAGCAAACTGCTCTCAGAAGTCAGCACTGCTAATATACTGAAAATTGGAGGCTACAGTATTTTGACCCAAAATGGGAAAGGTGTTCTAAAATAAAGTTTAAAATCACTTCATAAATAACATCGTACTTGTACATAGGCAGTGTATTAATCATGCTGTTTCAACTTTATGATGGAGCCAGTATGGGTCTATACTTCAACTCAGATTTCCATATTTGTACACAGCAAATTATATTTTATAACTATATTTTATAGTTATTATATTAAATAATATAATATATTTAATTAACTTTCCTGTTTCAAATTTTGTCACACGTGATTTAAAAAAAACATACCATCCTTTATTAATCATGTGGATATCTAGCACAGATGCTTATTATTACTTCTTAAATGTAGTGACCTCACATGCTTTACTCTAAGTACCTTAAGGATTTTTTAAATATTTTTTTATTACTGCTGTTAAAATCTTCTCTTTAGTTGATACATCTCTAATAAAGTGTAAAGTTCCACTAAGTGTTTTATGTATACATATACTCTCACAAACCGAGTATACATTTAATGCGTTTTCCCTAAAAGCAGAATATGATGTCATCATTATGTGCAGTTTTTAACCGAGGCTTCTATCAAAGTTGTTTTGTTAAACTGAAAAATAGGGTGGTGATATATGTAAGTGTATAATTATACAAGTAACTGTTTCAAATGCTGGACAACTTAAACCAGAAAAAACTTTGCTTCTCTGTCTGCAAATAACCAACTGAAGGATGGGGACTGATAATAGAACTTGAACTGCTGACATGAATTATTTATGGCAAAGTTTTTAGAACTTATTCACAGAGTAACATTTCTTCTGTGAAACAGATGCTTTGCAGACATTTGTGTTTATTGTAAATGCCTTTCATTGGAGCCAGTTATAATTTACTAAGGAAACCTTTTATCAACCCCAAGCATTTCTTTCTCCATCCCTTTGAGAAGTTATACAGATTAGCAACCACTCCAACACCAGCCTCTTTATTAGGCTCATTTTGACTTCTTTTAGAAAAGCTCACAAACTGTGAATTGTGCTTGAATATATGCAGATATGGTATAAATATAACTGCATGAGCTCAATATGTGGGTATGTAACATTTCTCTCTTTGTGTATATATGTGTTCGTGCATGCTGTGAATACCACCCTATCAAAAAGGCGATTGTATTTTATTAAAATTCTGTATATAAATTAAAATACAATATTTTGGACCGAATTCGTAGGTGTGGAGAAGGAAGCTTTCATAATCTTGGCACAGACCCCAGACAGGAAAACATAGATTCACTCCAATTATATTCCTGAAAACAGTAATTATATTTAAGGCTGGCTGAAGGCATTTTTGCTGCCTCAAGCACTACCACAGCCAAAATATTAGGCCCAAAGGCAGGGCAAACTTTTTTTGCTACCTGAAGCACAGCATGATACAAGTGCCTTTCTCTTGACTCTTTATGGTAACTTACTTACAAGTAAGTAAATTAAATAACTGAAAATGTACTGTGCCTTTATAACAAAAGGGCGATGGAGGCGGGACTGATATGGAAAATGACGTCCAATAGTCTTCATATTTAGATTGCTTTAATTTTCTGCCCAGCTACAGAAAGACAAGTTATTAGCATTAACTCCCCCAATGTAGTTTTCTTCTATTCATCTTTTTTTAATTATAGGAAATTAAAACTAATAACCTATTTTATTTAAACCCATGTCAAAAGGTGCCAGGAAATTATGTTGCAAGTGAGTGCAAAAGGAGATGAGGGCTGCATGGACCTACTGGCTGTGTGGGATGCTTATCACAGCGTTTTAACTTAAATAATGAAGGCAAGTGGAGCCCAATTCTTCCCCAGCAGAAGATAAAACTCATCACATCATTCACACTGTCCCTGGGAGCATAGCATTCTTAGACAACAGGTAAAAACCACCATTCCCTGCCTTCCCAATCTAGATTCAGTGATGATAATTACCATATGCACCAGAGTATAAGACGCACCAAGATTTTGAAGAGGTATTTTTTTTAAAAAAAGGTGTTGCACTCTGCAGGCCTCCCAAGCCCTCTGTATGCCTCATTTTTTGTGGAAAAACACCCCTGTTTTTTTGCAAAAAAAGGGGGGCATGCATATGCTTTGGGAGGCTTGTGGAGTGCTCCTGGGGCCTGAGTGGGGAGCAAAAACAGGTTAAAATGCCCCATTTTTCTGCTTGTTTTTGCCCTCCCCAGCTCCCAAGAATCCTTTGCGGGCCTCCCAAAGCCTATGCACATCCATTTTTGAAAGAAGGTGGGGTTTCAGGAGGTCAAAAATGCTGTATTCAGTGTATAAGACACACCCAGTTTTTCACCCTCTATTTTTTTGGGGAAAAGGTGTGTCTTATACTCCGAAATATACAGTATAATGACATATCTTAGGAGGCCTGACATGTCCATTTCTTAGGAGAGCATATGTGACTTCATTAACTAGGCCAACAAAGTTTCTGCTAGCCCAAATGGGCTCTAACAAGGCTGGCAAATTATTCTGTGCTTGTAGATTTATTGCAGACCAGTTTAAGAACAGAAGTTGGGCTATTTCTCACCTAGCTTTATCAGACAAAATAAGATTATCACTGTCCTGGATGGGCTTTGACATATATGGACAGTTGGCTGAAAAGGGACAGACATTGTTAATGCTGTCTAAGTGACAGCTCACTGGTACAGAGGTGCTCTGCTCACCTACCTGGTCACCTAAATGACTTATCACTTGGACTATTTCTGTAAGACTAGCAACTCCTGTCAAAACTGCACAGCTCACTGATGTTTGGTTGGAGAAGCCTTCACTTTTGCTTCATTCTTGTTCCATCTTTCATCCATTGCCCTGGTAGCCATACTATTTTTGGATGTGGGGTTGCTAGTCTTTCTGTTACTGAGTGGAATGGGAAGTGGGCAGTTTTGTTGCCAGTTTCATTCTAGCTTCCTCAAAATGGCACTTTCCAAGTAATAAAAACAGCAGGAAGCCATGGCTGTGCTAAATTCATTGTTGGCAAAAACAACGAAAAATTGGTGGAGTCTTTCCTAATGAAAAATCTGCAGTATATTATTTTGAAACACAAACAACATACCCCTAGCAGAGCCAAGCTTCCTTTTCTAGTTTAAATTGAAGTTCTATGCAAGGAAATATTTATATTTTTACATAGAAAGGAAACCAGAGGTGGGTTTCACGTAATCTTACCACCGGATCGCCACACGCCGAAAATGTGAGAGTGTGTGCGGCTTGCATGCATGTGTGCAGCTTAGAAAATGTGGCTAAATGGGACAGCATAGGGCATAGCCAGGGTGCCATTATCGGTTTGCCTGAACCGGTCTGAACCGGCCTGACCCGGCTGAATACCATCACTGAAGGAAACCTTCCTACGCAAAGTCATCTGTTGACTTTGGGCTAGTACAGGGAAATGGAAATGTCATGTCATGCCAGTTGTACCCATTCATGGATTGAGGGGCCCGGCATATGGTCAATCACACCGTGGTATCTTCCTGATTGGATTGTTGCAATGCAATCTACATGGGGCTGAAAACCACCTGGAAGCTTTACTTGATCCAAAATACAGTGGCATGGATAGTTATGGGTGCAGTTCCCTATGCACCCATAATATGGCTACTGTGAGAGATGCACTGGTTCCAGTGGTGGGATTCAAATAATTTAACAACCGGTTCTCTGCCCCTAATGACCAACTAATTAGATGTGGCTTGGTGGTCATGTGACTGGGTGGGTGTGGCCAACTCAACATCACTCACATCGATGGGTGCTTCGCCTTAGCTGTTACAATGTAATGAGTCAACCAGAGAGGCAGTTTCTTTAAGTAGGGCAATAAAGATTAGGCTAGAAACAATACCAGAATGTCTCCTTCCTGCTTTCTCTTACAGGATTAGCCCTGTAAAGTGGGGAAAAAAACAAAATGAGATTTCTTCCAACTACCAGTTCTCCAAACTGCTTAGAAAGTTAATAACTGGTTGTCCTGAATAGGTGCGAACTGCATTTAGCATTTTTTTTAAAGCATTTTATTGAGATTTATAGGCCGCCCTTCTCCCTGAGGGGACTCAGGGCGGCTTACAATCACAAGGGGAGGGGGTGCAGTACCGAGAGACAAACAATAGTGAACAAAATAAAAAGGTAAACCACAACATGCATTCAACAGTCAACACTCGGGCGGGTAAATTGGAAACCTATCCCCAGGCCTGCTGGGAGAGCCAGGTCTTGAGGGCTGTGCGGAAGGTCTGGATGGTGGTGAGGGTACGAATCTCAACGGGGAGCTCGTTCCACAGGGTCGGAGCTGCAACAGAAAATGCTCTCCTCCGTGTAGTCGCCAGTCGACATTGACTGGCGGATGGAATTCGGAGGAGGCCCAGCCTGTGCGATCTAATCGGTCGGAGGGAGGTGATCGGCAGAAGGCGGTCTCTCAAATATCCAGATCCACTACCATGGAGTGCTTTAAAGGTGGTCATCAATACCCTGAAGCGCACCCGGAGACCGACAGGTAGCCAGTGCAGCTCGCGGAGGATGGGTGTAATGTGGGCGAACCGTGGTGCGCCCACTATCACTCGCGCAGCTGCATTCTGGACTAACTGCAGTCGCCGGATGCTCTTCAAGAGCAACCCCATGTAGAGCCCATTGCAGTATTCCAGAGATCATCGGTCAATGCGACCAAAGCGGTTTCTGTGCTGTAACCAGGTCTGAAGAACTGGCTGAATCCCACCACTGACTGGCTCTCAAAAGGCCGCCAAATATGATTCAAGGTGCTGTTTTTGATCTCTAAAGCCTTTCATGTCATAGACTTTTTCCAAGAACATCTCTCTACCTGATATTCTCCCAGAGGGAGAGCCTGTTCCAGGTTCCTTCTTTCAAACCTTGTCATCTTATGGAAGCTAGAAAGCCTACCTTTTCAATGGTTGTACTTGTTCTATGGAATGATTACCTTCATTCCCCCCTCATATAACTCTTGTATTTTGTTGCTTTCAGGAAAATCCATTAAGATCTGGCCCTTTCCCAAGGCATTAGTGGCTAGTTTAGTGGGGGTTATATTTTGGTAGTTTGGTTGCCATTTTATATTTTGCAATATTATATTGTCTGAATAGGTGAGTTTTCAGTTGTTGTCTGTAGATGTGAGAAATGGAAAACAGAATAGAATAGAATTCTTTGATGGCCAACTGTGATTGGACACACAAGGAATTTGTCTTTGGTGCATAGGCTCTCAATATACACAGAAAAGACAAGATTCATTCATCAAGATTCATAAGGTACAACACTTAAAGATAGTCATGGGGTGCAAACAAGGAATCAGGAAACAATATTAATATAAATTGTAAGGATGCAAGCAACAAAGTTAGTCTTGCAGTCATAAGTGGGAGGAGATGGGTGCTAGGAACGATGAGAAGACTAATAGTAATAGTAATGCAGCCTTAGTGAATAGTTAAGTGAATAGAATAGAGGTAGTTAGTTTCTTATCTAAAAACATTCATTATTTATGCATGTGTGCATGTGTGCATGTATGTATAAATGTCTTCCCCCCTTTTCCTTAATTAATAAAAATCTCCAATTCTTTAAAATACTGTTCTGTTAACATTTAAGTAGACAAATTTATAATCCTGTATGGATAATATAGTACTGATTGCATTATATCTAAGTACTTCAGGTTCTTGGATTTTTTTTAAAAAAAGTAAAACCTTAAGAAGTTATATAATTGCCAAACACATGCAATATGATGATTCAGTATCATATTGTTGCTGTTTTTAATGTACCTCCTGCTGATTTTCTTCTTGAGATTCAGCACTAATACAGAAATACAACCTACCCAGTTGAAGCTTAGTTTTACAGTATATAATCTCAATTGTAAAATGCAATGGGGAAATATTTGGATCAGGTGAGTAGTATCTGCAGAGATTTATGCTGACATTTGCTTGCATCTTAGTGGGAATATTCTGGAAGACATCACATCTGAGGTTTGGGTTTTGCATGTTTTATCCTAGATAAATGGGAAAATACCTTCAAAATAGGAAAATACATTTTACAAACGTTTTCTATTACATTGTTATGTTCCATGGTGGCTCAATGGTTAGAATGCAGTCTTGCAGGATAAATCTGCCCACACACTGGAGTTTGATGCTCACTGGCTCAAGGTTCCATCTTTCCAAGGTTGGTAAAATGAGGACGCAGATTGTTGGAGGCAATATGCTGACTCTGTAAACTGTTTAGAGAGTGCTATAAAACACTAAGAAGCGATATATAAGTCTAAGTGCTATTGCTATTTCTATCTTAAGCTTTTTAGTAGGATTAATAATGCTTTTTATGGGCTTTATACTGTATATTATTGCATTCAGAGTACTGGCTATCTTGGTAGCAATAGAAAAGCTGGAAATTAAGTAAAAGAAAAAGATTTAAACTACCAATAGAGATACACTTATTTAGAAATAAATATACATAATGGGAATTATTTACTAGTATGGTGGTGGAGAGACGATTAGGATATGAATTATTTGCATTGTTTTTTGACCTGTAAAAAATAACACTTCTAGAAATGGGGCTTTCATTATAGAGGTACCCCAATTGCTGCCAGGGAGGAATATATTGATGAAGAATCAATAAATGGGATGTTCTAGGAAGAGATCTGTTTATTTTGAATCCACTGGATCCAAAGTCATTCTATTACTGTAGTTAATCTAATATAGGCCAGTCAACCATACCAGCCATGGATCAGGCATAGTTAATTTATCCCATATTGCTAATGTGAGACGGGTGGGTGCATTTAGTAATATCACGATTTTCACATTGCACATTTTTGGCCTTGGCCAGCACGAAGTGGTAATGTTGGAATGTGCAAGAAGATATGCCAACATTATTTCTCCCCAGCCCCACAATAATTTGCTCTTTATGTGTGTTTAGGATTAGGAACGTAGCCTAAAGGTGTGTCATTACCATTTACCATTCTAGGTTTAGCAGCTATGTGACTGTTTTTCCTTCTCCTTCCCCAAATATCTTTTTTCCTTTTCTGTTTATTTTTTCTGTCTTAATTATAAGAGGAGCAGCAAGAGCCTCTTGAAGATTTGGATCAGGAAATAACTGGTTGGTGAAAAAATAAATTCATCATGAAACATTTAATACATTCACATAGACATATATAAACAGATGGTATGACTTGGGTTGTATTTCAAGACATGGATTTGCCTTTTAGGGTCCTCCCAGTAGCTTGGATTATGGTTTTAAATCAATTAAAATCCATCTTTTCTTACTCAGTGGATGTCCAGTGAGCCTTTTTTACTTCCTTGGAGGCAAAGGTTAAATTGATCTAAGTGTAAATAATCATGCCTAGAGCAGCTGATAGTCATGGTAAGACTGCAATGATATAGGTTCACTAGATGGCACTATTGAATGAGGATTGTAAGATTTCACTGTTTTTGCAACCCAGTAAGCCACAGTTCCTCAAACCCTTGTAATACATGACTTCTAAGAACTACTTCTGGAATGATAAACTAATGGGTGATTTTTTATCGGGACCTGGTTAACATTTGATCCCTGTTTGCAAAAGTCCCCTTCTCTCTCTATTTTTTTTAAAGAACTTATCTCCTCTTCTGGGAACTTTTAATCAGAATTTAGGATTTTACAAAAAATGAAATTGCTACATGAAATTGAGCCATCTTAATTAAAAATAAAGTCGCCTCATAATAAATCTGTGTCGTTCTGTTGCAGCAGATGAGTGTGGAATCCAAACCTCTTTTCCTGTGTATCTGTATTGCTTGCAGCCTTAAGGGAGTAGATAAAATATAATAAAATCAATTTATGACGAATGCTCAAAGTGGAGCAGATACATTTTGTGAAATCAGAATGTTCCAAAGTTATTTTTCTGTATGCAGTTAAAACGGCAGTTTCAGTGCTATAAAACCAGACCAGATGGTTTATAAGTAGAGCTCCAGAACCCCGGAAAAGCCTCACGTTACCTGATTGGCTCCAAAAATACATCATGTGCAGATGTATCACCGAAGCACAGCAATATTTTATTTTAATGAAATGCCTCATAACCTTACCTGCTGTATAGTATATTTATTTTAAAAATGATTAGTCTGAGTTAAACTTTAAAATAACTATTGGTAATCGAACAAAAGGGTTTTTTAGTTCGGCAGACTCAGTAGTACTTCAGGGGCAATGATAGTAAGTTAATTCATTTATTTAACAATAATTTACCAATACAGCAAATATTAAAAATTATTGAAATATTTTTTTAAGAACAGTTCTGAAACCTTTTCTTTTCAACCTCATATTGACTTTTTGTGTGTGTGTGGAGAACTATATATAAAAACAGTCAGTCAAGCATCAGCCTCCCAAGTACATCAAACAGGAAACACAACAAGATGAACTAATTCCACTTTATTGTAAGGCTACTGTAACAGAATCTGATAAGTCTGAAAGTACAAGCTGTGTCTTTTTACTACCTGATAAATTAGGGCGGAATTTTTCTAAGTTTCTTCTTCTGCCTGTTACTCGATGGTTGGCTCCTCCTCCTTTTGTTTGATAGTTTCTTAGAAGCATCTCTTCTCCCCATCTTCCAAAGTTGTTGTCACATTCCATTACAGGAGGGCAAAAATCATGCTTAATTTGATTTAATTTATGATTACTTTTAGTTACAATGAACTATAATTTACTCAGTATCCTGTTCTGTCAGATTAAAAATTATGATTTGTAACAACTTTGGAGAGCTCACCTCCAAGGTTTGGGCAATTCCTATGTAGCTCTATTGTGGCCTACTTATTTAAAGTAATAGCATTTAGACTGATATACCGCTTCACAGTGCTTTAAAGCCCTCTCTAAGCAGTTTACAGAGTCAGCCTATTGCCCCCAACCATCTGGGTCCTCATTTTACCCACCTCGGAAGGATGGAAGGCTGAGTCAACTTTGAGCCTGGTGAGTCTCAAACTGCCAAACTGCAGGCAGTCAGCAGGCAGTGGAAGTAGCTGCAGTATTGCATTCTAACCAATTCACCACCACCACTCCTCTAAAGAGAATAACATGAAAGTTTAACAGACCTTTAAATGTTGTAATGATTAAGAGTTGATTTCCTATTTGTCTGATGGCACTTTCTAATGGCCAACGAGAGCAGTTATTATATGAAAATCAAATGGATAGTAGAATTCCATGAGTATTGATGAAATATTATTTTTTCAAACAGAATAAAAAGATGAATTAATTAAAAACATTGGACCAATATTAGATGATTATGTGAGAAGAATTACTAGAAAATCATATTCAATCATTTTTTAAAAATATGTGATTTTCAGGTGATTGTATTTATTTGTCTTACAGCAATAAGGTATATAATCCTTGTGATGATTTCACACTTGTGCATAAATTGGAATGCATATCTAATCATCTTAGAATCTGATACTCGATAAAGAGGAATTAGGTTAGGTTATAAAGGCATTTCCAGAAAGAGAGCTGCAATATAATTGAATGTGTTTAAGAAAGGGGGCTACAAGCAGCACAGTTATAAGCAAGGAATAGATGTGAAACTTGTAGGGAATTTTTTAGGATAATGGAAACATAGATAGCATTAAAAAAATGAAGAGCATTTAAGCCTTCTCTGCAGATTTTCAAGTTAATTGGCACAAGAGATAGGTGAGATCAATAATTTCAGCTTTGTTAACTGCTTTTAAAAGAATGAACGACATCTTATTACTTCAAACCTAGTGAAGGTAAATAAAGAATGGCTAATGCTGCTGACCAGAGCTGTAGCAATTTGCAGTCACAATTTCAGAAGAAAAACCAAGATCACTATGTTGTTGTTAGTTGCAAAGTTGTGTCCCACCCATCACAACCCCATGGACAATGTTGCTCCAGGCCTTTCTGTCCTCTACCATCCCCCGGAGGCCATTCAAGTTCACACCTACTGCTTTGGTGACTCCATCCAGCCACCTCATTCTCTGTCGTCCCCTTTTCCTTTTGCCTTCAATCATTCCCAACATTAGGCTCTTCTCCAGTGAATCCTTCTTTTAGGATTCCTCCCTTATAGGATTACTATAAAACTGTGCAAATAAAACCTGGTGAAAATGAAGAAATGTAAAGAATTGTAAAAGAATGCATCTAAAAGTCTCCCCTTAACTTTCAAACCAACTGATATAAAACAATCTAGATCTTAACCCAGATTTTGATTTTGAGCAGCTAAACCATATCAACCTGTTCCTCTTAAATGTGAGGCTGCAATATAATGTGTATTTGTTTGGAGGAAGAAAAAGCTTTACAGAATCATTGAAGCATAGGGTTGGAAGGGACCTTTGAGGTCTTCTAGTCCGACTCCATGCCCAAGTCAGGATCTTCAGACCATTTTGGACAAATGGTTGTCCAATCTTTTCTTGAAAACTTCCAATGATGACACATCCCAAAATCTGGGAGTCATGCTGTTCTGTTGCTTAATAGTTCTCCCTGACATTAAATCCCTTCTTATTTCCAGGTTAGATCTCACTCTGAAGACCTTCAACCCATTGGTTCTTCTCCTATCCTCAGGTGCTGTGGAGAATAAACTGATGCCCTCTTTCCCGTAGTATCTTTCAAGTATTGAAAAACTCTCCGCTAATTATCTGTTTTTCATAGGATGTAGCCTCCAGAACCCTTGTCAACTTTGTTGTTCTTCTCTGCACTGTTTCTAGGGCCTCAGCATTTTTATTGTATTGTGGTGACCAGAACTGGACAAAATATTTCAAATGTTGCCTCATGTCTCTCTGTTTATGCATCCCAAGGCTACATTGGCTATTTTGCCAGATTCAGCACACTGCTGACTCATGTTTAAGCAGTGGTCTACCAGGACATCTACTGTAGATCCCTCTCATAGGCACTATTGTTGAGCCAGGTACCAGCTATCCTGTACCTTACTTTTCTGACCACTGAACTACATCTTGTTGATTAGGGCCCAATGCTCAAGTCCTTCAAGATCCTTCTGAATCTTGAGTTTATCTTCCATAGCATAAGCAGTTCCCCCTATGTGTGTCATTTGAAAACTTGACTTGAACCCTTCAATCCTCACATCTAGATCATTTATGAAGATGTTCAAGAGCACTGGGGCCTTTGAGGAATCCATCCACAAACTTTCTTCCTTATTTCCCTAAGCATAGATGTAGTTTAATTAAGGACCACACAATGAGTCTGTGTATTTCATGATTATTGCCTGATATATTCTTCATATTCTGGAAAAAAAATACTTTGTAAGATCAAGCACTAAATGAAGTTTTAGTGCACTTTTTGCAGACTATTAGAATTCAGCACATCAATGGTTGCAGTTTTTAAAAACGGAGTACCAATAAGCTAGTTTAAGATACTTTCCCATGTATTTCAGCCCTAAAGAAATTCTATTTTTTCTTTTTTTTTAGCAGATTTAGGAAATAAGAATGTTGTAGGTCTAAAACTTTGTTGGCTTCTAACACCTCATCTAAAATGGTTAATGTTCCCATAGCGATCTGTATTCACTTACACTGCAAAATGCTTTTGGGAAGCTGTTCTCTTGGAATAAAATGAACTGGAACTACTTTGAAAACAAAACAAAAATCCAGAATCCTCCCTTCCAGCCACATTGTTTTTAATGTACTTATTTTGGGCTGTTGGACGAAACATCTAGATAGGCATTTGCAGAATTTAAACTGAAAGACTAAATAATTTTGTTAGAAATGTATGATTCCTAAATGTCGTGACAGTAATGGGATGGGATATATGCAAAAAGTATACAGAATTTGGGTTTTAAATTTTTGTCATGTAAAGCCAGACTAGGTCATGTTGTCACAAGGTAGCACAGACTTGAAAACAAATGAGCCAGATAAGAAACCAAACTGCCAGTTTTGCTCTTAGCTTCCAACATAAAGATTTCTTGGCCTGATTGCTGCATATTCAAATATGTTTGGCAATATTTTTCAAAACACTCCTTTACTATACTTAGCATTTACAGTACTGGACTTTGTCTTTAATACAGGAAGCCCCTCCGGGATTCTGTAATGTGCTAAAAAGATCTTGTCTAAAACTCATGAAAATAAATAACATCTAAAATCTGGTTTGAATAAATGACTAAAATGAACAAAAACCTTTTTTGTGTGTTCAGTTTATATGTAGAGTTTATGTGTATGTTTATATATATGTACATACTGGCATCCCCATAGCTATAGGGTGACATATATTATAAAATCTACAGTCATGCACCAAGGAGCTGTTTTGGTCATAGATCTTTCTTGTTGTTTGAGAGAGAGGGATTACTTTTCCAACAATATATTTTCAAAACTTTCTTTCTTTCTTTCTTTCTTTCTTTCTTTCTTTCTTTCTTTCTTTCTTTCTTTCTTTCTTCCTTCCTTCCTTCCTTCCTTCCTTCCTTCCTTCCTTCCTTCCTTCCTTCCTTCCTCCCTTCCTTCCTCCCTTCATGCCTGCCTTACCTTGCCCTGCCCTGCCCTGCCTTTCCTCCTTACAGAAAACTGATCATCCCATTGAGCAGCTTGACTTATATGAGGTTCCACTCCTGTTTTTAGTATTCTTGCTCTTTTGATATGGTTAGCAATGAAAATTTAACACATGCAATCAAGTTAACTGCTCAAATGTGATTAACTGTAAAAGAGGCGAGTTGCCTTGTTGGAGGTACCTCTACTCATCCTCTCCATTATAGAAAAAGATTTCTTTCAGAGATCTCCCTGATTTCTATTGCAATCTCCCTTTGGAGTAAAGCAAATATCTTTTTATTCTGCCGCATTTAAAGGGTGGATTGTATATACTGCCCAATTACAGTATATATTAAAATGAATCTTTCTCTACTGGTTTAAAACCGATTGCCATATGTGCAGCCTTTAACTTTTTGACCGTACCTACACAGTATTATTTGGCTTTGTTCATGGTGATATAAGCCATTGTGGCAACTATTTGCTATCAGGCAGTTAATATAGGTAAGATTTTTCAGTATAGATAAATAGATAAATATAGATGTACAGTATCTGTGTAGCTAAATAGGACTCTCCATTTAAAATATTTGCAAGTACTTCATTGTGGCTAATTATATTTTTATGTTACATTGATTGATCGATTGATAACTGATTATGTGCTATCAAGTCAGTGTTGACCTTTAGCAACATAGATTTGCTCCATGATGATCTGTCTCTAATTTGGTCTTTCAGGTTTCTCTTCCAATTGTTTTTATGTTGAAAATTAAAATGGGCCAATCTGAAGGGAGGAAGAAATTGGACTGATGTTGAGTTAGCATATATTTGCAAGAAGCCAATTTAGTTCATTTGTAAATATGTGCAAAGCCAGCAGGCTTATATGTTAAATTAAATTGTGGGAAAAACAGATCATTTTAAAAAAGTGTTTGATACCATTTTCAGCATACTTTTAAACATACTGCTTGGTAATCTGAGAATGTACAATCTAGTTTCAGTCCCTCTGGTTTTATATCAAAAGCACAATGGAGACGTTTTGGTAATATGGATGTTTTTAAAAATGACATATGAAAAGAGCAAGGAAGATGCCATTTGCAGGGCCAGCCATGCTGCTAAGCGCCATTGTACCTCCTTGTGTAGCAGATCTACATGGAAAATCTATAGTCTAATGGTGGAGCACAAGCTGAGAAACTTGGAAAGTGATTGGTATATCAAGTCAGTCAATCCATCAATCATCAAGTATTATATCTAGAAGATTGCACGTAACATTTGAGAGCTGTTCTGATCTAGTATAGTAGAATGTAGTGAGCTAGATGAATCAAGTCTATGTTGGTTTGAGAGAAGCCCTGGTATGGAAAAAGGTTGTTCAAACCTCTGGCTATATAGTGGTACATGGCAGCAGTGAGTAGGCTAGTTGTTGGGGGCAGCTGACTTAGCAGATAGGTCATAAATGCAGGTAGGACCAAATGGATCCAAATTTTGTTCATGTGTCTGTGAGGGGCATTGCAATAGTGGAACTTTGAGCACTTGTCCTAAATCCCTTTGTTCAATGTGATCCTAATTTGGAGCATTCTCTGAATGAATAGACATTAAGCAGGGACTACCTGTAACTAATACACTAACTGTCTCTTGCGTTTAGAAGATAGGATTTAAGAAACAACTGAAAGTCAATTAAGGAGAAAAATGGAGAACTTTTTTTTTAAAGTATTGAGCAACTTAAATTTAGAGTTCTTAAGAATGGAGAATTTTTAGAGAAGATAAGCAGAGAAAAAAAATGTTAGAATAGAAATGGAGATTTTGGGAATATGATGTTAACATTTATAGTTTCTGCAGTAAATTGGAAAAAAAATATGCTAACTTTTGTTACTCTTTGACAAGGATCATAAAGTTTCTGGGTTGAGAGGAATGCTATGGCCTTACTTCAAATGTTAAATTAAATATACATTTAATTGATATTAATTTGATCAAATAATAAATATATTTTATTATAGTTGGTGATCAATGTTAATTGCAGTTCTAAGGCAAATCAGATAAAGTACAACATAAAAATAAAGACATAAAAACATCACAGAACTAATGTAAACAGTTACTGAAATTATTAAGCAAATTACCAAATGATTAAAATTCAGTGAAGCCGACATAATTATTGCCTGTTCACATGTTAATAGTTCACTTCTATCATGTTAACATTTAATGATAAAATTTAAAACCTTTAGGACTATACTTTTAATTTTTCTGGGGGGGTGGGGGGGTAGGCATATACAGTCCTGGAAGTATTATATTACTACAATGGAAATATAATGTTCAGAGCATTACTATAGCCCAATGTTTAAAGAGATTGAATTGTGACATAAAAGCACCTTTTGCAGTCTTTCTTTCTTGCAAAGAAAAAATGACTCAAAGGCCAAGAATTAATAGATCTTTTTTAAAGCCAGCATTTACTAGCTGGTATCCAAGTGATGGCCATAAAATATGTTATGATGCTTTTGGCAATGGCCCAAACTCAAGAAATCCAATGGTCTTTATAAATTGACAGTTTGTAGATTTATATAATTAAATAGAGGCATTAATATCTTTAATCCTTGATTTAATATTTAATATTTGCAACATGATGGTTCATCGCTGTTATAATACTCGTTGAAGCACCTATTAATAGACATGACTGCATCTCGATTATCATTCCTTTAAATTTATGTCATCTTCAGCATAACAAAAACAGCACCTAACCTTCTCTGAACATCCATTGAGGAGAACAATATTTTGATTGATCAACTTTGATCTGTAGATTTTCTGTTTTGTGTGTACTCATTCAGGTATAAAATTATTGTAAGAGGTAGGGTATATTCCTTCCAAATTTTGGCAACTCCTGATAGAAAGAGAGCTCCTTGGAAAAAATACTGGCTACAGACTAGGATTGTGTAATCTGGTAAATCAAGAATGTGGGAGGAAAAGATATCTAGATTTTTATTAGCATTACAAAATAGCCAAATGGGGAGGCAAATGTTAGTATTACATTTATCTCTTTAATAGCAGCCCTCATAAAAATATCAAAGCAGGAATGAACTTTTAACTATTTATCTTTAGAACAGGAAGCTTTATTTGCTTAATTCTCTCACATTACATTGCTATTAAAAGCAAAAAGGAAAGATATCCACCTTTCACAAAACCCCTGGCTCTTTCATTTGCTATCTCTGCCATCTTCTCCTCTCTTCTACTCCTTCCTTCCTTCCTTCCTTCCTTCCTTCCTTCCTTCCTTCCTTCCTTCCTTCCTTCCTTCCTTCTATCCTTTTATTATAACACCAATGGTCATAATATCCTCTTTCCTCAAAGCTTACTACTTTGATGCCTTTGCTTTTAAACGGTTTCAATAATTTTATTATGCTTTTACCTGGATTTTGCATTGGCACCAGTGCAATTCATAAAGATTGTCAGACTATTTCTGCCTGTCTACTAAACAGTTCATTACCCAAAGGATTGCATATTCCTTAGCTACATATTCCCCAGAATAACATTATCTTTAATTCATAGAACTATAACATGATCAGTCTGTTTCTTAAGAGAGCCCCAAAACAAGTGGGATAGGTGTACAGTTCTTCAATATGAGATGATTTATCCAGTTGTAGCTTGAGATTTGCACTGGTGCCAATTTTAAATCCAGATAAAAGCATAATAAAATTCTCAAGCATTATTTAAAATCCTGATCGTAAGGATATCAAGAAATTTCCATTTCACTTGAATGGGCACAAGAAATCCATTGGATTGATGTGAAGCATTGTGATATAAAGTATATTTCCCACAGGTATGTATATATATATGTGTGTATTTTGTGTGTGTTCATTTTACAAAGAAATCCTGGGAGTTATTTCATTATGATTATCTTTATTATTTTTTTAATCAAGGAAACATGTATTCTCTTTGACACGTTTCCACTTCCCCAAAACCTGCTGGGATAGTAACTCCTTTGAAGGAATAAAGCTGCTTGTTTAGTTTGTTTATGAGGTGCTACTGGAGGATTATAGTTGCAGTTTGACATTAGAACAAAACATCAAAACAGTCTCTCCTTGGGTTGATGATTTTCAGAAAGCAGTGGATAGCATAGCATAGCATAGCATAGCATAGCATAGCATAGCAGAGAAGAGCAGAGAAGAGAAGAGAAGAGAAGAGAAGAGAAGAGCATAGAATCTAGAAGGAACCTTTGAGGTCTTCTACTCCTACCCCCTGCTCAATCTTGAAGGTCTTCTAGCCCAACCCTCCAGGAGACCTTATATCATTTCAGATAAGTGGCTGTCCAGTCTCTTCTTAAAAACCTGCACTAATGAAGCACCAGGGGTGGGTTGCAGGTATACCAGTGCCTGCCAGGAGCATAAGGTACTGTTCTGGTACCGTGCTCCGGAGGCTCACCCACCCGCCTGCCTGTCTTACCTGTATTTGAGCTCTTCTGCGCTTCTGCGCATGTGCATAGAGAGTACGCCGTCTGGACGATACTTCGCCGAGCAGCTGGAACATCGTGGAGGTGTCACGGAAGCGTTGTGGAGCATTGCAGGAAGTAAGGACGCATGCGGACGCATGCTGCGTGCGCACACGTGCATGCTGCATGTGTTCATGTGGTGATGCCAGGTCCCATTGCACTGTATCGGTTGCAACAGGATCCGGAACCCACCACTGTTAAGCACCCACAACTTTTGAAAGCAAGCCCTTCCACTGGTTAATGGTTCTCACAGTTAGGAAGTTTCCTTAATTCCAGGTTGCTTCTCTCCTTGATTAGTTTCTATCCATTGTTTCTTGTTCTGCCCTCTGGTGCTTTGGGAAATAAGTTGACCCCCTCCTCTTTGTGGCAGCCTTTCAAATATTGGAATACTGCTATCATGCCCCCTTCCCCCCAGTCCTTCTTTTGTCTAGACTAGCCAAACCCAAATCTTGCAACTGTTCTTCATATTTTACTTTCCAGGCCTTTAATTATCTTAATTGCTCTTCTCTGCACTTTTTCCAAAGTCTCAACATCTTTTTGGAAAAGTTTAGATGTGATACCATTTCTGCTGTCTCAGAAATAAAGGCTAATTACTCTAAAAGAATACATGATAGAAATAACTCAAAGGGATGACAAATGAATTCCCTTAGTTATATTGCTAATCTTGCAGAAAGGCTGCAATTGATCAACTGGTTATATAGGCAGAAAAAAAATAGCAATTAGGTATAGCTGCACAATCTCACTGTTATTAATAAAAGTGATTACTAGCCAATTTCTTTCTTTTTTTGTATAAATAATCACTCTTTATAATAAAAAAGATGCATCTATGTGCATTTAAAAAGGGAAATGAGAAAGGTAGCATCTGCCAGTGCCTAATTTCTATCACTGATAGATCTTCCTTCACTAAGAAAATAAAGGTTGGATTAATTTTCCTCTAATTCCCTAATCTGTGAACTATGATTGCTGTGCTTCTACTGAATCATTTTTCCCCCAACTGAAGTCTTTGCCACATAAGAGTATAAGCCTTTGGCTGGTTGGAGCAGAGAAGGTTGATAAAATGAAAGAAGCAGAGGCAAAAGATTATGGCCTCAGAGGATCTGTGTTTAAATCACTCCACATCTCCTTTCGGAGGAGCCTTTCAGCTGCAAGAAAATCTGTCTCTTTGCTGATTGGCAAATAGGGCACACGGTTGAGCAATAATACATTGATTCAGGGGCAGATGGGGGACCAAGATAGACATCCAACGTGATGAGAAGAATATTGGCAGATCCTTGTGAGGGTAAATGTGCAAACATGGAATGTTTCAACATTTGGCTGAGATGAGCAGGCTTGGCTCAACTGTGCCAGATGACACTTGGTGCACTATTTAAGATATAAAGATTTTTTAAAAAACCTTTATAACATCACACAAATGTTTTACAGCTGGGTATCATGGCCACTGAAGAGTGCAGGGCTGCCAGAGGGAAGCCAAATGTCATTTGGCCTCAACAGAAGTGGTGGAATGACCTGTTCAGTTTCCCCTACCCTTTAAAGTTTACAGCTTTCCAAAAGGGGATTGATCTTGGTGTCAGTATGAGCTTTCCTCCCAAGGACTTTTAAGCTGTGGATATAGCTGCTTCTCCGCCCCCCCCTCCACTTTAAAAAAAATCACAAGAAGAAAGAAATTTGGACTTTTGAGGAAGTATATCTTCTGGGTATAATTACTCCCTTTCTCCTGGGTCTGAACTTGGATAGAAGAGAGAACGAAACATGACAAGCTGGCAAAAAATGGTAAATATTTTATTAAAACTACTTAATCTTGACAAATATTTGTTACTCTTACAAGTCTTCATGATTGTTCCGTGCAGTAACCTATTCCTCATGTTGAAGATTAGCTTTCATGCAGCCCTTGATGTTTTTGGCTCGTTTAATGGATTTCTTTCATAAACGCAGAATCTTGATTGAAACTTCAAAAATGTCACGCTCCAGGCTGGAGTAGGAAGTTCTTGCAAGTGGGTTGCAACAGCCAAAGTATTCATTGCCTTTAGATGCTTGTGACTCAGTTGATGTGCTGAATGTGAAGGCAGGTGTGTGGATGTTTTGAGTTTACGTCTCTAAAGGCAAAGGTGCTGGTTAGAATTAGCTGGGGCTTTTCTTTTCTTTTGCCACCCTCTGGATTCTGTTTGAACTCTAAAGCTTATTTGTCATGGTCTGAAAGTTCTAGCCTTAATCAAAGGCTGGGATTCTGAAACCTGAGGCCACAGAATGAAGCCCATTCATTTTGTGCATTGAAGATCAGGCACACCCCAACAAGGCCACTTCTTCTTATACACCAATTAACAGGGATGAGAACAAGTACTAGTTTGTTCTGGTGTTTGAGATCAACCTCCTATTCCAGCTATATTTCCATTTCTTCTTTTTTTAAAAGAAAATCCTTTTTAATAGTCATCAGGCATGCTCTAAAACTTTGGGGGGCATTCTTAACAGTGGAAAGAGGTGAAAATGTGTGCATTCTATTGACACCTCTGTTCCTTTCGAAGGTAGGGTCCTCATGTTAACCAAAATCTGGTAACTGTTGGCAACAAAGAATAGGATCTATGGGAATAGGTCATGCCAACCATTTTTTCTGTCAGTCTAAGGCCAGAGCACTGTTAATTGAAGGCATATGGCCCTTTCAGTTAAAGTTTAGGTTAAAATAACACTAGAAAACTGAAGGGATGACCTTTCTTTTAGAAAACAAAACAGGGAAGATTACTTATTAGTGGAAGGAGTTGGCACTACAATTCTGATTAGTGATTTCATGTTACCTATTTTGTGCTTTATTTCTTTCTTAGAAATATTTTCAATAGTAAAATGCACAATAGGTGTATTTTATGAGCCATGGTGGCACAGTGGTTAAATGCAGCACTGCAGGCTACTTCAGCTGACTGCAGTTCAGCAGTTCGGCTGTTCAAATCCCACCAGGCTCAAGGTTGACTCAGCCTTCCATCCTTCCGAGGTGGGTGAAATGAGGACCCAGATTGTTGTTGGGGGCAATATGCTGACTCTGTAAACCGCTTAGAGAGGGCTGAAAGCCCTATGAAGCGGTATATAAGTCTAACTATTGCTATTGCTTTCTCTCATTTTTTTTTAAAAAAAACCCTAGTGGGCAGGTTTTGTTTAACGCTTTTATATGCTAGGCAGTTTCACTTCTGCATTTCATGATAGGGAAGGGATTGGCTCAGTCCTGCTTTCTAAAACTTACAATATATTCAGAGGTCCCTTGTGATAGTGGAACGTTTACGAGCTTTTCTTCTCTGTTCTTTTTTAAAAGGTGAAAAGGGATTTTAGTAAAGTTCAGACTAGGTTAGTGAACAGCTTGTCGTCCTTCTGTATTATGCACATGGTTTCTTGATAGAAATTTGATTTGAACTTCAGACATGGGTAGGTATTTAGATCACATGCTGTAAACAGAATGGCGTTTGCATCTTCACTGCCGTTTCAATGCTCTGATTCAACCACCTCCAGTCTCCTTTCCTTTTAAAAAGAATATTCTGTAGGTCTCTAATTTCCCACCCCATGTGGCTCTTAGATGTGTTGGCCCAAGGATAAACCAATAGCTCTAATTTTTTTTTAAAAGAGATCCTGTGATTGAAATTAGCTATATTTTATTTTCAAAATGCAGTTATTGCGTTGGGGTTAGTTCAGACAAGACTCTGGGGATTTGGGTAATTTGAGTGATCCAGTAGAGGAGAAATACATGGGAAATAGTTGTGGGAATTTTTTCAGAATGGGAGACCGGAATGGAGGACATAATGAAACCTTGAAGCTATGCATAACACAAGGAGTCAGGATAAAAATTAAACACAAGCTAGGTGACACTTTGCTTTGTTTGGTAGTATTCCTCTTTCGTAAAAGTTATTTAAAATTGTATGTAAGGTAAAGGTAAAGGTTCCTTTCACACATATGTGCTAGTTGTTCCCGACTCTAGGGAGCGGTGCTCATCTCCGTTTCAAAGCCAAAGAGCCAGCACTGTCCAAAGACATCTCCATGGTCATGTGGCATTACTACAAATATTGCATTTGTAGTAAAAACTTACATTTGCATTTCAGCTGCCAGAGATCTGTAGTTAAAATTGGTTGTGTTTATCAGATAGTGCCTATGCAGTTAGTTGCAATGGAATCTTCAATTTCAATGATTTTTTTAAGTAATTGTATAGAATTCCAGTCATGCCTCATACTAAGAGCCGAGGTGGCGCAGTGGTTAGGGTGCAGTACTGCAGGCCACTTCAGCTGACTGTTATCTGCAGTTCAGCGGTTCTAATCTCACCGGCTCAAGGTTGACTCAGCCTTCCATCCTTCCGAGGTGGGTGAAATGAGGACCCAGACTGTGGGGGCGATATGCTGACTCTGTAAACCGCTTAGAGAGGGCTGAAAGCCCTATGAAGCAGTATATAAGTCTAACTGGTATTGCTATTACTAACCACTTGAAAAGATTTATTAGTTTTCCTGCCTAGGTTTCCTGCCTAGGCAGGGGGTTGGGTTAGAAGACCTCCAAGATCCCTTCCAACTATTCTATTCTATTCTATTCTATTCTATTCTATTCTATTCTATTCTATTCTATTCTATTCTATTCTATTCTATTCTTTCGTTTGGTTTGTATGCTAATTTTTTTAAAACTAGAGTGGTAGTTCCTTTAATGATGAGTAAAAGCAAAGCAAGATATATAATGATTTGTGGTTTTCTTTAGAAATGGGCCCTATAATCACCACATGCTTCTACATTTTAAAGATGCTTATACCATTTTTCTAAATGTTGCCTAAAACTCTCAGTTATTTAAAAAGTATATGACTTTAAAACACTGGGAAAATACTTCTGGGAACAAATTTTTACCAGTTTTATTTATTTATAAATTTTTATCCTGCCTTTATTTTTGGTTAAGACAGTTGACATACTTATGGCTTCCATCTTTTATTTTTTTTCCATCACAGATGGGCTTTCTGCTTAAGGAAGCACTAGAATTCACAATCTCCTGGTTTGTAACCAAGTACCTTAATCACTACACCAAATGGAGTCAACATTCGCGCTAGCCATCAGGCTAACTAGAATTCCATGGCTGGTACCTCATTCATGGACTGACATATCTAAACTTGTTCTGCCTTATGCTGATCTGCTTAAACCTACCTTGAAAGATTAATTGGATTAATATAAAAAATATCGATCCTATATTTAGGAAAAATATGTTTTCCCCTAAATTAATGTAAATTATCATAACCGGAAGTGGGTTGCTACCAGTTCGCACCAGTTCTGGTGAACCGGTAGTGGACATTGGGACTGGGTCACCGAATCGATAGGGACGGCCTGCTGACCATGCCCCCAAACTGGTTCCCCAGTCATCCATGCTGTTGCCGGAATGGTTTTTACTCATAGTAAAATGAGCATATGCAGAACAATTAACAAGCAACTCCGTATGCACGAACAACGTGTGGCGTGCACTAAGCGAACCGGCAGTAATGCCGACAGCAATCCACCTCAGATCATGACCATATACACATATATATTAATTCTACCTTTCTCTTTTATAGCTATGTTAAGTCTTTAACACTCACAATTAACCGTTAATATACGTGTTCTTACTGTTATATATTCAACATTATGACCATGTCCCATGATGATGACAGCAGCAATTGTTCTGAGTGAACATCTTCTTTCACTGAGCCATCTCATTGACTTTAAATTTCTCAGTTATCTGGACCTGTTTCTCCCTTACTCCTTTTTTTTCATGTTTAACTATTTAACTATTAGACTATTTTTTTCCAAGCAGGATTTTTCCCAAACTGTGGCTTTTAACTTCCAAAATTCTCAGCAATGGCAATGCTGACTACAGAATTCTAGAGGTTGAAATATAGATTTCTTCAGGGCACATTTGGGAAAGTCTGCTTAAATTTTCTTTCCTTCCCTCCCTTACTATGCAAAATCTCTTCCTGTATCTATCCTTTCTCTCCATCAGTTTCTCTTTCTTTTTCTTCTAAGTGTTATGATGAAACTTTGGGGTTTTAGAATATTAACAAAAAATACTCAAATCTCATTTTATATGGTGATTACAGAAACAAACATCTTCATTCCATCTTTAACAAAATCATCTGGTATAGCAGCAGAAGGTCATAACTATTTATGACAAAATTAATCAATCACCGAATGATGTAATCAAATATTGCCAAAGTCCAACCCATGTTGCTGGTCATTTATCAGTGTTGACAGGAGCAGTTAGGTGCTGCAGTTCTGTCCTAGCCTTGCTTTAATGCAATTTCAGTGGGATGGGTTCAGAATTGAGCATTGAACATGTAATACTGTTCTTTTCACCTAGAATCTTTTCTTACTCTCATAGCATAATTGCTTGAATGGCTGCTTTCCTGTGTCCTTCCTCAAGGCATAGAGAAGACATTAAAAAGAAGGTAGGATGCATTTCTAAAATCCTCCTATGGTATTTGGATGAGTTACAGTATGCCAGGATTAGTAGGATTTCCAATTCAACCCAACCCAAACCTAATCCAGATCTTTATTTAGGGTCATAGACCAACATGACATTTACTTGTAAAGGTAAACCTTTGTCAGAGAATGGAAAATACTAAGTATGGTGGATGACAAAATTGAATAGCTATTTCAGGTAGTCCTCAATTTACAATCACAATCAAGCCCAAAATTTCCATTGTTAAACAAGACAGTTGTTAAATGAGTTGTTTTACAACCTTCTTACCACACTTGTTAAGTGAATCAGTTCAATTGTTAAGGGAATCATGTGATCATTAAGTGAATCTGGCATCTTTTGTTGACTTTGCTTGTTGGAAACCAGCTGGGAGGGTTACAAATGGTGATCACATGAGCCCCAGACAGTACAAGTGTTATAAATACATGCCAGTTACCAAATTTTGATCATGTGACCATGAGATGCTGCAATGATTGTAAGTGAAAATTGGTCATAAGCAATGGTGGGATTCAGCCAGTTCGCACGACTTTGGGAGAACCGGTTGTTAACTTTCTGAGCAGTTTGGTGAACTGGTTGTTGGAAGAAATCATTAGGGCCGACAACCAGTTAAATTATTTGAATCCCACCACTGGTCATAAGTCACTTTTTTTCAGTGCTGTTGTAACTTCGAACAGTCATTAAATGAGTAGTTGAAAATTGTAAAGTACCTATATATCTTAATTTGTTTCTTCGGAAACAAATATTTTATAACTACATTTAATAGAATATACTCAGCAGATGCAGTTATGCAGTTATAATAGTGTAGAGGCATGAAATGTAATACATTATGTTAATATAGTTAGTGAAAACAGATACTATCCTAAACCATGGAGAAAGAAAATGCAATGCAATCAATATTTCAGATAAACCAAAGGCAGCATAAATCCAGCAGAAAGGGAACCCAATGTTAGAATAGGCAGTAATTAGAATAGACAGCATTAAAACAAGTGTTGCACATTAAAAACCACTTAAAGTAAACTTGTCTTTTAAGTTTTAGTGAAAGACTCATAGAGAAAGCCTGACTAATTTCAATTGGGAAGGCAGCCTAGAAACACACCACTCCAGATAAGGCACTTTCTCTCTCTCTTTCCCTCATATGCACAAATAGTTGTGGTATCTCCTGAGATGATGACATGGATATTTATTTTCTTTAAAATATTTACATCCTGCCTTTTGGTGTCAAAAATAATGGCTTAAGTATGAGCCCTGTGCAGTGAACTATATGGAAATCAACTAAACATTATGGTTAAATTAGACAATGAAAGAAAACAATACAATAACAAATTAACTCCTTCTAAAAGAACACTACCATAATTAATATATAAAGCTGAATTATAGTCAAAGTCCAAAACTATGGTAAATTATGTTTATTAAAAAATAAACATATATTTCATTGTTTACTATTTACAATTAACTATTAACATAAACATTATTCATCATTAGTCTTGCTCTATGTGGCTTTGTCCTTTGTCAATAAAATTAATATTGAGTTGGTTGATTCTGCCTACTGTGCAATATAATTAGAAGGGAAGACGCAGGAAATGAGCACAAAGGCATTTCTCTTCCCCTCCCTGCTTTGGCTTCCCATCAGCTGAAACTACAAGAACTGCTGCCTGTGAAAACAAAACAAATTTTAGAGTCAACATGACGTACTGTGTTTCCCTGAAAATAAGAGAGAGTTTATTTTCTTTTGACCCCCAAAATAAGTGCTTGGACTTATTTTTGGGGAGATCTTATTATTTTTGAGGTGCAGGAGGCTCCTTAACCTCAGCCCGCAGATCAGCTGATTCAGAGAGGGCCGGAAGTTGTGTGTCTGTTTCTGGCACACTCTTGTCAGCACTAGCATTGCTGGGCCTGCTGCGCTTTTTGCAGCGCCACTAAGCAAAGGGGCACGGTAGCTAGGTTTGGGTAGCGGCCTCTGCGAGGCCATTTCAGGTGGACAGCAGGTGTATGTGTTGTATGTGGGTTATATGCAGCACTTTTCCATAAGAACAATAGCTTTGTAGGGTAGCATTCATTTGCCTTAATCTAAAGTAAAATGCCAGGGACACAATGGCTTAGTGGCTAAGATGCTGAGATTGTCAATCAGAAAGGTTGGCAGTTCGGCGGTTCGAATGCCTAGCACTACATAATGGAGTGAGCTCCCATTATTTGTCCCAGCTTCTGTCAACCTAGCAGTTCGAAAGCATGTAAAAATTCAAGTAGAAAAATAGGGACTACCTTTGGTGGGAAGGTAACAGCGTTCCGTGCATCTTTGGCATTTAGTCATGCCAGCCACATGACCACAGAGACGTCTTCAGACAATGCTGGCTCTTTGGCTTTGAAACGGACATGAACACCACCCCCTAGAGTCAGGAATGACTAGCACATATGTGCAAGGGGAACCTTTACTTTTATCTTTTAGAGTAAAATTATGAGTATGGTGCTAATTTTATTAATATGAAATATTATAACCTAAAAATAGCAAGGATGGACAAAAGGCATTCTTTGCCAAATATGGTGGTGACTTTTAAGGTACTTTTTTTCACCCATGGATTTCGGAAACTTTTCTGGACAGTGCACAATATTTTGAGCAAGAATTTAAGTAAGCACAGACCCCTCTCCCCCTCCCAAAGGACAATTAGTTCACCTTCAGAGATAATCATTGCTTTAGAAACACCTCTTCTGGCAGTTTCTTTACTATCGTTATATTGTGATATTTGGTTGGTGATAATAACTAGGCACTCTGTGGTTAGTGAAAAGAACTTTGAAGCTACTTGACTGAAAATGCTAGTGAGGAAAAAATAAGACTTGTGGAGGTTGTACAAAAAAAGAGAAGAAATAAAAAAAATACCAGTTGTTGTAGCCTATTTTGGGAGATTACTTTGAAATACATCTCTTTTGGGGCCAGCTTCATGAATTATGTAATGCAAAATCTTACCATCCTATCATCTTGCCAGGAAATATCTATGAATTTATTCACAAGCAATGTAAGAAGGCCCTGAGTGGACCACAAAACGTTTATTTACTCCCACAATTCTGAATTATAGTCACCCGAAAATTATAGATCTCATTATTCTTCAGTTAAATACGAACATATTACAACATTCAAAGTCTTTTAGTCTAATAATATCAGGCTTCTTTAGCTGAACTCACTATTCTGAATAACAGGCACATCTGAATGAAATGGTTATGCCAGAGATCAGCAATGCCATGCCTTTAGCCATTTATGTCACCTGGGACAGTTCTATGTGAAATCCCTCAGCCCTGAATAAATAAATGGCTGAATATTGTGAAACTGCCAGATCTTGCCTTTCAGTTTTCTCACACAAAATCGAGAGAGAACCTTGGATGAAAATGCTGAAATCTTGTAGGAATTTCAGAACAGGAAGGCCAAATCTTGTGGGAAGATGTGAGATTTGAATTGTTTTAAATGGGTTTCCCCATTAATTTGGGCACAGTGCTATTATGAAAAATGATGTGATGACATTTGGTAATATGGAACAAAGAAGTGATAGAGAGTCCCTGTTCTGGTTTTTTCCTGATGTCAGAAGTCAAATATTCAGTTCCACATCTGGGTTTTGGCAAGATCCCACAAAACCACAGCATATGCGCTTTCAGCGAGAATGACATAGGAGTGAAAAAGCATGAATAGAACTAAAGGTTGGCATACGTAGGCTACATAAGAAGTACAGCTAAGCCTTTATTTTAAGCCATGCTTGATTTTTTTCTATGAATGTGAGTGTCTGTGTGCATGTGTGTGTGTGTGTGTGTGTGTGTGAAAGAGAGAGAAAAACCCAACTGTTTCCTATATACCAGTGAGATTCAATTTTTTTAGTTAGTTCTGTGGGCATTGTGTGGCTTTGTGGGCATGCCTTTGTGGGCATGGCAGGAGAAGGATACTGCAAAATCCCCATTCCCTCCCCACCCCACTAACCTGCTTTCCAGCTCCATTCTCCTGTTCATGTCAACAAAAGAAGATCAGCTGGGAAGCTGGAAGGCAGTGGGGCTGGAGCCAGCCTATTTGCCGGTTCTCCAAACTACTCAAAATTTCCGCTACCAGTTCTCCAGAACCTGTCAGAAAGGCTGAATATCACCTCTTCTATATACCTCCTTAGCTCATATTAATAAAATAAAGTATGCATTTAAGCATGCCTAGTTACTATCAAGTTATGGTCCTGGAAACTGTCTGGAAAAGTAAGAAATTAGCCAGAGTTGACAAATATATTTCAGAGCAGTAAGTCAGAACATTGTTTCTTTATTGCCTCAGTACCCCTTGTCAGCCTCTGCTTCACTTACTTGCTTTCGGCTCCATAGAAACAGGGAGGGTGGGAGCATGGGAAGATATTTGGGATGGGAAGAAATGGTACAGGAGTTGATATGGAAAAGGGAGTTTTCTTCTCACCATCTTCTGTTCATGCTGGTGGCCGATGTTTGGACCTGGTCAAGGCCAACCATCCTGCATATCAACCTGATGATGCTTTCTGGAGATGCAACCCACATGACACCTAAGGGAGTTGCATATTGGACAATGGGGTTGGGGTCATTAGAGGGAGGGGGCTGGGT
Organism: Thamnophis sirtalis; assembly: GCF_051295495.1. Lineage (NCBI taxonomy): Eukaryota > Metazoa > Chordata > Lepidosauria > Squamata > Natricidae > Thamnophis > Thamnophis sirtalis. Next base: position 66,032,194 of record NW_028261383.1, read on the forward strand.
AAATGTATGTATTGATTTGTGCTTTTCTGACTCAGATCTTGCTTTACTTTCGCTGCATTCTTTTCGTAACCAGTAAAAGTAGTTTTTAATTTCACAAACAATGGAGTGGGTTTTTTTTTTCTTGGTTACTGAAGAAGGCATGCCTGACACCCCTTCCCACTTAAAAAAATTATGGAGGACCCCAAAGGAGCTTTTGTTTCTATGGGTTAAGTTTGTCTATTTTATTGAACAATTAAATTTGAACCATTTGCTGCCATTACTGCTTCTCATGGTTGTTTGATGTGATTTTAATATTGTATTATTTTTCAATATAGACTGGCAAATAATTCTGATTTTGTGGATTATTTCATTAGTGTGGGAGGCAAATGTTTCTAAAACGATGAATTTAATATACATTTAGCTCTCTCACAAAAAAAACAAAAAAAATTAAGAGTTGAGTACTGGTTTGATGATCCTTACTAAAATATAGCATCTGATTTCATGTTATTCTTCAAATTGACAGGTGATCAATATTATAAATAAAACAAGAAGTTGGCATGCCCAATACATATTTGTTCAATAGTTACACTTTGGGGAAATAAGGCTACTGAATATCAAGACAATTGGGGCATTTACAGATATCTTAAATATATGCACAGTCCAGCCAATGGATGAACTGAAGAACCCTGATGATGGACAAGATCACAGAAATCTAAGCAAGTCCTCATGAGTAAGTTTTTTTAAAAAATAAACAGAGCCCTCATGTTTTTATTGAAAAAAAGAACACAGTGGCATATTTGCCAAAAGATCCATTTATTTTCTCCTTCACTATATTCCTTTGCCATTCCTTTCTAGTTTCCTTGCCATTATTCTTATGGAGAGAAAGATGGAAGAAGAAGAAGTGAACAGAACATCGGATTAGAGTCTCTTGTATTTCTCTTCCAGAATACTGTATCATCTCTTAGGAATTATACTGTGAGAGAGAAAGTCTAAAAAGGCAATTAAGAGACCTCAGTCTAAAGGACTCTAACCCAGGCAGGTACAATTGCAATTCTTTGCTTTTGATGGAAGGTTTGTGCTGTTGCTCTATGCTTTAAGGCTGCCTGGGAACAGATGAATGAGTCAGATGAATGATGAGACCTTGAATAGTTAAATACTGAATTTACAGGTTCTGTAAAAGCATTAGAATAATAAGCTTTTTTTATCCTTGTAGGTTTTAAATGGCATTATATAGAAGCATTCCTTTTGCCTTCAGAAGATTGAGCAAGATGGGAATGAAAAGAATCTGGCAACAATTAAAGTGCACTTCACCACCCACTGCAAGCATTCTGTCACACGGTGGATTGAGTGAACCATCAGATTGTGTAACTTGCCTGTTTTTAATCATGTACATGCTACAGGAATAAATATAATAACAAAAGTAGGAAGAAACATTCAGCTCGAGGATTCTTTTATTCTACGTGCCTCGGAGTAGGCAACAATTGTATTTCACATCTAAGATACCACAGATAGTAGGTTCATTTTCATTCATTGCTGGTATTGTAGTGGTGTACAAAATGGCTAGTTTCATTGCCTCCACCATTGTTTTAAAATCTAAAAATTTGATTTATCTCCCTTTATATCATTCAGACAGAATTCTAAAGATTTTTTTCCTCCACCCATTGGAACGATAATGTCATGGATTACTTATTAAAAACAAAGCTATAGATAAAAGAAGTAAAAGTCAAAGCTAAAAGCATTATTGTGTTTTCTATATTGCCATCTATATTGCAGGGACATGGTGGCTCAGTGGCTAAGACACTGAGCTTGTTGATCAGAAAGATTGCAGTTTGGCGGTTCGAATCCCTAGTGCTGCATGACAGTGTGAGCTCTCATTATTTGTCCCAGCTTCTGCCAAACTAGTAATTCGAAAGCATGTAAAAAATTCAAGTAGAAAAATAGGAACCACCTTTGGTGAGAAGGTAACAGCGTTCCCTGCACCTTTGGCATTTAGTCATGCCAGCCACATGGCCATGGAGATGTCTTCAGACAGCAGGCCACATGACCATGGAGATGTCTTTGGACAGCACTGGCTCTTTGTCTTTGAAATGGAGATGAGCACCGCCCCCTAGAATCAGGAATGATTAGCATATATGTGCGAGAGGAACCTTTACTTTTATTTTTACCTTTTATGTTGCCATCTCATTACTACCAACCATACAGTGGATAAATTATTGAGGCAGATAAGCTAGTGATATTTAGGGTGGAGGTTATCATTGTAGACCATGGGAAGAGACAAATATGAATAAGTGGAATTTGCTTATTTAATAAATTACATGGTTAGTAATCGAAGGGATTTTTTTTAACATAACAAGCATTAGTATTAGAAGCAACTTGCTTTAAGAATTGAACATCAAGAAAGAAATCGCTGTAGAAGTTCCCATGCTATGAAAATGATGTTATTGGGTTATTATTGGGTACAGTATTTAGTTTGAATACTAGGTCTATGGCCCAGATGTTCAGAGAAAATGAGTACCCTCAGTTTATTGATGTCTGGGTTGTCATATTTTATATCTTCTGGAAACTGATTCATTCAAATAGTTGCTGAATTAAGTATTACAAGCAAATGGGACAATTTTAATTAACAGATATTTACTTAGATCAGCATGCATTAAAAGCATAATTAAATCCTATCTGAAATCTTCAAATTAAACTTAGTGCAATAGAAACAGTGAGCCACTCTGAGTTTACCCAGGGTTTATCCATTCCTGCAGGTCACATCACCTTTACACTGGAGGACAATTTCTCCATTTTGGGCAAAATCTGCCTTAAAATTCTCTTTGTGTAGACAAGCGATACTTTAACCAAAAGGCAGAGGATGGGGGGGGGGGGAAAGAAATCACTGAGTTAGACCAAACATATCTACAATGATGGTTGTTACTTATAATTTTCTCACACTGGGGAATAAAATCTAAATGAATTAGTCATGGTAAGTATTATAGTGTTGGTTTCAGATTATCCTTCATTTTTAGGGAGAAATAGTAAGAAAGGATAATGGAATGTAGAAGAACATATTTCTTACAATACCCAGAAACCATACTTAGTGTGCAGTACTAGCTGTAGTTTTTATTGTGAATGATTCTGGTTGTACTTATAAGTATATTGAATTCTGCTTCTATGCTGTAATACTTTTGGCCATTTTAAAAAAAAATGGCTTTGGCAAGGAGAATATCTATTAACTGCAATCATAGTAATTTAGTTGGCTGTGCTTGTGAACAGGTCAGCATTACATCCTACTGGCCATGTGGAAGTTCCTAAACATTCATGACAGTCTTGTTCCAAAGCTAAATATCTTTTATTTCAATTGTCAACAGTTTTAGATTATTATCTAAATTATTATGTCTTCATAAACATCTTTGATTTGAAATTATTTGAGGAATAATATAGGCAAGTTACATCAGACCTAGTCCTTAATTTTTAACTGGTAAAGAACAGTTACAGGGAGCCAGTTTGGTGTGGTGGTTAAGTCACCAGGCTAAAATTTGGGAAAGAGAGTTGTTCTCTCACCTTTGACACAAAGCCAACTGAGTGACCTTCAGCTGGCCATTCTCTCAGCTCTACCACTTCTTGCCAAGAAAACTGCAGGGATTACTCCAGGCAATCTGCTAGTCAGGGCTAACAAAATCATATACCCAGTCAAATTCTCTCTCTGTCTCTGTCTCTGTCTCTGTCTCTGTCTCTGTCTCTGTCTCTGTCTCTGTCTCTGTCTCTGTCTGTCTGTCTGTCTGTCTGTCTCTGGCCTTCCAGCTCCAACGGTCCTTGGATGAAGCAAACTATCTCGACCCCTTCCAGTCAGGCTTCAGACCCGGTTACAGCACTGAAACCGCTTTGGTCGCATTGACCGATGATCTCTGGAGAGCCAGAGATGGAGGATATTCCTGCATCCTGGTCCTCCTTGACCTCTCAGCGGCTTTCGATACCATCGACCATGGTATCCTTCTGCGACGACTGCGGGAGGTGGGAGTGGGAGGCACCGTGTTGCGGTGGTTCTCCTCCTACCTCTCGGACAGGTCGCAGTCGGTGTTAGTGGGGGGGCAGAGATCGTCCCCTAGGCCCCTAACATATGGGGTGCCTCAGGGCTCGGTCTTATCCCCCCTACTATTCAACATCTACATGAAACCGCTGGGAGAGATCATCCGCAGGCACGGGATCAGATACCATCAATATGCGGACGATACCCAGCTGTATCTGTCCGCCCCGTGCCAACTCAATGAAGCGGCAGACGTGATGAACCGAGGCCTGGAGGCCGTTATGGACTGGATGAGGGTTAACAAGCTTGTGCTCAACCCAGAAAAGACCGAGTGGCTGTTGTGCTTCCCTCCCAAAGATTCGATCAATATTCCATCACTCAGGCTGGGGGGTCAAATTCTATACCCCTCAGAGAGGGTTCGCAACTTGGGAGTCCTCCTGGATCCACAGCTATCGTTTGACCACCACTTGACGGCTGTGACTAGGGGGGCATTCGCCCAGGTTCGCCTGGTGCGCCAGTTGCGACCCTACCTGAATCGGGAGGCTCTCACAACAGTCACTCGGGCCCTTGTGACCTCTAGGCTGGAATACTGCAATGTGCTCTACATGGGGCTGCCCTTGAAGAGCATCCGGCGACTTCAGCTAGTACAGAACGCGGCCGCGCGAGTGATCGTGGGTGCACCTCGGTTCACCCACATAACACCTATCCTCTGCGAGCTGCGCTGGCTACCTGTCGATCTCTGGATGCGCTTCAAGGTGTTATTAGTCACCCATAAAGCCCTGCATGGTAGTGGATCTGGATACTTGAGAGACCGCCTTCTGCCAATTACCTCCCTGCGACCAATAAGATCTCATAGATTAGGCCTCCTCCGTATTCCATCGGCCAGCCAGTGCCGGCTGGCAACTACAAGGAGGAGGGCCTTCTCAGTAGTAGCCCCGACCCTTTGGAACGAGCTCCCCATGGAGATTCGTACCCTCTCCACCGTCCAGGCCTTCCGCACAGCCCTTAAGAACTGGCTAGCCCGTCAGGCCTGGGGACAAGGATAGGCGCCCCTCCCGAATGATGAATGTATGTTGCTTGCTATTTTATTATATGTCTCTATGTCAATGTTTGTATTCCCCCTCCCTGATTTTATGTGAGCCGCCCTGAGTCCCCTCAGGGAAAAGGGCGGCCTACAAATATTAATAAAATCTAAAATCTAAATCTAAAAATCTGTCTGTCTGTCTCTCTGTCTCTCTGTCTCTCTGTCTCTCTGTCTCTCTCTCTCTCTCTCTCTCTCTCTCACACACACACACACACACACACACACAGAGAGAGAGAGAGAGAGAGAGAGAGAGAGAGAGAGAGAGAGAGAGAGAGAGAGAGAGAGAGAGAGAGAGAGAGAGCTACACATGCCTATTATCAGTGTTTGGTTTGAAATATGGGAAGAAAATGTCTAGCAATTGGGAATGATTTTCTTCTTCCCTAAGCCACTCTTAAATTAAATAAAGACATCTTATATTTACATATAGTTCCTAACAAATTCTACTTACATTATAAATAGTATAGGGTAAGCATTCAGCAAATGGAATGTTTGTATACTGGTATTATATAGTTTGAACCAGAAAAGTTTCAAAAGTTCTGATCTCTTCCACTCCTTTTATTTCTAGGAGTCAGACCAGACCCTGTTAATGTAAATACAATGGAAAATGCTGTTAGCATGGTAGACTCTTGTGTCAAGGTCTGCTTTTGCAAATCAGACATTCGCCACTGGGTAGTTTTTCCCCCCTTTGGATATTTATTCTGTCACCACGAAGACATAACACCCGCAGTTTTGTTTGTATGCTCATATATGCAGTCCTTGCTGCTGAATTTATTTGTAATTACTATTTCGAAAAAGTAGATGACATCACTTATGTTATATCATGTAGCACTAATGTGAGTAAAATATAAGACAGAAGCATTCAAGCCATCTGGGTTACAGATCCTTATAGAACTGAAAACATATAATTTTGGGCTTTAGATTTCACTCATGGTTAATGCTGTTCAAATAGGATGAAAATTATATGTTTTCTAATGCGTACCTGTAGCCTTAAAGTTACAAAGGAAACAGAAAAATAAGGAAAAAAATATTAAAGTTGAGCTGAAATGTCTCAGGAAATAGTTTTCTGACAATCTCTTGAACATTTTCTACTTTTCTCTGAATTATTTAAAAATTTCATTGCTTCAGGGAGAACACTTCGTAATTGTTACAGTTTGTCAACTGTGGGCATAAACTGTGAATTCAGATTTAATAGTTCTGAGTGTTATTTTAATAGTTTTGGAGCAAGGAATGGGATTGTCTGCTGCTCTTTCCAATCCATTATTTCCAATACTATACAATATATTTAAAAAGTAACTTAATTAGTTTAATTCTCTATCAATTAAACACAAACTTGTCAAATACGGACAGATTGTAGGATTGAATTGGGAATTGGGGTAAACTTCCAGCTGCTTGATGTTCTTAAGAACTTTGCCAAAGAAAACTTTTCAGAAGAGACATTGTTACAGGTTTAACCTAAGCACTTACATTTATTGTCATATTACAGTTGCTAAGAAGTATAATTCAGAGAATCTTCATCCTCTAAAATCCCTGGGAAAGTGTCACAATGAAATACTGCAATTTATTGCATGTAATTGAGAATAGGAATTTGGGTACTAAAAGCAGATCTCTGGAATAAAGTATGTGTCTATGTTTCTATATAATTTCTTTGATATAATCAAGTAAAAACTACTATACTATAAACAGAATTGCTTTGAAGAGCAAGGAGTTCCATGAATTTCATTATACTCAAGCTTCATTGGGTGTTCTTTGATGTAACTCAAGAAAACATGGAAATTTTTCTCAAGGTTTGCTAAGGATTCAGTCTATTCTCACATATGCTTCACTTCGATCATATTTTACTCTTCCTACGTTCATCAACCGAGGTTTAACTTCATACCTGGACAAAGGGCTTCATAAATCAAGCCTGATCACTTTATCATATTCTTTCTCTAAATCAATGAACATGCAATAAACTTGATCACATTTGTGCACTTCTCAACATGCTGCTGAATAGCAAAAATCTGGTTTGTATACCCTGTACCTGGCATAAAGCCACACTGTGCTCTTTCTGCTTTTCCCTTTATGGAAACAATGATGGCATTCTTCCAGTTGGCAGACGCCAGTACAATTTTCCTACACACAAACAGGTTTCATAGCCATTCCATAAGCAAACCATATCATATTTAAGATTTCTCTAGTTACACCTCTATTTTTATACAACTGTCCTCTCCATTATTTCAGCATTCTCAGAGTGTTTACGACTTCCTTTTCATAGTTTTTTTTTTTTTTTACTGGGACTTTAACATTTACAGCATTCATTTCAGTTCCACTCTTCAACATATCGCTATCGTTTCCATATAAATCTCTAAAATGCTCCTTCCAACAATTCCCTCACTTTGGCTTGGTCCCAAATCTTTTCATCACTTTTGTTTTATTCCCATTCACCCTGCTTGTTTAGCCCTCTTCACCCTCTTCCAAAACATTTTTTTAAATTACCATCAAAACTGCTCTGCATTTTCTTTGCTTCTTTTAATTGTGACTTGCTTTTCCGACTACATTCTTAGTAACTATATATTATTTTCCTTTCTATCACAATCTTACACATCCCATGGCCATTCTCTAGATTGGCCTGGGGATATTGACCTGTGCTGACCAACTTGCTTTTATCAATTGAGGATTTCATATATTGTTTTTAGTACAATAGAGAAGGCACAGGTGACTCTAAGCATTTCAGCCATATTTGGCGTTTTCTGCTAATGCAATGGACTAATTGGCCAATGTACTCTGTGAGTAACTAAAGTCCAGTTTTATCGAAAACCAGTCAGTATGATTCTCTACAAGCTAAGAGCTCAAATCCAGAAACTAGTGTGCAAATCAATGTAACTGCCTGCTTCCTATTGACTTGTAGTTATATGCAATGCACTCATAATCAGGATACATTCTCTGTGACTCAGGTAAGAATAATAAGTACATAAAACCCATAACTTCTTCTTGTTGCTAAAAATGCACTCTCAAACTTTGAAACTGGGTAAAGCACAACCAGCAGCTTTAAGAAATAATATTTGTTTTACAGTTTTCAATGACAGAGTGCCATTATTGGCTTAATACGTACTGTTTTGATAACCTCTATGTTTTGTTTTTCACCCTAGTGGTATACATGGATTTAACACAGGATATTTAGATATTTTAGATATTTATTAACATTTATAGGCCGCCCTTTTCCCTGAGGGGACTCAGGGCGGCTCACATAAAATCAGGAAAGGGGGAATACAAACAATGATGTAGACACACATAAGTAAAAATAATGAGCAACATTCATTCATCATTCGGGAGGGGCGGCTATCTTTGTCCCCAGGCCTGACGGGCTAGCCAGGTCTTAAGGGCTATGCGGAAGGCCTGGACGGTGGTGAGAGTACGAATCTCCACGGGGAGCTCGTTCCAAAGGGTCGGAGCTACTACTGAAAAGGCCCTCCTCCTTGTAGTTGCCAGCCGGCACTGGCTGGCAGATGGAATTTGGAGGAGGCCCAATCTATGAGATCTAATTGGTCGCAGGGAGGTAATTGGCAGAAGGCGGTCTCTCAAGTACGCAGATCCACTACCATGAAGGGCTTTATGGGTGACTAGTAGCACCTTGAAGCGCATCCGGAGATCGACAGGTAGCCAGCGCAGCTCGTGGAGGATAGGTGTTATGTGGGTGAACCGAGGTGCACCCACGATCACTCGCGCGGCCGCGTTCTGGACTAGCTGAAGTCGCCGGATGCTCTTCAAGGGCAGCCCCATGTAGAGCACATTGCAGTATTCCAGCCTAGAGGTCACAAGGGCCCGAGTGACTGTTGTGAGTGCCTCCCGATTCAGGTAGGGTCGCAACTGGCGCACCAGGTGAACCTGGGCAAATGCCCCCCTGGTCACAGCCGTCAGGTGATGGTCAAAGGACAGCTGTGGATCCAGGAGGACTCCCAGGATTATTACCTATCAAATTAGAGGAGGAGGAAAGGAAGACAATTATTGGCAAATAGTTTGTTTCAAAAACTATTCTGATTAAGAAAAAAACCTGTGGTTTTGGATTATACATTGCTATAAACTAAAAGGTTTTTGGTTCTAGTTCACAATTAATGTGTAAATTCACCCGCTGACCGTTTTTTTTTTTTTTTTTTTTTTTTAAATCTGACTTGTAGCCCAGTGACAAACCACATTTTTGTCTAAAATTCAATCTAAACTATCTTGGGCCATTGATCCATTCATTTGAATTGATATTCAATGGTTGTTGATAGATTACGACTCCCCACAATATCTTATCTCTCCTCCCCCATGTAATGTAATGTCATTAATAATTCCATTACTCCCTTTCTATAAAATATTGGCACGTAAAACTATGTTTACATTTATTCTGCTCTGTTTAATTTGAAGAAAGTCCATGTAGATTGAATTTATACTTAATTGTTTGGCCTTCCAACAAGCAGAAAATCTCTATATATTTCTTCTTAACCTTTGTATTTATGATGCAGGGAGAAAGCATGACATTGTCAGGCTCCAAAAAGTTACTTAAAGTTGTGTGGTAAACAAAATTGTGTATTCTTGTCCTTTATTAATGGATCTCAAAGTAATGTTAGTAATAATATCTATTGGAAAGGTTGTAAAATGTTTGCTATCAAGATGGTCTCTATTGAGCTAAATGGACTATTGATTTGAATCACCGAATGTCCCAAAAACATGATATTAAAGTCCTCTTTTGGCTATTGCTAACTTTGTAATAAGGAGTTAGACCATGCCAATGGGTCAAAGTGAATGTCAGTGTTTAAAGATCTCTTTTAAAAATGTTTTTTTACTTAAAATTTGTCACAGTGGAAATATTGGTTTAAGATTCGTGATAAAAAGCTTTTAATGTTAGTTGCAACCATCCTGACACTTTAATGATATGAGCTATAATACGCAGAGTAATGGAAATTTGACCTTGTTTAAAACCATTATGTACTAGATTGATTGAACATTTTGCTTACAAGAGCATCCATTTATTTTATGCTGTCTAGATCTGATAAAGCTAATAACACATATTACATTTCCACAAATCTTTTTACTGTAATGCCAAATATTTTGAATTGTAGGAAGTTGGAAGGCTTCTAGGCATTTTTAAATAAGGAAGAAAGGACAATAACACTCATTTATTTCAATAGCAAATGTCACATGTAACAATAGATGATTAATATTTCTTAATGTGTTCAATGTAACAGTCTATGAAAAAATATGATAATTATTGTTCATCTACATTTGAATTTCAGTGTGTGAGATTTGAGGTGAAGGAAATGTCTCTAGAACACTCATATTTATGATATTTTGGAATAAAGTTCTATATTAGTTATGTGGCTATTATGTCCAGGCTTAGTAAAAATACAAAAATAAATAATTTAACTACTATGTGGATATATCCTTCTCATTGGCATGTTGGCTGCAAAAGGTTTAAGAATATAAGCTATGCATTGATGCTTGTAAGATATTACTTTAGTGGGCTTAAAGTAAAGAGTAGAATATTTATGCTCAACTTCATGAACTTGTCCGTATAGATTTCTGGATTCTATTTTTCCATAAGACAAGATAAAGTGGTAACTTGAAAAAATAAAACTGATTGATTATTATTATTGATCATCTACTAACATAAATGCCCTGGTGGGACCGTTCAAGTCAATATATGATACTACACTGAAATATTTTACTCTTTTTTGGAATATTTTTTTAAATATAAGTATTATTTTAAATATTTGCTCCTTGAACATTTACCCCTTTATAATTACAAAAAGAAGTTGTAATCCATATTGTTGTAATATATATATATATATATATATATATATATATATATATATATATATATATATATATATATATATATATATATATATGTATATTACATGTTTACATATTTATATATACATTACCCACCTATAGATACTAGGTGAAGGGAAGTAAGGGTACACTTGAGAAGTGGAATATAGATTTTGTTCAACTGAAAATATACTAAACTTGGAGCAATCCTATCAGTTAAATTTGAAAATTTAAGGGAGGTGGGAAAAAAAATCCAATAGCCTTTCCAGAATAAACATGTCTCAGAAAGACTCAAAAGAATGAAATTTAAATAATCGCTGTTTATTTCAGTCATTCTTTATTTTGTGAACCAGAAACAATGCATTTGCAACTTAATTTGTGTTAGGATTTAATAGTCATCAATCTTTAGTGACAATGATGAGATCTAGAATATGTAAAGAATAGGTAATAATCAGGGGTGGGTTCCTGCCAGTTCTAACCTCTTCTATAGAGGAGGTTCCACAAATCTACAATGTTGTTTAGAACCGGTTCCAGCTCCCTCCCCCCGCCCATCCGCCCATCATCAAGATGAAGAGCAGGAGAAAGAATTCTGGGAGTTGAAGTTCACAAGTCTTTAAGCTGTCAAGTTTGAACAATAGTTTTTTTTCTAAAGGGTTAGGGGTGCAAGGGTCTTGTAACTTGACAGCTTTAAGACTTGTGTGCATCAAATGCCAGAGTTTCTGAGCCAACATTTTGGTTGCTAAGCAAGAGCGTTGTTAAGTGAGTTGGCCATGCCCACCCAGTCACATGGCCAGCAAGCCACTCCCACCCAGTCACATGGCCAGCAAGCCACTCCCACAAAGCAGGCCACACCTACAGAAGAGGTTCTAAAATTTTTGAAGCCCACCACTGGTAATAATATTTAACATTGGTATAGGCCTTAGGAACAACAGAGAACTTTCCTTCAAATGGAATATACGAAAAGATGGAAACAGATGCCAAGGTCTGTTTCTGCTTGGACAGCTTTGACTTCTGGAAAATAACACTGGTTCCTGATTTATAAACACATCCTGACAGCCATACATGTACCTGTTGCCTATAATACTGGGTGCTTAATCAGAAACAAGCTCTGTGTGCAGCAGGTTTTATTTCCTAGTGATTGTGAATAGGATTGCCACTATAATATAACTTTTATTGTTTCTTTTCTTGAAATATCAAATGTATTTACAATAGAAAATATTTATGGACTGAGAGGCTATTCCAGATTTCAACTACTAGCAAAATAATGCTAAGGGTCATTCAATACAAATTACAACCTTACATGGGCAAAGCGATGCCAGATGTTCAAGCTGGATTTTGAAAAATCTGAGGAACACATTAGTGTTGATGTCTACTGTATAATTGATAAAGTCAGAGGATACCCCAAAAATCAATATGTTCTTCATTAATTAAAGAAAAACCATTAATTTTATAGATCACTATGAAAAGGACTGTGAAAAAAAATGGAATCTCAGATCAGATGGCTTCTGACCAGCAATGCCACTTAATGACCATAGATGATTCACTTCATGAGCACAGCCTTAACTGACTTTGCAAGTTATGACTATGTCACTTAGTGATGGAATTGTAGGTCCCAGTTGGGGTTGGAATTATTAGCTATATGTAATAATGGCAGATACAAATCCTTTGGTAGAGTTGTGCTTATGTTTTTTAAGATCATTGTTAACAGCACTTCTCCTTGTTAAGCCCACATGTGCTATCTCATGTGGGATAAATCATCACAAGAAGACAAAGATTGCCACCAGGCACTTTCAATCTTGCCATTCCATCACCATTATTTGATGAATGATGCTGTGAGTGTATCTAAATAAACAAATAAACAAATTTAGTGATAGGCAGATCCAGTAGCTCATTAGCGTCCTGCTATTTTCTGTGTGTGTCTCTTATTTAAGCAATTGGGCTGCAGTGCATAAACTGAAAATATGTTCCTTAAGAAATCATTGCCAGTTGCTGGCAAGCAGTCAAAGGAACATAGTGAAGGAATAGTTGAATTCAATAACAAGTCTGGGTACAATTAAGTGCATGTCAGGTGCTGAAGAGGGTATAAAGTTGGCAGCAAAAAAGAACATGATTATGTACTCTATTTGGGTGAATTTTTGTGTGCACTGATTTATTTTGGTGGTTTATACTGTAGTTATGGTTTACTTGCATTATTGCACTGTCCTCTGGTTCCATACATAAAAACTATTGCATTTGAGTAGGCCTTGTGCTTTGTTGCCTGAAATCCATCCATCTTTCCTATTGGAAAAGCAGTTGAAATACCCACTTATCTAGCCGTCTCTGTACATATGTGATTAGAACCAATAATTAGAAGGACAGTAGGACTCATTTCTAAGTAGATCAATTGCCTAGAGAGGCACTTTCCTAGGAAAATCACCTCTCTTAGGATGGAATAGGCCAACTTGCAACAGCCAACTTACCATGGCCAACTTGCCATATCCAACTTACTGTAGCCAACTCACCATAGCCAATTTGCTGTGGCCAACTCATTGCAACCAACTTGCTGTGGGACAACATACTGTGGCCAACACATTGCAGAACTCACCATGGAACAATTCAACAAATACTGTACAAATGTTAAACCATGGGACAATTCAACTAATACTGTACAAATGTTAAATTAATTTCAATGAAACTGTGGCAATAATAATAATAAAGTTAATCCAAAAATACAAGAGTTACAATAATTTTGATGGAAACTTGGTCATCAATAATAAAAGTTACTAAATGTAACAACTAATACAGTATTGAATTGTCCTGTGATAAGTTGTCCTGTGGTCGAGTGGCCATGGAGAATTGTTCTGTGGTGATTTGGTCACCATGAATTGGCTGTGGTTGGGTGGCCATGGTGAGTTGTCCTAGACCCTTTTAGGAAGCTAGCTGTAGATGCAGTTCAGAACATTTAAACATTCTAAAATTCCAGTGATAACAGCTCTATGCACCATTTTTCTTTTCATTTGAGGTTCACTGTGATTAGTCTTATCTATTTTTTTTATTAAGATTTATAGGCCGCCCTTTTCCCTGAGGGGACTCAGGGCGGCTTACAAACATTAGGGAGGGGGTGCAATACAAAATAAACAATATGTAAACAAAATAAGTAGTAAAAACACAACATGCATTCAACATTCAACACTTGGGTGGGGCAAATTAAAGACTTATCCCCAGGCCTGTTGGGAGAGCCAGGTCTTGAGGGCTGCGCGGAAGGCCTGGACGGTGGTGAGGGTGCGTATCTCGACGGGTAGATCGTTCCACAGGGTCGGAGCTGCAACAGAAAAGGCTCTCCTCCGTGTAGTCGCCAGTCGACATTGACTGGCGGATGGGATTCGGAGGAGGCCCAGTCTGTGCGATCTTATCGGTCGGAGGGAGGTAATCGGCAGAAGACGGTCTCTCAAGTACTCAGATCCACTACCATGAAGGGCTTTAAAGGTGGTCAACAGCACCCTGAAGCGCACCCGGAGATAAACAGGTAGCCAGTGCAGCTCGCGGAGGATGGATGTTATGTGGGCGAACCGCGGTGCGCCCACTATCACTCGCGCGGCCGCATTCTGAACTAACTGCAGTCTCCGGATGCACTTCAGGGGCAGCCCCATGTAGAGCACATTGCAGTATTCCAGCCTAGAGATCACAAGGGCTCGAGTGACTGTTGTGAGAGCCTCCCGATTCAGGTAGGGTCGTAACTGGCGGACCAGGCGGACCTGGGCAAATGCCCCCCTGGTCACAGCCGACAGATGATGATCGAGAGTCAGCTGTGGATCCAGGAGGACTCCTAAGTTACGAACCCTATCTGAGGGGTATAAAATTTGACCCCCCAGCCTGATAGATGGAACATTAGCCAAATTGTTGGGAGGGAAACACAACAGCCACTCGGTCTTGTCCGGGTTGAGTACCAGTTTGTTAGCACTCATCCAGTTCTTAACGGCCTCCAGACCCTGGTTCATCACGTCCACCGCTTCATTGAGTTGGCACGGGGCGGACAGATACAATTGCATATCGTCTGCATATTGATGGTATTTTATCCCGTGCCTCTGAATGATCTCGCCCAGCGGTTTCATGTATATGTTAAATAGTAGGGGGGATAAGACCGAACCCTGCGGCACCCCATATTTTAGGGGCCTCAGGGACGATCTCTGCCCCCCTACCAACACCGACTGCGACCTGTCCGAGAGGTAGGAGGAGAACCACTGCAAAACAGTGCCTCCCACCACCACCTCCCGCAGTCATCGCAGAAGGATACCATGGTTGATGGTATCGAAAGCCGCCGAGAGGTCAAGGAGAACCAGGATGGACGCATGGCCTCCATCTCTGGCCCTCCAGAGATCATCGGTCAATGCGACCAAAGCGGTTTCTGTGCTGTAACCGGGTCTGAAGCCGGACTGGAAGGGGTCAAGGTAGCTAGCTTCATCCAAGGCCCGTTGAAGCTGGAAGGCCACCACCTTCTCAACAACCTTCCCAACAAAGGGAAGGTTGGAGACAGGACGGTAGTTATTTAAAATGGCTGGATCCAAGGATGGTTTCTTCAGGAGGGGTCTCACCACCGCCGTTTTTAGTGCGGCGGGGAAGTGCCCCTCCCAAAGGGAGGCGGTTACGACCGCCTGGATCCAGCCACGTGTCACCTCACTGCTGTTGGCAACCAGCCAGGAGGGACACGGGTCCAGAATACAGGTGGAGGCACTCACAGCTCGAATGGCCTTGTCCACATCCCCAGAGGCAACATCCTGAAACTCAACCCAGAGATGGTTTGCCAAGTGATCCTCTTGTGTCCCGGCTGGATCTGCTGCGGTGGAGTCCAAGTCCGACCGAAACCGAGCAACTTTGTCCGCTAAGAATTGGGCATAATCCTCAGCTCTACCCTGCAAGGGTTCCCCCGTATCCCTCCTATTTAGGAGGGAACGGGTTATCCTAAACAGGGCGGCTGGGCGGGACTCAGCGGACGCAACCAAGGTGGCAATATGAGATCTTTTTGCTGCCCTAAGTGCCCTGATGTAATCCTTGGTGCAAGTTGTTAAAAGTGCTCGGTTCGACTCGGACTTATCGGACCTCCACAAGTGCTCTAGGCGTCTCCTCCGGCACTTCTTCTCCCGGAGCTCCTCGGTGAACCAAGGAGGTCTCCGGGATCCGCTGACCCGGAGGGGCCGTAGTGGCTCAATCCGGTCAAGAGACTCCGATGCCGCCGAGTACCAGGCAGCAGCCAGAGTCTCCGCCGAACTGTGGGCGAGAGTATCAGGAATAACCCCAAGCTCCGTCTGGAACCTCAAGGGGTCCATCAGTCGCCTGGGGCGGAACCACTTGGTCGGTTCCTCCTCCCTACGGTGGGGGTTTGGCCTCTGGAAGTCAGGCCTCAGTAGGCAGTGGTCTGACCACGACAGGGGTATGGTCTCATTTCCCCTCAGACCAAGATCACACATCCACTGCTCCGAGAGAAATACGAGGTCGAGCATGTGACCCGCTGAGTGGGTTGGGCCCCGAATTACCTGGGTCAAGCCCATGGCTGTCATGGAAGCCATGAACTCCTGCGCCCCATCAGAGTGTTCACCGAGCGATGGCAAATTGAAGTCCCCCAGAACCATAAGCCTGGGGAACTCAATTGCCAGCTCGGCTACTGACTCGAGGAGCGAGGGGAGGGCTGCTGCAACACAGTTGGGAGGCAGGTACGTTAGCAGCAGACCCACTTGACCCTTGAGGTCCAACTTCACTAGCAGAGTCTCACACCCGACAAGCTCCGGAGCAGGGACCCTACGAGGTACTAGAGACTCCCGGATAACAATAGCCACACCGCCACCCCTTCCCTGGGCTCTCGGCTGATGAAGCACCTGAAATCCTTCTGGGCACATCTCTACAAGGGGGACTCCTCCTTCTGTGCCCAGCCAGGTTTCAGTAATACATGCCAGGTCTGCCCTCTCGTCAGAAATTAAGTCCCGGACGAGAGGAGCCTTGTGAACAACAGACCTGGCATTTAGCAACAGCAGCCTGAGACCAGGGTCCTGATTACTGACGCCATCTGGCCTTGGAGTGGGACTCATAGGGCCGGAAGGAGGGATCTCTGTAATATAGCGAACCCTCCTTCCCCGGTAATGGCCAGCCCTAAAGTCCCCGCCGTATCTGCCTCTCCCTGTAGTGACCGTTATGCTCCGACCCACTCCCGTATCCCTGGTCCCCCCAGCCACCCCGATGACCCCCGCGTTCCCCAGCAGGTCCTCCGATGCTGAAACATTTTTAAGCCCTGAGAAACAATACAATATTCAGAAGCAGTTCAGACAAACCCTTCTTTGAGTCACTGGAGTAAAAGAACGGTGGATGGGAAAGCAGGTACAGCATGGTTCAACCAGCAAGGTTCTGCTGTTATATCCAATCTCAGTAAAAATAGTGTTAGCCTTATGTGGAGCTAATGGTCTACAATGATGAGGCTTACAGCAGCTCTGCAGTTCTTTGATCAAAATTTTTAGTATGCTCCATATTTAAAAGTTAGGATTTTTGTAATGTGCAGTTTTACCTTTTCAGCAGAATAAGCTGATCATTTCCCTTTTACAGTTCATGAATATTCATAAGAGTTGGCTTTTGGGGAGAAAAAAAATCACTAGGTTTTCACGTTTTAGGCTACTATTTTTGTTGAGATGAGTCATGTACATAAGACTTCAAGAATAAAAATGCCACAATAATTGAATATCACATACCAACCAAGTAGATAAAGTAAAATGCCATTAATTCTGTTTTGCCCTTCCAGTTTGATCCAACTAAAGGAATTGTCTTCATCTGGGCATCCTTTACTGAACTTTGTTGAGGTTGTGCTGTTGATCAGAATGGAAGCTTGTATCTTTAAGCTTATTTAATGAGCCTTGAGAAAAGCTGCTTTGCTGTAACAATTCAGTGCTGTTCTCTGCAAATAAGAATAAGCCTATTCAATTTCATGAAATATGAAATACATTCAATCTGCACTTTCTTTTAAAAATAGTCATATAAAATTAGAGATCTACTCGGTTGTATCAGCTATGCTATCCTAACCAAAAAACTAGCTCTAAGGGAATTTTAAATCTGCTTTATTATATTGGCTATAATACCATAACAGAATCTTATAAGTCTGATAGTGCTTTACTTCTCCTTTCCTCTTACTTACCTCTGAGCTCTTTTCTACACCCTTCAGTTTGTTTTGGGATTGAATTGTGTTTTTTTGTCTTACTGCTCTGGGAACAATAGCAATAGCACTTAGACTTACATACCGCTTCTTAGTGCTTTTACAGCCCTCTCTAAGCAGTTTACAGAATCATCATATTGCCCCCAACAATCTGGGTCCTCATTTTACCCACCTTGGAAGGATGGAAGGCTGAGTCAACCTTGAGCCTGGTGAGATTTGAACTTCCAAACTGCAGCTAAAGTAACTTGCACTACCTAACCATTGCACCATCTTGGCTAAGTTTAGCTTATGTCCATCAAGATCATTTTCATTACTCTCTACAGGTTGATACTAAAATATTAGCAAGACACTAAGTATGTTTTGGAATTGGGGAAAAGTCATCGTTCCTCTGCCTCAGTGACAACAGTTTCTGGAAGCTGGACTTGTTGGTCCCATTTGGGTTCCATTGAAAGCTTATGGCTGTTGCTGAAGATTTGGTTTACAATCCAGTTGAAGCATTTTTATTCACGTTATTTTTTTTATTGATTTAGATGTGGTATCCCACCTTTATTATTTTTACAAAATAGTCAAGTTGGTGACCGTACTTAATACTCTTTCTTCCTCCATTTTCCCCCCACAGCAACAACCCTGTAAACTCTTAGTTGCCTGAGAGAGAGTGACTGACCCAAAGTCATCCAGCTGGATGACTAGGTGACAGCAATAGCCAGGGGAGCTTTTTCATAGCTCTGTGTGGTATGCCAATTTCATCCTTACCTAGACTGGGAGGCACTGCACATGTCCCTTCTGCTTTGGTTACCTCATGAATGGTTTAGTGCAACCTGCTCTACACTACACTATCCTTGAAGTGCATCTGGAAACCACAATCTGGAATACAGCGTCACAGACAATTAATGCACTTTTCCTAATTTAGTTATGTTAAACCTTTATGAAGCGAACTGCACTGGCTGCCATTAGACCTCTGGCTACAATTCAGGATGCTGATTTCACCTATAAAGCTCGTCATAGCATGCAGTTAGAATACTTGAGGAACTTTCTCTGTTTCTGATTATCTCTTTTCTCCCTTAGATCTAGCAGGAAGGACATGATTTGGGCCTCATCAATTAAAAATGTCATCTTTAACTGACATTCATGTTACCTCTCTTCTCGGTCACCTCCTGGAACCCCTTAGAACCTAAGATCAGATTGGTCCTGACTTGCTAGATTTCTGGAAAGTCTGTTTTTTTTTACCTAGAAATGCTGATTGTGAAATTAGTAAGGAAATATTATATTATATTGCTATTTACTTTTGGCTGCTGATTTTGTTTTGGATCATATGTTTATCATTGTATGTAGATTTAATACTGTGGTTTTCATTTAAATTTTGTTTGCTGTGGCAAGAGGAGCAGCTACAGAAATAAAAGTAGATTTAAAAAAAATATTTTAGAAAGTTTTCTCAGTGTGGAATTTGGACTTAAAGTCTTGTAATTCTCAGCCAGCTTTGTAGCCTAACACATTTGGAAAACATTAAGTTGGAAAAAGTCTAAATATTCTGTGATGTTTTAGATTCTTGAATGATAGTGAAGAATCTCAATGAGATTTCTTTAAAGACCAGACTGGTGTTCATGAAAGGTAGCATGTCCTGTCCTTGGCTGAAAGTTCAGGTAAAAAGGTGATTCAGAATCTTTCTCATAGTACTTAGTTAGTGGGTTAAGGGAACACTATTAAATTAAGCCAAATATATCAATTAAAGTACAGTTTTAAGGGCCATGAAAAAAAAACATAGTTGAAATAAGAGATTGAATCTTTCATCCCAGTGAAAGAAACTAAGAGTATGACCTAGAACACTGGTGACAAACATTTTAGGCACCGAGTGCCAAAAAGGGAGGGAGCACGCTCGTCTGGACTGCAGCCCGGAAGAGGAGCTGCCCAGAGTGCCCCCCCCCCAAAATGAATTTCCTGTTTCCGGCACATGCATTCATGCTGTCCAGCTAGTCTTCTGGGTTTCTGGTGCATATGCATGCGTGACAATCAGATAGCCAGCACTCATGCTCACGCAGGAAAATGGAAGCTCTTCCAGTTTCTGGCGCTGCCACACACACGAAGGCCAGCTGATCGTCGTACACACATGCATGCCAGAACCCAGAAAAGGAATGGGTGACAACGCGCATGACATGGCCGTTCACATGCCACTTCAGAAACACGTACCATAGGTTCGCCATCACGGACCTAGAATAAGCTTCCAGATTGCTACTCATAGAAATAGGAGTGCACAATTACTTCTAGCACTGGGCTGGTCTTAAATGGAGAGATTCATACTGGAGTCTCAATTCTCTACCTAAAGCCAGGTTTGCTCAAGGTGCAAAATTGGCAGGAAAAGCAACTCTTAAATAGGCCACTTTACAGAACTGTTTTTCTGTGACCTGGGAGTTCTGTACCTTCTAAATCATTTAGTCTCACACCAGTATTTCTGCATTCTTCTGTTCATAGGCATAAATCTGGATCAGAGTTAGAGGAGAGAGTGGCTCATGGGAGTCTGATTCTTCTCAACCTCTTTGCTTGGATTGGCTTTGGAAGGTCAGTCTTTTCCAAGACCTTCCTTGGTTTGTCTTCCTCTGCCAAGCACGAATCATTCACATATCATAAGATTACACTGTTGACAGCCTACTTTGTCTTGTAGAATCCAACAATTCAGCCCAGGAATGTTGCTGTTATTTTCCTTATCAAATTGTACTTTTAAAAAGTAAAGCAGGAAGTTGAAATGAAATCAGAATGATTCTCAGTAGGATCTAAATAAGTGGTGCATTGAAGAGAGGCATTTTAAAATATTTTTCAGGACTTCAGACATATTATATAAAAAATGCTGGTCGTAGTTATATTTCAGCCTGATTCATTAATTCAATACCAGAGGGAACATAGTAAAACATATCTTTTTTTCTATTCAGAGTGAAGAAACATACGATATCAAACAACTCAAGACCCAATTTTTCAGAAAAATAATAATTTAATATTTGTGATGTTTCTGACCCAATTTGCAATCTTCTGTCTTGTTTTGAAGGCCTTCCCAAAGCAATTGCTGTAATATGGTTTACGGGGCAGCATCATGGAGAACCACATGGCTGTTCTGACCTAGGTTTCCCCAAACCATGAGGCAGACTCCTTGTCCTGACAAAAAACCCTTTTTATTAAGTTACTGTGAATTCCTCTCACTCACATCCAGCAAAGTCTTTAATTTACAGTCACAACGTTATCTGGCTTGGAGAGCTGCCAGGCCAATATCTTCAAAACTTGGTAAGGAGTCTAGAGAGTCATGAACCAATTAAGCGAATTAATTGTCTCCTGCAAACTCCATTCCCCCTTTCGTTCCTCTTTTATTCCCTATGGGGGGGGGCATTCATCATCCATCTGCGGCCTTACTCCCAAGTCGACCTTTGTTCCTTAGCTGTTCCCTTTGTCTGCCAACTCTTCGCATGCACACACTAGGAACAGGTTCCAGCTGTTCGACTGCCTCCAAAGACAGCCAATAACTGTCAGACGGCCCTGGCCCCATCTCTGCCTCTGATGCAGAACCCTTATCAGAGCCTTCCCCAGACTCCAGGACTGGCCCACATTCCTTCCCAACTTCCTCACTGTCTGAATCTGTTGCCAGCTCTGCTGGCCTCTGGTGGGTTGCTTAGAATACAGTCAAGTGTCTCTACCAGAGGGCTTGGCCTAATTTGTTGTCTGTTCTGATCCACCACTTAGTAGAGCTGACATATGGCATATACCTATAGAAACTCTTCCTGGCATCATCTCTCTCTTTAAAACTAAGATAAGATGGCCTTGGATTCTAGTGCCTATGATCAAATACATCCCAGAAGCACTAGCTTGCTTATTTCTTCTTTGAAAGGTAGGCTATGATCATTTTTCTCAATCTTCTCTTGTCTTAGGCATCTGACTCAGATGCAGGTTTCTTCCCAGCTGTCTGTGGGTTGGCATTGATCTGCAGCCAAATTTTTGTTTGCTTTCATCTAAGACATGTCTGGGACAATGTGGCATTTCAGTAATTATAATTAGAATTATACCAGCAGAATTTATATCTTTCCACCACTTTAAGGAGTACTTTTGTATGAAAGCATATCCCTAGGCTCATAATTTATACTATAATTAATAAATCTAATCGTTGACATCCATTGCTTCTTATCTTGCCTACAGGTGCTTTTGGAAAATATTTACCTTGAATTTTAAAAATCACTTCATATTTTCACAAAAGTATCATTTAATATATTTTAGTGGGTTAAGCAAAACTACCTATATTGTGGTGATGCTAAAATGCTACATTTAACATTTATACTAGGAACATGCAGCACTGTAGATTTGATTTCCAAAAGTGCTTCAAAATTCTTAATCCTGGGAAAATGCACAGCTGGTTTAAAGAGCTGCAAATGGGCACTATGTCATGTGTTCCAAAGCACTTTTTGGAGATTGAATCTAAAGTATTGCACAGCCCTAATTTATAATTCTGACCAGATGAAAATATCTATTGAGCAGCTTAGTTAAACATAAATAAGGTAAGGAAAGTATGAACACGGCTTGTGAAAATCTTTCCAATCCTTTTACCCAGTAGTCCTACGTTTGTATAGATGCATGCATTGGAAAGTATAGGGTCAGATGATTAAGAGTAAGGTGGTCTTGGACTGGAGGGGTCATCAACATTTCATGCTAATGCTTGGCTTCTGAAGTAGACATGACAAACCAAAAATATCTCTGCAAAAGTGTAGCTGAAAACCCCAGGAAAGACAATCTCTCAGGATAGAGAGGATAGGAGATTGCCAACATATGCTCCGGATGGCTGCTTCCAATAAAGAGATTGGTTTTCTGTGGGTTTGAGCTCTGGGAGACAATAGGATTAGCCATGTCTCTTGCAACTATGACAAAAACTTTTAAAAGACTCTAAATTCACAAATCGCATTTTCTAATAACTTTTAAAAGTTGCCCATCAACTACTTCCTATTAGAGATCTTTGGAATGACAAGTTTGAAAATGTCAGGTAGGTCACTCTTTAATCCTGAATGAAATAAAAATTTAAAAAATAAGTTTAAGAAGTCAAAGAATCTGAAATAAACAGCAAAACGATAAGTAAGATTTTGATCTTAGAAAGTTATAAACAAACTAGGAATCCATATATATTGGGACTTTTATCAAAAACATTTATGATTAGATTTTGGAATTAAATATCAAGTACAAACTTTATGAGATACAGATCCTGTTTTGATTTTTACAAGACATAATGTAGATAAATAATTTCATAATTTCAAAAACTAGACACTAGAGGTGACCCAAGATTTTAGGTAGATGAAAGATATACTGTACATTATTGCAAGGTAGTGCAAGAATAAAAATATTGAAGAAGACTTTTGAAGAACGGAATCAAAATATAATAGTCACAATATCAACAATGTAAATAAGGATGTCTGCTTCTATGGATAGACTATGTCCAAGAGATATTATTGAAGAGATGTAGAATGCAGAAGAAATTTTAATTGATAAGACAGAGGTGTTATTGAAAGTGAAAATAGTTTAGAAATGATTGTGTTTCACTGGATCTCCAAAAAAATTAGTGGAGGCTTTAAAATTTAAAAGGGAAATAAAATGACAAACCAAGACAGAGAACTGTATAATTTTTACTACTGGATTTACAAAAGCGGGTTGTTAAAGCCTCGAAGAACTCTCTGTGATGGGACAAAGATGAAGAGAAATCAAATCCCACAGCTATATTTGAACAAACTAAATATTAAGACTGTTAGAAGTAAAAGAAGGAAATACAAAATCAATTTATTTGATCAAGGTGAAAATAAAATATGTTATTACTTCTAACTAGCCTTTATGAACTTTCTGCTGACACCAGGACCGAAAAGATGAAACCTCTTGGATTTGTTTGTAAATAAAATATGAGATATGGAATGAATCTTTCCATGTTTGTAATCTTAAACAGAATAAATAGATACTATTTTTTATATTTGTTGTGATGAAGTTTGTGATGAAGTTTGGAAGTCACTTTTTTATATATTTCTTTATTATTTTCTCCCTCCCTCCTTTTTTCCTTTTTTATTCTTTTTCCTTGCACTCCTTTCTTTTATTTCTTTAGTCTTCAGTTTCTGTATTACATTTTACTACTATAACCAAACTTTTTAATAAAACAATTCAAATTGATACTCAAGTGCATTATGAGAATCCAAGGAAAATTGCATTCTCATGCACTGTGGCTACTTCCTCCTTTTCACACCATGTACTGATGGAAATCATCTTCTGAGGGATAATCAGATGAGATGATTGTCCCCACAGCAGATATTCATGTTTCTTTTTCTTTTTAACTTAACAATCATTCTGAACAGGAGCAAATCCAGCTACTTATAGCAATGAGAAATAAAAAAAAAGATCAGTTTTTCTGTTGTTTCTTCATGTGCAACTCTCTTGCTGTGTCTTTATCTCATGTTTAAGCCTCATTTCATCTGGAAGTGCATAATATTGATAAGTGAGAGAAGAGAGAACTCAAACTCTAGGGAAAAAAACATCAGCAAGCAAAAAAATAATATTGACGATGCTGTGTGTCTATATTCTTTGCATTGCTTAATGACTCTAATCCAAATATAATGAAAGCATTCTTGGAATAAAAAAATTAAGAAATCAAATGTAGTCAGACTTGCATTAAAGAGGAGTTGCGTGCCATGAACTGAAGATGCTTGTGAATATCAGCTTCTTTAGTGTAAATATTAATAGCAATGCATGAGGCAATGTCAATAAAAATGTAAGCATATTTATAACACAATCTCCCATGTAAGTTAGGTACCCAAGTACCTGTACTGATGTTCTGATCTTTTTCAAAAATCTTCAGATGTCATCTTTGAGTTTTGAAATTCTAATTGTGCTAGATTCCCTCCTCCCACCATGAATGCCATCACTCTGCTTAACAACTAATTCCCACAACACTGTCAAAGAATTTACTAAGACTGTATTACTATTATTCTTCTCTGCCTTCCTAGTACCTATCCATTCCCACTTATGACTATAACCATGTTGCTTGTATCTTTAAAATGTATATTGTTTGATTTGTTTCCTAGTATAATTTGATTGCTTAATAGCAACTGATGACTATCACTAAGTGTTGCATCTTTTTATTCTTGATGAATGTATATTATTCTCCTTATGTACACTGAGGGTATATACACCAGAGACAAATCCTTGTGTGTTCAATCACACTTGGCCAATAAAGAATTCTATTCTGTTCTGTTCTATTCTATATGGATGGGTCCAAATTTGTTGGTAGTCTAAGTGTACATCTATATGCTATCTTGCAATGCGAGACAATAAGGGGAGACTTTTAGACAAAATTTGTCTAACATATTTTCAAACGGGTCAAGAAGATGCAACAAAACTTGTATGCTTCTTATTTCAAGTAGGAACTTTTCCAAGATTGTAGGATTGAAGGAGAAAAGTGTCCCTCATTTTTCAATTAATGAATATTCATTAAAACAAACAACACTTTTCTTTAAGGGCTCAGTTTGTAACATATGCATTGGAAAGGTTGGAAGAGACAGAGTAATAAACTGTAAATCATTTTCTGATCTTCTCCAGAATGCCAGTGGCCTCTGCATTTTACCAGAAGGAATAGAAAGAAAGCACTTTTAAGAAATTTGATTTATGTTGCAAACAGGAGAAATATAATAAGGCATGGTTGCCTATTATGATAGAAATTTAGAAATGCTTATCTCTGACAGCAAATACATGTTTGACAAAAGGGATGGAATTTTGGGCTTTTTTCCAGGAGTGATGGATAAGCACCCAGTTCATGTGCCAATTTCATTCTTCAATCCCCACTTTTTGGGGATTGTTCAGTTTTAAAAGTAACTTAATACTTATTGAGAACCTAGCTTTATTGTTTTTGGCCAGATATTTTCCCTTCCCATTTCAAAACTCTGATACTACTACAACAACAACAACAACAACAACAAAGAGGCATTTTCCAGGGCGATTCCCTTTCACCCCTACTTTTTATAGTCTCAATGCTACCACTGACAATCATTTTGAAGAAGATGAACTGTGGATATGAACTTGCAAAGAAAGGACTGAAATTTTCGCACTTGGTGTACATGGATGATTTGAAGCTGTCTGGTAAAACAAAAGCTGAACTGAATTTATTAATTGAAAGCACAAAAGAATTTAGCCAACACATTGGTATGAAGTTTGGTATTGACAAATGTGCAATAGCAACCAAAGCAGGCAAGGTCATAGAAGATGATGGAATAGAACTTGAGAATGAAGAAATGATAAAGGCAGTAAAACCAGAAGAAGGCTACAAGTACTTGGGGATTTTAGAGGCCTCTGACTTAATGCATAATAAAGTCAAGGAATTAACTTCAGCCAAGTACATTCGACAAATTCGCAAGATATTAAGGTACAAATTGAATGGAGGAAACATCATAAAAGCCATAAATACCTAGGCTATACCTGTATTCGATACTCTGCAGGAATAATTGACAGGACCCAGATGGAGTTGGACAATTTGGACAGAAAAACAAGGAAGCTTATGACAATGAATCATGCTTTGCACCCTAAGTGCAAAGTGATGTTGACCGATTATATCTACCAAGAGTAGTGGGTGGTCGAGGACTACTACAAGTAAAACAGACTGTGGAAGAAGAAAAACACAGCTTGAATGATTACATCCAGAAAAGTGAAGAACCAATGATTAAGGAAGTAAATAAAGGAGGCCAAGACAACTAAGTCAAAAGCTGAATATAAGAAAGAAGTAATTGAGAAGCGAGCTGAAAATTGGAAAAACAAAGCTATGCATAGCCAATACTTGAAAAGTATTGAAGGCAAAGCTGACCAAAAGCTAACTTGGAACTGGTTAAGATCAGGAGCACTGAAAAAAGAAGCTTTATTTTGGCAGCTCAAGAACAAGCCTTAATCACAAACTACATGAAGACAAAAATTCAACATGTTACCACCAACAGCAAATGTCACCTCTGTAATGAGAAAGACGAGACAGTCGACCACTTGATCAGTGGGTGTAGCAAAATTTCACAAACTGACTACCTACAATGCCATGACCTTGTTGCTAAGATCATTCATTGGAAATTGTGCCAAAAGTTTGGATTTGAGTACAGCAAAAAACACTGGGACCATCATGTTGAGAAGAATTTAGAGAATGAGAAAGTCAAGATCTTGTGGGACTTCAGAATCCAGACTGACAGGCACTTGGCTCACAATACACCTGACATAACAATAGTTGAAAAAAAAAGTATGGTTTATTGACATTGCAATACCTGGAAATGCACGAATTGAAGATAAACACCAAGAAAAAAATCACAAAGTACTAGGACTTGCAAATTGAAGTTGAGCGACTGTGGAAAAAGAAATCATGTGTTGTCCCGATTCTAATTGGAGCCCTTGGAGCAATACCCAAAGGGCTATCTCGCTATTGGGAAATTTTAAATTTATCAGACTTGAACTTTCTGATTCTACAAAAAACCACCCTACTTGGAACAGCTTACATCCTTCAACCTAACCTTAACAGTTCCTAGGTCCTTGGTTAGGACTCGAGCTGTTGAGCTACCAACCAGCCCGATAGGCTGTGAATCTCACCAAAGATTAACCACACAACAACAACAACAACAACAACAACAACAACAGGTCAACCACTTGATCAGTGGGTGCAGCAAAATTTCACAAACTGGCTACCTACAATGCCATGACTGCGTTGGTAAAATTATTCACTGGCAATTGTGCCAAAAGTTTGGATTTGAGTACAGCAAAAACCACTGGGAATATCAGGTTGAGAAGGTTTTAGAGAATGAGAAAGTCAAGATCTTGTGGGACTTCAGAATTCAGACTGACAGGCACTTGGCCCACAACACACCTGACATAACGATAGTTGAAAAGAAAAAAGTTTGGTTCATTGACATTGCAATACCTGGAGATGCACGAATTGAAGATAAACAACAAGAAAAAATCACAAAGTACCGGGACTTGCAAATTGAAGGTGAGCAACTGTGGAAAAAGAAATTGTGTGTTGTCCCGATTGTAATTGGAGCCCTTGGAGCAATACCTAAAGGGCTACCTCGCTATTTGAAAAATTTAAATTTATCAGACTTGAACATTCTGAATCTACAAAAAAACACCCTACTTGGAAAAACCTATATCCTCCGACGTTACCTTAACATTTCCTAGGTCCTTGGTTGGGACTCAAGCTGTTGAGCTACCAACTGGCCCCAAAGGCAATGAATCTCACCAAAGATTAACCACTTAATAATAATAAAGCAAATTATATATTTATGTTTAAATCCCATCAACTGTGACATTTACCACTTTAAGAGTCATTTGGCTATTATTCTAAAATATAGGAATTATCAAAATGGTGAGTCATTTGCATTCCTAGAATTTAAAATAATGTCAGGTTTGGTATTTCGATTTAGCAGAATAAGAATATCATTTGGAAAATTATGCACTTTTAAACTCTACTAGTTTCAATGGAAATGTAGATTAAAAAAAATTAATCCTACCATATTAATAGATGAAAAATAGATGAAAGATGATATAGATAGATAGACAGAGATACAGACAGACAGCTAGATATAGATAGATACAGATAGATAGATAGATAGATAGATAGATAGATAGATAGATAGATAGATAGATAGATAGATAGATAGATAGATAGATAGAAAGAAAGTTGAGAGAGGAGGGGATAGCATTTAGGATTATATACCACCCCAAAGTACTAGTACTTTACAATCCTCTCTGAACGGTTTACAATAGATTAGATAGAGATAGTATAGATAGAGATAGCTAGCTAACTAATTAACTAGATCAGTGTTTCTCAACCTTGGCAACTTGAAAATGTCCGGACTTCAATTCCAAGAATGCCCCAGCCAGTATGTTTACTTCAAAATATATTCTGCTTTGTTTAATGGAATTTATAGCTTTGTAACTATATCCATGTAAAAAAAATTGGAACCAAAGTGCAAACAAAGTAGGCATGACATTAAATCCATGTTGCATTAGTTTAGAAAAATGTAGATTAAATTTAGTTATCTCATAAATTAAGATTACTCCCTCTGTATTTTTAAAGATATTTCTTTTTCCATTTATATGAAAATTGATCCCCGAGCCATTAGCTCTGAAAAGAGACTTTTCATGGCAACTTTACTTCCATAAGTGCTTGTGATTTTTTTTTTCTTAACAGCATAGCATGGAAAGAGTTAAATACTGTCCGCATGTAATTTGATGGGGTTGTAATCTCTTTCACTTACAGCTACTTGAAAGTCAACTTCCAAGCATAGTATATGCATTTCTGCCTTTAATGACAGAATTTATTTGAGATCCTGAAGCCTAGCTGATACTGTATGCATTTTTTTTATCTTACATGAACTTTAAAGCTTCAAATAATGAAGGGAAAAGGGTAATTGAAAAATATTTTTAAACAGAGATTTTGGAATTGCATTGAAAACATTTAAAATACTTCAGAACAATAAGCAAACCATTAAGAATATGATATTGTAAAAGATACTAGTTGTTGCCATGGAGCTTAGTAATGAACTTGATCCTATGTGGAAAACAAGATGAGGGAGAATTTTACATGTTCAGCCCAAACAATTTTTTTCCTGATTAGGAAAACAGTCCAAGTGACTCTACCAAACAAAACTTGTGGTTGTTGACCAATGAATTAGAAGATGCTGGCAATTTGGGGGAAAATGATGTTTCTGACCTGAGAAGCCGCCTCCTTCTTCATGTTAGTCAAGAAAAGATGGGCCTTTCCTGAAATGGTAGATTGTATTTTTAAAACCAAGCCATATTTTTGAATAAGCATTTTTTTCCAGCTTATCAAGTTTTCAGCAAATCTCCTAAATATTTCATTCCTAAGGAGGGAAACTGGTTTGTGAAAAGGGTGCCTTTCCATCAGGCCTAACAATTGAATCATCTCCTGAAATGGGAGGCCCAGTTATTCTTTAGGTAGGCCAAAGGGAGAGAACAGTGCTACATTTAAGTGCAGTTTGATGCCTCTTTGTATCTGCCACTTAGAACAGGGGTCCCCAACCCCTGGTGTGTGGACTGGTACCGATCCGCAGCATGACAGTAACCAGGCTGTGCGAACAAGCGAAGTCCCATTTGTAGGATGCAGGCAGCATGCAAAACCATGTCCCTTCCTGTCTGTGGAAAGACTTTTCTCCATGGAACCGGTCCCTGTTGCCCAAAAGGTT
Organism: Thamnophis sirtalis; assembly: GCF_051295495.1. Taxonomy (NCBI): domain Eukaryota; kingdom Metazoa; phylum Chordata; class Lepidosauria; order Squamata; family Natricidae; genus Thamnophis; species Thamnophis sirtalis. Next base: position 66,062,445 of record NW_028261383.1, read on the forward strand.
GGGGGCCACTGACTTTGAAGAAGGAAGTGCTCCTCATTGGCTGACTCATGCCTGTCTTCATGACTAGGAAAGAAACAAGAAGTGAATCATAGTCCTTAGGTATTCTCCTTGTAGCTAGGAAGATGCAATATGTTCATGGTTTCTCCATCATAGATGTTCAGTTGAGATTGCTCAGTTTTATCAAAAATTAAAAAGAGATCACATTTTTCTATTGTAACACAGAACTTAACCATCTGATCAATGCAATATTATCTCTATTGTATTACATCTATTATTATTATATTGACTGTCCCCATCTATAAGAAGTGTGATGGCTTAGAGGTTAAAGATGCTGGGCTTCTAAACTGGAAAGTTGACAGCCTGGGTTCGAGCCCCGACTGCTGCATTACTGGGCAAACTCCCATTCTTGTCCTACATACCTAGCAGTTTGAAAGCATGCAAATACAAGTAGGTAAATAGGTACCATTTCAGTGGGAATGTAAGAGCGTCAATGTGCATATAGTCATGCCACATGACCACAGAAATGTCTTTGGACAATGTTGGCTACCTCAGCTAAGAAATGAAGATGAGCACCACCCCACAGAGTGGGAAACAACTGGTCATGGGGAATCTTTTCCTTTAACACTGTCTATAGATAATTTGTGTAATTTCTTGTCTTTCTTCCATCATTTCTTTGGCATTACGCTTCTAACACAGGACTTTTAGTAAGGAAAAATGTCATATCAGCAAGAGCTGCATGACAGTGAAACTCTTTAGCGGGATAGGTGATGGGCTATCCTTCCCTATATGAATTCAAGGTGGACAACTGGACAAGCAGGGGAACTCAATTCAGTTTGCATGGCCATGTCTAATTCTATAATTCCATGACTGCTTGTCATGCATCAGGTGAAATGAATTTTGCTGAAATTCATTTCATCTGACTGAATTTCACAATGTTATGTAGTAATAAAAAGCCAATTTTCAAGGTGTGAGGATGCTCTGTGGCTTATGCTATTACTACTAGTACAATAACTACCTCTCTGAGGAGAGTTTCAGTGACATAGAGTGGGGGGGGGGGATTTGAAAATATTTATAATCAGTTGTTTAAGACAAATTCATACTACTGTTTATCACAAAGGGCCAGGGAAATAAATGCCCTTTTGTATTCTACTTGATTCAATGAATTTGAAGATAAGAACTCCCCATAATATTTTTAAAAATCCATTTGTTGTTTAATTTGTTATGTAGTACAGATAATCTTGCATTATGTTTTAAACTATTTATCAAAACCCTGCTTCTTAATGTACACCTGGCTCTTCTTAGAACTATTGGGACTAATGTGGACGTAAATCTCCTAAGGAGTGAAATGCAAATTTTATAAAACATCAGATCGTGGAGGGAAAAAAAGATGAACCAACATACAAAACCTACATTAGACAGTTCTACATCATCTTACTATATAATTACTATTCTGGAAATGTCAAATCTGAATGCAATGTCTATAAATTACTTGGTTCCAGCATCAGAGAAAAACAATGCAGCAAAGTTGAGCAGAAATTTTAAATGACATTTCTTTCTTTTTTTCCCTTCTCTCTCTCTCTCTCTCTCTCTCTCTCTCTCTCTCTCTCTCTCTCTCTCTCTCTCTCTCTCTCTCTCTCTCTCTCTCTCTCTCTCTCTCTCTCTTTCTCTCTCTCTCTCTTCCACCCCCCCCACGTCTTTTCCTCTCTCTGTATGTGTTTTAATTAGCAACATAATGTACTGCAATTGAAAGACTTATTATTCGATGCTTGGGCAGAGAGGTATCATAATCTCTCTTCATCCAAATGCAACATGCTGCCTTTGTGACTGCTGACATTAATTATTGAGAAAGAGTTCCGAAATAGCGCATGTGTTCAGAGCTTTTGCCTGTAACATAAGAAAGAGATGCAAGAAGGATTTGCGGGAAAGGATGTACCTGTAGCATTTCGGCTTTTGTATGCCTGAACTGTTGTAAGATGTAAAAAAAAAAAGAAAAGAAAGAGAAACCTGTTTTGTAGATCAAATCATGAAAAGATGAGTCGTCAAGCTTACTTTTATCGTGTCCCTCCACAGGAATTGCACCGAAGGACACAACTTCAGCCTGAGCCAGCAAAGACAAAAGCTCTTCAAACAGTCATAGAGATGAAGGTATGGATGTTTTCCCATGTTTATTCCATGTAAGGCAATGACCTTGGTGATTGCTTGTTGGATGGATCATGGAATTGTCCCTTGCTTTTATTGTACAAAATACATGGATTTGTGCAATATGTGTGTATGTCATGTTGCAATCACATCATTTGTTTCCCAGAGAGTGTCAATCAAATTTGTCAGACTCTAAAATGTCTCCTATACAATACGTGTGACAAATATCTAAAATACTTGGCTGGGAGAAACAGGGTTTGTTTAAAGAGATATTTTTAACATTTTGCAATCTTTCCCCATTCTGCTTGATAGATATAGCTGTTTTTCTAAACAACTTGCTTTTGATACATTGTTAGTAAATATTTTGCAGATTTTTTAAAGGACGGTAGCAGTTTTCTTTATATTAACCATCTCTTTAGCCATTTTGAATGGTATCAAAGCAAGTAAATTTTTCTTCATTCTATATTGTGTTCACTTTTGTTGTCCTGAATATAGCCTGTGCTATATTACATCCATAAATTATGAAACAAGTTGCCCCAAGTTTAGGTAAAGGGATATTGAATAAGATAGCAACTTTCAGGTCTGATCACATGACAGTAAGTTATATGTTGATTTCAGTAATGATATCCCTTCCTACTTCTATTAATCATCACAAAAGGGATTGTGGTTGAATAAGTGCTACTGACATTTGGGTCATGAAAATAATGGCCTGCAGTATGATTTTTTTTTTAAAAAAATGATTTTCATTGAAGAATTTTATGCAGCAGTAGCTTCTACAATAATAAAAGAGACACAATTTTAAGAAAAAGAATAAAGAAAAATGATGACTCAAGAAAAGAAAAAGAAATATAAAAAAGAAACTTCCAGACCTCTTTAAAGCAGTTAAAAATAATTTTATTTCCTGTCCTCATTCTTTAAGATTTTATCTTGATTCCATTCTTTCCATATTTTATGCTTTCTAGTCATAAAACCCATAAATCACCAATTCATTTTTTTCCATTTTTAGCAAAACAAAAAAAACACCATAAAGAGTTTTCAGTCATTAATAATTGTACTTGTTTCCTTTTGCCTAGTCAAACAAGTCAATTTTGCCATTCCTGAAAATTCTGTCAGCTTTCCTCCATTGTAGTATGTCCAAATATTTCCAACTTTATGAATATAATAATCTTGCCCCACTACGATTTATAAAATCTTTTCTATCCATAAGTCCCAACAGCGTTATTTTGTTTCAGTGGTACCTTGGTACTCAACTGCTTTGAAACTCATCAGATTTGGTACTCAATGCATTTTGATGTGAAACTTTTGTCCTGATACTCATTGTTAGTTTGCTATTCAATGAACAAGTTAGAACTTGTTGGTGTTGGCTGCCTTGTGACATATTACACGTCTAATGGGAAAAATCTGTTTGTTAAACATAGTTTTTGGTTCACATCCTACCTCCCAGAACCAATTAATGATGTAACAAGGTACCACTGTATCTGAAAGTCTGTTCCTGTTCTATAACTCTGTAATAAAACTAATTTTAGCATGCCTAACTTTGGTATCTGAGTTTGGTCTACCTCAAAGGACTGACATCAGATGAGGTTGTGTTCTGACGCAACCTTAGCAGAAGCAAGAAACAGACTCTTGTCACAAAAACACCTCCCTATATACCTCTTGTGAATTAATTGCAATCACTCTCCGAAAAGTCCAGGCAATAGTCCTTCAAGGAGTTAACTGCTAACAGACCGTATCAGTTCCTTGCAATAATTTCAAGGCTGTGAGCTCCCAGATGAAAGCCTGCAATTAAATTCTGGTAAGCAGTCTTTGTGGCATGAAACACTATGAGCAAAATCTTCAGAAATACGAATTGTTGTCTCCTATGATAACCACTCCTCTTTCCTTCTATTTATTCCCCAGCCATAGAGGGGCCATTCAGTGTCCATGTGTGCTTTGCTTTCTGAGTAGATTGCTTGTTCTCTGTTGCCCTCCTCACTCATATCAGCCTCCAAAGGTAGCTGCCTCTGGTGGCTGGGAAATGTCAGATGACCTTGGCTCTATCTCTTTGTCTGACGTAGAGCATCCACCAGAGCCTTCTCCAGGCTCCAGAACTGGTCCAAGTTCCTCCCCAACCTCCTCATTGTCTGAGTCTGCCAGCAGCTCTGTTGGCAGATAGCGGGCCACAACTGGCTGCAGCTTTTCCTTGTTGCCACCACAGGCTAGTTAGGAATGTAGTGGAATTTCCACTAATTCTTCTTTCTAGTCTTTGCTTTATTTGCTATCTCCTCATTTTTTTATTAGCAATCAGAAAAACGAATTCCCCCAAACACTAATAGTACCGCTTCAGTTACCACCTTTTGTTACCACCCACATGCACTTCCTCATGCACTTCTCAGTTGCTTTGTCCCCTTTTCTCTTCACCTGTGGTTGTGGAGATTGACTATCCTCCTTGAGGTTTCTCATATCTTGGAAGACTTAGTTTCCTTGACATACAGTATGTGGTTTGAATGGCTCTCTGACTTACTTTACTCCTTTCCCGTTCTTATTTCCTGCTTACTTATAATTCCATTCCTATTTACATCTTTTATTTGTATTTTCCAGACTTTAGAATGACAGTTTACAGACTGGCTTTCCTCCCCATCCATTTCCTTTCTTCCTACAACCTTGCAAGATTATCTTTAGTACTTCTTTTTCCTCTACTCTGGTTACCCAGCCATTTCTCCAGATTTTTCCATACTTGCCTGGACTGAATTTCCTCCCTGATGTTTATCTCATTGAGTCCATTCAGTTACCTCAATGGGAAAAACACAAAAAAACCCCACAGATAATCTTTATGAGAATCAGATCTCCCCTCTTTGATCCTGAGTAGCCCTGCTCCTCAGAGGATTTAAAACCCCATTGTATAGCCCATGTTAACAATAAGAATAGAATGCTTAAATCAAAGCAAAACATTACCTACTAAGATCCTCAATGAAATGATATATACATTCACAAACATAAGGTAAGATCACATACAGTACGTAAAGAATGGCATCTGATTCAGTTTCAGGAAGCATTTCCCTGCACTTTCAGAAAGCTAATTTTCAAGAACATAAATAATTTATGGAAAGGCTATTTCATCTGCCATCTGTCTTCTACATAGAATACCTACCCATCTACTTACCTATCAACAATCTATCTTACTCATCTTAATGAGTATTAGGCTCATTCTGATTTCTAGTTATTCTTCAAATGTTAGTAAATGTAAGTTTAATATCTACACAAAATAACTGTATAGACTTTGCTCATATGCTCTTATGGATTTAGAAGTCACAACTCAAGCTTGGCACATTTTCAACCAATTTCATTATTACAAAGATTTCTGTTAGAATACCATTTCTGTAGGCAGAAAAAAACCCAAGTCTATAACTCATTGATAATCACTTTTAACACATACACCTTTGGAATTTCTGATGGATTTATAATTCACATTATTATAAACTTCTTGTTAGTATAATATGGGAACAACTGGCTGAAATACTTAAAAGAATAACCCGAAATTACACTTTCTTGGATGTTGAAACTATGGGTTTTTTTAATCTTGAAGTTAATACACACAGACAGACACACAAACACACACACACACACACACACACATACACACACACACGACTGTAGGAATTGAGCACTTGTATGTTGCATGTACATTTCTCTCTGAGAATATATATTTATACACATGCATACAGGTTTAGGTTTAGGTTTAGGTTTATTAGATTTATATGCCGCCCTTCTCCCAAGGACTCAGGGCGGCGTACATTAAAAGAAACACATAATACAAAAGTTTTAAAAAATTAAATAGGATATCCCAAACAAACCCAATTAGAATTAACAATAACATTTTTTTAAAAAATTAAATAAAAAATTAAAATTAACAATGATCAATAATTTATTTTGTTTTGTTCAGGCCAGGCTGGCTTGCTGAAAAAGCCAACTTTTTAGGGTGTGTCGGAAGGACCGGAGGTCGGGGATTATACGAAGCTCCGGGGGCAGCTCATTCCAGAGGGAAGGCACTCCCACAGAGAAGGCTCTCTCCCTGGGGATCGCTAGGTGACACTGTCTGGCTGACGGCACCCTGAGGAGGCCAACTCTGTGGGATCGCACTGGACGGTGGGACGCTACCGGTGGCAGTAGGTGGTGTCACAGGTATACACCTGCTTTATTGCAATTCACAAGAACACAGATTAAACTGTGTAAGCCTAAGCACCAAGAAGTACTTTCCTGCTGCTACTTTATTCCTAAATGGGAAAACTAAATTTCTACAACATAGTTAATAGTTCACTTGAACCATGTTCAATAGTTAATTGAATCATGAGAAAGGGCACTGAATGTAAATTATCAAACAGATGCACATGCAACTGTTAGGAACAAAGAGTTCAAAAGCAAATGAGTAGAGAAATAGAAAATAAAATGGAAGGGAAAATTACTCCATAAATACAGGTAGTCCTTGACTTACAACCACAATTAAGCACAAAATTTCTGTTGTTCTGTTGAGACATTTGTTAAATGAGTTTTGCCCTGTTTTACGATGTTTCTTGTCAAAGTTGTTAAGCGATTCACTGCAGTTGTTAAGTTAGTAACCCAGTTGTTAAGTGAATCTGGCTTGTCCATTGACTTTGCTCATCAGAAGGTCAGAAAAGATGATCATGTGATCCTGGGATACTGCACCCATCATAAATATGAACCCCTTGGCAAATTTATGAATCTTGATCACATGACCATGGGAAATGCTGCAAAGGTTGTAACTGTGAAAAACGGCCATGTCACTTTTTCAGTGCCATTGTAACTTTGAAGGGTCACTAAATGAACTGTTGTAAGTCGAGGACTACCTGTTCCTGTGTTCGGCCTCCCTTTTTCTTTCTCTCCTGTACATGCTCATTAGATATACAGTGCAATACGATCAGGTCAGTGGTTTTACTACCGGTTCGCTGTGCATGCGATGCTTCTGCACATACACAGAAGCATCCAGATGGGTGGGCGGAGCCCCCCGCAACCGCCACTACTGGTTTGGCCGAACCTGGCCAAACCGGGAGCAACCCGTTTCTGGATCAGATACACTCTGTATAAAATAATTGAGGTAGCTCTACTTTTTCGATGTTGATCTCGGATATCAATGCATATTCTCGGATATCAATGCATATTCTAAATCCGGGACTGCATGCAAGCTACAGTAAAATCTTAACAGGAAATGTTGCATTGTTATCAAACACTTCATTTTCATTTTGGTGCCTCTTTGAGGCCCAAGTAGAGAGGAGATAAGGTAAGGTAAGAATTGTACGCTGTTTACATAGTCAGGGAAACTTTGTAGTCTCATTTTAAGAACTTATTATACACCCTTCTAATGTAGGTGCAATAAATAAAATAAATAGCGATACAAAAACTGGGTTTCATATTGCAGGACAGGAAGTAAGCATATCCAAAATTCTTAAGTGAATGAATTGTTTTTTGGTTTACCCCTTGCTTCTTGCAGACACAACCATCTTTATATATTGATCCTGCTGTGGTATTTCAGGTATGTTACAGCACTACTGCTGAAATCTGAGTGTGTAGTGTGCACGGCATAGCTTTTCCTTGTATTAGCCACTTCTATCTCTAGTTTTATATTAATTTCTAGGTTGTCTCACAGTTGCAATATGAACACATTTACTTAGAAGGGGAATTTGGAGTGGAAAATATATAATTTTACCTGATCAGGACAACTGAATGTGGAGTGCATAAAATTTGGGGAACACATGATACACTTTCCCTCTGTATGAAATGGCGCAAATACAATTAGAGTAAAACAAATTGTTATGGGCCAATTAAAATATAGGGCAACTTATAAGAAGTACGACTTTACAACTTGCCAAATACAGAAAAATATATCATCTTAAGGTTTTCTTAAAACAACATGAATCTTCCAGCATCCACTGAACTTTCACAATTTCCCCTAGCCCCTCGTTTCATCAAATGTGGACACCCATCACCATGTACGATTCAGACTAAATGTCAATGGTTAATTTGCTCCAAGCTCCTCCTGTACAAGATTTATAAACTTTTAGTTAGCCTATACAAGCAGGAATTCACCTGATTTCTAAGAGAATATCTACAGATCCTGCTATTGTCGACATGTTTAGCTTTACCTCACAACTTCTTAAATTAAATTGATCTTTATCCAATATAATTTAATGTTAGATACTTCAGCAAGTTTTCTGTGTAGGTTAGAACAAAAAAACTATTTTAAAACTTTACTGCTGAGGAAGCAACCTCTGTACTATGCACACCTTGCATTTTCTAGAAAATAAGAAGTCTTTCTGTGAGAGAAATAGGCGATTTCAAAATTTGACAAGCAAACAAATCTTGATGGACATCTTAGCTTTTATGGACTTTCTATAAGAAGTTATTAGCAATGGTGTCTTTCTCATGGATATAATATGTATATATCAAAATAACACAAATATAATAATGCAATAATTGCAATTATATAATGACATTATACTTTTTTGTATATAACATTTTTAGTTCAATAGACCTTCTAGACCTTACACTACAAATGTGCTTCATGTGAGATTTTCCTTTAGTGTCCCTTTCTGTGAATGCTTTGTGTGTTTTTGCTCTCTTACAATATCAAACTTCCCTATCTAAAGCTTATAGAACTAAGTCTGTTTTTTCCTGAATGTTTTAAATCTTTATGCCTGTTTTAGGAGCTTAGAAGAAAGCAGAGGCTTACAGTCATACTTTTTTTTGAAGATCATTAGATTTAGAAGCAATGCTGTGGAAGATCCAGTGGTTAGGCTACATTTCTTCAACAATTAATGATTTCAAGATTGCTTCCTCAGTTTTTTTATTACTTTATCATTGCCCATTAAAATCTTCTTGCAATTCAGAATTACATACAGGGCTCCCCTAGAAAAAATGTAAATAAGGTATTGCAGCACTATATCACTCATATTTCATGTTCTTTATACAAATAAAATATTACCTTAAAGAGTATAGGTGTTTTATTTGGCTGCTATCATTTATATTTATTATAAAGATTATATATTTCTAAAAGTAAACAAAATAATAATCATAATAAACATAACACACCAAATGTAATTGTGGTTGAAAAGGAGAAAGTGTGGTTAATTGATGTTTGAATACCAGCAGATAATAGTATAGAAAACACAACAGGGAGGAAGATCACATAGTATCACAAAGATACAAAGATCTCAAAGTTTTAAAGCTGAACACTGAAATTGAAAAATTATGGCCTAAACCTGCCCAGTGGTTATCAACACTGGGTGCCATAGCAAAAAAATATTGGACAGCACTTAGAAAATCTGTGCATTGACACAATTTTCATTTATCAATTGTAAAAGGCCACATTGCTTGTGTTCACACATATATCAAGCAGATACATTATGAGGTCCTAGGTTCTTGGAATAATTTAATGTTTATGAAGGCCAAATCCAGCTAAAGAATTGGCAGCTGTGACTTCACATTGTTGTGATCAGAAAACAATAATAAAATTTTCATCTGTCAATTATAAAAGACCACACTGCTTGGATCTGCAATTATATTATGCCAATACATTTGCACTTCCTGGGTTCCTGGGAAAAAACTTGATGTGTCTGAAGGCCAACACCAGCTAAAGAATTGGCAGCTGTGATTTCACATTATTGTGTATACAATAATAAAATATAGCCCATCAGGCCACTTAGAACCTCTATTAAAATGTTTTGTATGGAACAACTGCCTGTTGGTCTCATAGGAACCAGAGATGGTTTTGAGATGGGTTCCAGAAGATGCTACCATGTATATTAATTAACTAATATATTCCATTTATTGCATCATTTAATTGAAATGACTCAAAGCAGCATACAATAGGTTAGAAACATCATAATCTTCCTCCAATGTATTCCTTATGTATGTTCAGCATGTTCCAGTAAAAAGTACATAATAGAGTCTGATAGAGTCAAGTTATTCTATAGCTTTTGAGTTCCTCCAAAATAAATTTCTTGGAATAAGGCAATGTCATTTTTAAATACTCTGAATCTTCAGCAGAATGCCTTTTCCTTTTGTTAAACAATGAGTTGGATTCAAAGCTGCACATTCAAAAATCTGCTTGCACATGAAATCTTCTTGCTGTGAATGTAATTGTAGAACCATGTGGAGCATCTGGAGTAGCAGACGGGATGCATAGCTCTGTGACACAAATTGGGGTAAACTGGCTACTGCCTAAATAGGGGGAAATGTAAAACTGTATGGATACCAAATATGAGATGATGGAAGAAATTTTATTTAAATAAAAGATTTGTATTTTTTAAAAAAATTCCTGGATATACTGTATGTCAACTGATACCAATGCCACTTATAGCAAACATTTCAAAACTCTTAAAATGTAGAGGCTTCTAAGCAATTTGGACTGGATTTAAATGCAGACACATTATTTACTGTACTTTCAGTGCCCAGTTAGCATAAGAAAAGTTAGTGTAATTTCCTATTCCTGGTTGGCATCCTAACATCTACTGTCCTCCAGAAAGACTCTCTAGAAGATACAGGACTTGCAGGTTGCTACAAAGAGGAGATACAGTTATATGTTGTAGCATATCAGTTTGGATTCTAAGAAAGCTTTGAAGCCCGTAGGCCCATAGAATAACTGTTTGGAAAAGCATTTCCTTTTTTTAAAAATGAAGGGTAGAGAACTAATGAAAATATTTTTTTTCCAAAATAGCTTTAATCTACTCCCATTCTAGGAAATGGCAGTCCAGTGAAATAAAGTTGAATGGATTTTGTATTCAATTTCATCTGGATTTCCCATATGATCCAATATCCTAATATTATCTAGAACTAATCCTACTGAGCCTCTGACATCAGCCACTTCTGGGAAACCTTTGAAAAAATGTCTGACAGACACAAAGATATAGCTATAGAAATTTTAGAAAAAGTTGAAACTACCACATTTTTATCAGTTGTTTCAGTATTAACAATATGAACAGTATGTTGAGGAGCCGTGGTGGCACAGTGGTTAGAGTGCAGTACTGCAGGCTACTTCTGCTGACTGCTAGCTGCTGTAATTTGACAGTTCAAATCCCACCAGGCTCAAGGTTGACTGAGCCTTCCATCCTTCCGAGGTCAGTAAAATGAGGACCCAGATTGTTAGGGAAAATATGCTGACTCTGTAAACCACTTAGAGGGGGCTGTAAAGCTGTGTAAAGTGGGATATAAGTCTAAGTGCTATTGCTATGTTTAAAGAAATCTTCAAATGAATCTCAGATAGTGTCAGCAGTTTTGGTTTTCATTTTATTCTTATCCTTTTGTTTCTTTACATCATTATCTGAGAAATCTTGAATCCTACCTGTTATTTCTCATTGCTTTTCTCCATTTTGTACTTATGGTCAGATAATTCAATCTCTCTAGCCAAAACAGTGTAGTTGTCAAGCATCTGAAAGTAAATAATGTGACCATGGGGATGCTGCAATGAAAAATTGTCATAAGTTACTTTTTGTAACTTCACATGGTCACTAAATGAAGAGTTGCAAGTCGAGGACTACCTAAACTCTCATTCATACAGCACTCTTTTAGTCCTCCTGGTTGACTGTATGGAAACTTGACAGAATATAGATTTTCTGCAACAATGGAGCACTCATATTTTCAGGCCAATGCCTGAATAAATTAGTTACACATTCACCAATTGTTCTGCCCAAGATAAGAGAACAGATGATCTTCTACTTTTCTGCCTGTTGCAGTGGGTACCAGCATCCTTAATTTCACAGTAGCTGGAAACAGGATACTTATTTTTCTGTGTTGTATAGGCGGGTAGGGAAAGACTCCACACCCAAGTTGAAGGAATTTTAAAATATTTCCATTCATCTCTTAGTTGGCTCCACGTTAGAAAGTAATGAAATAAGTATGGTATAATGGTGGCTTTCATTTGGTTTGGATCTATTCCATTCTTGTTTTATCTTATTTGAAGAGACCGTGGCTTTTTATATCAGATGTGGTAGTGAAACAGATGTCTTAAAAAGGTTATAAACTTTAGCTTTCTCACTGCACAATAAAAGTATAGCTAGACCCAGATTTCTTGGCATTTTTTGGTTCATTATTTTATTTTATGTTCTTTTATTATTTTGCATTGCAGCCTACTTTTCTATTCATAGCACATTCAGAGTGCTGTTTAGTGGCTTAGCCAAGTGAAGATTTTGACAATAATGCATATATTTTTATTCAGCTACATAATTATTACTGAACTTATCTCAGTGCTATTTAGATGAGAAAGGGCTTCAGTTCCTTGTGCCAACTTAGTTCTTTAGATTTATTGCTCTTGTATCACCAGTTATATGTCTGCTTTTCATATAAATAATTTGTATAATAATTGCATACCAACACTTTCTTTACAAAAAAATAGGACACAAAAATAGCTTCCCTGGAACGTAATATCAGAGATCTCGAAGATGAAATACAGATGTTGAAGACAAATGGAGTTCTGAACACAGAAGATCGAGAAGAAGAGATCAAACAAATAGAAGTTTACAAGAGTCATTCCAAGTTCATGAAAAATAAGGTATGTGCAGCTAAGAAAACAAGACTTATTAAAATTCTGATTTTTGAATGCGATTGGTGATTGTACTGTGTCAACAAAAGATCTGAAGAGGAGTATCTAGTATTAAAGAAAAATTTCCTGGTAAACCAGGTAGATTTTTTCCCCCATTAGTAATTCACTTGGTGAAAGAAGTTTCCCCGTTATATCTCAGGTACAGAGGCAACCTTTGTTAGAGCCATGTCAAGCCAGTGTGAAAAATGTGCCTTATTTTGAGGACATTCCCTGGGGTAAACCATATTAAATTGCCACAGAACAAGTACTTTTGTCTCTTTGAATAAAAAATCGTGACAATGGCATTCCTGTTATCAGTTCTTGGCCATCTCTCCTTGCTGAGTAATTACACCAAAGGCACCTGTGGGACTGGAAATCATTCATAGGTCCTTCAGGAGATTTTCCATGTTTGCAACAAACAACCATCAATTGTTTTCAATGTTAGGAAGCAATGCAATTTATAACTCTTCAAGTTAAAATATGATGCAAATAGAATAAAATGACTGCAAATACAGGCATAAAACATTTGAGCGAAGTCTGGTAGATCTGATACACAAAACTCTTGTGATTGTGGTGGACCACTCAGATTTATACTGTGTAAGATGGGTGGTCGTATAAATATTTTAAACAACCCAAGTAATAAACAAATACATTAATAGGCTATATAAACCAAAACCATTACTATATATATGGTTTACAAGGAATCATTTAATTCTGAGGGTTATACTGTATATTAATTGGAATTCTGTTAACATAAAGAGGAAAATTGTAATAATTTTGTGAATAAGAGACTCAATGCAATAGATTTTTCCACCTTATAGAGAAAAATGTTTGTTTATGGTTGTTGGTCACAGCCATCTGATCAGTAGTTGGATAATTGTGCCTCATTCTGATGAAAGCCTGACTAACCTCTGTCAGCAGTCCTGTCCTTTTTCTGACAATTGAGATTTGTAGCAAAAGATCATACTATTGCCATTCATCACAGGACCTTTCAAGGTGGAAAAAATATTTATAATGCTGTCAGCAAGGAGATCTCATTATACCCCATCTGTCCAACCTGAGATCACTGATAAAGAAAACCTGATAAATGTAAGTTCTGATTGATAGCAAACAGTAGAACAAAGCTCTTTTCATGGTCAACAACTTAAGGTGTTATAATACTCTTTGGGAGGAAAAAGCCTGGATTTAAGAAATAACTATTTAAGTTCTTTACAATTTAAATGGAAAAGGGGCATATGTCGCTAAAGGCAATCCATTGTGGAACATTGCTAACTTCCCTGAAAAACTAGGTTACATCAAAGTTTGGGGGGTAGGTACAGAAATCAAAGACATTAACAGCAAACACGATCTTCCAGATCCCCAAATGTCTAGGTGAAATGAAAAGAATGGAAAAATAGGAGCAGGTAATTTTCTGGTTTCATCTTGCACGATTGGTTTTGGCTCTGATGGAAAATATAGGGTTCGCCTTGTCTTTGCAGGCTGTCTCTAAGAGAAAGAAATGTTGGAGTTAGCAAAACACACACAAGTCAAGAAGCAACTTGCAAAAAAAAGACAATGATTGGGTTTTGGAGGAGAAAGCTGCAGCACTCTTTGATTGCCAATTAACTGTTTGTTTGCCAGTTAACTGATTAACATTGTTGAAAGAAATGTCCTTCTGGGTTCAGCTCCAAGTGGGGAAGAAAACACTGGAGACATGGAGGCTGCTTGGAAAGATGGTTTATTGTTGGACAGGGCCACATGGCTTGAGCCCTGAACAGAAAAGGTGATCACATGTTTGTGATCACAAACATGTTGATGGAGAAGAAGAGAAGAGCTGAGGAAGGGGCTTGCTAGGCTTTTTATACCCTGTTTAGTCCCACCTCTCTGTTTCCTGTTCCTGTGTAAGAAATGTATTCTGATTGGTTGTCATACTCCCATGGTGCCATGCAGGGGGCTACTCTCTAGGCTGTGATGAGTTCTCAGATGCCTTGTGGTCAGTTGAGTATATTATCATGCCTTTCTGTAGCTGCTGGTGAAGTTTTTATTATGTAAAGTGGGCTAGCCTGGCTAGTCTTAATGGCCCATTAACTGGGGATGGGCAGAAAGCTACAGGCAACTATTCTGTCTTTTAAAAGATGTTTCTTTCTTTTCACATTCAGAGAAATATTCTGCCTTTTCAATATTTCCTAGGATATTTCATTTTTCTGGGAGAGGGCTGGATGATAACTTCCCACACCAGTTTACTGATTGACATAATGAATAGAAACAATAAAAAAACCTAAAAAAGATCAGAACATCTGCTCACTAACCATCAACACCCAGATTGAACAGAAATTAATATCAAGTTTAACACTAGACCAACAATCAAGCAATAACCCAATCAAGGAACTATCAACTCAGACAAACAATCAAAAAATAAACAACAGTCTAATCAAGGAACTACCAAGACCACTGCCATCAACACTGGCAGGACAAGCCACTAGTATATAAACAGAGAGCAAGCTCCCTTCTGTTCTAGAATGGATGGTGTTACTTAATTGGACAATGAAAGTTTTGCAAGAAAACAACTAACCTCCTAATAGCATGGAGGCAATGAATTCTTAAATAAATCTAGTACTGTAGCACATATAATTTTTAAAGACTTATTTGGTTCCACTATTTGAAGTGAAATATATCTTGTAGCAAAAAGTAGTCATGGAGACTACTTGGATGCTTCTGTTTTTTAAAATTGCCCTTTTGGAATGAATGCAGAAAATATTACTTTTTTCTTGCTATGACATGCCGACAGCATCATGTTCAAGATCACTTTACATGAGACTTCTCTGTAATGAGATTGTGCTATGAAATTCCAGCATTGTAGAAAGAGGAAAGCAGAGTTGTTTAAATTGATTTAGCTGTGGTTTATGAAAGGAACATCTTAACTTATTCTGTTAGAATTTATATTACAATACCATGCAATTTGTTTTTACATTTTGTTTGTATTATACTTAGTCCTAAGTATTCATTGGAGAGTTGCACGCTTCTCAGAATCAGGTAACTGGATTGGCCTGCAAATAATAAACAAATAAATATGAAGACAAGCAATGAAGAAAGGAAGGCAGAAAGAAAAAATAAACAGAAAAAGTATCCCAGAGAATTTTTATGGCATTTTTACATCCCCAAATCTACCATTTGCTCTCCCTTTAGAGACGTTACAGGAAACATTTATTAAAAAGAATTTTACCATCTTGTATGAAGCAGGAAAGATTAATCAGAGTAGATCTGAAATGCTTTATTTTGTGAATGGCAAAACTCTTTACCAGCTTGCAAATCATTTTGAGAATAAAAAGAAATATATAGCATACCTGAAATGAAAATGATTCCATATTCGTTGAACAATTGGCTATCAGAGTTTGGTGAGTTGAATCATCAATAAAAATAGAAAGATCCTTTGATAGAGATTAGGTTGTGTGATATCATCTGGGACTAATATAAACCACATGCTGCAGTATGTACTGGTGTCAACTTTCCTTCCATTTGTATTGTGTAATATTACTCTCACCTTATTTTTTTTATTCCAATTTTGGCTCTTTGTCTGTAGTGACACATAAAGGATTGTCAGTTTTGTCATACATGCATTGGCGATATTATCCATTTTCACTTCTCCAAATGAAACATTTCTAAAGTGTTGTGCATTTGAATATTATGGTTCAATTATATCCTTTAATAATTTATTCTTTAACAATGCTTCTTTGTCATAGTTATGTTTGATCCCAATTAGTTGTTCCTTTTTTTCTGTAGTTCTTTTGGGCAGAATCTGCCTTCAATTAGTTTGAACGTCTCTGGATACGGGAAGTGCACTGAGACTTCATTCCTAATCATGTGTAATCTTCATAAATTATTCTATA
Organism: Thamnophis sirtalis; assembly: GCF_051295495.1. Taxonomy (NCBI): domain Eukaryota; kingdom Metazoa; phylum Chordata; class Lepidosauria; order Squamata; family Natricidae; genus Thamnophis; species Thamnophis sirtalis. Next base: position 66,079,020 of record NW_028261383.1, read on the forward strand.
AATTTTTTAAAAATCAAGCAGGATAATGGTTCTGATGTAGATATGTGAGTTTGCATTTTTTCTTTAAATGTTCCACATGTGCAAGTAGATATACTATACCTTTTGGATTTAATTCTGAAAGAATTCATTCCGTATAGTGAACAAAAAAAAAAAACCAGTAAGGAATTTATAAGAAACATTTCCTTCTAATGTGAGTTGGTGGTATTAAAGCTGATAAATATTGTACTTTATTAATTTTGGACATGTGGTCTCAGCACTATAAATCTGTGATTAAATTCCAGATTTTTTTGGCTACCATTCTCATTTTAAATCCCTTTCCATTTTCAATATGTAGTGTAGAATGAATGAAATCCACAACTAGAGAAAGATGGCTTCAAGCATTTCCTATATGCTGTTCCAAAAAGGTTCCACATCCATTTGCACTATTCACATGACCCTGCTCAATAACTCTCAGAAAGAGAGCTAATGACCAGATGACTGCAAGGAATATGAATTCCATTTCCCACCCTTTAGTCAGAACTGAAGAAACTTCTTGGATGAGAAGCAAAATAACTGGAGATATTGAGTTCAAGCAATATTCTTCTTGGTCTTGAGTACTAACTTCCGCACATTAGTAGTATATGTTTTATCGTTGTATATTGCCTACTATACATGTATCATTCAGATAATTTCCATATTCTTTTCATGGTTTTCAAGAGAGTAAAGACTCTAAACAGTGGGAAAACCACACATTTACACAGATGTTCTATAAAGACATTTGAAATTTCATATTTAAAGCACCATCACATGTACAGGCCATTATTCAAAAAGGTCATTGTACTGAGAGGCAGTATTGGTAATACTGTCAGAATCGTATGAATCATATACCTGCTAAATTGTCACAGGAGCTGCTTGGCCTTACACTAAGTACCCATTCAACTGAATATTAAAACAATGTCCTGATAATAAAAGCATTTGAGGGGGGTTCAAATTGCTGAGACAAGAGGATATTGCTGGAAATGTTCAAGCAAGGGCTAGACAGCCATCTGTCTGAGATTCTGTTAACTTGTATTCCTGCACTGGTGGCCTAAATAGTTGGTTAAGGTTATTATAACGTTCTAATACTAATTAGTTTGTTCCATGTAATGGCCAGTGATTGGGTCTTGTGTGGGACTAGGGTAACAGTATTTTGATTGGCTTCCATTGACTTCACGGTGGAATTTCCGCATCCAGAAATACCTACAGGCCAATGGTGGGATACGTCCAGTATGCCCCAGTACGGGCATACCGGTGTCTGCTGGGACCACCGGGTACTGTTCTGGTACAGTGCTCCGGAGGGCCCAGCTGCCTGCCCGCTCTCCTTATCTCTATTTGAGCTGACCGGAGCATTTGCACATGCGCACAGAATATACGGCGCCTGCATGATGCTCCACCGAGCAGCTGGAGTGTTGCAGGCAGTGGGTACACATGTATCCACTGCACGCGTGCACATGGTGGACGCCTGGCCCCGTTGCAGTGTAACGGTTGCAACGGGAGCCGGAACCCACCATTGCTACAGGCTTAGGACAGAATAGGCAATATTACTATATATTTCCAAGACAAGACCACCAATTCTTATACAATAATGCACAAACATTGAAAGGGAATATTTTTAGCATTTCCTCCTAGATGTGTTGAGCATAGATATTTGAGTTGGGAAAACTTCTCTCTCTCTCTAGGCTTTTATTTGTAGGTTTCCCCAATCAGAGTTCCATTTTTCACAGTTGGATATTGACCAATTGGAGAGCAGTGTGGCTCCTTTTCCCCCTCTTACTAAATGAGCTTTGTTCATAGCCTTGATACATAAAGGTAACCATAGTTTTTCCAGGATTATTATTTTGTAATGTTTTACTTTCGTGTTGTATGTTGCCTCCAATTTGTTCACATCATGATGAACAGCAATCCTGAAGTTGTGCATCTATAAGTTGTCCATCTGAATGTGATTCAATGTGCTTTTGCCAGCTTCTCCACTGCCCCTAAGGAAATATAGTATTTTGTTAATTGTTAATTAATTGTTAAATTAATTGTTCTGCCCTTCATTTATTGCAGATTGACCAGTTGAAGCAGGAGCTTTCAAAGAAAGAATCAGAACTTCTTGCCTTACAAACTAAGCTTGAAACCCTTAGCAATCAGAATTCAGATTGCAAGCAACACATAGAAGTGCTTAAAGAGTCGCTTACTGCCAAAGAACAGAGAGCTGCCATACTTCAGACAGAGGTAAGGTAGTTTCTTAGCATCTAATAATTATTCAGGACAAATGTTTAGTTAATGGAGTGTGTCAGAATTAAAGGTGACATTCATGTTGCAAATCTGTGCAAAAGACAAAATCTAATTTAAAAAAAATGGCTCCAAAATAGTAAAACAATATGATGCCCAGATCATCTCTCTAATACGTACATATTTTCTACTAACCTTGATAGTAGATGGGGGGGGGGGGGTTGGGATTGGTTGAAATTAGAAGATTTTAGCAGGAAAACCACAATAAGTCTATGTACCTACAATTTTATTTCCCCTTGCTGCTAATATACAATTGCTTTCATTTATCACTTTTATAGGAATGCTTCAGTTAAACCTTTGGAATTGGCACATAGTTCAGAAGGATATACAGATTAGTAGGAGTATAAAAACTGTAAGAAAAATTTTCAAAAGGAAGCCAAATGATTAATTAATGTGGAAAGATTCTTTTGACTTTTAAAAAGGTTAATATTTCCAATAGGTTATCTCTGAATTTGCTCAAAGCTATTATTGCGAAGAGAGTGTTGTTCCCTTGCTGTCCATCTTCTATCTCCTAAAAGGGAAATTGCATAAGGTAGACTTAACATTTCCCCTTATTTTGAGAAAAGTTGCATCAGGAAAGAAATTTGGAAGAAAAATAAAATCATTTAGGAATCATTCAAGTACTCTCCTTCTCCTGGCTCCAAGATGACTTATTTATTGTTGAAGATGTGACTGTGCATATTAAAAACTTGTGTTCCTTGTTGCATTCTTCCCTTCCCCTTTCCCCCAAACTCTGTTGCTTTTCATCAGCTAAATTTCAGTCTCCTTTATGATATATCTTATTTTTCAATTTTGCAAAATCTTGAGTAAAATGGGCACTTTGAATAAAATTATTCACCAGTTGCAAGGGTTTACATGTGCATTGTTTTCATGGCATAATATATCAAGATCTAATTTCCAAAATCATATAATAACTTACCAAGGGCAACAGAAACTACTTAGTTCAATTGGTAAGGAAGTTGACAAGTAGCAAAAGTGCAGCAGAGATACCTGTTCTCCTTTAGTGGCTGTGATAATGGCTAGGACTAGGAGTGGAAAATAGTGTATTTGTGAGGGTTATAAATTCAGCCCTGTGTTTGATGAGGGGTGAATCGTGGTTTTTCCTTGGAGCATACTTTATGATTAAGTAAAATAAACCTGAGGTAGATTCTAAGAAACATATTTTTATTATAAAATAAATAACAAACAAACTTACTGGCTAATAACTACATTCTGGTAAAGTTCCTAGCCTACCTCCTCATGGCAGGCAAAACAGAAAGAGAAAGAAGAAAGCAACGGTCATGCTCAGTAGGCTTAGAGAGAAGAATCAGCCTACCGCATGTCTTAGAATATAAGCACAGTTGGCAAAACAAAAAAAATCATGACAGAATTAAAAATCACATTGAGGTTCATTGACTCTATTGTCTGCATTTTATTTTCCTCTCATGTTGGCATAACTAAAAGATGCAAATGCAAATGTGTTTGTTGCTTTAAATTTGATGTGGAAATTTTTAAGAAAACTAGGCCACTAAATTGAAAATCCCATTACTCTCCATGCATTGTTGAGGGTGTTAATTATAGTTTTGCAATTATCCCTTTGCATTGACATGGATTTTTAACCCACAATTCTGTGCTGTTTTATAAGAGAAATTACATTTAATCTCTTATTTTAAGATCATGCTGATACAGTCATTTAGTTTATTATACGTTAAAATTGGTGACAAACAATGTGAAATTGCTGGCTATGTTTTCTTAAGCAGTCTGTAGGGATTTAGTAATTAATTACTGCAAACAGTCTGAGTAATTATAAGAACTATCATTATAGCAAATTAAGCAGGAAATCAATTGAAGCACAGTTTCAATTTGTAGAGTATCTCTGACATTTCTTCATTAGAATAGAGGTAGCTTTTTAAAAATACAGAACCATTTCACAACAAACCAAGTGAGAATAGTCATTGGAAAGGAAATGTGATAAATGTTAAAACAGGCCTTGTCAGGAACTGAAGTTAATGAAAACGATTCCATAATTCTGTGAAGAATTACTGATGTATACTGCATATTGATTTTTTAAATAAAACTGAAACTGAAAATAAGATAAAGTTTCAGTTGCCTTGATTTTAAATAAATGAAAACTTTTCTTTACATAGTAGTTACTTTGCTGTCCTTTGTACGAAACAAGTAAACAGAAGTGCAGAGAAGGCTGTTTCTCAAATCTAATTTAAATGTTAAACTTATTAAATATCAAAAGCAGCTTTTGAATCAATTCAATGGAAAACAGATGTCTGTATGAGTAAACACCACAAAGTGGGTAAACTGGGACCTTTTGAATTTGCAGTGTTTCACTTCCTTGTGTTGTGTCAGTCAAGGTTACAGGATAAAAAATTATTTGCCTGCAATATGCTTTAAAGATCTTGGATCATAACTAAGGTGACCAGACGTCCCAATTTCAGCGGGACAATCACACTTTATGACAATTTGTCCCGTGTCCCGGGCCGTTTTAAAAAAAGTCCCGATTTTCTGGCTTCATGTTGAAAACCCAGTGGATTTGCTTAAGAAATCTTAACCGGGACAAGACAAAAGTCTAACCTCTCTCTCTCTGCCTCAGTACTTTCACTGAAGATATTAAAACGTTAAAGCAACAAAACGGAACCCCCCGCGCCCCTTTTACCTCATTTTATAAGAAAAAATGACCAAGTACCATAGAGCTGCAGGAAACACTTGGTTAGAGAGGTCGCGAGTGTTACTTCCTGGATTTTCCAGAGGGGAGGGACACGGAGGTTGGAGGTCGGCTCGTGTGGGGAAAAATGGTGTTTATTCAAGTTTATTAGAATTTGTATGCCACCCGCTCCTCATTTTTCTTTGAAAAATATTTCCCTGGGACTATTTCACCATTTTAATTTGCTCAGCTCTTTGTATTAACATCTATATCATTCTGGATTGACTTGCCTGCTGGTAAGTGAGCTGGGTTTTTTCTTTTATTTTTTAATGTATTTTAAAATAATGTAGGTTTTTAAAAATGTGCAGCTGCTGTTTTTTTATTCAAAACAATATGTGTAACACTATGATGTGCCATGGAAAAATCATTGAATTGATATCTGCAAATATCTGTAGTAGCAAGAATGGTTTTTGTTCCCAAAGCAAGGTTAAAAAAAAACCCTGAAAGAACAAAAGGGTTTTTTAAGGATATTATCATAACTATAATTGTTTCTACATGACACCCTTAATCACAAATACCCAACTACACTTCATTCTAAATAGTTTTATTTCCTTTATTGTATGTGATTACTCAAGTCCAAAAACTGAGTTAATTGGATAAACTCGGCTCCACAATTTACTAAATATACAGTTACAGGAATTTCATGTATAGTATGCTGTCTCTTAGGGTTTATTGAACATAGGAGAATAATATGAGAGGGATTTGATGTAAAATAAGCTCTTTTAATGAATTCAAAATCAACGCAGCAGACAAGACATGGGAGTGAACATAATACACACTTTAACAATATTTTTTTTCTTTTAGCCATCAAATACTGCAGCAAGTGTGTCAGTAATAATAGCAAGACAGGCATAAGATTTTCCAGCCAGGTTAATTTTACTTTTTTATGGTTTTCATGTTGTATTTAATTTTATCTGTATTAGAAACTTATGAAGGCTGTGCAACATTTTGAGGTGGTATAGAGTATGTAAAGGCATGAATACACCTTAATCATAACACCACTCCTTCAGTACTAGGTTCATTTAACTTGATAGGACTATAATGAGTTTCAGTGGGCTTAGATCTTTTCCTAATAACAAATACTAATCTTTTTTGGTGGGGTGTGTCTATTTGTGTGTGACTGGTTCAGATAATTAGGGATATGATATTATGTATAAGTGTTGTGAAGCTGTTAAAAATAGGCCGGGTTCACTCAAATTTAAATTGTACATATGAGCACTTGATTTCAGAAGAGGAATTGTGTATCAAATAATTGAAACTTGATGAAGAGGAATCTGGGAAAATGAAGTAAAGAAGGGACATAACCGCTCAGAATACCTGTGGAAGCATTTGAAATCTGGTAAACATTCCATGAAAAATATTACCAAGAAGGATGCCAGAATGATGGAGGGATCAAAACAAAGAAATTATCACAGGGTCAGAAAGTTTTATTTGTAAAACTGCCCAACTGAGAACAAAATAAAACACAAACTGCATAAATGCAAAATAAAAAAACCACAAAAAGGAATAAACAAAACCCACGCATGATTTTATTTCTTTATTTTTTATTTATTTCTAAAACATTCTGTAAATTCCAAGAAAAATGAGATTTCTTTTTAACAATTTTTAAAACTAGTAAACAAGGCATGAAGGCAAGTGGATCACTGGGTAAAGACAGAAAGAAGACAGATCTTTTTATTGGAATATTAAAAATTACATAGTATCAGTCCAGGTAGTTATCATCTCTAGAACTCTTTAAAAAAAATGAAATATAAAATTTTCATGTAAAATGTGACTTCTAACAAAACTCCACTGTTTGCCCCTAGCACCTCTCTCCTTAGAAGTTGGGAATGTGGTCATCAGAGATGACTGCTGAATTATATGTGAGATAAAGACCATGAAATTCTGAATACCAGTCCATAGGAAGCAATTGCACAAAAAGGCATAGTTTATAAGTCTCGTGCATGGCCTTCTCATTGCCACTTGTTACCCACTGTGGGAAACATGCTGCATTGGAAATTGTTGTTTCTTAGAATTTGGGAAATATGCCTCAGGATATTCAGGCTAAAATTTGCAATTGCCTGTTTTGTGGCCATATTTACTATGGCTCATATTTACTATTTAATCTATTGCTGTTCCATTCCCCCTATTAAGTACTATTTACAAGCTGATCATCATATTACCTATTTATTTGTAAATTGATACAGCTACCTATCTCACGTTTGTAGCTTTGAGTGGTGTACAGGGTTAAAAAGACAACACAATGCAATAAAATAATAAAAAGCCAGCAAAAAACTATTAAAATCTATTAAAAACAATAAAACCCATTAACATTCATTTGAGTGTGATTGGTGAAATGATTCATTCACTTACTGATGTAAATTTATTAAAATCCAGCCATACATATTTAGGTGAGGAGATCTGGCTTCCTTTAAACTCAGATCCCTTCATTTTGCGCCTTGTTTCTGATCTACTATTGTTAATGTTACTTATCATGATCATGAGTTTCATGACAGCTTTTTTTTTGCTGTGTGTATATGCACCTGTAGCGATTCAGTTTGAAAATATTCCTGCAAGATAATTAAGATTCTGAATCTATGTATTTCTTAAATGGCCAAAGTAAAAAATGTCTACAAGTAAAAAGAAAAGTTTTTTCAGAAGTGCCGATTTAGCTTTTGTTAGTGCTATGAACTCCAAAATATGTGCCTACACAAATTTGATTGAATCAATCCAGTGACTATGTTATATCAGAGATGCTACAGATAGTCAAAATAGTTGTCATGGTAACATACACATTTTTTTTCCTAATTATTGTGATCTTTCCACTCCAACTAATATATGCGGCATCTGTTATTTTTCAAAATGCTAACTCTGTTCTGATTTGGAAACCAGATTTAAAAACAAAACCTAAGAGGAAGAGAGGAACTATGAAATCAGAAGGATGATGCTTCATTTCAACTAGAGACACAGATTCAAGAAATTGAGATGTGAAGTAAACAGTGACATGCGGTGAGGTTTATGGCTGGTGAGGCATTGACACAGTGGTGGGTTTCAAAATTTTGTAGAGCCTCTTCTGTAGGTGTGGCCTGCTTTGTGGGAGTGGCTTGCCAGCCATGTGACTGGGTGGTAGTGGCTTGCCAGCCATGTGACCAGGTGGGAGTGGCTTACCGGCCATGTGACTGGGTGGGGTGGAAAATATGGTGAAACTCACTTAACAACACTCTTGCTTAGCAATCAAAATTTGGGCTTCTTTCTCTCTCTCTCTCTCTTTCTCTCCTTTCTTTCTTCCTTCCTTCCTTCCTTCCTTCTTTCCTTCCTTCCTTCCTTCCTTCCTTCTTGTGTCTCTCTCCCCAACTTATTTTCTTTTCCTTCCTTCCTTCCTTCCTTCCTTCCTTCCTTCCTTCCTTCCTTCCTTCCTTCCTTCCTTCCTTCCTTCTTATCTCTCTCTCTCCAATTTTCTTTCTTTCTTATTCTTTCATTCTCTCTCTATCTCTCTCCCTCCTTCTCCCCCCTCTCTCACACACACACCATTTCCCTCATGTCTGCCAGACTGCCACTGACGGCTCTCAAAGAGAAGGAAGGACTCCTGCCTTGGGAAGGGGTTGGACTAGATTACCTCCATGTTCCCTTAGATGCTCCTAGGTCTACTCTACTCTACACACATATGTTCTGCTCTGTGCCAGTTGAAACTGTTTTGCGTTTGTGTGTGAGGGGATGTTGTTAGAAACCACATTGAGTATTCTGACGAGGTAGGGCAGAGTATAAATAAAAATGTATAAATAATAATTATTATTTACTATTTTATCCTATGAGTTAAAACACATTTTGGTACTGTTTAAGTGATGAAAATGATAAATAGTTTTAAATAAATGAATAAATTACTTTTTTAAAAGGCAGGTTTCAATGAAATTCACACACATAATATTTAGGCTCACCACTGAAATTGGGAATGAGAGTCTGTGGCTCTACATCTTACGATCTTCTTCCCTGCCTCGGTTCTGTGAGCGAGAGGTACTGCTGCTGCTGCGGCGGGGGAGTTGGGTTGCTGCCCACCAAGCAGTGTGTCCCATGGCTAGCCCAGATGGCCGCTGCCATCGCTCGCTACCACTTAGGCCGGTGCCCGGGTGCCGGGCAAGCACGCAGAGTGGGTGTGGTGACAATGATGGCAGCTGAGCAGGGGAAACGCTTTGCCAAAATGTGATATCTCACATATCTTACCATCACATTGTAGAGAATAGTAAGCTACAATAAAGCATGTCCTATATATCTTCCCAGTTATCCATGCTGATGTTTGCTGTGCTTAATAATCCTTCTGTTTTCCCAGTCTAAGGTAGATTTGGTTTTGCACATTTTGTCATATGCTCATATAGTTGGAGGTGGAGATGGAAAAGAACAGTCGTAGTGGCTTCATTTTTACTTGGCTTCTCTGCAATTTCAATGTCATCTTGGGACAGAAAACTGATTAATTAACCCCATGGTCAAAAGTCCCCTTGATACAACTAACTAAGGGGATTGTTTTAACCCTATGAAAACTATGTCTGCTTAGGGATAAATCTTATCTGTCCAGGGTCTAAATGGATGAACAGATTCCTTTTGGAATCCACTCATCTCACTGGCCAATCAAGCCATGGACAATAGCTTAGAGTTACAGATTAGAGATTAGAGATTGCAGGGGGTTTTTTGTGGGAGTTTGCAGGGTTTTTTTTGTTTTTTTTGCCCTCCGGAGCCTTCAGGGAAGCCTCCTGAAAGCTCTGGAGGGTGAAAAACGGCCCTACGAGCAAACTGGTAGTCCGTTCTTGAACTTCCGGTTTTCCCATAAGCCTGGTTTTTTTTCTTCTGGAGGCTTCAGGGAAGCTCCTGAAACTTCTGGAGGGTGTCCAGGAGGGACGGGGAGGCTGTTTTTGCCCTCTCCAGCTTCCTAGAAAGCCTCTGGAGCCTGGGGAGGGCGAAAAAAGAGCACCAAAAGTGTGAGGGGAGTGCTAGTCACTTGCGCATGCATGCAGAGGGGGCAAGCATGCACATGTGTGGCATGCCCGTGCACGACCCCACTGCACTCCTTCCCGCTTTTGGCACAAGAGCCAAAAAAGGTTTGCCATCACTGATATAGTCAATATTCTACCCCTTTGTTTTTTTAAATAAAGGCTTGATTCTACTTTTCAGTGATTTTAGCCAGTGAAAGTATAGTAATAACAAAAATTCACATACTTGGCCTCAGTAGAAGGAAGGCCTTTGTGTTTGCTTAAAAACAAACAAACAAAAAACACCTTACCTGGTAGAAAAGGGTTGTAGCCCCATAAAAGTTAATTAATAAATCCAGGCCTTTGGTGTAGCTGAGTAGCACTTGAAGTGTCTCTTCAGAAACAAACAACTAGGAGCAAAAAGGCTGAAAATAAAATCTGCCAAGAACATCCCTTAATTTTCATTTCTACTGCAAATTCCTGCAATGTTCTCTGCAAAAAAACCTCATCAACTGACAGAAAATAATTTAGTAGAATAAACTATCAAACCAGTATAAACAGAATAATGATATGAGAGTTGCACTGGTTCTCATTGTCTTCTGGGCCCATTTCAAGAGCCTGGTTATCATCTTTAAAGCCATTTATTCCGCATTACCTTCAAGCCGTGGTGTTGGAGAAGGCTTCTGTGTGCATTCCTTGGCAGCAAAGGTGATAAACAGGCAACGACTGGAGCATATAAATCCAGACATATCACTGGAGGGCAAAATCACATAGTTCTGTCTTCCTTATTTCAGCCCAGTGATATAATTTGAACTTACTGAAAAAGGCAGTTATGTTCAGGATGGCCAGTGATAAAATGAAACGAGGTCACCAAAAAACACAGTGACTAGACACCATCAAAGTAGACATCAGCCAGAATGTCAGACATGATTAAATGGACAGCATTCTCACTTTCAGGAGTTCCCTTTTCTAGTGCAATCTTCTCAATGTCAGCATACTAAATATCATCCAAAATTAAATCAGAGTCCAAGGCAGAACTTTCCTCAAACTTCCAATTTATTAAGAGAGACATATTGGCACATCTGTGGAAACCCAAATCTGAAAACTTCCTGGGGTTCCTACCCAGTTGAAAGTTCATGATCTTGTCCCACACCCACAAGTCCATCACATGGTCTAATCTTCCACTGCCACATTGGCATTTCTACCCATCTAGTTCCGGTCAGGTGCAGAGACAAAGAATGACCTTGGGCTTCTAGAAAGGAATGTTTTATTTTGACAACAACATATTTTACTCATTACTATTCCCCTCCCAATTACCCCACTAATGAAACAGCATAGTAAAATAATAGAGAGTGTGGCAGGCCAAAGATCCTAAAAAGAATATGACTGCAGGCCTGACACTCACCCAGTTTGTGTCATCTGGGAGGAAAAGCTCTGTGTTCCCATCTTTGTGAAGCTGTGATGGGCAAGGGGCTATTATTGAAAGGTGGTTATTTTCAGTTGTGATTCCCTCTTTCCCTCTTAGCAAAGGAGAACCCTGAACACAGTTTGACACTTACATTTATATGTTTGCTACATTGCCCACTTCTCCACAAAGAAGCACTGGAACATTCCACCCAGACAAACTGGCATACTCTAGATAAGATAAAGAAGTACAGAAATAGCTATTCAACACCCTCGGAGATCTTCCAAGGACATTGGGTGTCATCTCAGGTACTTTCGGTATTTCCTGAGGAACTTTCCATGACCTTGAAGGCCTCCAGAAGCAATGGTGACCTTGGCACATATGCTCCCTCAAGACTTTCAATAGAAACATTAGATTCCTAATCAACAACTCGTCCTTTCTTGATCTCTTGTTTGGATTACTGCAACACACTCTTAATGGGACTCTCCATGACCTTCACCCTATTGAGCTTTTGTAAGGCCTTGGAAGACCTGGCTTTGTTCCAGAGCTTGAATGGTTCCATTTCTTGGCTATATTGACATCTTTAGTGACATTTTTCTTTCACTGCCATATATATGATTTTGTACTATATTATAACTGTTTTTGCTTGATGATTGATTGTCATTCAAAGGCATTTGTTTGAGATGAATGGCTACAGAAGTTGAATGAATGAAAAACTAACAAACAATCTGTTACGCTTGGGAGCCATCTTTTACAAATAGGAGCTTTGTGGAATCTCTAGCCTCGGACTCTTATTTCATGGAGGATGCTATTTAGAACTCTGACACAATCCTTTTATTAAAGTCTGTGTAACTCTGGCTTCCCTGATCATGCCTTGCTGTGAGATGCTTGATTACTTATATGATCTCTATGAATCTCGGGAATAAAGATAATGCTAAAGACTGGCTCTTTGCTTTCTGACAAGTTACCGTCCTATTAGTTCATTTTTGTAAAATAAAAAAGTCATTAAAATTACACTCAGATGAAGTGGGGATTCTGGTAGCTGTCAAGATAAGTGTGTAGAAACTGTATCATTAAGGCCAGAAAATATTTTACAATTATCTACCTTAAGCTTTAAATCCTGGATGGGCATGGTTGGTGACTTCAAACAGTTCTTGGCCACAAATAGTGTTACCTTGAAAGACACAAGGAATCCTTAATGTAGTTATGCAATTGTCAGAATTTAAAATTGAATTACTAGTTTTTGACTGCCAGTAATGTCAGGATGTAATAACAATAATGACAGGATGGCTCCCTGGCTAAGACGCTGAACTTGTTGATCAGAAAGGTCAGCAGTTTAGTGATTCAAATCCGTAGTGCTGTGTAATGGAGTGAGCTCCCGTTACTTGTCCCAGCTTCTGCCAATCTAGCAGTTCGAAAGCACGTAAAAAAATGCAAGTAGAAAAATAGGGACTGCCTTTTGTGGGAAGGTAACAGCATTCTGTGCCCCTTCGGTGTTTAGTCATGCCGGCCACATGACCACGAAGGCGTCTTTGGACAGCACTGGCTCTTTGGCTTTGAAACGGAGATGAGCATTGACCCATAGAGTCGGGAATGACTAGCACATATGGGCGAGAGGAACCTTTACCTTTTTTTTTTTTTTTTTTTTTTACTAATGACAGGAAACAGAACAATTTAGTCTGTCAGGGCATTTCCCAATACCTGTATTAACATGCCTTCCTCCCATGATTTAATCATGTAGAAAGTATGTTGACATAAATTGTACTACTCACAGTTGAGCTTTGCTGCTGCTAAGGAGTGAGATTGGGCAGTTGCAACATGGGGCACCTGTATGAATATCTACGTTTGTCTCTTTAGATGCTCTCTCTTTTTAATTTCTTGAATAAATTGTTTGAAATTGTGTTTATAATAGGTGAATGATCAAAATTGGTTCTTCTGAATCTGTTCTTCTATAAGTCTGACTGTTCTTTATTCCTCTTCACCTTGATAGTATTATTTCAAGGATAATGTGGTATTTTTCTTCCAAGGTTCTGATCCCTTTATTTCTTCAACCAAAGCTTCCTTATGGGTAAGGTCCAGGAGATGAGGACTTTCTCTTTTCTTCTACCTTTTGATAAATGAAGTCAGCAAAAGGTGACTGAGAGTTGTTTGGCCTAGGTAGAGGTAAAGGTTCCCCTCACACATATGTGCTAGTTATTCCTGACTCTAAGGAGCGGTGCTCATCCATGTTTCAAAGCCGAAGAGCCAGTGCTCTCCGAAGAAGTCTCTGTGGTCATGTGGCCAGCATGATTAAATGCCGAAGGTGCATGGAACACTGTTACCTTCCCACCAAAGGTGGTCCCTATTTTTCTACTTACATTTTTACATGCTTTCGAACTGTTAGGTTGGCAGAAGCTGGGACAAGTAACAGGAGTTCACTCCGTTGTGCAGCACTAGGGATTCGAACCACCAAACTGCCAACCTTTCTGATCAACAAGCTCAGTGTCCTAGCCAGTGAGCCAACACGTTCCCTGTACTTGTATCTGTACTTGAAGACAAAAAGCACACAAAATTGGTAACAAAATGTTAAAATGATCGCATTTAGATTAGGGAAATAAAGAAATCTCCTCTCAAATCCCAAAGGGAACAAAATGAAGCTCCAACTCCCCTGCCCACATTTGTGACATTGTTTTGTCCAATGCAAGCTGCATTATTGACCATCCACCCCCAATTCTTCCTTTTTATTCTTATCTATTTATTAGGTTTATATGCCAGCCATTTCACTATCCAAAGTTCTTAGCTCTATCCAAATATCTAAATGGCACCAAAGAATTGCTTAATTCTCTAGTAGGGAAAGGCCCAGAGTCACTTTGGATAGTAAGATTGGCAGCATATGAATTTAATAAAGAGGGGGAGGCATCCTTTCTGATGCATGAAATTTAATGTCAGAACATTGGTACTTTCATTTTGGTACCTTAGCTCTCAACCTTTATATTGAATAAATTGGAATTTTTTTTTTTTTTTTTTTTTTGCCTAAAACTCATTGTTGGCTCTGGGCAATTGCTTGGACAATTCTCTGTAATATTCCTGGCAAAATGTTCAGAAGTGGATTTCCACTAGAGCTAAAGAAGAGAGACTGGTGCAGGGTCACTCAATCAGCCAGAGCTAGAACTTCTGGCTTCCCAGTTTCTAGCCTGGTGCCTTAACCACTACACCAAACTCTACTCTCTCTATTGGAATTGATGTGTTTATTTATTTATTTTATTATGCCTGAGTGCCTTTGCCCTCAGGTGGGCAATTTTCCTGTAAAGATTAGCAACAGTCTAAGCCATTCTCTTCTTTGTAAGCTCTGAAAACGCAGCTCATATTGCTCTTGCCTGCCTGATCACTTACAACTGTACTTTTAATAAACAAAGAGCCAATTCAGGCAGACTCAGAGAAATGTAATTTGTTTCTGATTGCTAATTACACATAGTTATGGGAATATTTCAGTTTGATTCCTGTGTGTGTGTCTAATGGGATTGTGGTAGACAGTCGATTTTTGGCACAGTTGTCGTTTTTTTGATGGAGATTTTTAACTCCTAGAAGGTCTATTCTGTCATTAAGTATTCCGCTGGTGTGATAAGAAACAATTTTCAGGGGAGATTATGAATTGTTTCATGCAAGATGGATACCATGACTACATATATTATTGTTTTTTTTTCATCCCTTTGGCCTGGATATGATGATCTGTCCTGATCTTGGATCTAATCTGAATGACTTGTCTTTCTAGGCTTCTTTGCCCTGGTAACAAACTGACACTGCCATCATCAAGAAAAGAGGCTACTCCGTTAGGAAGTTTTGGTAGTGATTTCACCTTCTATGAAGTGAAGAATTGTATGGTACTTTATGTGAGGCCCTACCTGGCCTGGTCATTCAATCCATTTCTGAATTTGACCTTCTTGAGTAGGAACAGATGATTCCAGGCAGGGAAAGGTTTATTCCCAAGATAAGCAAAATCCGTATGGATAATCATGTACTATAGAAATAAAAAATAATGTTATTCAAAAAAGTGAGCCTAGGAACGTCTTTACTAAATGCAGGTTATACAGGTAGTCCTTGATTTATGTCCACAATTAAGCCCAAAATGCATGTTGTTAAGCGAGATAATTGTTAAGTGAGTTTTTCCCTCATTTTTAAGACTTTTCTTGCCACATTCATTAAGTGAGTCACTACATTTGTTAAATTAGTAACACAGTTGTTAAGTGAATCTGGCTTCCCCACTGACTTTGCTGGTCAACAGGTGATCACATGATCCTGGGACACTGCGACCATCATAAATATGATTCAGGTGCCAAGGGTCCAAATTTTGATCACATGATTATGGGGACGCTGCAATGGTCATAAGTATGAAAAATGGTCATCGGTCACTTTTTCAAGGCCATTGTAACTTTCAACCGTATTAAATGAATGGTAAGTCACTCATATCACAGTAACTGTATGAACTGCTTTGTGAACTTTTGAACAGAAGTAGAAGGAAAGTATTCACAACAAATATATCTTGATGAAATTGTTCTTTCAGGCTAATTTAAATAAAGTTTTTTTTTTTAAAAAAATAAAGATTGGGAACCAAGATTTCAATTGTACTGCTTTTTTTACACAATAGTGTGGAAGATCTAGTTGGGATTTGGAAATTTTTTCTGAAGATGTACAAAACCTAGAAAAAAAATCTGGCATATTAGGATATTAGGAGTAGACCAAGCATCTTTTAAAACAAATATCCAATTCAGCTTGTCACTATTGTATGGGATGCGGTGGCTCAAGAGGCTCAGTGGTTAAGACACTGAACTTGTCAATCAGAAAGGTCAGCAGTTTGAATCCCTAGTACTGCATAACGGAATGAGCTCCCATTACTTGTCCCAGCTTCTGCCAACCTAGCAGTTCGAAAGCACGTAAGAAATGCAAGTAGAAAAATAGGGACCACCTTTGGTGGGAAGGTAACAGCATTCTGTGTCCCTTCAGAGTTGAGTCATGCCGGCCACATGACCACAGAGATGTCTTCAGACAACGCTGGTTCTTTGACTTTGAAACGTAGATGAGCACCACCCCCTAGAATCGGGAACGACTGGCACATATGTGTGAGGGAAACCTTTACCTTTACCTTATTCCACTATTATTAAATAAACAGAAAGATAATTTCTACTTCATCTTCTTATTTAACTTATTGATTTGCAGATCTGTCATGCTCTCAACATCTGCTTCAGAGGAATTACATCTGCTTTTGTACAGGCTACAGAGAAGACCCAAATTTCAATATTTTACAATTGTGCCCAACTATACAAGGATTCCAAATTCGGATGAGGGGCATTTAATGATGTGCTATGGCCACAGTGGCAGAGTGCAACTGTCTGTTCCATGTTCCTCTCTCCTCCCACACCTAAGGAAACAGGAGCAGAGAATTTAGATTGATGCAGGGAGGACTGTTAAATATCCCCAGTGACCACCACATTTCCCCAAATAAACTGCCCCTCACATCTGCTCTAAGGAAAAAAAAACGTAAGTAGTCAGAAAATCAATTGCAGATCTCCTGGCAAAATATACAGTTTGGCCCTTAGGCACATTTGAGTACAATATTAAAGGCTTTAGAAACTTGATGAGGACTGCAACTACTGTGGGTTTCTTCACTCTCTGTTTTCAGCAACAAAGAATTTTCTGTGGGTGAATTTAACGGAGCCCCATGAATGTGCCCAATGCAACCGTGTTTCGGATGCAGATGGCTGCTTTGCAACTCTGCCATGAAGGCTTCTAGTAAATAAAAAAGCCTGTGGACCAGTTGGCACTAACATGCGGGAACAATTTTCTTAGCTTGGAATTGCTGTGGGAAGTAATTACAGTTGCTGAACACACTGAGCCATGAAAGTTGTGGTTGTATATTTGAGAAAAAAGGCATAGTGCAGTGCTACTGTGCACAGTAACACCTTGTTATAAATACTGCTTTTGTTAATGCCTTGTTTGTGGAAAGGAGACTTGAGTTAATGAGTAACTTTATTAAAATAATAGTTGTACTACAAACCCACAGTAAGGAAAATCTTCAAAAGCAAAGAGCTCACTACCTTTGGCTGTATTTATTATATAAGAAATGATCAAACCTCTTTGAAAAGAAAGTTAATTTTGCACTTAACCATGAAATAAATAGTTTATAAGAAAAATCACTGATTAAACAATGGCTGGCATTGAAGTTTTCCTTAAACTGCATGTCATTTTTGTCTACCATTTAGAATTAGAATTGAATTGAATTAGAATTGATTTTATTTGTAGGCCGCCCTTTTCCCTGAGGGGACTCAGGGCGGCTCACAGAAAACCAGGGAGGGGGGAATACAACACTAAGACGACAACACATAATAAAATAATAAGCAACATGCATACAACATTCGGGCGGGGTAATGGTCCTTATCCCCAGGCCTGACGGGCGAGCCAGTTCTTCAAGGCTGTGCGGAAGGCCTGGACGGTGGAGAGGGTACGAATCTCTACGGGGAGCTCGTTCCAAAGGGTCGGGGCCGCTGCTGAGAAGGCCCTCCTCCTTGTAGTTGCCAGCCGACACTGGCTGGCCGATGGAGTACGGAGGAGGCCTAACCTATGAGATCTTATAGGTCGTAGGGAGGTAATTGGCAGAAGGCGGTCTCTCAAGTATCCAGATCCACTGCCATGTAGGGCTTTATGGGTGATCAGTAGCACCTTGAAGCGCATCCGGAGATCGACAGGTAGCCAGCGCAGCTCGCGGAGGATAGGTGTAATGCGGGTGAATCGGGGTGCACCCGCGATCACTCGCGCGGCTGCGTTCTGCACTAGCTGAAGTCGCCGGATGCACCTCAAGGGCAGCCCCATGTAGAGCACGTTGCAGTATTCCAGCCTAGAAATCACGAGGGCCCGAGTGACTGTTGTGAGGGCCTCCCGGTTCAGGTAGGGTCGCAACTGGCGCACCAGGCGTACCTGGGCGAATGCCCCCCTGGTCACAGCCGCTATATGATGGTCGAATGACAGCTGTGGATCCAGGAGGACTCCCAAGTTGCGAACCCTCTCTGAGGGGTGTAAAATTTGACCCCCCAGCCTGAGTGTTGGATTAGTAGCCAAATTTTTGGGAGGGAAACACAACAGCCACTCGGTCTTTTCTGGGTTGAGCACAAGCTTGTTAATCCTCATCCAGTCCATGACGGCTTCAAGCCCCCGGTCCATTACGTCAACCGCTTCATTGATTTGGCACGGGGCGGACAGATACAATTGAGTATCGTCCGCGTATTGATGGTATATTTATAAAATATACTAAGAGCTTTCTTTTCTATTTAACTCAGTCTGTGCTGTTCGGGCAATGCTTAAGCTTATGAAAAAATCTGTAAAATGATTATATTATTACATTCTAGCAATTTATTAATAGTCATATTCTAATAAGGTCTTAAGAATCCTGTGGATGCCATTGTCAGGTACATCCTTATTACTGGGATGTAAGCAACAGTAAGCTTTGGTTGCAAGGTAGTTTTTAGATTAGAGATCCTAGTTTACAGAGAATAGTGTGCTAAGTATGAAACTTTGATTGTGCTTGGGGCATTCTGGCCAAAATGTGCCCAAAATGACTTGCATTGTCTCCTTATTGTGTATGACATTGGTATGACTAAGGATGGTGATACAGAAAATAATTCTAAAAACGTGAACACAAAGCCACTGTAGTTGATGAAGTCAATATTGATTAAATCATCTACTGACACTTATGGCAAATGGAAAATTGTGACTTGGAATGTATAGTATGTAGAATAGCTGGTAAAGAGCATGACCTAATACATTAAAAAAATAAAGAAAATAAAAATACTTTGTATTTGTAAAACTAAGAAGTTAAATTTTGATTCAGAATCGTAATAGAAAGAAATAAAGGTGATCTGATGTCAGAGTTGATAAAAGCAAGTGAAATTGTAGTTGAATTTTGAATGAAGAAGATTTCATGCATGTTAGAAAAGATCATTCAGGTCATTGTTTTTAATGTATGTGAGAATAACCATTTATAATTGCTAATTACATGTTACATTTCAGAGAATGAACAAGATGAATTTGGGGAAATATTGGGCAACATTTTAAATAAATTATATCCAGGTATAACAATTATTTTTATAAATTGGATGAATGGGAATGAGAGAAGATAATACATTAATAGTGATTTGGTCATTAGGATAGAGAAGCACAATCATTAAATTAAAATGATTGTAGTATGAGTACCCAAAAATAGTCTGTTGGTTTAGAATATGTAGTTTAAGCATATGTTTAATGATGTGTACACAAAGAATCTAAAAGTAGGATTAATGTTTTTTGTTTAGGATACCAAATTGAGAAAATTAGTGAATAATACAGTAGTGACAAGAGGTTGTAAATATAGAAAAGTGCATATTTTGGTAGTATCTAGATTAGATCCTGGAAAAATGAATATGGAAAAAATATGCCTTTTATGAATAAGTATTAAAAGGCAGATGAATCCTAAAATAGTATAAATGGAAAGTATGCAAAAGGAAAGAGAATGCACAAGCTGTTTGAAACACAATAAAAATATGCCATAAAAAGCACAGAAGTTCTCAAATTAGGCTAATAGAAAGAAAAGATATTTAACTTTTGAGCAGTGCAAAGTCATGTGAGATGGGCAACTCTATACATTTCAATAAATGAACAATATGAACAAAGAGACTGTTGATATGAAAAAATGAAAATGAGGGAATGATACAAAAATGATAAATGAGTTTCAGTCTTTGTAAAATATCTTCAGACAGAAAACAATAGTTGCAAGGAAAGGAATCAAAGAAGGTCCAAAACAGTTAAGAGAAACATTGATAGTGAAATTGATGGCAAATAAAATAAAATAGTTAAAATAAGCAGAAGAAATGTGGACTGATATTGATGGAAATTAGAAAAAAATGTTTTGGGCATGGTAAAGAGGATGGAACAAAGAACTTCCAGTGGAATGAATTGATTTAAGAATGAATATGATGAAAATATTTGGGGGAAATGAGGAAATGCTGAAAAGATTACCTTGGTAGTCCTTGACTTTTGACCAGTAATTTAATGGCAAAAGATGCCCATTTGGGAACGTAGATTTGAGAATTGAGAATTGAGAATTGATTTTATTTGTAGGCCGCCCTTTTCCCTGAGGGGACTCAGGGCGGCTCACAGAAAACCAGGGAGGGGGGAATACAACGCTAAGACGACAACACATAATAAAATAATAGGCAACATGCATACAACATTCGGGCGGGGTAATGGTCCTTATCCCCAGGCCTGACGGGCGAGCCAGTTCTTCAAGGCTATGCGGAAGGCCTGGACGGTGGAGAGGGTACGAATCTCTACGGGGAGCTCGTTCCAAAGGGTCGGGGCCGCTGCTGAGAAGGCCCTCCTCCTTGTAGTTGCCAGCCGACACTGGCTGGCCGATGGAGTACGGAGGAGGCCTAATCTATGAGATCTTATAGGTCGTAGGGAGGTAATTGGCAGAAGGCGGTCTCTCAAGTATCCAGATCCACTGCCATGTAGGGCTTTATGGGTGATCAGTAGCACCTTGAAGCGCATCCGGAGATCGACAGGTAGCCAGCGCAGCTCGCGGAGGATAGGTGTAATGCGGGTGAATCGGGGTGCACCCGCGATCACTCGCGCGGCTGCGTTCTGCACTAGCTGAAGTCTCCGGATGCACCTCAAGGGCAGCCCCATGTAGAGCACGTTGCAGTATTCCAGCCTAGAAATCACGAGGGCCCGAGTGACTGTTGTGAGGGCCTCCCGGTTCAGGTAGGGTCGCAACTGGCGCACCAGGCGTACCTGGGCGAATGCCCCCCTGGTCACAGCCGCTATATGGTGGTCGAATGACAGCTGTGGATCCAGGAGGACTCCCAAGTTGCGAACCCTCTCTGAGGGGTGTAAAATTTGACCCCCCAGCCTGAGTGTTGGATTAGTGGCCAAATTTTTGGGAGGAAAACACAGCAGCCACTCGGTCTTTTCCGGGTTGAGCACAAGCTTGTTAATCCTCATCCAGTCCATGACGGCTTCAAGCCCCCGGTCCATCACGTCAACCGCTTCATTGATTTGGCACGGGGCGGACAGATACAATTGAGTATCGTCCGCGTATTGATGGTATCTAATCCCGTGCCTACGGATGATCTCTCCCAGCGGTTTCATGTAAATGTTAAATAGTAGGGGGGATAAGACCGAACCCTGCGGCACCCCATATTTCAGGGGCCTTGGGGACGATCTCTGCCCTCCCACTAACACCGACTGCGACCTGTCCGAGAGGTAGGAGGAGAACCACCGTAACACGGTGCCTCCCACTCCCACCTCCCGCAGTCTTCGCAGAAGGATACCATGGTCGATGGTATCGAAAGCCGCTGAGAGGTCAAGGAGGACCAGGATGGAGGGATATCCTTCATCTCTGGCTCTCCAGAGATCATCCATCAATGCGACCAAGGCGGTTTCAGTGCTGTAACCGGGTCTGAAGCCTGACTGGAAGGGGTCTAGGTAGTCTGCTTCCTCCAAGGACCGTTGGAGCTGGAAGGCCACCACCTTCTCAACAACCTTCCCCAGGAAGGGGAGGTTGGAGACCGGGCGATAGTTGTTAAGGACAGCTGGATCTAGGGATGGCTTCTTCAGAAGGGGTCTCACCACCGCCGCTTTTAGTGTGGCGGGGAAGTTCCCCTCCCGAAGAGAGGCGGTTACAACCGCCTGGATCCAGCCTCGTGTCACCTCACTGCAGTTAGAAACCAGCCATGAGGGACACGGATCCAGAGCACAGGTGGAGGAACTCACAGCTCTCATGGCCTTGTCCACATCCCCGGGGGTAACCTCCTGAAACTCAACCCAGAGCTGTTGAACTTGGTCCCCCTGAGTCTCGGCTGGAACTGCGGGTGTGGAGTCCAAGTCCGTCCGAAACCGAGCAATTTTGTCCGCTAAGAATTGGGCATATTCTTCAGCTCTGCCCTGCAAGGGTTCCCCCGCCTCCCTTTTGTTCAATAGGGAGCGGGTTATCCTAAACAGGGCGGCTGGGCGGGACTCAGCGGATGCGACCAGGGAGGCTATATGTGATCTTTTGGCTGCCCTAAGTGCCCTAGTATATTCCCTGGTGCAGGTGGTTACCATTGCTCGGTTCACTGCGGACTTATCGGACCTCCAACGGTGCTCTAGGCATCTCCTCCGGCGCTTCATCTCCCGGAGCTCCTCGGTGAACCAAGGAGGTCTCCGGGATCCGCCGCCTCGGAGGGGCCGCAGTGGCGCAATCCGGTCGAGGGCCTCTGACGCTGCCGAATGCCACGCAGCAGCCAGAGTCTCTACCGGACTGTGGGCGAAAGTATCAGGAATAACCCCAAGCTCTGTCTGGAACCTTACTGGCTCCATAAGACGCCTGGGGCGGAACCACCTGGTCGGTTCCTCCTCCCTACAGTGGGGGTTTGGCCTCCGGAAGTCGAGCCTCAGTAGGCAATGGTCTGACCACGACAGGGGTATGATGTCACTCCCCCTCAGACCAAGATCACACATCCACTGCTCCGAGAGAAATACAAGGTCAAGCATGTGTCCCGCTGAATGGGTTGGGCCTCGGATTACTTGAGTCAAGCCCATGGCTGTCATGGAAGCCATGAACTCCTGCGCCCCATCAGAGTTTTCACCGAGCGACGGCAGATTAAAGTCCCCCAGGACCATCAACCTAGGGAACTCAATCGCCAGCTCGGCTACCGACTCGAGGAGCGAGGGGAGGGCCGCTGCAACGCTGTTGGGAGGCAGGTACGTTAGCAGCAAACCCACTTGACCCTTGAGGTCCAACTTTAACAGCAAAGACTCACACCCGACAATCTCCGGAGCAGGGACCCTACGAGGAACTAACGACTCCCGGATAACCGCGGCCACACCCCCACCCCTTCCCTGGGCTCTCGGCTGATGCAGCACCTGAAATCCTTCTGGGCACAGCTCTACAAGGGGGACTCCTCCCT
Source organism: Thamnophis sirtalis (assembly GCF_051295495.1). NCBI lineage: Eukaryota > Metazoa > Chordata > Lepidosauria > Squamata > Natricidae > Thamnophis > Thamnophis sirtalis. The sequence goes on from NW_028261383.1 coordinate 66,102,303, forward strand.
CTGGGCCCAGCCAGGTCTCAGTAATACATGCCAGGTCTGCCCTCTCGTCTAAAATTAAGTCCCGGACGAGAGGTGCTTTATGTACGACAGACCTGGCATTTAGCGACAACAGCCTGAGACCAGGGTCCTGATTACTTGCGCCATCTGGTCTTGGAGTGGGGCTCCTAGGGCCGGAAGGAGGGATCTCTGTAATGTAGCGAACCCTCCTTCCCCGGTAATGGCCTACCCTAAAGTCCCCGCCGTATCTGCCCCTCCCTGTTACGACCGCAATACCCCGACCCTCTCCCGTGTCTCTGGTCCCCTCAACCACCCCCGTGGCCCCCGCAACTCCCGGCAGGTCCTCCGAATCACACATACTCATACACTCCCTCAAGCAGTCCCCACGTAAGATTAAAACACAGAAAATTTACAACAATATGGATATAAAAAGTGGGACATTCATTCATCTCATACGAATCTCATGCATATCCCATACAAAGAAGGAAGAGAAAGATGAAAGAAAAGCAAGAAATTACAAGAATTGCGCAGTTGTTTAAAATTTCAGGTGCGGGTTCAGCTGGCGAATTAGCTGTTAATGTTCAAAATTAAAATGGCTAGGGGCCGATTACAGTTCGAATAAAATATACGGGGGAGAGTCTTGTTACCCCTCTTTTCTTTTGTGGAGTTGCTGGTCAAAAGGTCCTGTGGGGGTTCGGTATAATCACACGATATTGTCATCGTCTGTCCACCCACAGCCCAGGTCCGAACTTTCTTTTTGGGGATAAAGCCAATATAATGGTGGTGGTAACAGTCTAGGTCGAGAAACACCGGGTCACAAGCTCTGAATGTATGGGCAGGGGAAGTCAAACAGTCAAAGTCCAGAGTGGCAGGCAACCAGTATCGATTCAAAGAATAACGTTGAAACCAATGATGGTAGAGAGGGCAGCGTTGGAAAAGGGGGCAGTGTCGGTAAAAACAGCAGTACTGGTGGGGGGGGCTATATTGCTGACAAAGAACAGCGATGGTCACGAAGTCAGTGTTGATAGAACGAGCAGCATTGGTGAGAAAAACAGCTCTGTTAGAGAAGGTGGCATCGATGGAAAAGCCAAGCCAAATATAAGGGGGGGGGCCTCCGGAAAAGGCTCCGGCCACGGCGCACACAGCCAGCCGCCCGGTTCGCCTAATCCGAAAAGGAGCCCAATCCCCCAGGTCTAAATAATGGCAGTCGCTAATCAGCGCGATTAATACAGTCGCTGTAGGCTCACCACGTTGGAGAGATTTTAAGAAGAGGGTTAGAAAACCCCACAGCTGCTGGAGCCGCCGCCAGACGCTTTCGCTCGCCTCCGCCCCCACTATAAGGCCGCCGCTCCCGTCGCCGCTCCCGCTGCCGAGGCCGCCACGCCACGCCGGAGAGTCCGAAGCCCCGAGCCGACGAGAGACACCGGTTTCTCTCAGCCGTTGGCTCGTACACGTCCCCCGAATCTCCATCCTCCTGGGGGACCTTCCCAAAAGCAGCAAGCAGTCGGTCCCACAAGCTCCCGGGCGCTTTTTCGCTAGGTCGACTAACGCGGAAAAGCCCCGGCCGCCATTCCGGATCTCCGCACATGCGCAGCCATCATTTGGACTTACTGCCATGAGTTTTACTTAACAACTGCTGTAAAAAATGGTCAAAAAATTGTGTCTGGTCATTTTGGTGTCTCGACCTATGACCACAATGATTTTACGACCAGAATTTCAGCCCCAGTTGTGGTGATAAGCTGAATATTAGTAGAAAACTTTACGTCTATTTGTGTTGGTAAAAACATAGGAAGTAAAATCTGTTCTGAGGAATGAATATTTCTCAAAACAATTGAAAATGACTTTGTATATGAATGTGGTTGTCAGGTTCCGAAGGGTTAATGAAACCAGCCAAACACAGAAACGGTTTAAAATGCAGTTTGTATTCTTCCTTTGGCACGAACTGACCAACAAAGCACTAAGGCAATGAATAAATTGTCAGGGCTGCCACCCAGTGCTCCCCACCACCCTTTATAGCTACATGGTAATTAAGATAAGCCGCCCCGCCCCCTGGCTGCAATTAATCATGGATTGTTAGCATGAATTTCTTCAGTTTGTGTAGGAGGGACGGTGAGTTTTGGCAGCTGGCCCAGTCTTCTCCCCTGAATGGCAGCTCCAGGCCTGTGAGCTGGCCGGAGCTGACAGTGGTTCTATCCAGTTTGTTATATGGATGTGAATGCTGAGTATGCACGTTTGAGTATTTAGGAGAAATATAACCATGGGTTCAGTGCAGAGCAAATGGAATATTTACTATGAAAGAAGAAATAGGGTCAAGAATGAATGGGTACTGAATCAACGTGGACCGAATAGTCCAGTGAATCAATAATATGAAACAATTATGTTGAGGTGGTTGGGTTGTATTGAGAGAATTAATGGTGAGTGAAGCACAAAGTTAACAAATGAAAGAAGGAATATTGAATGGTCAAGAAGAAAGAAGAATATTGAATGGTTAAGAAGAAAGAGATGACTGAGAATATCCTGGCTAGGTAGATATAATTGGAACCTCAAAAACAGAGAATTCAGAAGTTTAAAAAGCAATGTATGAACTGGTGTATTATTGGCATGATGAAAGCAACGATGATTTGCAAATTTACAAAGAGTTACAGTGAATTAATTTAAAGAGTTTTGGGGTGTGTCTTATAACCTAATTTTAATTTGTTTTGCTGATTACTTATTTTTCCTTGACTCTGTTTATACCAAAGAGAATAGTGTGAAGGGTTATTTTACTATTCTAAAATAATTTTATTCAATTTTTCATTAATACAACTAAGCAACAGAGATATCGAGAAACAAGCTTGTGTCTTTTTCTTATTATTTTGGCAAGATTGGATGAACAGGTTTGTGCGTTTATTTGCAAAGCAGCACAGATTTATAAATATTCTTGCTGGTATAGGATGCTATTTGAATTGTTGGTCTACATGTTGTTAGACCATGGAAGAAGTTCACAGATCTTTCTTTGACTTTGAATAGTATAGTATTTAAACTTTTTAAAAAAAAATAGTTGTGGACTTTCCACCCTGCTTGCCTATTTATTTATTAATTTTTTATTTTATTTGGTTTGTCAAGCATGTATGAGAAAACAAGTTTAAGTTTAAATATAACATATAAACATATAAGTATAAGCAGGTATAAGTATATACATAAGAAATGATACCAAAAAAATGAGAACAGTACGACAGGGATGGTAGGCACGCTGGTGCGCTTATGCACGGCCCCTTACAGACCTCTTAGGAATGGGGTGAGGCCAACAGTAGACAGTCTTAGGTTAAAATTATGGGAGTTTGGGGATGTAACAAACAGAGTCAGGTAGTGCATTCTAGGCATTGACCACTCTCTTGTTGAAGTCGTATTTTCTGCAATTAAGTTTGGAGCGGTTTACTTTGAGTTTGTATCTATTGTTTGCCCATGTATTATTGCAGTTGAAGCTGAAGTAGTCATTGACAGGTAGGACATTGTAGCGGATGATTTTGTGTACTAAGATTAGGTCAGACCGTAGGTGGTATAGTTCTAGGTTGTCTAGGTCCAAAATTTCAAGCCTAATGGCATTTTTTAAATTTAATTTAATTAATTTAATAATTTAATTAATTTAATTTAAAGGCATCTTTTCTTGTGCCTTTGCATGAGACATTCTGTGACATCTTAAAAGTAAAAAAGCTGTTCTGTAACCCCGGTGGCATTCTGTACCCCTGCCTATAATGCAAATGTACCTGGATATCTGTGAAACACTGCTGCAAAAGTTTGGGAGCGAAAATGACTTATTAGGAGGGATTGAGAGTAATTGGTTTGCTCACACATTATCTTGAATATTTATGTTGGCTATCAGATACCTTACCTGCTCCATTAGCTACTTCTTTTCTATGAATTATTATTATTAATAATAATAATAATAATAATAATAATAATAATAATAATAATAGTCAAGATCTTGTGGGATTTCCGTATACAAACCGACAAAATACTGGCGCATAATACACCAGACATCACACTGGTTGAGAAAAATAAGATCACAATCATAGACATCGCAATACCAGGTGATAGCAGGATCGCCGAGAAGGAACATGAAAAAATCGCAAGATACCAGGACTTAAAAATCGAAATTCAACGACTATGGCACAAACCAGCAGTGATAATTCCAGTGGTAATTGCCACACTGGGTGCTATACCAAAAGCACTGGAATTACATTTAAAACAGTTAAAAATTGACAAAATCACCATCAGTCAATGCAAAAAGCCGCACTGCTTGGATTTGCACGCATATTACGAAAATACGTTACGACGTCCTAGGCCCCTGGGTGGGGCCCGACTAGTAACCAATGCCAAATCCGGCGAAACAACTGGCCGCTGTGATACAATTGTATAATAATAATGAATCATACATCTTAAGAAGGTACTTGGTTCATACCTAGGACTCTGGCAGCAACATTAGCACCAGTCAATGGTATTTGTGATGCATTTTTTAATGTTCAGTTGACTGAGTTTCATGTTTAATAAATAAGAATAATAAGAATATTAATATAATATTAATAAGAGCCAAGGTGGCGCAGTGGTTAAATGCAGCACTGCAGGCTACTGCTAGATCAGCAGGTCAGCGGTTCAAATTTCACCGGCTCAGGGTTGACTCAGCCTTCCATCCTTCTGAGGTGGGTAAAATGAGGACCCAGATTGTTGGGGGCAATATGCTGACTCTCTGTAAACCGCTTAGAGAGGGCTGAAAGCCCTATGAAGCGGTATATAAGTCTACTGCTATTGCTATTGCTATATGTATTAATATAATAAGAAGATATTTGGTTGATACATAGGATGCTGGCAGCAACCTGTATCAACTATCAGAGCCAGTCAATGGTATTTATGATAATTTTTTAAATGTTCAGTTGACTGAATTTCATGTTTAATGAATAAAAGATAATAATAATAATTTCAATATTATTATTCAGAGGTTTTAATATTCTTTTTGTATGGGGATTTTTCAGATTGATTTTCAAATTATTGTGCTCATCTGATCTGTGTGTAAAATGACAGAGGTCTCATTTTATAAAATTTTATGCAGCTATTATTGCCAGATTTTCTGGTAGGGGCAAATCACAGCAGATAAATGCATGCTGTAGTCAGTTATTGCAAGGAAAACATGCTCATTGTCACTGTGAAAAATGTTGGGTGATTAAATTGATAGACAAACTGTATATGCAGACCAGTGCCTCTTTAGTTTTTTTTTTAAAGTGCAGATAATTGACTTCAGTAAAATAGTTTATGTCTTATATGTCTTGTTCCTGAAATGAGAACTTCTATTTCCAACCAATTAGAGCTGCATTGCAAAATTACTAGATTATTCCACAATCTGGATAACTGCTAAATTATTGTAAAACCATACCAAAAACTCTTAATGCTTTCTGGCAATCTGGTAGTTACTGGGAATTTTAAAACCACAATCTGTTAGCATAATGTGATGTTATTATTAAAAGAGTGGCAGAAGAACTGCTAAGCATTGTTCCACCAAAGTTATATGCTAGTATAATAAATGAAAGTAATATGTAAAATGAACCAGATGGATATAGGTTTATATTTAGCAGCTTTTAATTTTCATATTAAATATTAATATTAAACCTAGGGCTTTCCAATTTGGGTTGCAAAAATCTAATATAGTACGATAACTCTCTACTCCCCTATAGTGCCTGTCTCAGCTTTTGCAACCAAGATATGGTAGTCTTAGTTATATTCAACATTTCCATTTGTATTCACATACAAAATAATTCATATATAACATGGGAAGTCCTCTGCAATATTTAATGAAGAAAGTAGATCAGGTGTGTCAAACTCCAGGTCTGTGGGCCGGATCAGGCCTGTGGGCTACTTAGATCTGGCCTGTGGCGCTGCCTTAGAAACAGCAAAGGACCGGGCCACCGTACTTCTTCCAGCTAAAATGGAGCTCTGGGTGAGTGTGTGACCCTCCTGAGTTCATTTTCTCTGATGGAGGGCTGCAGGAGGCCATTGTGGCTGAAAATGGATGTCAAGCTGACCATGCTCCCCCTGGCCACATTCCCCTGGCCCCCCAAGGTCAAATGCAACCCTGAAGAGGCCCTCAATGAAATCGAGTTTGACCCCCCCCCTGACGTAGATGAACTGTGGATGCCTATATATTGGAAAGGTAATTCTGACTCTGTTCTTTTGAACGTTCCCTCCATTCAGTGGTGGGATTTAAATAATTTAACAACCGGTTCTCTGCCCTAATGGCCAGCTGGGTAGGTGGGGCTCAGTGGTCATGTGACTGGGTGGGTGTGGCCAACTCAACGTCACTTCTGTCGATGGGTGCTTTGCCTTAGATTTTACAATGTAATCAGGGTTAACCGGAGAGACAGTTTCTGTAAGCAGGTCAACAAAGATGAGGCTAGAAACAACACCAGAATGTTTCCTTCCTGCCTTATAGGATTAGCCCTGTAAAGTGGGGAAAAACAAAAGGAGATTTCTTCCAACAACCGGTTCTCCGAACTGCCTGGAAAGTTACCAACCGGTTCTCCCGAATAGGTGCGAACCGCCTGAATCCCACCACTGCCTCCATTACACTTGGTGATAGATGCGCAACATAGTAAATACATCTTCATGGACAATGTGAATTAACCCTGACTCAGAGTTGCATTACTTAATTTGATGAGTACAATGAGAACACACACACACACACACACATTGTCTTAATATATAACATCTAGTTTAAATCATCACAGCTTAAACCCAACAAACTCTTCCCCCACAATGTACGGTAAAATGTTTTAAAGAAATACAAAGCTGAGAGCATTTTTAAACAAGAGTCAAGAACCTGCTGGATTTGATTGACTTGAATTAGCTTGATTGCCTTTTATCAATTGCAGCTGCTCTATTTAGCATAAAAATGCAAAACATCTAAAAATCATTTGCCTTGCAGCATAATAGAAAGATGTTTTTGCTTAGGTTTTTAAGATGTTTCAAATGTCTATTCTACACAGATTCCCTGAGAATAGATCCAGAACATATCTTCTTACAGGGAATTAGCAGAAATATTGTAAGCTTTCAGAAAATTAATGGAAGAAAAACGTTGCATTCTGAATGACATATTTAGATATCTTAAAGCTTTAACTGTTATAAATTAAACAATTCAAAGATGTTTGTTATAGTGTCATAATCAAACATCTGTTGCTAAAGCTTGATAGAAAAGCCTCCAGAACTTTTCACATAATGTGCAATTAGTCTCACTTGACTGAACATTGTCATGGTGCAAAGAAAAATTCAGGAGTCATGTAAAACTAATTTTCTGTCAAAATCAGAGAAGAGACCTTTAGTCAGTTATAGAATATTGCAGCTTCACTTTGAGTTTTAATTGATAGATAGGTAGACAAATTTAAATAAGGGAGAAAAAAGTGTGCTTACGAATGTACTCCAGGGATAAGACATCCTTTTTTAAATCTTCAACTAGGAAACACTTGCTTCCCTATCCTGTACGTATGAAAGAGGCACAGAGACTGGAAATATCATTTGTTAACTGATAAATTCCAGTTAATGGCTTTCCTCAGAAGGCCGTGCAGTCTTCAAACAGATCCAGTGTGCTGTAATAGTTAGTTCTCAATGTAGGAATAGGAAACCCAGATTCAGGGAACCGGGTTCAAATGCATGCCTTAGGCATAGGAACTCATTCAGCATCTTTGGGCCAGATACTCTTTCAGACTTTTTTCATAGAGCTACTGTGGGGGAAAATTGAAGAAGGGAGCACTATGAAATGCCATTTAGAGCTCCTGAAGGAAATCTAACTAAAAGCATTTAATGCACTATGACACATGAGAGCACCAGCCCTTAAAATGTAATTTTTGACCATGCCTGCTGATAAAGGCTTTCATCATACTAAGCAAATAGATTTAATTTGAAGTGGGTTAATGCCAGTCATAGGCATGGAAATGTACTTTCACTGGTCATTGTCATGATCATCATCTTGGCACTTAAAGTGAAATTCTCTCACACTTTTAACAAGATGGGACTGGGAGAACCTAGGAGGAGAAGGAGAAGAAAAAAAATAAAAAAAATCAGGAATTTGATAGCCCTCTTTTTTTTTTACTAATATGTTTGTTTAAAAAGCACACAGTTTTGTTCTGTTCATGTCATCATAGGTATTTTTTAAAAAATGGAAAAGGTATTACCAGAGTTCTCCTGATCTTTTTTTGAGGGCCTAGTTTTATAGCAATAGCAATAGCAGTTAGACTTATATACTGCTTCATAGGGCTTTCAGCCCTCTCTAAGCGGTATACAGAGTCAGCATATTGCCCCCACAGTCTGGGTCCTCATTTTATCCACCTCGGAAGGATGGAAGGCTGAGTCAACCTTGAGCCGGTGAGATTAGAACCGCTCAACTGCAGATAACAGTCAGCTGAAGTGGCCTGCAGTACTGCACCCTAACCACTGCACCACCTCGGTGGAAGTGGAAGTGAGATTTAGGAATTCAGCAGTAGCTTTGCTATTCTGTTCTCCAATTACTCTTCATCTTCAGTGTTCTACCTAGTTCTTCATCACCTCATTTCTAAATCCACCCATCTCCCACCCTGTCTGCTGGGGATGTGGTAGGTTTCATTTAAGGTGGCGTCAAGCCCACCTACAGCTTGGTAATGTAATCCAACTACAAAGAAGATCCCACCTCTCTCTGACATTCCTTTCTTTAGCCTGCTGACCTGATTGGTTTCGGCAAGTAGCACTGTTTAAAAAGAGTGAAGGAAGGCAGGAGCTACAGGGTACGGGTGTCAAACTCACGGCATCACGTTGCCATCATGGGATGTTTTGCAGTGGTGGGTTTCTATTATTTTTACTACCGGTTCTTTTGTGGATGCACTTGTGCGTAAAGCTTCTGCGCATGCAGTGGGTGGGCGGAGCCTCCTGCTACCGCTACTACCGGTTTGCCCAATCCCACCTCTGATGTTTTGTGATGTTTTTCCCATTTGCGGAGCTGGAGTGGGTGTGGCCTGTGTGTGATGCATCTTGCCCACGGGCTGCCAGTTTGACACCCCTGCAGGGCATAAATGTGCATACTTATAGCTCTATAGGGCAACTTGAATCCGGTTCCCAAATGCTTTTGCACTTCTTTCTGTCTATCACTTGCTGTGCTGACTTTTTGATTAATTGATCATGCACCATCACTTCAGCATTGCTTTATGGTCACCACATTGATGGACTATCTCCAGGATAACCTGTCCCCTAATTCACCTTTCAGGTCTTCTGCTAATGTACTTATTGCCCACGTATTCTAGTCCATCCACTATGCTTCTGATCATCCTTTCCTTTCCTTTCCTTTCTTTTCACCTTTATGAAGCATTAAGGACTTCTCAAGAAGCTGGATTTTCATTACCTCATGATTATTGAAGTTCAGAAGAAGAAAACAGTATAATTGTATTCAATTGCTAATGTTGTTCAACACTGAACCATAAGAACTCTTTTAAATATATACACAGATGTAGACACACACACACACACTTTTAAAGAATAACCTTTTGGTTTAGCTGGTTTTGGACTTTCACTGTAAATCAGTCTACACTCAAATATACATATACAAATAAATTGACACAGTACTGCATACTTAGTTTGGTGGTGGGATCTTGGCAAAACATATTTCGTGTCACCAGCTGCTCAATCATTTTAATAAATGCAGCAAAGAACTGAACCTGGAATCCTTTGCCTCTAAAACATACAGATTCTCTTCTGGCATTTGCAAAAGTTAATGTTACATTGCTGTAAAGAAGAATCATGTTTATTGAGAATACCCTTTTCTGCACAATATAAGCATATAATCATATTAGAATAAATATAAAATTTAGACTTAATCTAAAACTATTCTCAATTTCTTCCCGCGAAGTAAATATATGAAGCATCAAAATGTCATTTCCAACATGCAGGGTTAGTTAACAAGAATTATTACAGAGTAGTTAAAATAAATCTTTACTATATTTTGTGTTTCCATTCAAGTGATTAACAACCGTAACACTAATAAAAAGCATAGTTGTGATTCATTCAAGAATCACACCACATAAAACTAGAGTGGATAAAATGATCAAGCAGTAATAGAAAAGTATGCTAAATAGTTAAAATTGGCATAAGAATGCAAATAAAATAATTGAAATAGTAGCCTGTCAATGAATGATGATTAGGATTGAAACTAAGCAAGGCTTCCTTCAGAATCCAGGAAAGTGATATGGAAATGCTCCTGGCCTTGAGAAGACATAGCAAGATCCATTAGACCAGTGTTTCCCAACTTTGATAACCTTGAGCTACATGGATTTCAACTGTGGACTTCAATTCCCAGAATTCCCCAAACAGCATGCCTAGCTGTGAGATACTTGCTGAATTCTGGGAATCCTGGGAGTTGAAGTTCACAGATGTTAAAGTTACCAGAGTTTAGGAGTACTGCATTAAACTGGGGAGTCTCATTCGCCTAAGTGAATGTTGCACTAAATTCTAAATCCTGTTGCTCAAAACTCTACATCTGAATTTCAGGTTACATGTCATTTGAAATGTTTCACTATTTATTTAAAAAAAAGTTAATGCAAAGAAAGTGCAATAGGATGATTATAGAAAACTATGTTCAATCTTTTATGTTCCTTTGCTACCCACTGCTTGGGATCCCAATGAAAGAAATGTGTTGTATTGAGAGATACGGTAGATAAGTAAATACAGTCTTATACATAAAAGTATCTACAAAATACTTTATATTAATTGTAGTAACTGTTAGAGGGATCTTAGAGTCCTAGTGGACAACCATTTAAATATGAGCCAGCAGTGTGCTGTAGTTGCCAAAAAAGACAACATAGTCCTAGGCTGCATAAACAGAGGGATAGAATCAAGATCACGTGAAGTGATCTTTATAATGCCTTGGTAAAGCCGCACTTGTAATACTGCATTCAGTTCTGTTTGTCACGATGTAAAAAGGATGGGGAGACTCTAGAAAAAGTGCAGAGAAGAGCAACAAAGATGATTAGAGGACTATAGGCTAAAACATATGAAGAACGGTTGCAGGAACTGGGTATGTCTAGTTTAATGAAAAGAAGGACTAGGGGTGACATGATAGCAGTGTTCCAGTATCTCAGGGGTTGCTACAAAGAAGAGGGAGTTAAACTATTCTCCAAAACACCCGGGGGCAGAACGAGAAGCAATGGGTGGAAACTAATTAAGGAGAGATGCAACCTAGAACTAAGGAGAAATTTCCTGAGAGTTACAACAAATAATCAGTGGAATAACTTGCCTCCAGAAGTTGTGAATGCTCTAACACTGGAAGTGTTTAAGAAGATGTTGGATAGCCATTTGTCTGAAGTGGTGTAGGGTCTCCTGCCTAAGCAGGGGGGTGGATTAAAAGACCTCCAAGGTCCCTTCCAACTCTGTTATTATATGAAAACATAATATATAATGACTAGTACTGTATAACTTCAATATACACTGCTCTGTACTAATAGATACACCATTGCTGCAAACACTTGTTGCTAAGTAACAACATTCACAGTCACTGTTATCATTTTTAGGGTTTTTAAAAATCAGGCTATTTATAAAGAATCTAACATTTGTTCAGATTGCCTGGCCATTCTGCTTTTGGTTTCCCCCAGTGATTATAGTAAGATGCTGTTAAATATTTGAGGATGTATCACATTTGCACACAGCAGGACCCCAGATAGCTCTTCTCTGGAAGTGTATAGTAGAAATGTCCTCTAAGAAGAATTTCAGTGACATTCAGAATAAAAAAGAGAGAGCAAACAGTTTAATGTAGCCATGAACTTGACCGTTTCTCAGTACAATTGCTGTGTTTTCAGACTCTTCGATCCAAAGGTTCCTAATAACAATAAGCAATAAACAGTTATTGAGCAATTTCTGTAAGTGATTTAACAAAAAAGTAGTAGGCAAATCTTGTGTATTTTTAAATGGTTTGAGCAAGATGGCTATTCCCTTGCGTCTCAGGGCTCTAAACCTGTTGCAGACAATTGTGTTATAGTATCCCTGTGAGGAGCAACTGTGTGGAGCACTTCTGGGTGGGCTCAAGTCCTCCCTTTCTCTGGAAAGGAATTAAAAAGAGCTGGTCTACTCAGTGCAGAAGTGGTATTCAGCCAGTTCTGGAGAACTGGTAGTGGAAATTTAGAGTAGTTCAGAGAACCGCAAATAGGCTGGCCCCACCCCTGCTGCCTCTCAGCCGATCTTCTTTTGTTGCCCTGAGCAGGAGAACGGAGCTGGAAAGGAGGTTAGTGGGATGGGGAGGGAATGGGGATTTTGCAGTAACCTTCCCCTGCCACGCCCACAAAGGCACTCCCACAGAACCAGTAGTAAAAATGTTTGAATCACACTACTGACTCACTGGGTCTTCATTCCACTGTGACTGTTGGCTGTACTTTGGTAAAGCTGTCTTCTGTTTGCATGAAATCCTTCCCTGGAATCCTCAGAATTTATGCTTTCTTGAACTGAAATGATCAGGAGAGAGGAATCTGGTAGGGAAGAGAGAAACTTAATTTCATCAGTTTGGAACAACTTCTATAATTAATAGTGCTTCAGGTTCCTGTGTATTGAATTTCTGTCCCATCTGCCTTCTTCATAGACTGATGAAACCACAGAGAACATAAAAATAAGATTTATTTTCTTAAACAAACACCACGCAAAGAGGATAGTCGAGATGATGCTTATATCTTTTATTTACTCTCAAAAAGTTCTGGAATGCTTGTGATTTGGCTTACTATATAAACTATTTCCTCTTCCTTAGAATATTTAAAATGGCTTGCCAGCATGTTTAACGATGATAACTCAGTATAATTCTTTGTACTTTGTGACATTAGGTTAATTCACATCTTGTATGAATTTAGGCAATGGCATTGTTACTTGCCTCTCATGTCTATTCTGCATGCCAACGATGTTAGAAGAGGATTTTCCTCTTCTGTGAAGGTTTCAGAAAGAGGCAAATAAACTTCCTTTCAATTTTGTCCCAAAGGTGCTTTTTCAAAAGGCAACTTGACTTTGTTTTTCCTTGAAGATGTTTCATTTTTCCTCCAAGAAGCTTCTTCAGGTCTGACTGAATGGTGGATGATGGAAGTATTTCTTGCAGTCATCTGCTCATTAGTACTCATTCAGATGAGAAGCAAAATGTCTACAAGGAAAAACAAAATACAGTTGCCTTTTGAAAATGCACCTTTGGGACAACCATGACCTGAATGACTGAGAATCTCCATAGATTTTACTTTTAATTTCTTCATGCATTGGATTTCCCCTACCTGCATTACCATTTAGCAAAGCTTCCAGGCCTAGATTTGGGAGAGTAATATTCTGTTAAACTTGTTACAGCTTTCATTTCCTTCCTTTGGAGACTAGATCTCTGGACAAATAGTTACTTGGTTCAGCTTACAGTGTTCACTGACCAAGATCAGCATTGACTTTGAAAGGACTATGTCAGTTCCCGCCATTCCAGTAAATTACCTTGCTATTCTACAGAGACCATAAGGCATATGGTACAACTCTAACTATACTTTATGGATGATTACCAGTGCATCTATTGAATAAGCTTTGAACAGAATGATACACCTGTTTTTTTGTTTTACATTGGATCTTGTAACTATTTTGTTGAGAGGACATTTGAATTTTTTTAGTTTCTTTCTGATATTTCACATGATTATAATTTCAGATATGATTTCTTCAGTTCCAAAAAATTGAAATTTATTTCTCTAAATATATAGATATGTTGCATAGCTGAGCTGGGCAGAGAAAACTCTCAAGATCATATTTTATTCATAATGCTCTTCTCCCACCAGCAAATAATATTTGAAAAACCACCTACATATGTTTAAGTCCTACATACATTATCATATCAATTTTCTTTTTTTAATGTAAAAATCTATGAGAAACCATCTGGACTAGATTACTATGTACAATCAGATTAAGGGCTAAGAAGCAGAATTTCCTGCCAATGAACTAAAAAGAAGATAAGAATAATGGAACAGTTAACACTTGAGAGATTACAAATTTATGACAAAAATATAAATTAAGATGCCAAACAGAGCCAAATTCAGAGAACCCTAAATTCTTTTACATGTGACCCTCAATCTGGGTATGAAATCCATATGCGTCAACAGCTGAAGAAAAAGTAACACTTTTCTCAGTCATCCAGTGGCTCTAATTTGCGCAAGAGAAAATGATAGCTAAGCTTTTGAAAACTTTTCTATCACCAGGCCAGTCAGTTTCTCTTTCAAAACCAGAAAGTGTGTAGATGCACTTTGTTGTTGGGCAAGACAGAATGCCTTGAATGAACAGTTTCTGTTAGAACTAAATTAGAGCTCGGATTGAAGAGAATAGCAATAGCACTTATACACCATTTCACAGTGCTTTACAGCCTTCTCTAAGAGGTTTACAGAGTCAGCCTATTGCCCCCAACAATCTGGGTCCTCATTTTACTGACCTTGGAAGGATGGAAGCTGAATCAACCTTGAGCAGGACAGGATTCTTTATTTTACAGAAAGAATAACGTTCTCTACTCTCTTAGCTTTAAACAGTCAAGTAGTTCTGTTACTAAAAGACACACATGAAAATAAGACCCACTGAGATCACAATAAGTTGGTCAAAATGATTTATTGGGCATTGACGTCAAGAATATTACTACTTGCATATTGTGGTGGTAATAGGCAAAGAATTTTTTGTTCATTAGAACACGAAAAAGCCAGCTGGAGGTTTAATAGATTTCCCACTCCAAATCCATTAAAAGAAAAAAAGAAGAAAAAAATACCGTATTGATGTTACTTGGCCTAATAATTTGCAGGCTTGTAGGTACAAAGTTTTGTTTTGTTTTTTTAAACTTGCCTGCTATAGATGTCCTAAGGGCTTAGTGGCAAACAATCCAGAAATCTCAAATCTCTTCCTGTGTGTATAAAATGTAAGCCTGGAAAACTAATTTAGTATTGGAGAAAAGAACCTGTTATTGGTCTTTCCCAAATGTAAATGTGTAGGATGATCTTGGGATAGAAAATGAAATAAGAGAAGCCTAAGAAGGAGGAAGGCTTATGCTACTGGGTTACTCAATTGTCCTCTTATTCCTGGCAGAGGTAGGTTCTGGTTGTGGATGAGATTTCATTCTTTCTAGTAACCTTTGCTGTAATTGCCTTTGCATTTTATATAACTGCCTTTGAATTCTATATAGCAATTCTCCCGTCACTCTCTTTCTAAATCTCTAAGGCCACTTCTCAGCTATGTTTCCTTCCCATGTAATCCATTCAAAGCAAGTCTACTTTTCCTCTTTTCAGGTTGTCCAAACTTTGAATCTCTTATAGTTGACTTATTGAGTAGTTTGTTTGTTGGTAAAGCTTGATATTTTCTCTCTATGAAGAATGATTACAGGAACTAGGCATATCAAGTTTAGTGAAAAGAAGGACTAAGGGAGACATGTTAGCACTGTTCCAATATCTAAAGAGCTGCCAGAAAGAAGAGGGGTCAACCTATTCTCCAAAGCACCTGAAGGCAGGACAAGAAATAATGCATGGGGCTTCCGGTTAGCACCGCAATGAGACAGACTGGAAAAGCAGGCTCCCGAGGGCCCGTGAAATATAGACAAACTGACAAACCATTGCTGGGGGGGGTCTTTCAGACCAGAGCCTTCTTGAAGAGAAGGAGAAAAAAGAGTGATGTCTCGAACGGCCAACAGGGAAGAAACTGATTCCTCGAAAGCCAGAAACTAGCTTTCTATCCTGGCGATGGGGGAGATAGGCGTTGCAAAATGTCTGCCACAAAGTTGGAGGCAACTGGGCTAACCGCTCTTATTCTATTAGTTGGCTGGATGAAGTGACAAGACCGGGTGAGAAGATTTAAAACCGACTGATAGAATAAGAATGGAGTTGTTATTGGGAGAGAAGTCAAACATAAAATAGCATAAACGTAGTAATTGGGAACTGCATGGTGAAACAAACAGAAAAGGAAAAAAGATGGTGGCTTAAAAACATTAAAGCCCAAAGAGAATGGGCTGTTTATCTAGCTTAGGAGGCAGAATTAAAAGGACTGGATATTTCAATAATATAGGGGAAAAATCTTTTCTCTAGTTGAATTTGAAATCTTGAAAGACTTTACTTTAATAGAGGGTAATTTATAAATTTCAAACTCCATGGAAACCTTACAAAGGAGCTGAAGTGGGGGGAGAAAAAAAACCTATGACTTAAAATTGAAAAATAATCTCCCCCCGCTTCTCAACTACATTTACATCTCTAACAGAAAGAACACTTATCTGTCAGAAACAAGAAAACGAAAGAGCTGATTTTGATGGTGAGGACTTTGAGCATAGGCTGTTTGACTACGACTTTTTATAATGAAATTTCCCCCCTTTTTTGTTTGAAGGGGAACATTTAAACTGGACTTGAGTTGGTGGATAAGAAAAAAGTGGGAGTTTTGAAGTGTAAAGAATTGCAATATGATTTGAAGAAGAAAAATAGCAAATTAAAAATTGGGAATTATGGAGGGATGGGATCTTAAAGAAATATATGAAATGATGAAAAATATGTGTGAATCATTTGGGCTGAAAAAGGATGAAAGGCTGGAGATTATGGAAAGAAGTGGAAATAAAAGCCAAAATATAGGAAAAGCAAGAAAGAGTGAGGGAAATAATAAACAGATAAAGGATCTCATTGGATCTAACAGTGGCACAATGAAAAGGGAAGAGCGTGTCCCAATAAAAAAACAAAAGAAAGGAAAAGAGGAGAAAAGAATTGAGCAGACAGGCAGCATGATAACAGAAAGAAAAGAGTTCATTATAGAGGGAAAATATAATAAGAAAAGAAAAAAGGAAAATAGGCTGAGGAGGCAAAAAAAAATCCCGAAGAGGGTACAATGAATGGTACAGCAAAAAGTCTTAAAAAATATTGGGAGAAAGGAGAAGTTCAAAGATTGGGATTTAAGATTCTTTATAAAATAATTGGAAGTGAAAATAAAAATTGATAGATGAGAAGAAGAAGGGAAATATGCAGAAGGGAAATAATAATTAGGGGTCAGGAAAGGTAGAAGACGTTTGTAAAGAATATATTATTTGAACTTTAATTAACTGTAACACTGAATGTAATATGTGTGTATGGTATAGAAAGAATTGCAAGTAAAAAGAAATTAAAGATAGCTTAATTAAGGTGAATAAAGATAGTAGGCCAGTTGATATGTATTAATAATGAAATGTGAAATGATTATGCATGTTTACCAAAGGAGAGGAAAAAAATGAAGGGAGAACTTGGAAATATGCCTAACATTATATATTTAAAGTTACAATATGAGACTAAAATATGGGCACTTAATGATGTATAAACATGTAACAGTATTATGAGGATAGCTGGAAACTTGAATCCGTCTTGCACTTCACCCAAAAAAGAGGTTTTTACCAGGGGGACAGGGAGAGAGGAAACAAATGGAATTTATACAAAGGTATACCTTTAAAAGAAAAATTAGTAATATGGAAAATAGTTTTTTTCTTTTTTCTTTTGGAATATAATTATTAATGCCACCGATATTAAATGGGGTTTGCCAAAAGGCAGAAATACACCACGTAAAATAGAGAATAGAAGGGAGATAAAGAGAGGGGAAGAGAGAGAAGGAAACAGGAGAGAGGGAAGTAGAAGGGAGGGAAAGAGTAGGAGAGAGGGAAGGTGTGGAAAGAGAGGAGAGGAGAAGTGGAGAGCAAGGAGAAGTAGAGAAGAGAGAGATGGCAGAGGGAAGAAAGGAGGTAGGGAGGAGGAGAGAGGGAAAGGAGAAGAGCTGAAGATGAAATAGACTATAATATGGTGTATGGAAAGCAGAAGAGCAACCAAAAATTGAAAAGGCTTTATGGAAAGAGGAATTTATATATTATTGAATATTCAAAAAATGTTTGTTAAGATGTAATAATATACTTTGGATTATATCATATGTATGTTAAAAAAATGACAAAAAAGAGAAGTAAAGCATGGAAACTAATCAGGGAGAGAATCATCCTAGAACTAAGGAGAATTTTTCTGTATGTTAGAACAATTAATCGATGGAATGACTTGCCTCCAGAAGTTGTGGGTGCTCCAACACTAAAAATTTTAAAGAAGAGATTGGATAACCATTTGTCTGAAATGTTATAGGATTTTCTGCTTGAGCAGGGATTGGACTAGAAGACTCCAAGATCCTTTCCAACTCTATTATTCTATTGTCTACACCAGGGGTGTCAAACCCGTGGCGTCATATTTTCATCATGTGATGTATCATGAATTTTTTCCCCTTCGCTAAACTGGGGGTGGGGGTGGCCAGCATGTAATGCATCCAGTCCATGGGCTGCGAGTTTGACACCTCTGGCCAACATTGTCAATTGGTCTCTTACATAGCCTTTGCATAGCTTACATAGCCTGTGCATAGCCTCTCTCTCTCCCTACTAGCTGAAAAGAGTAAATATCCAGTGGTGCAAAGTGCTCTGGTAAAGCCTTATGCTTTCTCTCCCTTTTTCTACTTACTCACAAGATGTCTTTCTGCCTGCAAAGAGGTGACTCCCTATTCTGCTATTTATAAAACCCTTTCCTTTCTATTTTCCCTTGTGGTCTTACATATGTTTCTAAGTTAAATCTTCTGTTTCCAAAACTAGCATTTTTCCATCCATTCTATATTTCCTCCAGCTTCCTGATTACTTGGGAGCTGGTTGCCAGAAGGTTTGGAGGAAGGGCAAGTCAGCTTTTAGTTCTTATTTCCTACAAATTGAAACTTATTTATTTATTTGATTTATCAATCTTTTACAGAATAATAGTTATAATAAACATGAGTATGAATGAAATGGGTATGAAAAATATGGGGACAGTAGGACAGGGATGGTAGGCACAATAGTGCACTTATGCATGCCCCTTGCAGACCTCTTAGGAATGGGGTGAGGTTAATAATAGACAATTTAAAGTTAAAGTTATGGGGATTTGAAGATGTAGCAACAGAGTCAGGTAGTTCATTCCAGGCATTGACCACTCTGTTGCCAAAGTTGTATTTTCTACAAACAAGATTGGAGCAGTTTACATTGAGTTTGTATCTGTTGTGTGGTCCTGTATTATTGCGATTAAAGCTGAAGTAGTCATTGACCAATAGGACATTGTAGAGGATAATTTTGCGTACTACGCTTAAGTCTGACCATAGGTGGTGTAGTTCTAGGTTGTCCAAGCTCAAAATTTCAAGCCTGGTGATGTAAGATATTCTGTTGCAAGCAGAGGAGTGTAGTACTCTTCTCGTGAAATACCTCGGTACTCGCTCAATTGTATTAATGTCCGATAAACAGTGCAGATTCCAGACAGATGAGCTGTATTTGAGAATTGGTCTAGCAAAGGTTTTGTGTGCCCTAGTTTGCAATACAATATTACTGAAGGAGAAGCTTCATAAGATTAGATTAACAACTTTTAATGCCTTTTTGGTGATGCTGTTACAGTGGGCTTTAGTGCTTAAATCATTTGATATGAGTACTCCAAGAGAGTCATCTACACAGTCATATCCACCTAGTTTGTATTTGGTGTTCTGATTTTTTTTTTACCAATGTGTAGGACAGAGCATTTGTTAGTTGAGATTGGGAGTTACAACTTTTTTTACCATTCAGACACAAAGTCAAGGTCGCTTTGAAGGGCAGTAGCATTATTGATGGTGTTGAATAGTTTTATGTTATCAGCGAAGAGAACACTGTTGCTTATAAGTTTATCACAAAGGTCATTTATGTAGAGTATAAAGAGTATGGGTCCTAGAATGCTGCCTTGGGGGACACCACTGTTAACTGGTGCAGGGTTTGATAGGGTGCTCCCTATTTTGACTATTTGTTTGACAGGAACTTAGTGTTTAGCTGAACAACTTTAATTTTTCCTATCTTGCACCAACTTTATTGGGCATTGGGCTGCATTCAGATTCTTTCTTAATTAATGTCAATGGGAAAAGTTAAACATTTCAGATAAGATACATAAAAATACAGTTTTTTAAAAAAAAATAAAGGGAGTAGAAAAGTAAGACCCAAGTAAGTAAACAAGTGATTTAAAAGCATCTAGAAGGTTATACATTCTCAGTATGTAATTACTTGATTATGATTATTAATTATTAATTATAATTATCGTATTTTTTGGAGTATAAGACGTACCTTTTTACTCCAAAAAAGAGGGTGAAAATCTGGGTGAGTCTTATACTCTGAATGTATCCACCTGGGTCGTCTGAAAAAGGGGCAGGTGAAGCGGGCGCTGCAGAGATTGTGGAATGGCTGGAAAGGAGAGAAGTTTCGCCTTCGGGATCCCACTTGGCTCGGCTCCCAGGAGGGCTTAGGCGGTGGTGGTAGCGGCTCCTCACATTGCTGGGGAATAAAGTCATTGTGGCCATTGTCTCCACTGAGATGCCCATCTAATCTCTGAGGCACCTTTTGCTTGCAGGAGGAGGAGGGCGAGGGCAAAGTATACCAAAGCCTCTGAATAACTGGGAAAGAAAGCCATGCTTGGAACCAATCAAAAACTGCCTCCCAAAAAGCACAGCTTTCTTTCCCAGTTACTCAGAGGCTTTGGTTTAAGGATGCACTGCTTTAAGCTGCCCTCCTCCTCCTCCTGCAAACGAAAGGTTCCTCAAAGATGCTAGATTTCTCAAAACACTAAATTGGGAAGTTAAAAACCTGAAATGGGGTACAAACAAGCTTGATTCAAAAACTTCTGGTACTACAATCTCTGCAGCTCCTAATTTACCCGCCCCTTCTTGGGTGGTTCCAGGCGGCAGAGATTATGGTAATAGCATTTCTGGGTGGCAGCGCAGCAATCTCAGGAGCCAAAGCCTTTGAATCAAGCTTGATTGTATCCCATTCTAGGTTTTTAACTTCCCAATCTAGCGTTCTGAGAAAAGCTTTCGTAAAAAGGAGATTGTTTCCTTCCCTTCCTCACCCCCCCCCATCACTCCTGATTCTCAGGAGCCAAAGCCTTTGAATCAAGCTTGATTGTCCCCATTTCAGGTTTTTAACTTCCCAATCTAGCGTTCTCCACCCCTACCCCCAATCTCTTCAGATCTGTTTATTGCTATTGCTGCTATTGCACCCAGCTATCGTACCTCTTTGCTGCATGACAGATCCAAGCAGATTGGGGTGTTTGTATGGAGGAAGGGAAGAGAAACAATCTCCTCATCATGAAGTCTTTTCTCAAGATGCTAGATCTTCACTTTATGGGAAAAGCTATTAGCATCATTGAGATCTTGGCTAGTGGAAGAAGTGTAGGATGGAAAGGAAACTTCAGAATGCAGGAATGCCAGTCTCCCTGCAGCCTGGCACCTGCTTTTGCCCTGAGACTAAGGAAGCAGGGTTGCCAAGAGCACTGTGAACAAGCCTGGTTGTTCAAGGAGGCAGCCTTGCCAGATTGTTTTCTTTGGGCTTCCCTTTTGCCACTGAGGTGCCACCATGAGGAACTGTTAATCCAAATGGAAGGGATCCCCACACCTTCTCGCCCAATGGGTGCTCCTGGTCGAGTGCTGCGGTGGTCGTTCAGCAGGCCCCACATGTCTTTCCTTCCTCACTGAAAAGAAGAAGCGAGCCAACTGCTGCTCCTTGGGCCGTGCGGCTCCATGTCGCTGGTCAGAGGGAAGAGGGGGAAATAAAGCGCAGAGAGATATGTTTAGTCCTGCCCTGCCATGGGAAGGTAGAGAAAAGTGAATTTGAGATCGATACAAGCCTTACCCTTTAGGAAGATCGAGCCCCCATGTGTCACATTTTTGCCCTCTCCCCAAAAAACCAGAGTGAAGAGTTTTCCTGGGGGCCGGGGAGGGCAAAACCTTTTTTAAAAAAAATTACCTCTTCAAAATCTTGGTGCGTCTTATACTCCAGTGCGTCTTATACTCCGAAAAATATGGTATAAGGATAATTATTTTTCTTTAAGCAGCTAAAAATCTAAAGTTCTAAGCAAGGATAAATAAGAACAACTATGGTCAACACTGGATGAATCACCAAGCAAAACTATGAATGCAGTAGATTGAGTGGAAAATTAAAATATGTTCTGATCTAAATCTACCATGAAATTAAAATATAAACAGTATGTGTTGGAAAGCCACATTTGGGATGAGGCACAAATCCATGCATTGAATTGTAGTCCAGGAATAGTTTCAGTTTAAATTAAATTCCGTGTCAGATTTACTTTTAAGGATAAAGTAATTTTAGATATCAAAACAGAATCCCACAAGTTGGTTAACCATTCTTTCAAAAAATGAATCAGACAACCTTTCCAACCAAATCCATGTAATATCATTGCAGCCATTAACATATACAAAGCTAATTCAGTGCACTTAGAAGGAATATGGGTTTTGGTAACATTGAATAAGAATATCAGTTTTAACAAACTTTTATTTATTACCCAATTTTAAGGCCATCCAACTTCTTGACTACACTGGGTAACTTAGAAGTATGAAGAAAATACCTATAAAAACAGATCATAACTGACCAGAAGAATAGCTATAAAATTAAACTTATCTAAAGGGGATTCCACACAATTACCCTGTCCCAAGATATAGGAGAACAATCAGGTTTTCATGATTTCTATACATGGTAAGGATAGGAATTGTATGAAACTCTGAGCATGGTAGGGAAAGTTGTTCCAGAGGACAGACGGTATAACAGAGAAGGTTCATGGTCCTGTAAAGTGACAGTGATAGTTGGTGATATCTGGAGCACACCCATTCTGCTTGATCATACCAGATGGGCAGAAAGAACTGGAGATAGAAGGCTCCTCAGCTAACTAGATTCTAGGCCATGAATGGCTTTAAAGTGATAACCAGTATCTTGAATTTCATCTGGAATCCATTTGGGAACCTATGCAGCTTACAAAGCATGGAGTCATGTAAGCATAATGCAGCATCCCCATCACTGCTGCTGCATTCTGCTCCAAGCTTCTGGATGGTTATCAAGGAAACCAAGTGTACAGCAGACTGTTCTGTCCCCCACTTCATGGCTCTTAACAAACGGCCAGACAAATAAACTTAAAAGAAACTTTCTTTATCAGTTCTCAGTTCAAACTGGCTTCGAGCCCAAAAATAACATAAATACAAGTCTCCGACAAGAATGCAAAACAAAACTCTTACAAGCAATGCACTTCTCCAGTGTAGCCTTGAATCAGGGTTACAAGAAACAGAAAGCACTTATCCAAGTGTAACAAGCAATGTTGTACGAACCAAGAAACCCACGAAGGAACATATGTTGACTCCTGCAACTAGGGCGTGGCAGTATCCGACCTTTTATCTCCAAACCTGCCTCCCACAAGCCCCAAGCCCAATCCACTGCAGTCTCTTGCTGAACCGGCATGCTGGTGGTCTCCTGGAATACACGGCAAGGCTTTCGCCTCTGCAGCCGGGTGTCTATCCGGAGGCACAGGTGGACCAATGCGTCGAACGTGGTGGCCTGTCAACCCTCGCCAGTTCATCCTGCAAGGCCTCAGACAATCCTTCTTGGAACATGTCCATTAAAGCTGGTTCATTCCATGTGGAATCCTGGCTACGTAGCCTGAATTCAGACACATAGTCCTGCAATGACCCAGTCCCCTGCTGCAGTGATTTCAAACTTCTGGCAGCTGTTTCCCCTTTTATCACATCTTCAAACATCCGTTTGAAAGACTGGCAGAAGCCCTGGAAGTCATCCAACAAAGGGCTTTGCTGCACTAACAAGGGGGTGGCCCAACGGGCAGCTGTGCCTGATAGCAAGCTGATAATGAATCCCACCTTCGTCTGGTCAGTGGGAAAGTCCTCCGCTCTCAGGCTCAGGAACAGCTGGCATTGTCCCAGAAACGCGGCAAACATAGCCAGACTCCCATCATATTTATCTGGCATGGCTACTGGGCACTTCCTCCTTGGCTTGGGGGGGAGGTTTGCAGCTCTATGCAACTGTTGAATTTGCTATTTGCTGCGCCATTAATCTATTTTCAGCCATGAGCTGCTCCATAATTACTGAGATTAAAGCTTGTCAGCAGGAGTCAATCTGTTCTGTCCCCCCCTTCATGGCTCTTAACAAACGGCCAGACAAATAAACTTAAAAGAAACTTTCTTTATCAGTTCTCAGTTCAAACTGGCTTCGAGCCCAAAAATAACATAAATACAAGTCTCCAACAAGAATGCAAAACAAAACTCTTACAAGCAATGCACTTCTCCAGTGTAGCCTTGAATCAGGGTTACAAGAAAAAGAAAGCACTTATCCAAGTGTAACAAGCAGTGTTGTACGAACCAAGAAACCCACGAAGGAATGTATGTTGACTCCTGCAACTAGAGTGTGGCAGTATCCGACCTTTTATCTCCAAACCTGCCTCCCACAAGCCCCAGCTGCATAATGAATTTTGTATCCCGCAAAGACTGACAGCAGACATCTGCTGAGTCACAACAGCAGACTATACTGCATACATGAGCGACTGTTGGAATGATCACTGGTCTAGAAAAGGGAACAACTGGCTTACTAGATATCCCAAAGATGTTTTTTTAAGAGGCAAGGGGACTTTCTGTTTTTTTGTTTGAAGACATTTTGCTTCTCATCCAAGAAGCTTTTTCAGCTCTGACTAGATGGTCAGAAGTGGAAAGATCTGAGTCCTTTCAACAGTTCCAAGAAGGCTCCACACCCATTTGCACTACTCAAGTCACCCTGACGATACAGAAAAAATATCATTGAGGTGGTCTCAATGACTCTCTAAAAGAATGCAAATGACTAGCTGTCTGGAAAGAATATAAATCCTTCCATTCCCTACTATCCAGTCAGAGCTAAAGGAGCTTCTTAGATGAGAAGCAAAACATCTTCAAAGAAAAACCAGAAAGTCCAGTTGCCTCTTTAAAAAGTACCTTTGGGACACTTATGACCTGGATGACTGAGAATCACCATAGACAAAGATGTATCTTTGCAAAGCCTTCCTGGTCGCAACTGTCATCTGCTGTTTGAGCAGAAGTTGCAAATCGAGAACAATCTTGAATGGAATCTAGAATGGAGAAGTGCAAGCCCCTGAAAAATTAGCAGTGGAAGATCCTAGAACCAGGGGGCCCAAGCAAGCACGGCCACTCAGACTCATGAGGATTGTGATGAATCTGTTTATCTCCACGCAAGCCAACACAGCGTCCAAGTCTGAGATAGGCATTCAATAGCATTGCTTGGTCAAGTAAAGTCCCCCCCCCCCAAGTAAAGTTCTACAACTGTGATCTCTCCATGTGTCAACCCTAATTAAGAGAAGCTGGAGAGAGAGGGGGGGAACTACCGGTATTTTATCTCTGATCCAAAAGGATACCATGGTCAACCCTATAAAAAGCTGCTGAGAGAAGTTTAAAAGTTCTTTCATTTTAATATGAATTAATTTCATATTTGAATTTGAAATTGGCATTACTAATTATAATTCCCACCATTTTAGAAAATATGTTATTCATTTGAGCAATTAAAACTTGTGGTATTGTCAGTGATAAATATCTTATACAAACTTTCTTTAAATGTAATATTCAAAGTAAGTGTAATACTCTTCTAAACAATGACATTATCCTTGCTGCATCATTCAAAATATGAATCTATTTAATTAGCCAAATAGTTAATTTTCAGATGAAGCAAATAGCTTCATCTTCAAAGCTAGTATACTTTCTTGAGAATGAGCATTTATTTATTTTTTCAATCCTTAACCTTCTACCCATTTTGGTAGAAAGTTCAGCATTTATATTGTACAGGTTTTGTATTTATATTTTACTTTCAGTTTGAAAAAGAAAATTGCATGTTTTTTCAGGTAAGTAAGTTAGGAAAAGAGGAGTAATTCTGATTTGGCATTATATCATTAGGGAAAGTCCTTCTGACAATTCAGTTACCATCTTTTTAATTAGTCAAGAGTCCCAAGGTATTACAGAATATTTTCTATCAGTTACATTACTGAGTTATAACCTAATTAAATAACCTTATCCAAAGTGATGTTCTTAACAAATAATTTAATAAGGACATCCAATTACATTATCACATTTCTGTAGAATGTGGAATTCACAAGTTGCATATTTCTCTGATTGGACTTGAGAATTCGCAGTTACAAAATGTAGTTCATGTTCGTGCTAAATGTAGCAATATAGTAAAATAATAAACTAGTGCGTAATTGTCTTTCTGCTTTAAATTGAGGCCATTTTTTCCACATACTGAGCTACTGAGATAATTAGTTTTAAAGTTTCCTCAAATGAATGGCGCTAATCAGGTCTCTGAAGTAAAGCTAAAGGATGATTCTTTTCCCACTTCATCAGCAAAACCATGTGGAAGGATTTATGTCATTTCTATGTTGCTATGCTATGTGGTTCATGTCCAGTTCTGAGGCTGAAAGATGCTTTAAAGAAGACAGACAGCAAATCCAGCTAGTCACTGCAGTACCATGGATAGCAGTGAGTAAGAGGTGATCCATAGGGCTGATACTAAATTAAACCCACTTTCTTATGTTTTGTCATCAGACTCCTTCGTAGACTCTCCCCTTACCAACCAGAGAGAGAGAGAGGGGGGGAAGGGAGGGAGGGAGGGAGGGAGGGAGGGAGAGAGAGAGAGAGAGAGAGAGAGAGGGAGCTCTGAAGAAGGACTTTGGGTGTGGAACTTGCATCCTTTCTTTTCAGCTCTCATGCCTAGTTTGTTACCTTCTAGGATACATTACCATAATGAAACTGGGAATAAAGCTCATTGCTTCAGCTAGCTACAGGAACCATGGTTTTAAGTCCAGATTCATGAGCCTTGGTTTTCAGAGAGCTTTGGCATCTTAGCTTCAGATATCTCTGTTCCTGGGATGATGCTAAGAACTGTTCCTTTCTCCACTGGTAGATTAAATTTTGTGGTCCTTCTTGCAGGTGACATTTGGGTTTTTGAATAATGACTCTTATATCCTGTAACTAGAACTACATAAATTATTGCCAGATTTGGATAATTTTTAAAGATTATTAATTAGAGAAGAGTAAAATGATAATTTGAGATTTGAGAAGATTTGAGAAGTTTATTTATATGCCGCCCTTTTCCCTGGGGGGACTCAGGGCGGCTTACAACTCGGCTTACAATTTGGGTGGGAGGGCATTAAAATGTGAAGAGAATTCATTGACTTCCATTCTATTAATCAATTTTTAATATACCTTTTTGGATCTATTACCACCATCAGCCAATGACTAGATAATGTAATATAATATTTTGAAAATAAAAGTTGATTAACAGTTAAATGGAATGTTGTAATGCTTACATATTAGTGGTTTTACCCAATGCATTACATTACTTCCAACTTTTATTTGGGACTTTAGATTTTTCTAGGGAGAAGAAATTTGGGATTTGAAATGTTTTTCAGTGATGGAATATTTTAAAAATAAATTTATGAGGATAATCCTTGGCATTCCAGTATTTCATTTTTATAGTCCATGACTTTTTTTTAAAAGCAATGGTTTGTCCATACTGTATTAACTAACAATATAATCAGCGTCCATATAATTTTTAGAGGACACAAAAGTGAATGCTATTAAAGTCCAAATTTCCCTCTAATAGTAATGGTTGGGTAGAGGATTTCTCCTGTTATTTCTATTCTTTTTCTTTTCATACACATTATTTAATTTTAAGTAACTGTGGGAAAGCAAATTACTCTGAATTCCTGTTGGCTCTATATCAGTGGCAAAGAGGCGGTATGAATTTTCTTTTGTCAGGTCTTCATGTTGGAAGTAATGTATTGAAAAAAATACCCAGTCATCAAAGCAAAGGATGATGGAAAATCCAACTAGAATGTTCCTAAAACACAAATTGTAATCATTCATTTATATCTGGGTCCTTTGTATCATCACACAGAGCTACACTCATACATGTGCAAGAATTCCTCTAGATGTAGAAGTTCCCCATTATCTTCTTTAGAAGATAACGTTGGAAATGATCAGATGTTCACTATGATGATAATGATGCAACACTGTAACATTAGATGACAATTATATTATCATCATGAGTGGCAACTTTAAAGCGTTCACGTCTGAGGACTTTTCTCCCTTCCATCTATTGTTTTTTTTCCCCCTTGGTGGAATACTTTTTGACCATGTGAGCTATTTATACAATTTATACGATTTGGTGAATAAAATAAAAAGGGGGAATTTGTGAAAATTGTGAAAAGTTTCATGCTAACATTTAACACAATTTCCTCTAATAGGCAGATGAAAGCAGCAGCAATTTGGTTGGAAGGAATATCTAGAAACTCTTACTATATAACATTTTCTCCTAAAAATTCTTTGTCTTTATTTATTATGTATTTTTGTCTTGCAACAAAAGTAAGTGTCATAATGGCAAAAATAGCTAATCTGTCATAAAGAAAATTATACTTCTTTTCCAGTTGATAAATATATGGTAACATACTACTTTTTATTGAAGCGTAGCATGGTGCAATACTTTGTGGTGGATTCTGACTTGGGAATGTTTCAGCTTTCACTTTTTTCTATGTTCACATGAAATTTTAACAAAACTATGATCATATGAAGTCATCAATTTTAATTTACAAAAGTAGGTCATTTTTACATCACCTAATTTCTTTGGAAATTTATCCTTCCCTTTCAGTTTTATCTCTGATAGACTCGTATGTCCGTATCCACTTCTCCAGGGCTGCTCATATGTTGCTTTTATCAGTTGTGAAACCAATGATTCCAGCTGGCACATCTCAGCTTGGTGATTCGGTTTTTGGCTGCAAACATTTTTGATCTTTTGATAACCCTTGCTCACATCTGTCGTATATTATTCTGAGAAGCTTTTGCACAGGATGGTTTGTTATCTTTTTATAGGTGGTTGGCACTGGAATCTGGCTCTCCTTTATTTCTTGATTTGGAAGCAGCAGTTTATGTATCATTAATAAATGTTTCTTCCTGTGGCTAAATTCATTTTGGGGTAGCTGTAGAATGTTATGGAAATGGAAAGATAGATTTCAAAGGAAGCACCAATGGAGATCTGTAATAATAATATTTGTAGTGTTCATTATATAATGTGGTATTTCTTTTCCACAAACCAAAGGAGCACAACTGAGAGCTTTTGTGGCTCCTTACAGTATTTTTTATTGAAATGGTTGCTTGTCAAGCCTTAGCAAAGCATATTATTTTCACATAAATTCTGATTGATGTACTTGTTCTGGAAGGCAGCATGTCATGAAGTTGATAGTTTTGTCTTGATAGTTCACTAATGAAGATACATTTTTACTGTCACTCAAACACTCAATGGTTCAGGCATGCAATTGTTTTACAAATTAAAAGACAAAATAATTTCCATTCAATTCTTCCAAAATACCAAAAAAAGAGAATTGAAATAATTTTTTTCTCATAATTGCTATCCACCCAATAAACAAAAAATTCTCTGGGTTGGTTATGTTGCAATATATATGACTTAAAATGATCAAAAATAATGCTAATATATTATGTGATTGTTTACTACCTTTTAAGGTGTGTTTGTGTATGATGGTTGGTGGAATTGTGATTGTGCTTACATATCAAGAGCCAAGGTGGCGCAGTGGTTAAATGCAGCACTGCAGGCTACTGCTAGATCAGCAGGTCAGCGGTTCAAATCTCACCGGCTCAGGGTTGACTCAGCCTTCCATCCTTCCGAGGTGGGTAAAATGAGGACCCAGATTGTTGGGGGCAATATGCTGACTCTCTGTAAACCGCTTAGAGAGGCCTGAAAGGCCTATGAAGCGGTATATAAGTCTACTGCTATATCTAAACTTACTGGCCAGAGATTTGGGCTTATTTTTCAGTAATAGGCAGTCACTTGGAATCATAATGTACTATTATCTTATGAAGCATAACATAATTCATAGTGAACTATTGTTGAGCTAGGCAAGATCAGAAAACATTAGGAATATTGGTATGTATTTTAATGGGGTTAGGGTATTGTAACAGAATCTTGAAATCTGTCAAAGTTTTTTTTCTACTTCAACTTATACTTAATAGAGTCAAGGCAGGGTTGTTTTGAGGGTCTTTCACACATTTTCTACTTTTCCAGGAATCAAATAATGTAATGGCTTGGCATTTCTCTTCCCCTTTTCTATGTCAAGCAAACATTACATCAGAAATATGGCTTATCCACTTTTCATGTCTGAAATTGGAATCACAGCTCATGTCTGGTTTTTTTCCAAGACATGCCCAAGGTATCTGCCATACGTTAAAGCTAAAGTACTCTGTGCTTTCTCAAATTAACTCTCTAGTCTGAGTTTGCTTGGTCTCAGAAATATGTCCCTTCCAACTTCTCTCAGAACAGCTATCAGTGTAAACACAGATGGCCCTAGTGTCAAATCAGGGTGCAAAGAGGTACTGAAAGGGGCTACAGTTGTCTATCTCCATTCAAATAATCACTTTCATAGAACATATAGTCACAGAGCCTGATAGAATCTTGGAAATCTTCTAGATCAACCCACTGGTCAAGGCAGGAGATTTTATACCATCTTGGTCAAATAGTTGTCCAGTCTATTTTTTTAAACCTCCAGTGATGAAGCATCCACAAACTCTGTAAGACCACTGATTAATTGTTATATTGTCAGATTTCTCCTTACTTCCAGGTTGCATCTCTCTTTAATAAGCTTCCATCGATTACTTCTTGTTCTACCCTCTGATGCTTTGGAAAATAAGTCAATCCCCTCTTCTCTGTGGCAGCCTCTCAAGTACTGGAAAACAGTTAATATGCTCCCCCCCAATTCCTTATTTTTGACATGCCTAGCTCCCTCAACCATTCATCATATGATTCAGTCTCCAGACCCCTTATTATTTTTGTTGCTCTTTGCACATGTGTTGGGTCAGCATCTTTTTGTATCACAGAGACCAGAATACTGTATGCAATATTCCAAATGTGACCTCAACTAGTGCAGTCTAAAGCAGTATTATCACTTCTTGTGATCTTGATATTATCCCCCTCACTGCAGGTGTAAAGATGCAAATTATGTCTTATGCTCTTACTGTAGTGGTTTATATTTCTATCTTCATTCCACATAAATTAATGGACTCTTGGTGTATGGTGTTTGATGATTGTGAAGCTGAGTCATTGTTGTCTAACTGCAATTTTTGACTGTTTCCTTTCTTAAACCTCATCCAGTGTGCAAGGAAAAGAACAGGACTTTTTGTTTGGTTGATAATTTTACAAAGCATCCTTTCCCATCCTTTGCTTATGTTTACAGATGATGAGGGAGTAAAGAAGAGACAAGAAGGTGGTATGAATAAACAAGTCAGAAACCCTCCCTGGGGAAGCCCAAGTTTAGTTTTATCAATGAGATTATGCCTATTTTTGTTCTATAGATATAATTCAATAGGAAGAAAACACCGGGAGACATCATCTTTCTGAATAGCCATGTTTGCTATTCTTTCTCAGTTTCTTTTAGCAGAAAAGGAAGTTTAAAGATTTATTGAGTCATATCTCCTTAGATGTATCTAAGAAGAGAGAAGGAAGGGTTTGTTGGAATAGTTGGTTCCTGCAGTTCTGGTATAGTGCCCAATGAATAGCAATAGCACTTAGGCTTATATAGGGCTTTAGAGCCCTCTCTAAACAGTCTACACATTCAGCATATTGACCCCAACAATCTGAGTACTGATTTTATCGATCTCAGAAGGATGGAAGGCTGAGTCAATCTTGAGTTAGTGAGATTTGAACTGCCAAACTGATGGCAATCAGCAGTCAGCAGAAGTATCCTGCAGTACTGCACTCTAACCCCAGCTCATTAGCTGAGAAGCCGCGGGCTGCTAGTACTTGATATGAGTATTGCAGTACCATGAATTGGGATAGCAGAAACAGTGGAAAACCAAATCAAAACTCTATAACAAAGCTGGGGCCTCTTGGGTCATGTACACATGGTTAAACAAGATGAACACATTTGATCAACCAGCTAGTATGTCAGCTACTTTTAGGCATGAGGCTTTGTAGCCTATTTTGGCTTTTCCCAGTTCTCAGGGATTTATGGGGATTACTGTAGCTTCTTACACTTTCACTGTTGAAGGTTGGAGATTAGGAGTTGGAAAGACAAGGGAAAAGCTGTTTTCAGTATAACCACTTTGGAAATTCTCCTGCATATGGGAGTATAGTAATATAATAAAAGCCTATGAAAGCAAACAGTATGTGGCTTCTCCTTTAGATAAGTGAACATTACAACATAAGCCTCAACTCAGTCAAAAGACAATATAGATTATTGTTAACTGACGCAGAATCTATTTTTATTGCTTAGAGAATCATCTTGGTAAGGGGCAACCATACTAAAATGAAAAATAGGGTAGTTTCCAAGATATAGAGATTTGTGAAAGTATACATAAATAGTAATAATTGCATGAAGATGCAACATGAAACTGCATCTACATAGCTAACTGTAGAGTGTCTGTTCTTTTTCATAATCAACATGTTTTACAGTCTGGAGTGCGAGCACTTGCTCCAACATGCTCTGAAAACTAAATCTACTCAGATATGTGTTTGGATGCTGCAAATGATAGATTAAAAGTTGTATTGAGTAGGGTTCATGGAAAATCCAAGACTTCAGTTCCAACTGTTTGATGACCTCACTTCCGGCAGTACCTTCATGTAGGGTTGGAATCAATCCTTCATGTTAAAGTCCTAGAGTATATTATAATATCGGTGTGACAGCTGGATGCTTAACTAACCTGTAACACTGGGATCCCAGTAGTTTTTTTTCCCCTCCAAATGTTATGATTTCTGGCAGCCAAGCAATTAGCGTAAGTATGGAATTGAGGTTAGCGACTTGAGAATGGATCTCAAAGAGTCATTTCCAGACAATCCCTCATCTCAACCCAATATATTTTCCAGGACTGTTGTGGGAATAAAATAAGGAGAGATTTCCATGAATGCCATTTTCATCTTTAAAAAAAGAAAGAAATTTAAGCATATCAATCTGTAAAAATTAAAATGGAAAATGGTTACTAAGACCATATCTTCCAACTTCTACATTATTTACTATACACACAATGACAATTAAGATTAATTTGTGGCATGTGTTAATTCCAGTTTTGGGGATTTTAAAGAAGAGATTCATTTGCAGGTCTGTCTTGGTGTCATGTGAAACCTAAGAGCAATTTGACTCATCAGCCCCAAAACTGTTTCCTGAATGCCCTTTCCTTCTGTCTCTTTGTGGAGTGCAGCTGAATGTTCTGACAGCCTCTTTCATGATGATAGAAGAGCAAAATATGAGTTCCAGGCAGTAGAATTTGCCTGAGGGGAGACTGCCTTGAATCCACCATCAACTCCTGCATATGTTTTATCTTTAGCTGAAAAGTAGGGCTATTCAGATATTTTATATCTGGGGCAAATTTCACTAAGGACCATAAATCTTATGCTGCCAGAGTGAGATTAAGGTTAGTGCCCAAGAGTAAGGTCAGGTTTCTCCAAATCATCTGGTAAAATAGACTTAATATTATAGTTGTAGGCAAATATTGGATGGTCATCAAATAGAAAAGTAACTGAAGGGACAGAATCACCTCTCTGCATGCAAATAGACTTATGCATTATGGCATGTACAGATCCTATTTTTGGTCAATGAAAATACAGTAGTTTGGTTCTTGGCATAATATTACTAGTTTGATGGGGTGGAGATGGGGCAATCATTTAAGTAGCTGCAATGTGGTAATGATACCATATATTAAGAGAGGGGCAGTTTTGGGATCAATAATTCAACTAGCATTAGAACATAGGATGAAAATAGGCAGTATATAATTGGGATTCTCAAGTCAGATATGAAAAATCACAGATCAAGTTTGCTGATGTAAAACAATAAAAGCATATGTTTGGGTTTCATGGGAAAAGAAAAAAGACATTCTCTACAACAATATTAAACTTAATATGAGGTTAAACATCATATAATAATTGAGGAAATATAATTAGTTTTACACACACACACACACACACACACACAGAGAAAAAATACACACACAATTTCTGGGGTGATCCCATTCCAGAGTGGAGGCACTGTAATACTGTACAGTAGCACAATTTCTGGATTCTGATAGTGTTTGACTGATGGGATCAACGCTTTGTGATAGACCACTGACAGACAGAAACTATTGTAGAGGTGTGGTCCCTCAGGGAGGCAGAATCTATGTCAAATGGGGCTTTGAAGATAATAACCACCACGGTGAGTTATAACCAGTGCAGTCTGCAAAGCCATGGAGTCACATAAGCCTATCAAGATGCTCCCAAAACCATTTGCATTGCTGTGTCCTGGACCAACGGTAGCTTCTGCAAGGTCTCCAAAGGCTGCCTTGTGTTCAACACATTCCAGGTCTGGTCATAAAAGCTTATCAAAACTTCATGAAAGTGAGGTAATCCTTTACAATTTTGCACAGACATAGCAAGCATTAAAAAAAAAATCCAGTTCTTCTGTGGATTTTTTCTCTCGCTTAAAGATGTGAATCAATTTTCTTTTTAAAAAAAGAAAATATCTGGGTTTTTTTTTAGTGTGAAATGGATTAGTAGTATTTACATCTACAGCAGTGGTGGGATTCAATTTTTTTTTTACTACTGGTTCTGTAGCTTTGTGGGCATGGCAGGGGAAGGTTACTGTAAAATCCTTATTTCTTCCCCACCCCACTAACCTGCTTTCCAGTTCCGTTCTCCTGTTCAGGGCAACAAAAGAAGATCAGCTGGGAGGCTGGGAGACAGGTAGGGCCAGCCTATTTGCTGGTTCTCTGAACTACTCAAAATTTCCACTACCAGTTCTCCAGAACCTGTCAGAACTAGCTGAATACTACCTCTGATCTACAGCCCACACCATCCCATCCCTGTGTGCTAAAAGTAAATGAACTGGCATTTAGTAAGTTTAACTCCAAATAAGGGGTTTAAGGATTTTTTTTTAAAAAAACAATGAATGGAAGTATTTTATATTTGTGTTTTATTTGCACTTTTTATAATTGATTGATCATTTTAAAATTTGGTTCTGAATACTGTACATTTATTACAATCATTTCATTGTAAAATAACACTGATTTACAAATGACCTACTTCCTTTTTGCTGTTGTTAAAAATACAAATGACATCTATAATTTTGTAGCAAGTATTTTAAAAGTGAGCTAAGTTCAGGGAAGTAAAACTGGTGTTGGAATGTTTTATTAATGTTTAAGAATTAATATATGTTATTGATCCCATATTACCCCACTTGTAGCTGAAAATGAATTCAGCATTAGATTTTTTCTTCTTTTTATGCTTAGCATCTTATTAAAGCTTCCCCCACCCCTTTTTTACAAAATGAAAATGTCATTTTCAGCTGTTCTTTAGTTTTTACCTTTCCTTCATCAGTGAAGAATTTAAAAAATGATGTAATGCTTGTTTAGCATATAACTGATTTCCCTCCTGGAGATGGCTGGATACAGTTCAGGCAAAAAAGGGTTTGGATGCTGGGAAAACCATTCTCTCTCCTGCTCTTTCTCTCCCCCATTCTCCCTCTCACACACACACACACCATTGCACAGAGTTGTATGAGAAATTATAGGCTGAGAGAATAACTAGCATTCCACGTCTCATTTGTACATGGAAATATATGTCTGCACACGCTAGACCACACACAAGAGTCTGCATATAGGCTAACTGTTCCCTAGTGATACTGCCTTACTTGTTGCTTCATATCTTTGTGGCAGAACTACTCTTAGTTTTATATTGCTTTAGGAAAGCAACTGTGCAACAGGTCTTCGGTTCCTTTACATCTGGGAAATTAAGTAAGTAAAGGTTGGGCCAATTGTAGAGATACATAAACTAGGAAATGGATTTCAAGTCCAGTTCATGTTGCGTTTAGGGAAAAACCCAATTAAAAATAGCCTTTTCACCCTACTATCTTCTTGGGAAAAAAAGTAATGCAAAGAAAAGTAATAAATAAAAATATCATCTAAGAGTTGAGTGCAACAATGGTAATGTAATAGTGAGTTTTATCAAAGAGTAGTAGCTTTAAACATTGGTGCAGTTATGAAGATTAGATCTCACATTTAAAAAATGCCTCCATAACAGCAATGTCAAACTTCATTAGAGAACCATTTATTTTTAAACCAATACTACAATTTAAAAATCTATATTTGTTTACAAAAATAAAATCTATTGAGTTCCTTGTTGAACTGATTATTCTTGATGAGAGATTTACAATAGGTTGTAAATAACCTGAACTTACTTGAGAACAGCATATGGGAAGACACATTGCCTTAAGACTACATTTTCCTTACTTTTGAATTAACAAGTTGTGTGATGCCAAACATTGTGGTTAATTGATTTATTATATTATGGCTTACTGTAATATATAAACCAAGACATAAGCCAGTATGACTTATTCAAATCATGATTAAAGCAAACCATAATTCATGTGGTTGGTGAACCCAGCCCATCGTTGTTAGGCTTAAAGGAAGATTGGGGGTGGGGGGAGGCAGAGAACTTAATGAACGAAAAAAAAACACACTCTGAAGTATTTTTGTTTTAGAGCTTAAGTCAATTAAACCTCAAAAATGTTTCAAAATGTATTTAATCAATTTTTTAATTTTCTTTTTTTCTTTTTCCAATGATGGCATACTTCAAAAAGGATATAAGTGACTAATTTAGAATAGTTGATTTTCAATTTTTAGGGAAAAATATCAATTAAAGGCTTGCAATAGCTTTGAAAATAATTGGCTAGTCATTTTCAGTGGCAGTGTGTTCATGTTTTCACTTTATTTGAGGAATACATTTTATCTTTCCTCTTGCAGTCTCACCTGTTTGCTTCTTGATCATCACTTATGTCAATCTCATTTCATCATAATAACGATGGTATTTTTATGTCTTCTAAAGTCAATATTTTGGGACTTCTTTCCCTGTTATAACAAAAATGAAGAAATGATTCTTGCTCACATGTGATGATGTCCTTGTCAGGGACCTTTAATAATAAAATGTTTAAATTCCATTCAACTCAGTATATAACTTTTCCCTTGAGTACCGAGATGAACTGAGCCATTGCAGGAACAGGAAGGAACATGCATCTTGAGATCAAATAGATCATCCTAATTGGTCCCAAATTGATTTGCAAAAATAGATTTGGAAATGTGTTTTTTTTTCCCAGAACAAGTTTAGCATTACAAAACTCAATGCAAAAAATTAGAATAAATCAGTTTTATTCACAGACTTTTCTCTCTATACAACATGCTGTTCCCAAAATGAAGAAGATATAATTAATATAAATAGCATTACTGGTCTGCTTTTTTGTGCCATGGAAGCATTGACTTGTTTATTAAAGCATTTAACAAAGCATGTGAAATTCATCTTGCGCAGTTATTATTTAGTAAAATATGACATGGTTGTAATTCAAATGATCCTTTAACATTGTACGTTATTTCAAGATGGTTACAATAAATATGGATAAATGATCACACTGAGTTCAAAACTGGACATTTAAAAAATGTTGATAAAAGTTTTGATCCTATTGTCTCTAGATTTATACCAGATAATACAGGATTACAGAATACTTTGTTTCTCCATATTAATCATGGGTTAAAATTTCATTTTTGGAATGCTTAAAAAATGGTACTTCCCCAATTTTTTGCAACATTATCTTATTGGTTGTTTTTTCCAGTTTGAAAATCTACAACCAAGAGTTATTGCTTTTGTTTTCTGTATGTTGTAAAATTACTACATATGTAAAATGGCTTTACTGTTGTGATATTTTGCAATTATTCTGTATATTTATATATTCATATTTTATTATAGGTTGATGCCTTGAGATTACGTTTAGAAGAAAAAGAAAGTTTTCTTAATAAAAAAACCAAACAACTGCAAGACCTCACAGAAGAAAAAGGAACTCTGGCTGGAGAAATTCGAGATATGAAGGACATGTTAGAAGTTAAAGAAAGAAAAATTAATGTTCTACAGAAAAAGGTATGTGTTATGACAAGGACCGTTACAATTGAACATCAGTAGAAATACACAAGACAGATCAGAGAGAGCCAATGCCTTTTCCTCTCTTTTTTGTTAAAAAACTTTACTGACTCTTTCCTTTGCTTTTTTTTAAGACTGAGAGAGATCTTTAATACATAAGGGTCATACACTGAAAAAGCAGGAAATTATATAGGAAATAAGATCTCTATATTCAGAAGCATTTTCCATTGGATTAGGTATTGCACCATCATTAGCTTATTTTTTAAACAGCTTCCTTTGTTTCATATGTCTCACTTTCAAACATCTTATCTACATGTTAACAGAGGGATAGAATCAAGATCACCTGAAGTGTTAGTACAATAGTGAGGTTAGAACACCAGACAGCAAATGCTCACCACGTGGCATCATAAATATGGTTCGTTGAATTTCTATGAGATGCCTGAATAGTAGCAATGACATTGAGGGAGATGTTATCAGCTGTTAAGGCTTGCCGCGGTTAATTGCAGCCACTGGGGGTTGGGATGTAGGATTGACCCCTGATGAAGAGAAATTAGTGACTGTGGAATGCGCCATGGAGGGGAGATCGACAGTGTCACGAGGTCGGCAAACAAAGGTCGGCGAGGCCAGTAGGGCGCCAGGACTAAGAGTTCTGCCTCCCGTTCCAACATCCTTTGTACTACCCTCTGGGTGAGAGGGAGTGGCAGAAATGCATATAGGAGGCCCCTGAGCCACTGGCACCTGAGAGCGTCTGCCCCTTCTGCATTGGGGTCCACAAACCTTGAATAGTACCTGGGGACTTGGTTGTTGTCCACTGTTGCAAACAGGTCTAGGATTGGCAGCCCGAACCGTAGTGGGAGTAGATAGAAGAGGTGCGAGTGAACACGCCACTCTGCCTGATCTATTTTGGCTCAACAGTTTATAATGCTTTGGTAAGACAAAGATTATTAGAGAACTAGAGGGTCAAACCAAAGGTGGTATTCAGCCGGTTCTCTCTAGTTCGTGTGAACTGATAGTGGTGGCTGCGGGAGGCTCCACCCACCTGCACTGACATAAGGCGTGAGCACTGTGCATGCACAGAAGGTGGTGCACCTGCGCAGACATGGCATATGCGCTCACATTTGCAAACCAGCAGGGAAGGTAAGTGAATCCCACCGCTGGCTCAAACATATAAAAACAGCTGCAGGAATTGTGTGTGTTTAGTTTAATGAAAAGAAGAACTATGGATGACACGATAGCAGTGTTCCAATATCTCAGGGGCTGCCACAAAGAAGACGGATTCAATCTATTCTCTGAAGGCAGGGCAAGAAGCAATAGATGGAAACTAATCAAGGAAAGCAGCACCCTAAAACTAAGAAATTGTGAGAACAAGTAATCAGTGGAACAACTTGCCTCCAAAAGTTGTGAATGCTCCAACAATGGAGGCTTTGAAGAAAAGATTGGGCAACTATTTGTCTGAAATGGTATAGGAATAGGGTATAGAAGACTTCCATGATCCCTTCCAACTCTGTTATTCCGTTACTCTGTTATCACCTAGCTGATCTTGCTTGATCTTGAAGATGTTAAGCAGGATTGGATCGGGTAAGACATTCTAGAATGGAAGGATAGACGGAAGTTTGAAACAACCAACAATCATTCTCATTTTATTTCATGGAAAATAATTTAGATTTAAATTCAAGTGACATTTCAGACCCCCTTTCATCAATTTTAGTTATGAAGAGCCAAAAGGCATCTGTGGAAAATTACTGGAGAATATTCACACCAACAGTCTTTAGTTTCTCAGGCTTCCCCATTTTCACTGACTGGAAAACATAAAGAAAGATAAATTGCTATGGGTTTGCAACTGAGTTGCAGTTGCACTGAGACTGAGAAACTCAGACTGAGAAACAAGGACAGAATACTGAAGATCTATAGCAGAACACAACATAAACAATTAATAATTTAATATTTGAGTGTAGTCATACAAATATTTTATCAGAAAGTGACTGGCGAAAGTGGTGGATAGATAATGGATTTTTTTTCTAATATGCATATTTCCTATTTTTATAATTACATTTTGGCTACATAATCTAGTTAAAAATCAGTGGGTAAGTATACCTGCTAGTAAAAAGCAAATGATTATATATGTGTAGAATATTCTGTTTTGGTTGGGTTATATGTGATTTAGGTTCTTCTCACTTAAAAGAATTGAATGGTATGATGAGGAATATTTTTTGCCCAGTTAATTAGGTCTTATACTTGAATATCAATTTCTAATGAATAAATGCAGATTGAAATCAAATTTGTCTTGAAAGTAATTCCATGTAAATTCATTATGTGTGTTATAGTTTGTACTAGTAATACCTAATGTAATTTTTGGATTATATGTTTTAGAAGGAGATTAACACTGGGTTTCTAGAATAGATTTCATAATTGTAAGCACAAAATAATTCATGTTTTCGCTTTCAAGATCAAATAATTTTTTCTAAGTGTAAAGGTAAATAGTGCTATAAGGATTAAGGGATTGAGACCAGTTATTTCTTTTTAAATACCTGTAGTTGGTATTATGGCTGTAGTTTTCTCTGTGGCCTTGAGGACTGCATGATTTATTTCCAACAGATGGTGTGATAAATTCATTCACAGATGATTTATCTGAGGAAAGTTTTAACTGAAACACTATCCTTTTTCCCTTCCAATTGTTTAAGTAAATTCATATCATTATACTATAAAGAAAAAGTTCACTGTTTATTTTCCTTAGGTCTGGTGTTCTGCCTCCAAGTTAGGCACTGGGTTTTCCATTTAAACTGTCTTTTTAAAAATGGTCTTCTTATTAAGTTTATAAGCATAAACTAATTGTAGAGCATACCTTCCTTTTTTAAAGGCCTTTTCTATTTACTTTTATCCAGAGGCCTATCTTATCTTTTCTCCAGGACCAGGTAAATTACTTCCTCTTGGTCCTTTCATGAAATGGCAAAAAAGTTTCCCTGTCTATTTAATGTTGAGTCCAAATGCGTATACTGTACATGGATCCCTGTGGCTTATGATATCATTTTGGGAAGATTCTTAAAATGCTTTCTTGTTTTAACCTTTACTCCGTTCCTGATGCTCTTACACTCTAGTGATCTTTAAAAAAAAATTGACCTAAACCAGTAGTTCTTAAGCTTTTTGCCATCACCCCTCCCTTCAGTGTAATTTTAATGCAGCAATATCACCTAAAACTCCAAAGACCAGAATGAACACATATGAAGACTGAAAAAAATACAAGGAAACTTTGGGAGAGGTGGGTTTAATGTAACAACATATAACTAAAAGGTTCTTCGCATCCCCCTGAACTCGGTCTGCACCTCCCCAAGGGAAGTACACTCCACAGTTTGGGAATCCTGCCCTAAACAATAGAACAAATGTAGAAGATATAGTGATCCTGGAAAAAACATGAGTCTGCTTTAAGTAGTTGCAGAAAGATGCTATATTTATTCTTCTGTGAGTTGTGAAATACTTTTTGTCTTTAATCTGAAGCACCGCACAATTATAGCAGATGTTCCTAACTTCTGTTTTCTTAGGAAATAGATATAGCATAAAGGTGTCCCTGCAGGTTTTACTCTGCTAGTCGTAGCTAACTTTGGTGTGTGTGTGTATGTGTGTGTGTGTGTGTGTTTCTTTAAGCCATTGAGCCAGCACTGTCCAAAGAAAATTCCAAGACCATGTGGCTAGCATGATATCACACCACAATGCAGAGCTTATGGCAGGGGTGTCAAAGTCACGTCATCACTTCATCGCACCATCATATTGTCACATTGTCACATGACATATTGGGACTTTTTCCACCTTTGCTAAAACAGGTGTGGGTGTAGCCAGTGCATAAGACATCTCACCTG
Source organism: Thamnophis sirtalis (assembly GCF_051295495.1). Classification (NCBI taxonomy): domain Eukaryota; kingdom Metazoa; phylum Chordata; class Lepidosauria; order Squamata; family Natricidae; genus Thamnophis; species Thamnophis sirtalis. The sequence continues at coordinate 66,143,970 of NW_028261383.1, forward strand.
CGGGCTGGGAGTTTGAAAAGCCCTGGTTTATGGCATGGTGGCTCATGACTTAACAGACAATAGAGAAGGTCTATGTGTTGTGGCCTGCCAGTGGCCGGTGGAGCTGGTGGCACACTCAGATAGTGAGGAGATCGGGGAGGAACATGGGCCAGTCCTGGAGTCTGGGGAATGCTCTGATGAGGGCTCTGTGTCAGATGCAGAGATGGGACCAGGGCCATCTGAGAGTTATCAGATGCCTTGGGAGTTGGAGATCAGTGGCACAGAAGAACAGCTGAAGCCTGTTCCCAATGTGCGCATGCACAGAGCTGCCAAGAGAAGGGAACAGTTAAGGAACAAGGGCTGACTCAGGAGTAAAGGCACAGGTGGATGGTGAATGGCCCCTCTCAAAGGGAATAAAAAGGAGTGAAAGGGGAGTGGAGTTTGCAGGAGACAATTAGTTTAATTAATGTGAAGATTTGTTCGTGACTCTCAGAGACTCCTTGCCAAATATTTTCTGGTACAGCATTGTGTTTGGAAGATATCAGCCTGGCAGCTCTCCAAGCCTGATAAGGTCTGTGGTTGTAAATTCACCCTTGAAAATCTTTTTGCCGGAACTTTGCTGGATGTGAATGAGAGAATTAGCTTAATAAAAATGGGTTTTGTCAGGACAAGGAGTCTGTTTCATGATTTTGTGAACCCTAGGTCAGAACACTATGTTCCAGAGGTTCGAGTTTTACCACTGAGTAATGAAGTGAATTCCTGTTATTTGCCCTGGCAACTTAACAGTTCAAAAGCATGTAAAACTGCAACTATATATACAGGCACCACTTCGGCAGGAAAATAATAGATATAACATAAGTATAACATTACCCACATAATTCTGCTGGATTAGGCTAATGATCCATTCTGTTCTGGATCAGAATGAGATGCATTTTACCCAGAATTTTGTTTCTTATAGCACTAACTGTTTCTGGGGCACTTGTAAATAAATTGAAGACATAATCCTCTCTCACTATTATTTCCCTGCAACTAATATTTGGAAGAATGCGGTCAGGACCTACTAAATTTATTTATTCATCTTTATTTATTTATTTTATTTGGAGTTTTTATATGCCGCCCAATCCTGAAGGACTCTGGGCGGCTTACAAGAAATATGAAAAACACATAACGACAAAACAATTTAAAACAGACACCCCTCATATATTCATTCCAGTCGGGGCCGGACCTCAACAGTTAGGTCAACAGTACCAGGCCTGCCGGAACTGCCAAGTTTTTACGGAAGGCCATCAGAATAAATCTTTGAGAAAAATAACCCATGTTAAATGGGTTATGTATGAAGTTATTCAGTTAAGCTATCTATGTTAGTGGCTGTATCAGGCCAGAGAAAGGAACACTAAGTATTGATTCCTTAATTCTCTTGTTCTCTATGGCTCACTTAATCAGTGTGGAGGAGAGAGTTGTTAATGATTGTCCTTCAAAATAAGATTTCCCTCCCAGTTTGTGATATTCCAAGATTAAAGCCACACTATAGGAAGGGGGAAATGTTTTTTTTAATTGATGGCACTTTGTTCTTTGGTCTGAGAAGGATGCTGTAATTTACTTTGTGAAAGAAGCTGCTCAGGCCAAGGTCACCACAATGGAGACTTCAGGTGGGTCCTAATCATAGGTGGTATTCAGCTGGTTTGGATTGGTTCAGGCGAACAGGTAGTGGAATTATTGAGTAATTTAGAGAGCCGGCAAATACCACCTCTGGTTGGGCCCTCGCTCCTGCCCCTGTCGTTCCCTGTCCTTTGTTCCCTATATTCCTTTGTTTGTTAGCTCAGCTGATTTGCGCTGCAGAGCAGATTGCTGCGCCTCAGCTGGGTAAAAAAACAGCTCAGATCACCAGCGATGACACCGAGGATGGTCTTTGAGTGCTGTGTACGCGCACAAAGCACGGTCTCATAGAACTGATAGGAAAAGATTTGGAATCCCACCACTAGTCCTAAAACCCATTACATTTGAATAGGATGTTATCCATTAGTGTTGCTAAGACTACGTGATTCAAATCCATGCTTCTAGCATACAAATCGCATTTATATGGTACGATTACTTATCTGACACATGCTGATTCTGTAAGGCCATTCATTGTTTATGCAAAAAATGATATTAGCTTGCCTAGAAAGTACTATAGAGAAATCCTCTTTATTTAAAAATCATAACTTTTTGTGAGCTATATTTCATCTGAACAGAAGCAACCTAGAACAAGGGAGAAATTTTCTGACAGTAAGAACAAAACAACCAGTAGAATGGCTTGCCTTCATGGGCTGTGGATTCCCCATCACTGGAGAGATTTTATATCCAATTGTCTGAAATAGTATAGGGTCTCCTGTTTGAGCAGTGGGTTGGACTAGAAGACCTCCAAGGTCCCTTCCAGCTCTGCTGCTGCTGCTGATAATCCTGGGAAAATGTGCTGCTTTTTTTAAAGTAGAATTTATTTTTATTTTCAAAACAAACACAACACATAAAATCTTCCTTCTTTACATACTGTAGAAAGTGTATCAGTTGGTTACAAAAGGTTTTCGTGCATCTCTTCCACAGTCATCAAGCATAATTCATATTAACTCAAGTATTTTAACTCAAATATTTATACATGTTACCCTTATACATCCATTTTTATTTGACTATAATTGTTTAAACGTCCTTCATCATAAAATATACCAAGATTTAATACATAACCACATACTGGCATTTCATTTAATATTTCTAAAATCCTCCAATAACTCATTATGTCCTATTCTAGCTAAACATCCATAATATTTAATAACAAACTTTTCTAATCCTCCTTTCCAGATCACTGTTTGCAATTTTCATCCAGTTTCCTTATATTGTACCCATACATATATATAAGTTGTCATCATTATCCCTCCTTTATTTGACTATATCCTGTATCATAACATTTCCCCCCTAATAATCAAAACTTAACTGTATCTAACTTGGTTCTTTTTTTATTAACCTTTGTATATAATCCAAAATGATTTCTAATCTTCCTTTCATGGGTACCATTCAATATTCATATCCAATTATTACTTATCTTAACACTACCCATTGTATACATTATTATCATTATCAATTATTTCTTTAACTATATCTATTATCACTAAATTTCACTAAGTTTAACTAGTTTTAAGTTATATTCTTCTATCAACCTGTATCTTTCCAGAAACAAAACAATCTCATATCTTCTGCCATTTGTGGTACCAATCCTTTAGTCATCTTCTTTATCAGCTTTGTATGGACTTCCCTTAGCAACTCCTTGCTTATAAAATCTCTCATATAATCTTGATGTCCTCTTTCTGTTTCCTTATTCAGTTTGTCTTTGATTGTCAGCAGTGTTATCAAAACTTTTGCTAGTGGAATTTCTTTCTTTAAGTCCATAGTTCTTTAATTTTATCTTTTTCTATATCTTGACCTTTGAAATAGATTTCCTCTCCATTTAATTCCTCTTTCTGTATTCCATTCTTTCCATTTTCAGGAACAAACGAATTACCATAGATATCAGCAGGTTTAGTCTCTTTATATTCATTATCCACTTTGGTTTTTTGAGTTTCAATCACCGCGTTTTGCATTTGATGAACATTTTCAATTTTTTCATCATGTTTTCTTGTTATGTGATCTAGGTATTCCAGTTTTTTCTCTACTATATTTGATAATTTTTGTAGTTCTGAAAATATATTTTGCAAAGTCAAGACCTCTATTTTTCTTTGGGATAGTGTCATTCTGACAAACACAGCTACTCTAGCTTGAAAGATCAACCAAATTAAAGCATAGATTCACAAAGAATGCTGCTCTCACTTCTCTCTGGTCGAAAACATACTTCAAAGGGACATCTGTGCGCTCTTCTCAGTCTGTAGCCAAAGAGTAAAGCCTTATGGTGCCAAATCAAAGCAATCTGTGACAGAAAAAAAAGTTCCATTTTGAATACACAAAACTCCAATCAACAATACCTCCCAGCCTCTGGAGCGGAGACACTATTAAAGAGTTTCTTTTTGTATATTTTTTGTATATCAAATTAGAAAAAGAAGTCCAATCTTTAAATGAATTAGAAAAATACCCACAGCAATAAAGGAGGAAAACTTTAGTCTGTAAATTACGGAGAGTCACAAAGAGAAGGTAGAAGAAGAAAACAATCCATCCATTTCAAAAGGTTTGCATAGATTCAATCCATGTAAATAACATTTAAAAAGTAAGATAACCACTGTCCAAAACCATTCCAAATTCAATTCCACTGCTTGATTCTTCTATTCTTTAATTTAAATTGGTTTTTGAGTTTTTATAGGCAGTCTCTTTTTTAAAACAATAAAAATTCCTCACCAGCTGGAAGCACTTTCTCTTTCCATATCCTTCCGTTTTGGAGCTGCCATGACTTTGTCAGCCTTGGCTGGATTTTTTGTCACCGGCTTGAAGAACTTCTCTTGCTTCTTTCGAGGATTTCGCGATATCCCCTAGATCAGCAAGATGTATTCTTCCTGTTCACAGTCTCTTCGGGACGGTTTAGGTCCGTTTGGACCACCCAGTGGCAAAAGTGTTGGCTGTGGTCTCAGAGCATTGAGACCACACAACCATCTCATCACGACATTGGCTCCTCCTCTGTGCTGCTTTTTAAAGATTTCCAGTTAGATGCTATGTCTTCATATCTGCATGTTCCACCTTTTGGAAATCAAATCTGAGCTAATAAAAAGTTTAACATTTTCTACAATGAAAGGAAACATTTGTCTTAGTTACAGCACAAGACAGCTTTTTCTCTTCCATTTCTGTCTCATAATTTTTCAGGTCTCTTCACTGATTCTTACCCATGGCTAGGAAAAACTAAGAGGAGTTGGCTTTGCCAATGGGCTCCTTCTGAACAGAAGTTGATCATATTTCAGTGAGAAATAGCTGATACTAGGAGTGCTACAATTTTCAGAAAGAGTCCTCTCCCCCCCCAACATAAACATGGCCACCGGGTAGCACTCACAGATTCATAAGGGCACAGGAGAAATTGGTATTGGTATTTTATTATTTGTATGCCGCCCTTCTCCGGGAGGACTCAGGGCGGCGAACAATTCAAAGGGGAAAAAAAGGGGGAACATAAAAGACAAAATACAAATAATAAAAGTAGGCAACAGTCGCACAACCATACATGTCAAGAGGGGAGGGAACTCATCACCCCCAGGCCTGCCGACAAAGCCAGGTTTTGACGGCTTTTCGGAAGGCCTGGAGAGAGGTGAGGGTCCGAATCCCTGCGGGGAGTTCATTCCAGAATTGAAATTATGATTTGTTACCTGTATTGCCAGAGTATGGACCCAAAGTGCACTCATACTCTTATCAAATTATAGTTGTCCTTTATTTTCATTATCAGTACTGCTGTTGTCTATTTCGTTGCTTCATTCCTGAAAGGCTATATTTTATTTTATAAATTTATACATTGCCTGATTGTGATCAGACTGATAATGTGTGTGTGTGTATAATATAGATTAGATGGATGGATGGATGGATGAATGGATAGATAGATGATAGATGATAGATCACAGATAGGTGTATCCACAGACACATGTACATAAATATACATCAAAGAGCTGTGGTGGCACAGTAGTTACAATGCAGTACTGCAGGCTAACTCACTGCTCATTCCAGGAGTTCAATTCTGAACGGCTTAAGTTTGACTCAGCCTTCCATCCTTCCAAGGTCAGTAAAATGAGGACCCAGATTGTTGGGGGCAATATGCTGATCCTGTTAACCTCTTAGAGAGTGTTTAAAAGCACTGTGAAATGGTATATAAGTCTAAATGCTATTGCTAATTATATAAACAAATACATATGTACACACACCTATATAATTATTTTGGGAATGCATATGACAGTATAATAGAACTAAGTTTGGTGATGTTGGCTCAGCAATTAATCATTAAAGGCCTTTCTAAAAACCCAGTTCTCTAACTTTTTAGAAGACCATAGGTTTCTCTGTAAAGTATGGCACATCCTCTGTACATAAGAGAAAGCTGCTCAGGAATAATTTGCTATATCCCCCTCTAAATCTTGAGATATGACAGATTTACTCCCTGGGTTTTGGGAAAATCTCCAAGCAGTCACTGGAGATTGACTAGATCCAAAAGGAATTGAGACAGGACATCTTAACTGGTATAACTTCCATAGGGAGGGATGACTACAAGCTTATGGGTGACAGGGAGAATGTATATATTTCACAAAGAGCTAACAGAACCCTCAGTCATCAAGGATATGTGTGTGTCAGGCTAGATATTAGTTGCCAGCCTGGATTATCTGTTTGTCATGGTAGCCATGCAATTCTGAGCAATTCCTGAGCCCACTCCCAAATGTAAGAGGGTTAAAACCTGAAAGGATTGCAAGTTTAAGGAGCTCAACAAGCTTGAAGACATCAGGAAGGGACACATTAATATGATAAATATTATAAATTTATAATTTTGTAAATGTCAATGTTAAAGTGCTGCTTTAATATTTCTTAGTGCACCTTTGAGCAATATAATTCCCCAATATCATGCTACTTTATGGTTATTAAAAAATCTGGCAACACTTCCAAGGAATGCACCTAAACGCAAGATCATGTCAGTGTTTTAGGATGATTATAACGGTGCTTTGTTCCTGGGGTCCCAGCATATCTGATGATTTATTCAGTTCTTGATTTGATTTATTTGTAATCTATTTAATTTCCTAGAGCGTGTTGAAATGAAGATGCATACATGTGGATATTTCTGAAAGTAGAAAATATGTTACTAATGTTCTTTTTTGAAATTATTAAAGTTGAGGAAAAAGCTGTAAGCAGATTTTAGGAAAGGTATGTGATAAAAGAGGATGAAAATAATAGCAATAGCAATAGCAGTAGACTTATATACCGCTTCATAGGGCTTTCAGCCCTCTCTAAGCGGTTTACAGAGAGTCAGCATATTGCCCCCAACAATCTGGGTCCTCATTTTACCCACCTCGGAAGGATGGAAGGCTGAGTCAACCCTGGGCCGGTGAGATTTGAACCGCTGAACTGCTGATCTAGCAGTAGCCTGCAGTGCTGCATTTAACCACTGCACCACCTTGGCTCACCTACAAAACTTTCCATGTAAAATTAATATAGTTTTCATGTTTAATAGTGAAGGCATATAACTTACTAAGTACAATACAAGTTACAAGCCAATCAATGTCAGCAACAGGTGAACTACAATGTAATGTAATTGGTATGCACAGACTGAATTTGTTGGTAGTGTCCTGCTCAGATTAAGAGTATGTGATGTGTGGACCAGATGTCAAGAGTTTCCAGGTATTGTGCAGTTGTTAATAATGTTCTTAAATTTGGGTTAAGCTGCTGAACATCATAAAACAAAGATATGGTGTGCAGATTGTTGAGCAATTTCCACTACTAGCAAAAGTTGCGATGGTGGTAGGAGGTGTTAGAAAATATAACAAATTCTGAGGATCATGCAAGACTTCTCTTTTGTAAAATAATTAGGACACATTAGAATTAAATAATACAGTACAATCTGTTCAGATATCTTACTTACAAGGCTTAAGTTGTTTATGGATGTGTGTTGGTACAAAAATTGAGACAGTACATCTCAAAACCTTGAAGTGATAGAAGAGAAACAAATACTGTGGTAGTTCCTTTTAATATTCCTAAATATGATTCAAATCCTTAATCAGATTGAAGCCAGGTCCAAGAACAAGAAAAATAACTTTTACTCCTTTGACTCCCTTATTTTCTCTTTAAACTGTCTGCCCCAGAGCAGCTTTAATAATCTTGTAAAAATGTCTAATTGGCTTGAGGCAAGTTCTTTTCATGTCTTTCTGGTTTGAGAACTACTCAGAAAAGCAAAATAGTTTGAACCATATTTTTAAAATATATTTGATTATATAAATTGGTGCTTAAGTCTGGAAATGGATTAGTAAGGTTCTTCTGCCCTCCCTACCCCCGCCTAACCTTTAAGTGCAGGTCACCTGTTAAGAATAAATGCTTTTACTTACAGAATGTAGATTGTGATAGTCTGGTTCAGCACTTAAAGTGCTTTAACATTCAGCATTCAGGAAAAGAAATACAGATAGTCCTTGGCTCATGAAAATAAATGGCCATGTGTACCCTGTGTGTACTGTACATGTAGTAGATGTTGCTAGATATGTAGTATGTGGTCTATTGTAAGAAAGAAAGTGAAATCACTGGGTGTTGAATGGAGGAAAAGAAAGTGAAATCAATGTGTTAAATGGAAGTGAGAACAGGATATGTCAGGAGAAACTAAAAATAACTTGAAAGCAGTGGATTTATTAAGTACAATGGTAAAACAAGAAGACCAAGAATACATAAGTCTTAAAGGAATATGGATTTTACAGGGGTGTCAAATGAGCAGCCCATGGTCCAGATGCATCATGCACAGGGTCCACCCATCCCAGCTCTGTGAATGGGAAAAACATCATGAAACATCACGTGATGGCAACGTGACACAGCGAGTTTGACACCCATGGAATACAACAAGCGAGTCACTAATATGAAAGTGGTATACTGAAGTGGCTTCGTCATATTGAGAAAATGAGAACGCAATTGCAAAACAAGTATTTGAGTAAGAAGGGGAGAGATGGAGAAAACTGTATTTTAATGGACTTGGGGAAATGTAGAGAAAGGGGAAGATGTAATTTAAGAAATAAAAGGCAATATATGACACGGGGTATGGTCATACTAGGTTTAAGGATGCTTTGCAAGGGTAGAATTTTATGGAGAAGTGCAATGAGTTGGAATAATCTAGATTTAGCTATATTTTATTTCCTTTTTCTTCTTTTACAACTGTAATTTATTTTTCATACTATCTCTTGTTCTGTTTTTTGGGATTACATTGCTTACGCCCAAAGCTATCTAAGTATATACAGTGTGTCTCTGTGATTGAAGTCATAAAAATGGCCTCTTTCAGTGCTGCTAGGACCAAACCCTCTGGCATCATGAAACAAGGGAGTTCTGTTATGGCAGATCACAGAATCCAGGAAGGTTAAGTGTCAAGTACATGTGTAATAAACTTCTGAATCTCCAGGAATCTGATCAAATCATCGGATTGCACAAGCTGAAATGAAGCTATGCAAACATGAAAAGAGGAAAAGGGAGGCATCCTTGACTGTTCCTGAATTTGTGACTCAGACTCAGTTTTACTACAAGGTCACAGTATTGTGGTTCATGATCGCAGACCCAAAAATATTGGCAGTAAACTTTACTCCTTCCTTGGACTGCATTTCTTTGTGTTTCTGGGAGTGTTCAGCCAAATTATTGCACCTTGCTCAACAAAGTGTACCAATGATATAGTTCAGGGATTAATTGCTTGCAGGATTCGTGTCCCAACATTCTTTAGGAAAGAAAAACATATATCTCAATTATTTTTATAAGAAGAGTCAGGAAAATTATGTTTCTGTTTTTAATAATGGAATAACGTTTAACATCTTTGTTAGCTTATTTTCTCAAAGCGATGTATCCATTAACAAATACATATGAAGCATAGGCTGGTATGAATCAGCACTGTTCCATTCAAATTGGATCTTCAACTTTCACAGATGGTGTGATTCAGAGGTTGTGATTCAAGATACAGGGAAAAACTGATTCAAGCAAAGCAGTGTTGCGATATTATTGAAGAAACAATTGGCCAGAGACTAAAATGGGGATGAAATGCAGTGGCTCCTCTTCTTCCTTTTCCTTCCTTCTGATATTTTTGTATGCATGTTTTCAGGCAGAGATAGTGGAGCTAAAGGAAGTATGGGGTTGCAGGCTCCAAATTGTCCAACAAAGAGTAGTGAAAATATTCTTGGCATAATCTCCATCTTAAAAATATAAAGCTTTCAAAAATACCTTGAAGGCTTATCTGGAGTGACCAGCTGGCATGATACCTTTTTGGGGTGGCATAGAATTTATGAGGTGAAAATTGCTATAGCTAATTGGCAAGTTTGGTCCTTCCTAGAAATGCTTCCTATCATTTGCTAGATAGAGCATATTGGAAAGTTGCCCTTGTGTTGCTGTCATGGTTGAAGCTAGTTACCAAAGGCAAAAGAATCATGTTAGCTCAATGAGCCACAGTGCCACACAGCCAGGGAGGGCACAGAGAAAGCAACTAATAAAGAGAAAGCATTTTTAGTCCTTCAGATGATGATGACTCTTTTGCACAATTACGATGTTATTCACTTGTTCGTGGTAATTGTTCAGGAAGTTTAACCTACTACCATTGATAAGACGCTGTGATTAAAAGAGGTGGTTGCAATTCACCTTCTACATTGTCTGCAGGTAGGATAGAAGTTAGCTATTTAACCATAAGATAGCTAGAGTATATTTATCCTATACTCTAGAACAGGGGTGGATTTCAAACTGGATTTCTTCGAGGACTGGATCAGCATTGTAGTTCTCCTCCACAGGCTGGTGGGGAGGGGAGGGGTTATGGGATGGCTGCCTTCTGCAGCACGCTGCTGGCAAAAACAGGGCAAGGGAGTCTGCATGCAGCCCCCTGCACCTTGTTTTTTCCACCATGGCCTCCTGTAGATCTTTGCTGGACAAAATAGACAACGTGTGGCCTGTTTTGGGGCCATTTTGGGGCTGTTTTCAGTCCTGTTTTGGGTGTTTTTGGCTGGCAGAGGCCATGGAGGGTGAAAATGAGGCATGGGGGGCACATGCGCCCAATTTTAGCTGCCGGAGACACCGTCGGTTGGTTCTTTAATATTTCCAGGCTGGTCCTGTGGGCCAGATTTAAGCACCCCATAGGGCAGATCCGGCCTGTGGGCCTAGAGTTTGACACCCCTGCTCTACAATATTCCTTGATTTTCTGTTGGGCTGCAGTTTTGCAAACTAAAATGGTTCTTCTTGTGTCAGATTAAGCATTACATACATCCCTCATAAATTAATTTTTTCAACTTTTTAGCTTAAGGTAAACCAAAAGTAACCAAAGTATGAAATTATCCTTCCTTTCTATTTCTACACTATCTCTCAATCTAGTACCTTAATACTAAAAATTATGTCCTATAAGCAAATAACAATAGCTTTCACCCAATAATGTTTCCTTCCTTCCTTCCTTCCTTCCTTCCTTCCTTCCTTCCTTCCTTCCTTCCTTCCTTCCTTCCTTCCTTCCTTCCTTCCTTCCTTCCTTCCTCCCTCCCTCCCTCCCTCCCTCCCTCCCTCCCTCCCTCCCTCCCTCCCTTCCAATTATTTTGCCCTGGGGAATGAAGAAATTGTTGTATAGGACTAATAGAATAATATACTTTGGTTTATGAGATAGGGATTTAAATCCTGGCTCACTTCCAAACGTCGGTTTGGAGTAATTTTTCAGTCTAACTTGTCACATGGGAAGCTTAGAGAGAAAAATAAGGGGTCTAATTTAGCACATGGCTCCAAAGAAAGAAAAAAATAATGTGCAATGTAAATGGCATTTTATCAGGTCAAACTGCAGTGTTGTATACATTGCCTCTTATTCTCAGTGCAATGTGAATGATTATTAATCTTTTAGCAGCATGCAATAAAGTGTGCTTATTATTCTCACTGTTCATGACTATAGTTTTACTATTGAATTTTACTCCCACTAGAAAATGGAAGTATATCTGGAGATAATCATGTCAGCATTTGGTTATACTGTATCTGCTATTAAAAAACACTATTTGATTTTTTTTATTAGGTCTTTGTTTAGTTGGCACATTTGAATGTACTATCTTGAATTAGGGTTAAATAACTCTGAATTTAAGTCCTGCAGAGCAGGCTGAGTATGGAAACTCTATTAATTTCCTGTCTCACAAGTTTCTTTTGAGAAGTAACTTAAGAATGAATGAAGATAAATATGCCTCTTTGTTCAACCAGACTTTTCTTCATAAAGTTCCTTCTTGCTTTGTCTTTATTCAGTTTGATTGTCTTTGACCTCACAGTTTGGCTAAATGCAAGAACAGAAAAAAAGGAAGGGGAAAATCTTGAGAGCAGTTGAGCAACTTTCTTTCTTGTCAAAAGGGTTGCCCTAGAAATGAATTTTCTACCAAAGTCACACCTCACACACCAAACTTAAGATTTCCTTTAGTGACTGTGATTGTAAATTCTGGTTTGGTTTGGCTGGCTTACTTTGATTTAGTAAGGAAGCTTCTGAAATGTATTTCTGGATGAACTCTGCTTTTTCCCTTCTGGAAGGGAATTCAGGTAGCTTGGCACCTTTTATTAGAATCATGTGGCTGATTGATTGATTAGGTACCCTCATAATAGCATGCATTAATGAAAGAGTACACATTTTTGGAGTATCTGTTTGTTCATTCCCTTGTTGAAGAAAAGATGACTTTACAAACTACTTCATCTAGTTTTGCACTCCTCATGATCCAACATGAAATTATCTGGCAAATTATAAGTATATTGAATAAGGAACATCCTATTGACATGCTGATTGGGTTTCTGAGATGGCTTACTATTTAGAATTTTCAGGGTGATAAGGGTCGTGTTTCTCTTGAAATGCCATTGACTCTATTGTCATTCATTCATAAATGATGCTCAAAATTTAGGGTAATAATTCCTATCTTATATTTAGAAAAGTGATAGTATTCTTCTAAGGGCAAAATTGATCATTCTTGTGAGAAATAATTGAGACAAAATAAAGCAAAGCTTGTATGTATTTGTGTGTAGGTTTCAGCTGAAATATAGTAAGGAGCTTTGGAGATGTGATATTTCTATTTCCGGTGCAAAAAGATTTAGTCAGCTCTTCCCAAAGACATGTGGAATGTAGTTATTCATTGGTTCATTGGTTATTCATTGGTTTTCACTGATATTTTAATTTTGTAATATCATTTTCAGTTAAAATCCCTCAAATAACTGGACTTTTCCTGTAAGTCATAACTAGCACTAACTAGCACATAACTTGGATTGCACCTGGGAGTTTGCTACAGTTTGTTAAAGAGAAGAGTCATAATCAATGGTGGTATTCAGCTGGTTTGGACCAGTTTGGGTGAACCAGTAGTGGCAACCTAGCCTCCTCGGCTCTATGCCATCCTATTTACATTTTCTAAGTCGAGTGCATGCGTGCAAGTCACACTGGAAGGTGCACACACTGACAGTTTTGGTGCGAACTAGTGGTAAAATTATGTGAAACCCACCTCTGGTCATAAAGCCCCAAATAGTCTTCAAGGGAAACCCATGAAGAACACCATTTAGATCCATGTGGACCCATCTTTGTTGATAAAGCAACATTGTATCCATTTCTATCTCTTTCAGATGAAATCCAAAATAGTCAAAGCACCCAGAGTGTTCTGTTTTCATAGATTGGATTGGATTCATAGACTCTATTGGATTTCGTCTTTGTCATGGATAGCTGGAGAGTAATATCCTCAGTAGCATTACATTAATGTAAACAAATCCTACTCTGCTCCTATTGTATGACCCTGTTATACATATTTTGTAATATGGGCTGTTGTCTCCTCCTCCCCCCCTATATATATGTTCATTCGTAGCCTATCCATTCAAACTTTCCTGGTGCATTTGGTAACCTAATGTAGAAATACACAATCTTGGTATTTTAGAAGAAGGAAATTGGAGGAGAAAGCAAAGGAAGTTACCAGTGAAATTCTACTATTATTGTAAAGATATTGTAAAAAGAAGCAATGAATTAGGATTGACTTATTTACAAAGTAGAAAACGGAAGCTTGTAATACTGAGGAATGCAAACACATAAATCTTATGATTTTGTTCAATTAATTTGTTCAATACATTTTAATTATGTTTATTACTTACAATAGTGCTTATGAACATTTGGCTAAGTGACATTTCTTTAGATCTGTGAATCTTTTCTCTCTCTTTAGAAGTTTTCAGTGTGTACTTTGTTCCTCTTCTGCTTTCTACATTGTGTCTTTGAGTGGCCTTCCCACTCTTTTCCTCCCACTGCCTTCTGATTTCATTCCTTCCTTTTAAGTTGTTGATCAAAATGTATTTTATTCTACAAAGCTTCTTCTATCTCAATAGAAGAGACCATTGACTACTCTTTGCTACTTATTTATTTAACAGGGATTTAGTGTGGCTTCCTTTTTCTTTTTAGCCAGCACAACATTTTCTTTATCTTGTGAAACTCTTGCATTCATGGTAATTAAATAAGACCTGTGAAACTTTGAAAAAAATATTTTAGCATAGTCTCACATTAAAGGAAATACAGACTGTAAGTGAAAATGATAAAAACAGGGATTTAATACTGTGAATTAAAGTGTGTTAAAGTGCAAGATCACTATATTAAGATGACACCTTATTGCAACAAGTTATACACATATGAATATTGTGTAAAATTAAAACCATGTCCCATTATGGAACATAATCAGGGTTATAAAAAGAGTTAAGTGTTTTTCTGTTCTTGGAACACGTCCATTTATTTGTTGCCAACAATCTGATAATCACAGGGTCTTAGAACTACAGAATCATGGATTTGGAAGGGACTTCAATGTTCATTTAGTCCAACTCCCTGCTCAGCACAAAGCATTTTGAACCAAAGGCTTTTCCAATCTCTGAAGAAGGTTTAAAGACCTCCAATGAAGGGGAACAGATTCACATCATGAAACAGCTTATTCTACTGGATGACTGTGAAATGTATTTTACATAAATATTTTTTTTGTCTTCACATTCAATCACTCATGGAACTGAGAAGTCTGTTTGGCTTGAGATCAGTGATAATTTGTGAAAAGTATTTCCTAGTCTTCCAAGAGATTATATTATTTCCAGACTTTTAGAATGAACAAAACGTACCTCTTTATTAATCAAATTTATTTTCTTTAAAATGAAATGCATTATTTTCCATAGATACTGTCCCATAAGCCTACCCAAACCAAAATACTTGGAATTAGCATATGAGAAGTTTCTTCCAGTTTAAGGACTAGTAAACAGATGTGAACTACCACCAATTTTTGTCAATTAGATTATAATTTGATATTTCTATTGTGGATAAAGTCATTGCAAATATATTTGTCTTTTCAATCATTAAATAATATGATGGCACTAATCAAGGATGTTCCATGTCTTCTCTAATCCTTAACTTCTTGAATATATAGCTTCTTTCATTAGACAATGTCAAGATACGCAGGTTCTGATGATAGTTGATATTGATATTGAATACAACCATTCTTATGGATAAAGATATCATAGGTATTGTGGATAATTTTTCAATTCATTGCCAAATCTAATTGAAGCTACAAGTAATATGATTTCTGATTATACCACCAGCTAGGAAAAGTATAGTCTAAGAAGAATTCCAATATTAATTCCTAATAAATATTTTATATAGGTAGATAAATTGTTGAGAAACTTTTCTGAGTATTGCCTGCACTGGGTATAATTAGATAATAAGTTAATGAAACCTTTGAAATCTTGGCAAGTAGTAGAATCAAGATACAATAAACCTGGATTTTCTTTTCCAGACTTGAAAGCTGCTGGACATATACAAGTACTTGGTTATTAATAGATAAGTGATTAAGTTTTCAGTCAGAATATGAATATTGACACGATAGAATATTTCAGATTTGAAGTTAATCAGGAAGATGTTTAATTGGAAACCCTAGACCAAAGTGTCAGCTTTGTGAGGTAAACCAGACAGGAAACATGGATAGATGAATTAATTCTACTTTATTGTAAAATTACATCAACAATCTTGTAATTCTGAAGGTATACTCCTCCCCCCCCCAACAAACTTTACAGCTCAGGAAACTAGGGGCGATCCCTTCTGAGTCCCTTGCCCTGGTCATATTCCTGCTGTGGGTTAAGTTATCTTTTATCTGACCTTTCCCTTGGCTGCTTCTCTTTTTCCAGTCTCCCAAGGTTATTTCTATATACCACTATACAAACACAGGATAAATACCTTAAATTGGTTGACTTATAATGATTATTTTAAATTTTTTGAGATATTATGTTTGGACTATGATTTGCTAACAGCTTATGCTTGGCACTATGCATAGTTGAAACATGTATTAATAAAACAGTATGCCATAGGGGCTTCAAAGTTGCCTGAAATTCTAGAAATTTTAAGAGATGCATAACATGAAACAAAAAAATGGACTAAATGGAATCTAAAAATAGGTTGAAGATTAGCATTAATCATATATCTGAAATGTGGAACGAAAGATTTGAATAATCAAGATTAGAAAATGAATGGGTGCAAGTCTTAATAATAGTAAAATATATTTATAGATATAGATGAAAGTGAAGATGCTTCCTGTCCAGTCCAACTCTGGTGTACTTAAAATCTCCAGAAGAGTAGTCAATTTATGACTTTCCTTTCCAGATTAGAGACATATTATGATTGTTTGTATCCAACAGTGTCTTTTTTAAGCTATGGAGGCAGGAACCTTTTATTTAGTTACCAGATACCAATTTTCCCTGAATTCAGTGGAACTTATATCTGAAGAAATATGGATAATTCAGTAAGCTTATGGGCCATACAAACTGTGCTGATTCTTAGTTCAGTCTTTAGCCACTCTTAAAATATTGCCCCTCCAGTAAGGTGAAGGTGCTTTATTAAATATAATAAAATACTTTTCTACTGTAATGAAATGACTGAACAAGCAGAATATTTATTTTAGGGAAGAAAAATGTGACTGGAAAGAAGACAGAGAGGAGAAAGTTAAATCTCCATATATTAGATCTTGTAGGAACTACTATCCCTTTTCTACATATAGTTTTTATGTTACCTGGGAAAAAATTGAGAATGTGTTATTTTTAAACATGTAAAATTAAAGAGGTTATGGAAAATGATGCTATGTTTTTAGCAGTTTTTTTAATTAATATCATAGCTAGTTGTGAATACATTTTCCTCAAAGTTGCTTAATTCGTTGCATAATTTAATACTATGTCTGAAAATAAACTTTGAATCTCAGAAGAGTTAAAATGAGATCAAATCAACTTCATGGTTGAATTCTCCTTTATGGTTTGAGTTTACTTTTTTTTTTTAGATTTCATAAAAAAGTATGTGGAGAAAGTTCCAATTAATCTTTTAAGTAAAGTTTTAAAAGAAGTCTTTAACATGAATCTGTAATTATTGGTGATTACTGTGTTTTATCACCACTTGTAGCTTCCAGTACACTATTTTTTAAAACTTAAATGACAAGGGATTTTTGTTTTGTTTTGTTTTTGGGTTCTTAAATTTCTATCAAATTGTAACACTTGTATTCAGGTGAGACTTAGTTAAATCCCTTGAGCATTTAAGAAGCATTCCTGAAATGTTTGCCAGAAAAGTGACAGGTTTACCACTTAGAAACCTATTGACAGGACACATAATTGAAAAGATTGCATGTGAAAGATTTTAATGATTTTTAATAGATGGAGTGGCAGTTCTAAATGTGTTTATATCCATTTATGGACATACCAAAGGATTATGTGAAGTCATTTTAATAGACAATTGTGCAATCTGATTGCAGACAAGGCATCTGGAGATTATACATATGATACTTAGCTTGTCTGGTCATGTCTGCTATAGGCTGGTTAGAAGCACATTGAACACCAGTGCAATGACAATTGATGGTTTCCCCCCCCCCCCATCTATCTAATTAGTTTTTCAGGTTTTTTTTTTAAATTAAGAAATATTCTTGATATGTAATTGCAGTATTGTCCTTTTAATGATAAAGCATCTGAATGTTTTTTCCCCAAAAGATATATTTATTAATTTCCATCTTATTGATATTAACTTAAGAGCAAGATCAGGTTGTACGTGGAAAAAAAGCAATGTTAACATTATTCAGATGTTTTGAAAGAATGTAAAACTTGGAGTTAATAGCATCTAAATCTTCTACTCATCATTGTATTTTTGGAAGTGTAATACACAGCGCAATGCACATAATTTAATGTCCGTATCCTTTAAATTTAAGGAAAGCATTTTTGCTAAGTGCAACATTTTAAGACCCACAGTTTCAGATAAAGCTTGTAGTAATATCATGATTTCTAAGAGAACTGATATAAAGTAAATACATGTGAATTCAGATAAACACTCAGGAGACGGTATTAATTTAGGGTGTTTATTATATGTATTATAGCCAGGGACAATTTTAAAAATTCCCAAACTTTGTATACAAATTATATTCTCCTCCCTGCTCCATTTTGTTTGTTTGATTGCTTTGCTTATATTTATTCACATCTATATTTTGACAGAATCAAAATGTGCAGTGTCTTTAGAATTCCACAGGGTGTCATAATATAGTTGTTAAATCCATCATAGAAATGAAAGAAATATGAAGTATGCTGTTTGGAAGACCAGTTAGCATTGGATTTGAGAACAGAGAATGCATAATGTTATAAAAAAGGAAACTGTTAATTTATTTACTGATTGCCTTTTTTTCTATAGTTCCGTATAAGGCTGTTGTGTACACAGAAACAAGAACTTACAGACTCCTTCATAAAAAGCATCTGTTCTTTATACTGGCAGATACATAGATCCATTTAGTTTTTCTGTTTTCCCAGAGGAGGGTGGAGGTAGAATATATATTAAAGAGACTCTTCAGCCTATTTTTAATTCATTTTTTCTGCATTTATTTTGTGATTCATATGCTTAACATGTCAATTTAAAAAAATACACAAAACTGTACAATTAAAACTACAGAGTTGTATATTCAAATAATAATGATTATAGGCTCACAGATCAGCTATATTTCATATATCAATATTGAGCAACATTTTGGGGATGGTTTATTTTCTCTTATATATCTTATTGAACAGCATTTGATAGGACAATGAACTTGATAGCTTATATTGTCAAATGTTTTCATTCAAATTCTTATCTTCTATTAGAGATCTCCTTCCTTAATGATGACAAAAACTACAATAAAATAAAAAAATAACCAGATTTACATAAATTGAACAGTAGCAGTACCTCTATAATTTCCTGAACCACTGCAATTATTTTGAATAGGTTATCATTACAGTCTTGTCATAGATAGTCCTCAATAATTGAGCCTTAAATTGCTCAATGGGTTGCTAAGGGATTCATTTGTTAAGTGAGTTTTGCCCCCTTTTATGGCTTTTCTTGCCACAGTTGTTAAGTGAATCATTGCAAATGTTAAGTTAGTAACATGGTTGGTAAGTGAATCTGGCTACCCCATGGACTTTGCTTGTGAGGTCACAAAAAATGATCACATAACTGCGGGACACTGCAATCATCATAAATATGAGTCAGTTGCCAAGCATCTGAATTTTGATCACATGACTGTGGAAATGCTGCCACCATCGTAGGTGTGAAAAACGGTCATAAGTCACTTTTTCATAGCAGTTGTAATTTTGAACAGTCAGTAAATTAACTGTTGTAAGTCGAGGAGTACCTGAATTTGTCATTAATGTTCTTTACATCGATCAAGATTTTTTTTGGCAATATTAGTTTGTTTTACTTAAGTGCTCCATTTTCTCATTGTTTCTGTTATTTTTTCTTCTTTTTTGTCCCATTTCCCCAAATACATAAAGAAATCTGCTTAAATTTAAAAAATCATTATGTACTGTTGAAAATAAAATGTAGTAATGCACTACTTATATTACTTAGTTCTTTTTTTTTTTTACTCTATTGGAGTGTTATAGACATTTTTCTTGTATCCCAACCTTTTTTACTTTTGAACTGTACAGCAAATAGATGCAACTTCTACTTTGCCCCCCATCACTTTAACTTATAGGTTCATGACATGGTACAATTCTGTCTCTTGGGGATTCCCAAAATAATTTCTATCATATGTTTGCAATTTATGTCAGGCATTGCAATCTAGAAAGTATATGACATTTGGGATGGGGTGGATATTTTATTGCAAATGAGGAATACTTCTGCCTAATATATTCCTTCAAATGATTTATTGACAAAATAATACTACTCAAGTCTGCAATCAGATTATTTTCAGCTAAGAATGTGAAGCTAGTTTTACTTTCTCATTATATCTCAGCTTGGATATAAAAGCTTATAAAGAAACTGCAAAGCAAAGGTAGCCAATGACAGTCTAACTATGCAACCATCCCAGTGCAATAAAGTTTTAAGGTACTGTAGATCTCATTCACAAGTTAGAATATAATAACTTCGCCATTGATCTACACTGTATCACATCTCTGGAGGGTTCCAAATTGAGGGAGATAATTTTATGGTATTTAATAGCTATATGGGACCACCCTAGGTGAAATTTGAAAGCACAAATGACTGTAGAGGGACACATTGTATGTGAATTCAATATTCTTCATTGGATTCTATATACTTTGATTATTATCAACTGTTGGTGTAGCTCAGGGGTTGGCAATCTTAAACACTCAAAGAGCCACAAAGGTCCTAACCAGAAGCCCCTGTTCAATTCTGGAGCCGACTGGAAGTCCGGTTCCCCCACCATAGAGTCTCCTCCTAGCGCGGTGTCCTTTTTCCTCTGCCGACTGGAAGTCTGGTTTCCCCCACCCTAGAGTCTCCTCTTAGCATGGTGTCCTTTTTCCTGCACCTGTCCTAACCAAAAGCCCTATCAGTTGTGGAGCCAACCGGTGACAGGGAGCTGCAGCAGAGGGATGAAAGAGCCACATGCGGGTTGCTGACCCCTGGTGTAGCTGCATCATGTATCATCATAAGGTTGTGTGGCACTGTGATAATGCTAAATGATAATGATATTTTTTTTTATTTTGGGTGAATCATTCTATTTAATTAAGATATATGGAAATGTTAACTAGCAATAACTCTGCACTTAATTAGTGACTGACTAAGGGGCACAAAGGGAGAAAACTTTCCAGGTAATCTAGCAAAGCCAGATCACCTTTCAAAAGATCTACAGCACTCTTATTTTAGCTCCGGTCTTGAAAAAAACACGCTGTGCTAAATCAGGTTGAAATGCAAGTCTCTTCCTTACAGTATATTTGACCAAAAAGGATGATACGTTGATTTTAAATATAAATTTCAGACTACATGTTCTAGTTCTGGTTTCCAGAACGAAGCATCTGACATATGCTTTGTTTTGTTAGGATAGCATGAAATCTTAAACCGTGCCTTCTGTGATAAAGAAACGTTTCATTATCTTGCCTCTCCCCCTCTCCCCACAAAGATCGAAAACCTTCAGGAGCAACTTAGAGATAAAGACAAGCAACTAACTAATTTGAAAGATCGTGTGAAATCACTACAGACAGATTCCAGTAACACAGATACAGCTCTAGCTACCCTGGAAGAAGCTCTCTCTGAGAAGGTAGGTTCTCTTGTTTTCTTCTACAGTTTCTTTTTAGAATTGGCTCAGAATGTTCCACCGCCTGGACCTTTGGACACAGAAATCTCTCCTAAATGATGAATCATGTACAAAAACTATAAAGATCTTCAGGATTCATCGATCCTGTTTGGGTTAGTAGAGATTTCTGTCTTCAAACACAAGGAATTCATTTCCTAAGGTGCCAAACTTGTATTTGTAAGCCCCTGGACAGCTAAAAGATTACAGCTTTGGCATTCTCACCCACAGTTCTGATTGGCCCAACAGTTTCATGTTGGTAAAAATTTTGAATTGCTGATGTTGTTGCAAGTCACAGCTTTGATGCATCCTGATACAGAGTTTTTGGTCTCCGTGATTTAGTTCCTGTTTGCTTTTGTGGGGGAAAAAGACATTAGATTAGACTTGTAAGAAGAGAGATATAAACCCAGGAATGCTTGCCAAACAAAATAAGACTAGAAAGGCTACATTGTTGCAATTTCATTATATTTGTGGTTAAACATCCAAAACAGGATGTCTAAAAGCATTTTAACAAGTGTAGTCACCACCTAGCTCAGAGATACTGCAGCTCAAGTCCTCTTTGTTTTGTGTTGGTGAATTATGATGTTCAGCATTCAGTAGAATGTGTGACTGACAGCAGAACTAGATTTCAGTCAATAGACTAGGAAAAATAATAACTAAAATGTACAAGTGTCGCTGTCAAATTAATCTTAAGTGATAACTTTAAACCTGCCTACAGACATTCATAGTATTTTGTGAGAGGTTTTTTCCCCCCCATATGGACCGGAGAATTTGCTATTTTCCATTGTGCTTAGTTTTCTATTTTTTATTTCCTATTCTAATTTTTGTTCTTTTTAATAGTTTTTTAAGCCACATAACATTGTATATGCATTGTTGCATACATTTCCCCCAAATGGATAATTTTTTCCTCAATGTACAAACTTTTATGTAATTTTTCTCATATGCCTATATTGGCATGCATTTTCTCTCAACAACCTATACATTTGTATAGGTTACAAAATTGTGAGCTGCATTACAAAATGTAAAAAAAATCTGGCAAGGACTGTATCCTAGTTTGCGTATAACTTTGAAGAGTGCAAATTGGATCATTTTGTGCCTAAATGTGAATGAAATGCTGTCCTTTGTCTTTGCTCTTCCATAATACTGCACTGTCAAAAGATAGGATTTAGTTATCCATGTTAAGATTACAATGAGGTAGAGAAAATAGTTGCAATGTTGGGGAAGGGATGAAATAGAAATTTGTTTAAGTGGATGGGTTTCATTTTCTGTTTGGCCCTGATTTTCTTGAGGACTATCACAGGGACCCAAGTCAGACTCAAGTAGCTATTTCACATTATTGTGGGTCAAGAACGTTTTTTCAGATGCTAAATATTGGGATAGCATAGTTAAAACAGCCAATAGTGTGGTTGATAAGAAATATGTTAGAAAAATATTTGATTAGAAATAGATTGGGAAAATATAATTAGACAATTGAGGGACGTAGTGGCTCCCTGGCTAAAATGCTGAGCTTGTCAATCAGAAAGGTCGGCAGTTCAGTGATTAGAATCCCTAGCACTGTGTAACGGATTGAGCTCCTGTTTCTGTCAACCTAGCAGTTTGAAAGCACATAAAAATGCAAGTATAAAAATAGGAATCACCTTTGGTGGGAAGGTAACAGCGTTCTGTGCACCTTTGGTATTTAGTCATGCCGGCCACATGACCATGGAGATGTCTTCGGACAGTGTTGGCTCTTTGCTTTGAAACAGAGATGAGCATCACCCCCTAGAGTTGGGAATGATTAGCACATATATTTGAAGGGAACCTTTACTTTAATTAGACAATTGAGGATTAGTATTTCTACCCCATTTGACCCATATCTTCTCTGACAGTTCACTTCTCCAAGAAACAAAAGCTTTACAAGTTAGCAAAAAAGAAGAGAGTGCCTATATACTTTTTTGCACATGTTCTTATTTTAGTTGTCTTCATTTTTTCTTTTCTACAAGAAGTTCTCATTATTTCCTTCCCCACAAAGCCTAATTATTTTACATATGGTAACAAGTAATGTTAAGTATTACAAGAGTCTTTTCATTGGACAGTCTTATGAACTTTATCACTTTATCGTTTTCAGTCCAGAAAAGGTCATTCTCAAACTATAGTTAAGGGAAGCTCTTAACAAATTAATCTACAGTAACTTTTCACACTTAAAATTAAAAATTTCCACTGTTTTAGTAATAAATGTGATGTAAGGATAATTTGTATTTGGATAGAATGCAAAATGATCACTTTCCTACAAGCAGAAATAAAAGAAAACCGGGAATATTAGGGGCAGTTGAGTGCTGGACAGAATTGAAAGGAAAAGAAAGCTATTATCAAAGACAAAACAAAGACATAACAAGAGATGGTGGCAGATTTTCTCTACAGTGCTGCAATTTGATATAGCTTTTGCTGATGAACAATTTATGACTTAGATTTTGTATCTATATAACAATAATGCTAAATAAAGTTTAATTGTTCGTTATCAACTGATCTTCCCTATAAACATGAGAATTTAACATCTGTCCCCAAAGTATTTCTTGTATCCAGATGTATCATGTTGGCATATGCAATGAAATTTTCAAATATTTTCTAAAATAAATTCGGATAAAATATTTATTTTTTTTCATTAAATTTATTTCACCAAATAAATTATCTGCCACAATACATTTGGGAAAATCATTATTTATGTATGTCTTTATTAAATATTTATATGGCTGCCCAACTCACATGCATCCAATTCTTCCAGCATTTTATAAATAAAAACAGGGGCATATCTGGAACAGTTCAATGTAGAACTTTCCTTGGTTAAAGGGCAATATCTTCTGGAGAAGCAATTCAGTTGCCACTTCAATAATTTTCATAAGAAGGATTACAAAGTGAGACCGACATTTCTGTTTAGAGATATTGCTGATGTATCAAGTCCATCTTCCAGGTACAGAATCTGTAGAATACATATGTTAGCCAGTAGATTGTTTGATAAGAAATATAATGGAAAACCTTGGTTTAGAGATAAAGTAGGAATATTTAAATTTCCTAGGTTATCAGAATTTTGGAATATCTCTCAATAGCTTTGATATACACTACTGGTAAGCAAACTGGCAAAGTTAACTATCTAGATGAGCTGAGATCTTGATAGGGTATGACTACTTCATATCTTTTGGGAACAGATGCAAGAAGCAGATGCAATAAGCATTTGGAACAGTAGTTGTCACTGTCTACTATATTGTATGGTGTATTAGTATATAGGCATTGACAATAGAGGTGTACCTATTTTGTGGTGTTTATTCTTTGGATAAAGTGAATCTTGAAAAAGTTAATGCTGTTGAAACTTGTATTAGTGCAACCTTTAAAAGAGTGGACAGTAAAGATAGTTAACAAAAATGAAGACTCCTTGATTATATCAATTAAATATGGGTGCAGCAAATTTGGTGTTTATAATTGTACTGCCAGGAACTCTAGACACAGGAAGTAAGTATGACTATTAGTTATTCAGTTAGGGTGGGATTGGGGTTAATGTTGCAATAATAACCAATAATAAGTGAATATTCTTGCATTCTGTTTGATAGGCAAGTAATATCTAAATTTGCCAATATTGTATGGTTGCCTTAATTAGTGCAGCTCATCATTTCTATCCATCTAAGGATTTTCAGCCTTTCTATGAGAATGCTTTTAAAATGCAGTAGCTAATAATGCCCGTTCTGTATCAACATTCTTATTTCAAGATCATTGGTATTAGAGATGATTGTTTTTCTATGTCAAAAATCTCCCAGTGTGTACACTTGGGAAGTCCCTTGACTGAGACCTGATTAGTTGGTTAAATAAATGGCTTCACTTGAATGTTAAAAATCTCACAATAATATTAACATTAGTTATATATTTGTACATCTAGTATGATACATAGCTTTGCCATAGTACTGATCAAACAGAAAGCACTTTTGTGTGATGTACCATAATGTACTACAGAAGAAAAGGGCTAAGGTTATTAGGGAAACACAAATATTTGCACACTCTTTTAAGAGTATACCTTTTCAAGTGAAGTATGTATTTTTCCCCTCTTGAGTATATTGCTTATTTGGCTTCTGAGAGGGGGACTGTTGCTTGGTTCCTTCTTTAGCATGTTAGTTTGGTCTGGAATATCATCACACTGACAATAATTATTTATTCCTTCGAGAAAAGTGAAGAGCTACCCTGTTTCCCTGAAAATAAGATCTCCCTGGATAATAAGCCCAATCGGGCTTTTGAGCGCATGCGCTAAAATAAGCCCTCCCCTGAAAATAAACCCTCCCTGAAAATACTGCAACACAGCACTAGCCATGAGGTGACCACGCTTGACACCTCCTGCACCTCAAAAATAATAAGACCTCCCTGAAAATAAGGCCAAGCGCTTATTTCGGGGGTCAAAAGAAAATATGACCCTGACTTATTTTTGGAAAACATGGTACATTGTAGAATTAATTATAGAAAGTTAAATTTACATTCTTTCAAATCTATTCTTACATTCTCCCATTTATTTCATTAATCAAGTTTCTTTAATTAAATAAACCCTACCCATCAATTATCAAAAATGGCCTACTAGAAGTTATTTACAGAGACAATAGCAATAGCAATAGCAATAGCAGTTAGACTTATATACCGCTTCATAGGGCTTTCAGCCCTCTCTAAGCGGTTTACAGAGTCAGCATATCGCTCCCACAGTCTGGGTCCTCATTTCACCCACCTCGGAAGGATGGAAGGCTGAGTCAACCTTGAGCCGGTGAGATTAGAACCGCTGAACTGCAGATAACAGTCAGCTGAAGTGGCCTGCAGTACTGCACCCTAACCACCGCACCACCTCGGCTCTCAATCAAGAGTCCATTCCTAAGTTCTAAATTCTACACTACCCAGCTTTGCATAGCCTCTTACTAGGAGCTCAGTGGATTGCCTGCTTTTTCTACCTGTCTTAGACAGCAAACGTGAATTCTCAAGCACCTGAATTCTCCCTCATCCAACATTTTAGTTGTTAATCAGCACTTGAGCCTGGTGGGTGACACTGGAGAAATTCTGACTTAATGTGTAATTGCTTCTATTATGGCCGTGTTATGTATGTTCTGCTGTTGAGTACCATGCTTGATTTTCTATTGAAAATGCAATATAGTGCATTTTTAGCTTCATTTATGTTCACAGAATTTTCAAGCTGCTGCTTCTGTTTTAAAATATAGCCACCCTTTTATGCTTTTAGGAGAGAATTATAGAGCGGTTAAAGGAGCAGAGGGAGAGAGATGACCGTGAAAGAATTGAAGAGGTTGAATCCTTCAAAAAAGAAAACAAAGATCTGAAAGAAAAAGTTAATGCTTTACAAGCAGAGCTGACAGAAAAAGAGGTCAGTATTTGCAACTAATAAAACATTTTATTGTAGGGATTCTAGTTTTATAAAGAATCAAACCTTTACAAGCAACGTAAATGTTATACGTTGGTTATTAAGACTATTTATCGTACTTCAAACTGAATAGTTTTGCAATCTTACCATTTTTACGCATCTGTTTATAAACACTGTCATAGGATATGGTGGAATCCAACCAACATTGGCTATTCTAGCAAAAGCTAATAGTAAAATATGGAGAGGACACCGTTGGAAGACCATAGGGTATTCTAGAGCCATAGACTAGATTGTAATGTTGAAAAAATAATCTGGAAGAAGAAATCGTTTTCTGTACCAATGCTGAAAAAGCTATTTGTGCTGCACAGATATTTCCTGGTGACAGATTTGTCAAACTGAAGCAAAGTAGAACAACCTTGCTATTTTATCTACTGGGTAGATGTGTTCTTCCTTGAACGCAATTAGTCTGGATTTAGCATGGATTCTACTAATTAGAAGTAGGGATGATTTTCACTTCGTTTCACTACCTTCTTTATGCTATTATTATATTTTTCAAAAAGGTCCCATAAATGTGTAAATGATTTTATAGAGATTGCACAGGACTAGAGAAGGAAGGGAGATAATGGTTTAAGAGCTGTCTTAAAAGAGCCAACACAATCAATGACTGTATTCCATTATTTTTTCTTGTGGTTCTAACCAGCATTACTATAAGACTTTATGCATGGGGCTGTTTCTAAAAGCTTTGATTAGGTCCGAATTTGTCTATATTACAAATTAAAATCTTGGCTTGCAATTAGTTGCAATTTATATTTTAGTTATATTTCATAGTAGTATTTTGTAATATTGTTCTACTGGTTCTTGCAACATTTGCCAGTCCAAATCAAAAGGCTTCTTTTTTCTTTGGACTGTGGTATCTGAAAGAGGACTTTTTTCTATTTAAGCCTTGATGTTATCAATAGAGACCACCTTTAAAGATAGCAATGAGTGAAATATCTTGTCAGTGTTACCTTTTTAAGATTGCAGAATCCTATCCTCAGAGATGAAGGTGGGAAAGTTTGTTTTTATTTTTGCTGAAAAACAGAATAAATTACATTTTGGTTTCAAAATTTAGGATGAGGTTGCTGACTGGACATGAAATATGCATTTTAACACAATCAACTTCCTTTTGCAACCTATTTTTCCCTTCTCTCCACCATGGTAGGGAACCTTCACTCTTGCAACTTAAATATACTTGGTGAGGGAATACTTAATTGTTATCCTTCGTGAAAAAAATTGTGATTCTAAGGAATTCTAGAATGACATAGCTAGGCATTTGGTTCCACTGCTGTTTTGTGGTCTATTTGATGGTTAATTAGTTAGGTAGTTCAGAATGGGGCAATGTGGGCAAGGATCATACAGAGTAGTGTTGAACAAGTGTATATGGTGGCTTTGATTATGGAACTGAAGCTCTATTTCTTTTGTTTGACTAATAAAAAAACCAAAGAAGATTATCTATAAGTTCTGCCTCCATGTGAATACATTGTAGGTAGACTTCTTGCTTTCAACCACTAGATTCTGAGGTATTCGCACTACTACTCATCAGAAAACTATATCTCTCACAGTCCAAATCTACCATGACAGATTTACTAGCAATTGCAATCAATTTAGTATCTTCTGGTAATCCCCACTTTCAATTTGTCTCCCATATCTTTTTTTTCCTAGTCTAGCTTAATTGACCTCAAAGAACATGCATCATCGTTGGCTTCAGCAGGGCTGAAAAGAGACTCCAAATTAAAGACTTTAGAAATAGCCATAGAGCAAAAGAAGGAAGAGTGTAGTAAGCTAGAAGCACAACTGCAAAAGGTAAGCATGATGGAATATTAGTGATTATTACTCTAGTTCCATGTTGGCATTTATTGTAGTGAGAAATGTTAGCTTCTGTTAGTTTAAAGCTGAAAATATTAATGATTTGAAATGTTGACATGATGCTTTATCAATTTTTACACTAAAAAGTCTTTTTAGTTAGTTAAACTGTTTGCATCTCGTGTATTGTTATCAAAGGATTGTTAAAAGCTTAAAGTAGAAGAACTTTTTTTTTATTAGTAGTGCTTTAGATTTGTTCATAAGGGAAAAAACTATTGATATATAATTGAATATTGGATGTTGTCTAGCACATCTAATCACATTTGAACTAATAATTATCAAAATAATTTTTAGAATTATATTAATGCATTTAGTATCATACCTTACTTATCCATATGTCAGTTACTATTATATGTAGTCTTTGTTGAAAGACAAACTCATGGCATATTTCTTGATTTAAGTATCATGTTTGCGTTTCACAATTTGTAAATAGCCATGTTGCCAATGAATTAATCAAGGTACAATGCTTTAACTGAAGAGGGAGAATTTAATGTTTAAATTTGGCTGTTTCCTGGCTTTCATGATACCTTGGAAAGAAATATATAATGTGAGTAATCATTAAAAACAAGGATACTGTTTAAGATTTTATGCACATTGTACATGGTATCTGGGTACAAAATAAAAGAATATTCTACTCCTGTTTAAACTGCAGTTGATGCTTTGCAGTTCAAAATAGCATACTAAAAACAAAATATAGCAATACACCTAATCACTGTCAGCCAATTAAACTTTGATATGAAGTAATCTGGTAAACTCAATATAGCACAAAATACATCTAGTGCACCACTATAGATTTGATATCCATAACATATTTGGGCCCTTAACGCTATATTTAAATTATGTGTGGCAATTATTCTTCCTTAGAAATTTGCATGTTACTGCAGTCACGGAAGGTCTTCAGAACTCTTCTTGCTAGATTATACCATGCTAGCTTTGGGAAACGAAATATGATTTTAAAGTGTTAGACTGTCCACTTCAAATTAATATAAATTCTTGTCTATATTTTTTTTATTTAAACCAGTATTGCCTACAACTCAGGTCCCAATTGTGGCTTCAGAAATAAACCAGGAATTTGTGAAATTAGCAAACTATTGACAATGGATATAGCTAGTGGGGAATGTGAGTAGATGGTACCCCTGTTCATACTTGGTTAAAGTTGACCACTTGTTGACCATTAATGGACCAGAATATTAATCTATGAAGCCTTTTTGCCTTATTCAACTTTTGTAACATTTTGGTTGATTTATTTTACAGCAGCATCATTTTTCTGCAGAACTTTAACCTAGAGACAGATCAGGGGTTTGTTTTGTTTTTTGAAGTTGTTTTTTCTCCAGATTTTTTTTTCTGAATGAAAAAAGAAGGCTTAAGAATGCCCCCCGCCCCCACATTTCATCATGTTATTTACATCTTAAAGCTAATATCTACATTGCTTGAAGGAAAACATAGATTGTGAATAATAATTATCAACAAATGATAATTTTTGATTTATATTTTATTTGGTGACATTAAATTCAAGTAATCCTTTAGAAGAAAATGGTTATCTTGAAATCTTGAAATGCAGGCATTCCAGTTTTAAGAAAATCACTGATTTGGGACATTTGGTTTCTAATGATAATGTCAACAGTCAAATGTTTAATTCCTAACATACTGTATATCCCTTTAAAAAAAATCTCTTAGAGCAATGAAAACTGATGGGTCTAGAAATTAAAGGTATGAGGAAGCTAAACTGTTGCTTATCTGTTGTAAAAGGAGAAATTATTATGATTATAAGAAATAAAAAATGAAACTTTCTGGAGTTAGTTTAAAGTGAAGAAATGTATCACACACACACACACACACACACACACACACACACACACACACGCACACACACACGCACACACACACACACACACACACACCTGCTAGTTCCATATTTTTATTTTGGGAAACCAGGAACAATCAAATGGAACCTAAATTAATCTTAGGATAACATTATGAAAGCAAGACCCACCAAATTATGAGGCTTCACCTTTCCTGTTTGAAGCATGGATCTAAAAGTTGAAGTGGAAATCCTGAAGAATGTTTCTAATGTAAAGTTAGTTACTGGAAAAATAAATTTGGGTGACAGAGCTGTCTGGGATGACACAATTAACATGCACAAAAAGGGGCATGATGTTCATGGCTTCAATCTTGACTTTTTTGACCCTCCTTGGATCCTTGCACTGGGCTGTGGTACCATACTTGTGAAAGCACTGTTGATACATGCATAGGAGGTTATGACAAAAAAATAACTTGCTGATGTTTATTTCAGAAGGTGTCTCTGTTTCCAATGTTATATCACTGCCTTTCTATTTATCAGCAATAATTTTCCATCACTTCTTAGATGTGGCCACTACTAATTTAGCCATACAATATTCTATATTCAAATAAAATGGAAATTAAGTTTTATCTTAATATGAAAAGAAAGCTCTACATTTAACAATAAAGTCTAATTAATCTTTCTTATTACCATCTTTGAACCTTTGATGATAAATTGCAGCCTTGGCCAAAAACACTTCTAATGATTCATTGCTAGAAACCAGCACTTAATGTATCATCAGCAGTGGACAGCTTTTGTATTTCATGGATTATTTCATTTGAGAAAGGAAAAGTAACACAGTCCTTGGATTTTGTACTCTAGCCATTCTTTTCTATGAGCCAAAATCAACAGTTATTTTTCCCTAGAGCTTCTCACATTCAGTAAGGAATGCTTAGAAACTTAAAATTTCTTCTTCTTTTTTAAATTCCAAGTTCTTCTGTGCAAATATGCCAGTTTTGCTAAGCTAATACTATTTTCCTGGATCTTTCCTTCTTTTCCTGTCTGTGCTTCATTCTTCCCACCTTTGCAATGTAGCAAGCTGAACAATTGTTCAATCAGATGTACAATCCCGTAAGTCCTTTCAGAAAGTCTCCACTGTAACATATGAAAGCATGAGGATCTATTTTACCCATCATGATGTTCTATTCTTCCTCTGTAGCGCTTTGCTGAACCTATGATGGCTTCATTTGCATTGTATAAAATTAAGTGGGCTCTGTGGACTTTAAGGCCAATGTTCTTTTTTTAAAATGGTATTCATTAAAAATTGGGCAAATAAACCTTGCACTCAAATTTTGTATTGCCTTCAGGTCCTCAACTGCTTAATTGTAAGAAAGCATGAAAATATCAAGCTTTATTGTTATTTTACGGCTATGCTTATGGCATACTTTATTAGATCCTTCAAATTAAACGTAAGCTTTGGGAAGTTATTCACCGTTTCTCTAAAATGTTAATAAATGCTGTTATCCTGGAGCAAGTGATATAATATAACATGGCATTGGTTGGTAGATAGTTGAGTTTTAAGTATAAAGAAAATCAATGTCCAGCATGGTTAATATAATTCAATTCAATCATTTGACCATAGTTACATACCCATGGCAAAGTCTGTAATTACAAAGGTATTAAAAATGGATTACAAATATAATATAAGAATAAACAAGCAGGTGTATACAATCAAATGGTATTGGTAATTCAAGACATCATTCAGGCCATTATATGTTACTTATATTTTGTAGGAGGAAAATCTTGTTAGTTTATGGTAGCCCCAAATCAGGAGGAGTCTGATAGCAACTTTTCTGGCTACAAAAATTATTAAAAGCCATCAATTCATGCAGACTGATGCCTTTTAATAAAATCTGTTAATTAAAAAAAGGTGCTACTAGATTTACCCCTGATTTATGGCAGAAGATAGAAATGTATTGTTTCTCTAATAACTTTGCTTTTATTTGCGTTAAATACCTTTGCTTGCAAATAATAGGGTTGCAAAATGTACATGTGCATCTCTATAAAAAATACATAAGGAAAGCGATAATGCTTGGATCTATTCCACATGAGCAGGTGTGCTTTTCACATGGTCCCTCTCTGAAAGAGCTCTCATTACTGCAGGTAGCACAATGTTTCTTCAGAACCTTGCAATCTTTCAGAAACTCTTTTAAGACACAAGTGTAAGCATGTCAGCAAGGCTTTTGCTGAAGTGCACAAAGCTGAGAGAATGAAATAATCAGTGGCTATTTCAACCAAAGAAATGCCATCTTGTTTCCTTTTAAACACTTAAGTGTTACATTTATGTATTCAGCAGCTTTAAAAAAAAAACTACCAATGAATTGTCTGGCTTTTTAAGCCATTAATGTGATAGATGTCGGGAGAGTCCATGATAGTTGGCCATGACTAACTTACTACGGCCAGCAAGTTGTCCCACAGAGAGTTGCCACCGCCAACTTGCTGTGGGACAACACACCACAGCCAGCAGGACAACTCACCATGGAACAAGAATTACGTTAACGTCAAAGAGATAGTGGAATAGCATCGTTAAATACAAAAGGAGGACAGAATAAATGTGAATGGCAAAAATTAAAACCATTTTTATTTATTTTAAATAATTAAATAGAATTGTTAAGTTGTTCTACAGCAAGTTGGCCGTGGTGAGTTGGCCACAGCAAGTTGGCTGTGGCAATTTTTCCCGTTCCGATATTTGGGAAGCATCCGCCCTGGCAGGCAGGAGGGATCAAGCACAGGGCTAATTTGGAGTCACTATGCAACCACAAAAGGCTAGGGCCAATCCCGTCTAAGTTTCTTGGAAACTCATCTAACTATTCCCAGCAATGGGCTGCCAGATTCTTGTATTATAAAAGTACAAAATAAAGTAGTTAGCTTGAACTCTGCGTCTGTGGGTTTTGTTTGTGCCTAACACATTGCATAGATTGCAGTGTGGATAAGAGGAGAGCATACATCATAAATCAATCAGCGTTCCAAATCTGAAAATCATTTTTGAGGAAAAAGTGTGTTTATGTTACATATATTCATGAAAGCAATAGAGTTATATTATTAATGATAGAACATCATGTTATAGTCTCCTATATTATAAAATTATGTTTATTAAAAAAATGTATTTCCTGTCGGACCTGTATCTAAACAAGCTATGTGTAACATACAGAAGTATTATACTCCCTCTTGACACAGGAGCAAATTCTACTGTTGTAATGAAAACATTGAGTGAATAAATAAGAGATTCTTGCAAACGTTCACTTATTCAAATCTACCCTGTAATTATATTAAGTATTGGGTAGGATTAAGTTCATATAAAACCTGGAATTATTTTTATTATTCTCTGCTGATTGGGTGGGTCAGCTGTTTTTAGTCACTTCAAGTGTTCCAGGCTTAAGCTGGAAATATATTATCAATGAAGTATGATTTTTTTCCCCAACAGAAAGCTGATTTTTAACAAGAAAAACTTTGATGAATGGCAAATGGGTGTGGTTGCCCCCATAAGATAAAAATGTGGTCATTTTTCATCTAGGACTAATCTCTGAACTGGAATGTTTGTAAACTACAGAGTAAAGTGGGCTTAAAATTACACCTCCTCTGAAGCATTCTGAGGCCCATTTCATTTAAATAAGATTTCCATCATCTTATCTAAAATATGAAATCTATCTGAAGCCACTATGAAAATGAATACACATGACCCAGGTTTGTTATATGGCCTATAGAAAGGCATTCAGCACGATTTGGCCTGCCTACATACTATTTCCGACAAAGAATCTTAGTGTGATTCAGCGCATAAATACATAAATGTCCCCTTAAGAATCTGAAAGTTAGTGTGACCTGCAAACGTTACCTTTAGAGATCCCGTGAGTAGTGGGTGACGTTGCTCCTAGTGGAACTTATATTTTGGAAACTGTTTATAGTTTCCACAGTTCTTCACCCCCCACTTTTTTTTGCTTTAAATCCTTCCAAAAATACTACCCGGATTTAAATTCAATTATGCTGGCTTAGTATTGCTATGAAATAGGGTCAATGTGACATAGACATGAGAGAGGCCATCCTGGCTGAGAGGCTGCATGCCACTATTTGATTATCTGAGCGTAAAACCAGAACTTGACATTTTTCACTAGCAGTTCTATGGCTAAAATAAAACATAGTTTGGCTCAGGAAGCTGCCACCGCAAAAGGTGAGCAATGAGATAACATATCTAATACATTGTTTTTAGACAAGTTCTTAGTCAGGATATTCTCCTATTTATCAAATTGCGTCAGATTTGCACAAGTAATTACAATATACTATTTTGAAATGATATAATCCAGGAAGTCATCAAGTTCAACATCCTACCTCAAGGCAAAATAATTTTATTTAAAATGGAGATTTTTTTTCCTGAGCATTATGCTGTCTTTCCAATAATTTCTTAACTAGTGATTTGAAACATCAGTTCCACAGTGAGATTCTGTTAACTATTCTGGAAACCTTGTACACGAACTGTTGCCATGTGGTTTATAGGGGATTGTCTCCAATATTACTGAGAAATTGCTCTTGGCCCAGAATGTAGTAGTGTGAACAGTTATGTGCAGGTTTCATAATAACCATATGACAGGTATGTCGAACTTAAGGCCCCATGGGCTGGATCTGGCCTGCGGGATGCTTTGATCTGACCTGCAGGGCCACTCTGGAAACAGCAAAGGACTGGCTTGCGGTGCCTCTACCAGTGAAAACAGAGGTCGCGAGGGCCGTGTGCATCCCTCCCGAGCTTCGTTTTTGCTGGCAGAGGTTGCAGGATACCATCACAGCCAAAAATGGAGCTTGGGAACCGTTTTTGCTGGCAGAGTGCTCAGGCCGCCACAGGCACCCCCGACACGAGTGACGTCGAGCTGGTCATATCCAGTCTGGCCCCCTGAGATCAAACACCAACCCTGATGCAGCCCTCAATGAAATTGAGTGTGATCCCCCTGTCATATAACATCTGTGATCTACAAGTTGTACTGCTTAACAGCAGGGATTGTTATTCTTAATAATAACAGCAGACTTTTTTTTATGGAATTGAAGTTTCTTGTTATAAAGCCAGATAACATCATGCCTAGATGTCTAAGGAACTGTGTCTCCCATGGTTTCTGACCATCCTGTATGATCAGGCAGAGTTTTCCAGTTTCCATCAATTAAACAATATCTTTTAATAAGACCCACAAAGCATGTCTTCTGTAGCATAGCATCTACCCTCTGGAACAACATTTCCTCAGAGATTTCAATTGTGAGTGGGCCAGAGTTGATTGCAGTTGGACAGTGTCTTTAAGTTGAATAAGTACAATATGTTACACTGCTCCTCTGCATTGTAATTGAGTTTTAAAAAACCTGCATCTTCCCTCAGGCCTTGGGCTAGTTATTAGGCCCCCTTTGGATTGTGTGTTGTGTGAGAAGGATAGTTTTTATTATTGCTTGTGGTCAACTATTATTCTCTTTTATTGTTGTGATGTTTCTCGTCTTTTATTAAACAAACAAGCTAATTTCCTGAAAGATGGCATTTGGAGGCACTTGAAAATATTAAAGAACATATTGATTTTGGTGGATTTATAATAAGCATTTATATTTCTTTGAAAAATAATAAAAGGAGAATTCATTCTATATATGTATTCTATGCTCTGGAAGACATCTTTAGATCATTGGTTGTGTTGGTGGATATGAGCCCTACAAAGTCAGGATCTGTGCTTTTGTGTGCCCGATAGCTCTCTCGTACTTCCTTTGCTTTCCAAGCTTCAGTTGGTTTAAAATGCAGTGGGCGGCATTATTGTGTGCGGGTGTAGCTGTGCACATATGTCACCTCTCCTGCAAGGGGCTGCATTAGCTGCCAGTTTGTTTCCAGATCCAATTCAAGGTGCTGCTTCTCACTTCAAAGTCCTACATGGCTTGGGACCAGGTTATGTGACTATCTGGTAAATCAGGTGATGTGATGTCCTTTTCTCATCACATCTATCTGACTTACCATGGCAGGGAGGCAGGGAATGCTATGGGTCCTCCCTGTTAAGGAGGGTTATGATCAATCTAGTGGGATCACGAAGAAGGCTCTTCTTGTGGAACTTCATCCTATTCTATGTATTCTTCAATTCTGATGGTATTTTCTACTATTTGAATCCTATTGCCTCAGTCTTTTTTCTTATCAGAGGAACTCCATTAAAGAAAACAAAATAGCATAGTTACACAATGCTTTTCAGTTGATGGTACTTGTTTTTGTGAAAACACATCATATAAAAAATAGCCATTCCCTGATCTAGTAACCTAATTTGGTTATAGTTTCTGTCTTA
Organism: Thamnophis sirtalis; assembly: GCF_051295495.1. Taxonomy (NCBI): domain Eukaryota; kingdom Metazoa; phylum Chordata; class Lepidosauria; order Squamata; family Natricidae; genus Thamnophis; species Thamnophis sirtalis. The sequence continues at coordinate 66,180,531 of NW_028261383.1, forward strand.
AATAGTTTGTGAATTATAATGTTATGCTAAAAGATCATATTTTTGAATCTTTCAGTTTGTTCTGGGGTTATCTGTATTTTGTATAAAATGTTTTTGTTTTCTGCATTAAAGGAACACTATCCACTGGATTCTGTTTATCTAAATGTTTGCAGAAACAATGGCAAACAGCAAACAATCTTAGTTAGTTTAGAGGACAGTTCTCAATTGTAGCCTCCAATCAATCCCAGATATTAACTAATAACTGGAATTGCGCCATCTCTGATGGCATGATGTTATTAAATCCAATTTGAAGGATCTAAGGTATTTTCTTGCATGCGTCTTTTTGCTGTCTCATTTATTAATCACTCATATTTTGGCTCTTCTAAATAAACATGTATTGCTCTTCTTATGCTTATATACCAATGTTGGAAGAATAAATGATGCATATAACATGATAATAAATAATGTACACCTTTTCACTTTTTTACATTCATTATGATAAAGTAATATTTCTGTGTATAATAATTGGAATAACAAGTAAAAATAATGCAAGACTGGTTTTCTTCATAAAACCTGATTAGGTTTCTTTCCCCTTCCTCCTAAATTCAGCCCCTTCTCTCTTTGTGGGTATGCAGAAGCATGAAAACTAGTTGACAGTTCATAAACTGTCACACGGATATTCCACACAATATAAGTCTCATGCTCTAGCAGTTTTTAAAAGTTAATTTATAATTCATTCAGTTTTCCATAAATATTTGGAGACAATCAATTTGCATGAGTGTAATTATGATTGTATAAAATAATGGATGGATCTCCTTTTCTTTAAGCTTATCCTGGATATGATCCCAAAACAGCTAAACTATGTTGCTACTGCAATCCATCAAGACTAGCAGAGACAGTTGACCTAAAATATACTCTAAGTGTTGCTTGGCCTTGAAGACCTGCAAGGCTGAAGCAACTATGTATCTTCCCCTGAGTATGCTTTGATAGAGCAGTTGTACAGTTCTTTGGGCTTACTCATTGAACCACAGATGTATACAGTATCTGGTTGCCTGCTCTTAAGCAGAAAAAAAATGAAGCGGTCTTTAATATAGCCCAACAAAATGTGAACTACATAATTGGTGGACATCAAAATTACATTTTCCAAACTGAAACGTTCATAGGAATATAGAATGGGAAGAAACTTGGAAGGAGCATTGGAGATCTTGTAGTCCTTGCTCAATGTAGAGATATTTTAATCCTTAACTTTGTCTACTGAATGCACTATTAAACAATAAAGACCAGTAGATAGAAATTGAATAAAAAGTATGAAGAGGTTTGCAGGTAGCTTCTTTATCCTTTTGATGGTCTTTGAAAATGAATGAGTGGATAATAAAGGATGAAAAGGATAAAAAAGAGGAAAGTTCTGATCTCCTCTCTTGTAATTTCCAAGCAACCTAATATGAGATTATTGTTTATAGTTACTAGTATGATCCTATCTTTAATACAGTGTAGTATAAATATATTTTAATGCCATGAAGCTGAATGGAACATAAGAAACAAATTTCTGAGAGCAGAGTTAATATACATATTGCTACCCTAACCATAGCCTATCTGGAGTGTATATCTTAAGTCACTTTTCCAGGTGACTTGCTCAGTATGAACATTCTAGTTCTGTATGATAGATATTGCAGTACACTCAGAATTAGGCCACCCCATGCTACTCTTTCTGGTCTTTTCAGTATAAAGCACTGATATCAATAGCATATACATGAGATGTGCAGTATGTGGGCCATAGAATGTGAACCAGTCCCTACATGCAACTAATTAATGTATGAAACCCATACAAAGAGCTCAACACATTTTGTATAGCAGACCATCCCCCCCCCACTAGGAATGTCCATAGAAGAGGGAAATAAAAAAGTCAACATGGTGATCAGAATTACAGGTACTCCTTGGTTAATGACAGTAATTGGGTCTGGGAATTCTTTTGCTAAGTGACATGGCTACATCATGTGATCACCATTTGCAACCCCCCTGTGAGCTTCTCCATTGACTTTTCTTGTTGGAAACTGGTGGGAAATGCCAATCACATGAATGAAGGATGCTACAACTGTCATAATTGTGAGGCAATTGTCAAGCGCCTAAAGCCTGATCATGTAACTGCAGTTACCACAATTCTGAGGACCTGTGTAAATTCCCTTGTTTAAGGCTGTCCTAACTTCGAACAGCTGCTAAATGAATGGTCATTAACCAAGGACTATTTATATGTAATCAAAGCCATGTTCTGATTTAGCAATAGCACTTAGACTTATATACCACTTCACAGTGCTTTTACAGCCATCTCCTAGTGGTTTACAGAGTCAACATATTGTCCCTAACAATCTTGGTTCTCCTTTTACCAACTTCAGAAAGAAGGAAGGCTGAGTCAACCTTGAGCCCGTTGTACTTGAAGTGCCGAACTGCTGGCAATCAGCAGTCAGCAGAAGTAGCCTGCAATATTGCACTCTAACTACTGTGTCACTATGGCTCTTTAGCCATCATCTTAATGTAATTCTGATCACATTTATATTTTATTGTAGGTCCAGCAATTCTCAAATCAAAAGGATTATTCTGAACCTTTTAAAAGGGTTAGGGTTAGATGCAGATTTGACATCGAAAGATAACTAGGGCAGATGGCCTCAGTTATCCTGCTGATTGCTGAAAATAGGAAAGACAATACAATAGCAGAGTTGGAAGGGACCTTGGAGGTCTTCTAGTCCAACCCCCTGCCTAGGCAGGAAACCCTATACCATTTCAGACAGATGGCTATCCAACATCTTCTTAAAGACTTGCAGTGTTGGAGCATTCACAACTTCTGGAGGCAAGCTGTTCCACTGATTATTTGTTCTAACTGTCAGGAAATTTCTCCTCAGGTCTAAGTTGCTTCTTTCCTTGATTAGTTTCCACCCATTGCTTCTTGTTCTTCCCTCTGGTGCCTTGGAGAATAGTTTGACTCCTTCCGCTTTGTGGCAACCCCTGAGATATTGGAACACTGCTATCATATATCCCCTAGTCCTTCTTTCTATTAAACGAAACATACCCGGTTCCTGCAACTGTTCTTCATATGTTTTAGTCTCCAGTCCCCTCATCATCTTTGTTGCTCTTCTCTGCACTCTTTCCAGAGTCTCCACATCTTTTCTACATCATGGCGACCAGAACTGAATGCAGTATTCCAAGTGTGGCCTTACCAAGGCATTATAAAGTAGTATTAACACTTCACTTGATCTTGATTCTATCCCTCTATTTATGCAGCCTAGAGCTGTGTTGGCTTTTTTGGCAGCTGCTGCACACTGCTGGCTCATATTTAAATGGTTGTCCACTAGGACTCCAAGATCCCTTTCACGGTTACTACTATTGAGCAAAGTACCACCTATACTGTACCTGTGCATTTCGTTTTTGTTGCCAGACAGAGTACTGTGATGTTGTTATACTCCTGGCTGCCTTGGCAGATCATTATACTTTATGACATTAACTATAATTGGGGTAGTGTTGAGCTTTAAGATTTAGTGACTGTGGTCTAGATAGATGATTGCAGACCACGGTGCCTCTGAAACCGCCAGCCACTGTTGCCTGCGAAACATTGGGAAATCTGTTGCTTAGACCATAGTCACTAAACCCTGAAACTCCACACATACTAGCCATAAAAGCCTATACTAATATATTGACTCTAACTTCTTATTTAACAACATGGGAAGAATTAAGTGTTCTCTGTTGGCTGGTTATCCTCTGAGTCCAATTCAGGATGCTCATGATAATGCTTAAAAATCTTATAGACTCAATCGTTTACAACCTGTCTCCCTCTTGAAGACTTATTTTGCTGCTGCTGTTTACTTGGCTATCTCAGTTGTAATCCTCTCTTAAAGAAGTGATGTATGGTTCTCCAGATATCCCAAGAATCCCCACAGAGATATTAAGAATAATAACCCCTGTTTTTCTTTTATGAAGCTGACACCTCACAAAATGAACTTTTTGGGAGGGGAGGGGGTGTGTCACCATTTGTCCTGTCTGAAATCCTCTCCACAATCTACAACATGTTTCCATATTGTTTCTTTTCAATATTACACTGAATGAAGATTTTACTTATGAAAGCCTATCTGAAAAAAAACAGACAAAAACATTATTCACCAAAGTTTCTGGTTCATTCTTCTACTGATTTTTGTTATTCCACATCTATTTGTTATTTGAAATGGACCATATAAGCCTTCACATTTTTCCCCTCTAAAGAAAAAGTAAGTATAGGAAATGGAACAAACATTTGCCCAAACTCTCAACATCTCAGCTATTTTTTTTTTTAAAAAAAACCTCTTCAGAATTCTAAAAATAATACTTTTGTTTTATTTGCCAAATATCAAGAACTTCTTTAAAGGAACAACTATAGTATCAACTCAGCATATATCATAGAAATATATTTTATCTCATAACCTCAACATCCTTTGTAGTGATACCCCAAAATCTAGCATGAATTATTAAGGTGCAGAAATGTCACAATTTATTCACTGTATTATGAAATAACTTTCAACCAAGTCTTCCAAAATTCTATTTAGCTATTGTTTCACTAAGTACGTAGATATGTCCCACAAGTCGGATTCTACCATAGCTAATTAATTTGCGTTGTTTTCTAATGTTTACCCTCTTCTGTCCCATATCCTATAATAGACATAGAATTATTGAATTTTTAATTTTAGGATTTCTAGATAAGATTCAGGGGGTGTATTCGCAGCTTTTAGGTTCTAAGGCACTCGCTACTAGACTATCCAAGATGCAATTTCAGAAAAGTCACAATTTACATTTTACTATTAGGGCATACTTATTTTGGATTTGAACAAATTTGCACTGAAATTAATGGAGGTAGCCTACAGGAATACTTGACAACTGTGTATTTTGTAAATGGTCTAAGTTATATTTGAATTATGGAGAAAATTATTCCCTTCATGTTTAATCTTAAGTTTTTTCAATCATGGCAAAAATTTTGTATTTCTAACTTTTCCATTTAGAAAGTATATTGTATATTAAAACGTTTACATATAGGCAACAAATGTCACACAGCTCAATTTCTTTATGGATAAATGGTGCACTTATGATTTGTTTAGAGTTTTAAAATATGTCTATGTAGGAAACTTGCCACTTTTGAAATGTCCTCAGAAGTTTCTGGGAGAATAAGAGATCCACTCAGACTAAACCTGTCTTGATTATCCTCATGCTTGACTAATATGTTACATGCAGATAAATTGCCCTGACCATTAATTCATTAATAACTTGATTTTTGTACATTACTTCATATTTTCCTGAAACTCAAGAGTTGTTCAAAACTGAAAAAAAGTCATTGCAAAGCATGTTAACCTTCAAGAAGTAGATATCAATGTGATATTTTATCCGAGATGTAATTTAGACTGTCGCTGTTTTCTTGCTAGTTTACTTTCTGAAGTAATAAATGTGCAAGGAATAATAGAACCAACACCGAAACTTGTACTGTATCATTAACTAGCAGCAGAACATGCAGTCTTTCAAAGCATCCTTAAACCTTTAAAATGTATTTGTGTACATTGAAAAACTGTTCTCTGAATTGTGTCTTTAATGTGCACTGCAGTTAAACTACTTGTTTTCTCTCTGCCTGCTCTTTGAAGATGCCAATTAGGAATAATGGGAAACAAGGGGTAGGCTAAGCATTGCAGTGCATTCTTGTTTACATCTGTGTGTGATTATTTCAGTGTAATGTTTTAAACCCTTTTGGCCCATTCATGCTCTCAATGACATTAATGAGGTTTTGCCATTAGCTTTAATGGGAACAAGACTGGGCTTTGCACTTTTCTTTTCTGTTGTGTTCATTGCATTCTTTCTTGTTTGTGAACTGACCAACCACTCATGCATGTGTTTGCCAGGTACGTTTATTTGTGCTGTTCCATGAGGGGCTTCTTTCTCCTTATGTTTCAGGTTAAGTATTGGCAGAATGAAATAAAATAAGGGAGGAAAAGGGGGATTTGGGGTAAAACTATTGGTTTCAGGCATTCACATCTTGCCTGAAATAAATAACTTACATTAAGTTGTTCAAGATTTGCTTAAAGTAGTTATTAAATCAAACCATATCAGGTGTAGGCTTAAGTTAACTTGTTCAATGTGATTTTTCCAGGAAGAATGTTCTTTCTAGAACTTAGAATTGTGGTCTTACTCCTCCCTTCCCCAAATAATGGGAAGTTAAAGGAAAATAGTTTTTGCCCAATAGCAAGAAAAGGTCACCAACTCACAGAATACCTAGTAACCCTTTTGTTATAAAGAGCTTAGCGGCAAAGAACAACACTATAAACTAGGGGGGAAGGCTAGTGATTGATTTATTTTTCAATTTAACAGGCTCACGAAGCTGAGGAAGAAGCTCGGAAGAATCCGGAATTTGCTGATCGATTGAAGCAGCTTGACAAAGAGGCTGCCTACTATAGAGAGGAATGTGGCAAAACCCAAGCCGAGGTGGACAGGCTCTTAGAAATCCTCAAAGAAGTAGAGAATGAAAAAAATGACAAAGATAAGAAAATTGCTGAGCTGGAAAGGTACATTTCTTATTGTCTGTCTTTTCTCATAAATACATTCTATATCCCTGCTTGATGAAAAGAAATAGCAAAATGCATCACGGGAGTAAGCAAATGAAATAGACCAGCACCATACGGGATACGACAGGGTTTTTAGAAAAATATGGTTCTGTGTAAATCGTTTGTCCAAATGCTTTTGAAGATTCACTACGATAATAAAGTCTCAGCTCCTTTATAGAGAACCAGGAGTCGGTGGGGTGGGGAGACTGCATTAACATTTTATTTTTTTTTGCAAAATTGAAGGAGACGAGAGAGAAAAAGTGTAGTAGGATTAAAAAAATGAAAATAACCTGGACCTCAGACTTGGCTGAAAGAAACTGGGATGTAATAAGAATGAAGTAAAACTAAATAAAAAAATAGAAAAACAGAAATGGTACACTAAAAGCTTATGAATGTAAAATGATTTAGAAGTTAACATTTGTACTTAGAACAAAGTAGTGAAACACTTGATAACTTGAAAAAATGTCTTTTGCATCAAAGGATTGTGTTATGATTGGGTCAATGAGGCCATGTTAAATCAACATAATCCACATCTTGTGTTAATAAAAGCACACTAGTACACAAATAAAATTAGATTGTATAAAAAGTATGATTATGAACATTTATTTATTTGCCTATAATAAACAAATATACACATCTTGCTAGTAATTGTCTTACAACTGGTTATTGCCACAGTATTAAAACCTCAACTTTCTAGCATCAAAACTAGATGTTGCAACTAAAACTAGATGTTGCAACTAATCTTGGAAAATAAGGGATGCTCAGTTATAAAAATACAACCAAGATTTAGCATAATGTTTTCCAGAATCAATGAATAAAGAGTTAGGTTTTTTTCTCATTTCTTTTTACATCCCCCTTTTCTTCCCAGCTTTCCAATTTAATTTTGTTCAATTTCTTCACAGGTTAAAAATAAAAACTTAAAAAGAAAACAAAGTAAGAAAGAAATAGAAATGTACACATTACTATGATATTTAATTTATAAATGGTACTTATAAATGGATTTTCTTTTTCTTGTGGTTGATGCACTCTTGGTTACCAGATTAGATCTCTGTATTTTTGAAATTAATAGCAGTAGACTTAGCAGTAGACTTATATACCGCTTCATAGGGCTTTCAGCCCTCTCTAAGCGGTTTACAGAGAGTCAGCATATTGCCCCCAACAATCTGGGTCCTCATTTTACCCACCTCGGAAGGATGGAAGGCTAAGTCAACCCTGAGCCGGTGAGATTTGAACCGCTGAACTGCTGATCTAGCAGTAGCCTGCAGTGCTGCATTTAACCATTGCGCCACCTTGGCTCACCTTAAGCAGATTTACTGTCTCCCATCTTTATACTATTAGTTCTTGATTTATGACCACAATTGAACCCAAAATATCTGTTGCTGAGATATTTGTTAAGTGAGTTTTGCCCCATTTTACAACCTTTCCTGCCATAGTTGTTAAGTAAATCACGGTAGTTGTTAAGTAAGCCACATGGTTATTAAGTGAATCTGGCTTCCCCATTGATTTTGCTTGTCAGAAGGTCGCAAAAGGTGGATCACATGACCCTGGGATGTTATAAGTATGAGTCAGTTCCAAGCATTTGAATTTTGATCCTGGGGATGCTGCAACAGTTGTAAGTGTGAAAAACGGTCATAACTCACTTTTTTCAGTGCTGTTGCAACTTGAGTGGTCCCTAAACAAGCTGTTGTGAGTCAAGGATTACTTGTAGTGTCTTCTATTAATAGGCTAAGGTTCTCCCCACATGGCCATTTTAAAGCTTCTCCACAGTGTCTAAATCAGCCTCTTCACTGGCTGCCAAATTGATTAATATCTGCTGACATAAATGAACAATCTACTAGTGACCTATACATTCTTGTTTGTGAACTGACACATCGGGCAAAAGAGCCAGAGTTTGGTTTCCTGTATTGGTGATAGTGACTTTGAATGGGCAGGAACAGACAGGCTTCACTCACTCATAACTTATGGAACTGCCCTTACTTCCAGCTATGGCACTCACTGCCAACTAGTTGTATGTGTAAAAGATGCTTCCGGGTAGGTAATACATTAGAGTTCAAAGGCACAAAAGAGAAAGAAAAGATAACATTTAATTTATTTTTATAAGCATAAAAGGAAAGAGACTAAGGCATTATGTGTGCATATTTTAAAAGACTTCAAAAAGAAAGGGAGGGGGAAGTATTTTTCTGGAATTTGTCCAAGCATTAATTTGGAAAATTGAGAAATTTGGGAAAAAATGTATATGCTAAAATTCAATGCTATGTTTTTTTAGGCTAGAAGATTATTGCTGGATTCATCTATAGAGTCTCTTACTGCTTCAAAATCTCTAATCCTGTGCATCTATTTATTTAATTTTTAAATATTACTCTTGCTTCTAAAGCACGCTTCCAAACTTCAAGCATTGTACAAACGTTGCAGATGTTTTAATACTTTTTTTTTAAACCACGGAGGTTCATGTAAAGAAATGAAAATATTGTTTTCTGCTCCAAAGTTTTAATGCCTTATTGTGTAGGATCTGTGGGATCTTGTTTCATTTTTGGAGAAAAGAAAGTGACATTTACATTGGATGGAGAATTGTAGAATAGTAACGCCTTGATTTAATGGACCATTCATTGGGAGTGGAATGCAAATGCATGCTTTTTGAGGCAATTCACCTCAGGTGAATTAGGACATCCGTACAGAAATGGCATAAATAGATGCAAATGAGGTAAATCTAATTCAACTGAAAGTAAATTGAAATGGCTGGTCTGGATTTTTTCAAAGGTGAAAGCTGTCCATTTTTTTCATGGCTGTATCCAGACAGATGATTTGTCCATTGCATCTGAAGTCAGTTAAAAGGGTGATCAATTAAATCAAGATTTTATTGAAATTCAGAGATCTTACAGATTAAGTTATCCTTTAAATCGTTTTCTTAATTCTTGTACAATTTTTAATTTTTTTTTATAAAGAGATAAAATAATGTTTAGGGGTGCTACAGTATACGGAGATGTGTGCTTGGGAGCCTTCTCCAAGTAATTACAACTACATCAGATTCATTCTGACATCATTGTAGTACTATCTTTTCTTGCATGTATATCAGGTTGTTCTTAGACTCTATTATCATGAGAAACACAAACTAGCTGTCTATTAGAGAAGAAATAGGAACTACAAATTACTCCAGCTAAGAGGAAAAGATCACAGTATTGTAGTTTTATGATTTCAATTAAACAAAAGAAAATATTTGGATGAATTAGTTTTCTCTATTCCTCATCATTGGAAAATAAAGGAATTTTCAAAATGTAGTTCATTTGTTTATTTTAGTATAAAGTTTATTTTCAAAATGAAAAAGGATAATGGGAGACAGGAGAGAGCTTCAGAAAAAGATCCAGAGCACTGAAAATAGGCACAATTTTTCTTCTTCTCCTGCATCGCTTAAAACATTTCACTGAAATTAAATGTACTTAAGGCAGAATTGATGGGAGCAAGACTTTTTTCACATAGTACATCATTACAATGAAGCTATTTAAGAATTATTTAAAAAGTATTCTTACTGAGAATTAAAAAATCTACTATATTCTTTTCACTTTTTTTCTTCCTCTGGGCTGGCAAGGTTGTTGGTGAGGCTCTTTATCAATATTAGTCTCTTTTGGGGACTGATATGCTTCTCAAACTTCCTTTACTGTATAACATATCGATACTCTGTAGTTAATGTAAAGTAATATACACAATCATCAGATGATGACTATATCTGACATCTTTCTCCTTTAAGTCAGGCATTCTAATTCTAGCAGAAGAATGAAAATCTTAAAGAAATGGACCATTTCTTCAAGGGCTGTGATAGGTGTAATTTGCAGAGGTTGTAAAGCTCATTGGCTGTTGTTTGCTCATACTTGATATAAAATCTGTGTGGTTTCAGTATGCAGATTTCCATTAATATGATTGGTTGAAAGGGTTGCAGTTGAACTGCTACCAGATAGTTCTGTTAAATGAACTAACCAGACAGTTCTGCTAAAGGAAAACTAGGAAATTAAGAATAAGAAGTAAAGAAACCAGCATACCCGATAGGTATTTAATGGTTTCTGATGTTCCCCCATCTTTTTTAAAATAGTAAATAAATCATCTTTTGCAAAGTAGTACAGGAATGTGCACCTGTGATGTCTCTGGGGATTATTTTACTTTGGCCTTAGATAAGAGTTTGTATATTGCTTTGACTAATTGAAAGGACATGTTAAATATTTTTGCAGAAAATAAGTTATCAGACATCTGGATATTCTCAGCGATGAAGTATTAGTCTTATTCTTGGGACTGAACAAGATTGCTCTCAGCTTTAGCAAGAACTCTATTTCCATAAGAAAAAGAGTGTCTTTGATCAGTGTAAGTGATCAGTACTTGAGAATCAGCAACATAAGAATTCTTTGAACATGAAGCCAAGCCGTTTAACTTCCTTTATTTTTCATGGGTGAAGATGACTTGCTCACATGAGTCATCCGAAATCCAAGTTGGTCCGCACAAGGCTTTCCAAGAAAGAATACCTCCTGCCAACCACCTGGCCTTGTAGTTGCCACCATCTTCATTGTGGTTTCCTGGACAGGAAAAGTGTGTCTGAGGCAGTCTTTTTCATAGTAGAAAAGCTATTGCTTTTATACACTTTTCACACAATTCTGTCTTGATTTCCTTCTAAAAAAGTAGATCACTGATATAGTAACTGCTCATTTTTATGTTGTAAAACTAAAGTTTCTCTCTCTCTCTGTCTATCTATCTATCTATCTATCTATCTATCTATCTATCTATCACTATTGATACGTTTTCCAATTATTCCATTCATTTAGCAGGTTCCCTAATTCTTTAAATATACTTCCCTCTAACTGGTAGTGTTTAAAAGAATAACAAAATCCTTTGTTACAGGAAGGGACCTTTGTACTCTGCAACCTGATTTTGTTTTCTTTCCCCTTTTTCTTCTTATTGTTGATAGACTTTGTCTCAGAACTTCATGATTATCTCAAGCATTTTATAATGATATGGTACAAATTCAACATTATAAATTAACGTACTATAAGGAACGTACAGGAGTGTTCCCCTGGCACAGCGTAACATCAGTCACAAGATTTTGAAATATTTAATAGTGTGTGACAGAGTGAAAATATCTCTAGAGAAGATCTGTAATTTCTGAAACTGAGCTCCATCAATTTCAGTCAATGCATTTGTATCTGTTATTTAGTTACAGCTAGATAGCTGCCACTGGATCAGAATATAAAGAGAATTTGACAACATGCATTGTAGATAACACTACATTCCATTTTTTCTCTAAACCTCTCATAGTTTCTTAATAGATTAAAAAGAGTTTCTGTGAAATTTTATAGTAAATGTTTCTGGTAAATAAATTGTTCTCTACAGAGTGTCCCCCCCCCCCCGTGTGTGTATGTCAGTTCCGGATCTCGTTCCAACTGGTAAGATTGGAATGGGCCTGGCAGCATCCACATGGATGCGTGCAGCACACGCGCACATGTGCACAGTGCGCACATGTATCTTAGCGCCTTGGTGATGCTCCCGCTGCTCCACAGAGAGTCGTTCAGGCGCTGTATGCGTTATGTGCATGCACAGAAGCGCAGAAGCCTTAAAAGACAGATAAGGAGCTTGGGAGGGCGGGTGGGCTCTCTGGAGCACCATACTGGAATGATATACGATGCTCCGGACAGGCTCCGGTACACCCGGGCAGGCTCCGGTACCGGGGCATACCACCTGCAACCCACCACTGGTGTATGTGGACATATGATGAAGTACTCTTGTGTGAGGATTTGTACTCAATAAGTGTGATAGGTTTTTTTAAAGAGGTTCTTTTAAAATCCCACAACTCATATCTTCATTAAATGTACTCCTTGAATTAGAAAGGGAAGTTAAATATCTTCTAGTAGAAGCTCATTCCCAGCTAATACAATTGATAAGTAAATAATGAAGGAGGAACATAGGATAAATTATTCCTAGGAGTTGGCATCCAAATTGTTTCACTATTTCCATTAAAGCAGATGTCAGTATTTTGTCTGGCATTCTGTTCTGCTGCTATCTGTCTTTTCTAATTTAAGGATACAATCTTTTTTGCAGTTTTATTCATTCATACATGCATGCATGCATGCATGCATGTATGAATAAAACTGCAAAAAATATTATATATATATTTTCCTAGATTTTCATGGGTATAGGTATGCTGGTTTTGTTGTATTCGGGTCTTTTCCTGTGTAAGATTGAGATTGTCTTGGAAACATTTTGGTGAGGTCTCACTCGCCATCTTCAGGCTGGTGTTTTCGGCTTAAAGCATAGTCAGAGCTGCCATCTTTCTATAAATCTTTGTGTGGGGGAATGGAGTGCTGGTTTTGTTTCAGTAAGTGGATTGATTGGCTGTGTGGTTGCATCATGATTGGTAGATTGTTGCTGATTGTTGCTGGCTGTGTGTCCATTGTTGTTTTGTGTTGTAATTGCCTGGGTGGTGGTTGGGGCTAGTTTGTTGACTAGGGCTGGTTTCCAGATGTCTGGTAGGTGGGAGGTATTTCAAAATCTTGTGACCTCCACAGCAACTCATGAAACAAACAGTACACAACATATCAGACAGAACCCTCACCACAACTGAAACCAATGTCCTTTCCAGAGGATTCAACTTTGCAGTCACCCCTAAACGCTTCCCCACTGAAGACATCATATGTGAAATTGAAGCTACACTCACCAAAATCAACCCAGACGAAGCCAATAAAATCACACTTGCACTCACCAACATCCTTTGCTCCAGTAATCCACCCAGAAGCAACTTACGCAAGAAGAACAAAAAGCACTCACCAACCTGAGGAAAGACAACAACATAATCATTCTCCCAGAAGATAAAGGTAATGCCACAGTGGTGATGAACACGCCTGACTACCAAGCCAAACTACCCAACCTACTCCAAGATCCCGTTTACAAATCTCTAAACACAGATCCCATCACCTACTTGGAAAAAACTACCAAATCCAAAATAAAAGCCTCTCCCATCAGTGAAGAGATCCAGCAAAGAATCATCCCCAGAGAGAAATCTTCCAGATGCCCCAAACTCTATGGCCTCCCCAAGATACACAAAGAAGGAAGACCACTCAGACCCATAGTCAGCTCCATAGGCTCACCTCTACAGAATCTTGCCAAATTCCTCGCCAAACAACTCCAACCCTACACAAAATCCATCACCTGACACATACAAAACTCACTCCACTTCATAGAAACAATAAAGAAACAAAATCTACAACCCAGTGACCTACTTGTGAGCTTCAATGTCATATCCCTCTTGACCCAAGTGCCTATAAACAAAGATTTGACAGCTATACAAAACAAACACAACCCCTCTATACACATCCTGGACCTGACCAACCACTGCCTAATCAATACATACTTCATCCATAATGGACAAAGATACAAACAGATAGAAGGATCACCCATGGGATCATCACTCTCACCCATCATCGCAAACTTATACATGGGACATTTTGAAACTAACGCCTTAGATAAATCTGAACACAAACACAAACTCTGGCTTAGATATGTTGATGACACTTTCGTGATTTGGCCACACAGGAAATAAAAACTGGACAACTTCCTCACACATCTCAACAGCCTACATCCCAAAATACAATTCACTATGGAAATGGGAAGCAAACAACCAACTTTCCTTTCTGGATGTTCTAATCTGCAAAAAAAAAACAATGGCTCCCTAGGACACCCCATCTACTAGGAAAAAAAACGCACACCGACTGCTCTTAAACGCACAATCCCATCACCACCCTGCGCAGATCAACTCTGTAGCCAAGATCCTCATCTCCAGAACCAAACGCCTAGCTGACAAAGACCACCTGAAAACTGAATTACACTCTCTCACAAATGTATTAATCTCCAACGGATTCCAAAGAAAAACAATTATCAACCTAATCCAAAGGGAGACTTCCCCCAAGAACTGAGAAGGGAACAGAACAGGACAAGGGCATCACCCTCCACCCTTACATCAAGGGCACCACAGATAAAATCAGCAAAATTCTCCACAAACACAATATCAAGACTGCCTTCAACACGGACCAAAAAATAGCCAACATCTTAAGAAACCCCAAAGATAAAATCCAGCTAGAAAACCAAGGAGTCTATGAAATACCATGCAAAATCTGCCCTGCAACATACATAGGACAAACGAACAGGAGAATAAATGCATGCATCGCAGAACACAAGAACGCAGTAAGAAAAAAAGAAAAAAACTTCCTCCCTTTTCCAGCACCTTAAAGCTACAGGACATGAAATTAATTTTGAAGGAACCAAATTAATCTCCAAAACTTCAACAAGAGAATAATTATGGAAGCTATCGAAATAGAAAACACCCCCACAACATGAATAAATGTGACGATACCTCCCACCTACCAGACATCTGGAAACCTAGTCAACAAACAAGCCCTACCCCCACCCAGGCTGTTACAACACAAAACAACAATGGACACAACACAGCCAGCACCAATCTACCAATCATGATACAACCACACAGCCAATCAATCCACTTACTGAAACAAAACCAGCACTCTACACCCCTCCACCAAGATTTAGAGAAATATGGCAGCTTTTTTAAATAGAAAGCCGAAAACAACACTCTGAAGATGTCGAGTGGGACCTCGCCAAAACGTTGTCAAGACAATCTCAATCTTAGATGGGAAAAGACCTACAAGACTAGGATAGATAGATGATAGATAGATAGATAGATAGATAGATAGATAGATAGATAGATAGATGATAGATAGATAGATAGATAGATAGATAGATAGATAGATAGATAGATAGATAGATAGATAGATAGATAGATAGATATAGATAGATAGATAGATAGATAAATATGGAACATTTTTTTGTATCAACAGCCTCTCATGTATAGTATGTAACTGTTATCATTTGTCTTCATGACTTTTCTCCAAGCTAAACATGTTTGTTTATTTTTCTCACTGCCCTATGGAATTTGGTTTCTGGTTGTCTTTCTTTGAATGCATTTCAGTTTCTTATTAACAGAGGACAGAATCAAAATTACGTACTGCTTTATAATCCCTTGGTAAGGCCACACTTGGAATGTTACATCCGTTTTGGTCACCATAATATTAAAAAAAAAGATGCTGAGACTCTGGAAAGAGAGCAGAGAACAGCAACTAAGATGATTAGGGGACTAGAGGCTAAAACTTTTGAGGAATAGTTGCAGAAATTGGGTATATTTAGTTTAATGAAAAGGACTAAGGGTGACATGATAGCAGTGTTCCAATATCTAGAGGGCTGCCACAAAGAAGAGGGAGTCAACCTATTCTCCAAAGCAGCTGAAGATACCACAAAAAGCAATAGGTGGAATCTAATCAAAGAGAGAAGCAATCTAGAACTAAGGAAAAATTTCCTGACAGTTAGAATAATCAATCAGTGGAAGAATTTGTCTTCAGAGAAGTTGTGAATGCTTCAACACTGGAAGTTTTTAAGAAGAGATTGGACAACCATTTATCCAAAATGCTATAGGGTTATAGCAGGAGGTTGGACTGGAAGATCTCCCAGGTCCCTTCCAACTCTGTTATTCTGTTACATTAGAATGTCCTATTTACCACCTTCTAAACTGACTCAAATTTCCTGTTAGTCATTCAATCTCCCCCCCCCCTCCATTAATATCCAGACTAACTATCAATATGAGCAAAATAACAAATAATATTTGGATGACTAAAATGTGCAAATAAACAATAATGTAAATTTATTTGCAATGTGTGAATATGAATATGTGAAAGTAGATTAATTTACTGCTATGGTAGATTGTTGTAATTTTGTAATTTTATTTCTAATTTAGTTTCTGCTGGTCTTTACCTTGAGCAGATGTCTTTTGCTGTTAGAAGGACCCTCACAAAAGAATGCCTTTTAACAAATCATCCAGAGGCTCTTTAATTTTTGGATTGAAATAAAAGAAGTAATATATCTTTTTGCATATGTTCCCCAGGTGCATAATTTTAGTTATCTTGTGTTTTCATTTGCCAGCAGGATTCCAAGTCACATTTATTTAACTTAAGATCTATGCATACTATGGATTTGTATGATTGCATAAATATAAAATATTTCAGTGTAAATTAAAACTCAGCCAGTAGCATTCTTACAGATTGCTGATAATCACCTGGGGAAAACTGGTGAATACTACTTTTTTTAAAATGAGACAGACTGTAGCCACCAGCAAATCATTTTACTATGGCACCATTAGTTTCACCAACAAGAATGGCTAATTACAGTTTTGAAGTTCAGTTTCTTTCATTTTTTTCTATGACAGAAGTTCAGTTTCTTTCATTTTTTTCTATGGTTAGATATGAATGAACATATAAGCCCTGCTAGAAACTTATGGACTAATATAAAGAACATTTAATGGTCTGGAAACATAGAGGTATGGATTAAAATCCTATGGAAATGCATTAATAAATTAGATAAAAATCTGAGATGAATATTTGTCTCCTAATATTTTCCATATTTTTAATACTAGTCCATTGTCTGCTTCTTTGCTTCATCTGGTAAAGCTTACAAGTATTAGAAGTTAGCTGTGTTTACCTTAGAAGTTACTTTCTAGCTTAAAACATGAAAGAGAGCAGCAGGGAGACACTTTTTTTAATGGTTCTTTTATTCTTGAATCTTTATAAGTTGTTCAGAAATCAGACAATGCAAAAGAGAACTGACCCCAGACTACTTATAGAATTTGAAATAATTATTCCCCCCCAAAAAAATCAGATGAGAATTTTTTTTCTGGAATCATTTTCACATTTGGCGTTAATCTCCAGGGACTACAGGAAATATGCTTCTGCCTAAAATTCTCTATTTGTATCAATGTATTTTATTATTTATGGAAAACATTATGAAAGGATTATCCAAATTTCAGTTCTTTCCCTGTTTGCTTAAAGAAGAAGAATGTAAGGGAACACTCTACACTATGTCAAATACTATGATGAGGATGAGGATTGATAAAAGCAAACTCCATTCCTAGGCTTATGATAATGTGTTACCCAGATGCTGATATTGTGCAGCAGAGAAGAAATTTCAGCCATTAGGATTATGAGAGATTTTTCTTTTATTCCCTTTAATTAAGAAAACTGATAAATAACAACCACTTTAGAGTAAGCTGTCACCAGAATATTCAAATTGCCTTTCATTATAATGCTGTCACTACCAATAAACCAAATAGATACTGGTCTCAGGTCAAAGGTTTTCCTATCGGGTTAATTTGACAATAGTCTTCAGAATGCATTGTTTATTTCTAGGCAAATGAATTTTTTTTAAAATCAAGTGCTACGTTACAACTGCACTCCATTTTTATTTTATCAGAATGTTTTTGGCATCTCTGACTAGAACAAACTTGGTGATAAAAATTGTGCTTTGCAGCATGAAATTATTATTTTTAATTAAAGTTTTAATATATATTATTATGATCAGTCTGAAATAATCCTAATTCTCCTCCTCCTCCTTTGATTTACTGCTAAATCTTGACCGCTATAGATATATGTGCCCAGAAAGAGAATGAGAGAGAAAAAAATGAATGTACATTATCTGCTCATGTATTAAATGTTAGAAGCCTAATTTTATTATTCTTGTGTAGCAAAATTATAGGCTTAGCAAAATTATAGGCTTAATTAAAGAAATCTGTTCTTATAATCCAGCCATTTTTTTTCTTCTGCAGTGGAGTTGATTATATAATTTGGTTTACTAGGGAATGCCAACAATGTGTTAAATTTTCTCAGCTTGAATTAATCATTAATGCCTGTCTTTTTAAAAAAAGGAATGGTTCTTTATAATTTCAAGGGTTTTCTAGTTTCTTTAATTATTTTTTTCTGAATTTTAATGAATCAGTATTTTCCATAACAATATTTTATTTATTTATAAAATGTATACGCCGCCCATCTTACCTCAGGATAATTTCTATACAGGCCGAGATGTAAAATATAACAAACATAAAATCAATAGCTACAGTTAGAATTCCTATCTAGGCCAATACTACAAATAAGGATATAACTGACCACATACAAATAGTTTTCCTACCATCCTGTGATGGTTTTCTGCCTGTTTTATTTTGAAAAGTAAAACTTGGTGAGTTTTTTGAGCCAGGGGAATGTTAAATCCAACTTTGGAACAAGGTTCTTTTTTCGTACGGTTGAGTTTTGTGGTCCTGGCACCAAGAGTGATATATCAGAATATCTACAGTACACAAAATTATGACATTTAAAGAAAAGTAGTTGAAGAATATGGAAAGCTTATAACCATCACATTGAGTAAATCTGCAATGCTGGGTTATTGCATTGCCTGCAACCATTTTAGAATAGTGGAATGATGGATGGCACTGTCCTGTATTCTTCTGTCATTTCAGGCGTGTTTTCTTGCTTCATTTTTCAAAATGCTGTTTTTCTATTTACATGCCATTACAGTACATGTCATTAAATCATTGCTAATTCTTAGCAACTACATAGATTATTTTCTGCATGATGAACTATCCCTAACTTGGTCAGGTCTTCCAATAGGATAATTTGATCCTGGTCATTTGTGCTAAAAATAAGCTTTGAGTAGATTTGTCAGGTGAGCTATCCTTTGCACTTGACTACTACAAATCTGTTTAGAGCCATGTGACTGAAGCCACATATAAGCATTTGTAGTATAGACAGACAGGCAGACAGGCATATCCTTTACTCAGGCAGGAAAAATATTTCAGCTTAGTTAATGGTTGCTAAGATCTGTGATGTCTACTACAATTACATTTAATTGATCTCCTGTTGCAATCCAGCAGTTGCATAAAAATAACAGAATTAACAGAGTTGGAAGGGACCTTGGAGGTCTTGTAGTCTAACCCCCTGCTCAAGGAGGAAATCCTCTACCATTTCAGAGAAATAGTTGTTCAAGCTCATATTAAAACCTCCAGTGTTGGAGCACCCACAACTTCTGTAAGCAAGTTGTTCCACTGATTGATTCTTCTGTCAGGAAATTTCTCTTTAGTTCTAGGTTGCTTCTCTCCTTGATTAGTTTCTACCCATTGCTTCTTGTCCTGCATTCAGTTGCTTTGTAGAATAGATTGACTCCATCTTCTTTGTGGCAGCCCCTAAGATATTGGAAGACTGCTATTATGTCACTCCTAGTTCTTCTTTTCATTATAACATTTATATTACAGTTATAATATAGCAGTAGACTTATATACCGCTTCATAGGCCTTTCAGGCCTCTCTAAGCGGTTTACAGAGAGTCAGCATATTGCCCCCAACAATCTGGGTCCTCATTTTACCCACCTCGGAAGGATGGAAGGCTGAGTCAACCCTGAGCCGGTGAGATTTGAACCGCTGACCTGCTGATCTAGCAGTAGCCTGCAGTGCTGCATCTAACCACTGCGCCACCTTGGCTCATATATCTAGTTTATACAATAGTGCTGGTTGAAAATCCAACAGGATTTTTTTTTCATTACTTGTTTTCTTTCCCAGAGTATCTATTTCCTTTTTTTTTTAATGCCAACAAGTGTTTCATCACTTCTCCCTCACTTGTGGTAAAAGGGTTTCTGTCCCTTTTACTTGAAGACAAAAAAAGTTTTCAATTCTTATCTTAAAAGAACCCAAAGGATGTTTCTTTCGTTTGAAGTGGCTGGAGAAACATGAAATGTTTCAGCTGGGGGGGGGGGGATACAGTTTAAAAATAATCTTTCAGTTGGATTTCAAACCAGCAATATATGCTAGGACACTGTTATAATGAGTACATTATTGCAGAACTTCGGTTTTAAGGTGGAGGCAAGAGTTTGCAAGATATGAATTTTTAACAATATATTGAACTGATTCAGGGGTGGGTTCCTTCCAGTTCTAACCTCTTCTATACAAGATGTTCCACAAATCTACAGTGCCATTTAGAACCGGTTCCAGCTCTCTCCCCCCGCCCATCTGCACATCATCAAGATGAAGAGCAAGAGGAGGAATTCTCAGAGTTGAATTCCACAAGTCTTAAAGCTGCCAAATTTGAACACCCTTGGGTTTTTTCCTAAAGGGTTAGGGGTGCAAGGGTCTTGTATCTTGACAGCTTTAAGACTTGAACACTTCAATGCCGGAGTTCCTGAGTCAACATGACTGGAAGAAGAATTCTGGGAGTTGAAGTCCACAAGTCGTAAAGCTGTCAAGTTTGAACACCCCTGGGGTTTTTTATCTAAAGGGTTAGGGATATAAGGGTCTTGTAACTTGACAGCTTTAAGACTTGCGTGCTTCAAATGCCAGAGTTTCTGAGCCAACATTTTGGTTGCTAAGCAAGAGCGTTGTTAAATGAATTTTACCACATTTTACAAGTTGGCCACGCCCACCCAGTCACATGACTGCCAAGCCACTCCCACTTGGTCACATGGCTGGCAAGCCACTCCCACAAAGTAGGCCACACCTACAGAAGAGGTTCTAAAAATTTTTGAAACCCACCACTGAACTGGTGGCAGTGTCTGCCAATGTTTGCATTTTGATAGATATAACTCTGTATTTATGTATGTAGGAGGCATTATTGTTGCTGTTTTTATGCCTTCATGTCAGTGATGACTCTTGGAAACTGCCTGGAGAAGTCCCTGGAGTTTCCTAGTAAGATTCCAGAAATGCTTTGCCATTGCCTGCTTCCTCAGGGTGAGAAAAAGTGACTGGCTCAAAATGACCCAGCTGGCTTTCCTATGTAAGGGAGGACTAGAATTCACAGTTTTTTTTAATTTCTAGTCTGGTGCCTTAACCATTACTCCAAACTGGCTCTCTTATTTTTGCAGGTAGTCCTTGACTACCTGTAAACATTAATCCATTCATTTAGCAATTGTTCAAATTTCAGTGGTACTTAAAACAATTGACTTATAATTGGCCCTCACGATTATGACCATTGCAGCTGTCAGCTTCTGCTTTGCTGTCGCTTCAGCTGCCATGAAACGGGGAGGGAGGGCCTGGTATTTGGGAGGGGTTACTCAATGTGCTGGAGGAAGGTTCTGGAGTTCCCTGACTGATCGGAGTACGCATGCGTGGGTGTTTCCCGCCAGGACTAATGGCACCGACATTCCATCTTCGTGATGCCTTTTGAAGTTATCTCACACCTGACACTTGGAAGACTTATGATTGGACTGGGACTATGATGCCAAGGGGTGGGGAATGGGCTATTCTATATATCAATCGCTTTCGCGCCTAATTAATCAGACTTCGCTGCGCTTTGCCTTTAATCATTCTTAATTAGTAAAAGTACACTTGATTTCCACACATGGAGTCTCGTGGTCTTTCTTTCCTAATTAATTAATGGAGAGGAGCTGACAGCAGCATTCCCACCATCACATAATCTAGATTTCGGCACTTAGCAGCCAGCATGGATTAATAATGGCTTCCAAAGGTCATTGGTCATAATTTGTGACCTTCCCAGCCACTTTCCAACAAACAAAAGTCAATGGGAGAAGCTGGATTTGCTTAACAACTGCATGGTTCACTTAATGACTGCAGTGATTCACTTAACAACTGTGACATAAAAGATCACAAAATCAGGCATGACCACTTAATAACTGCCTTGCTTAACAATGGAAACTTTGGTCTCAATGGTGATTGTAAATTACCTACACTATATATAGTTTATATTGTAAATTGAAACTACCTACCTATATAATTCTGTATTTATGTACATACATAGTATATGTCCTACCCATAGAAAGGAGATATATCTGCACAGTAAGAGCCAGTCGCATAAGGGAAAGCAATTGTTCTGTTAATTTTCTAGAACAAAAATTCATGAGAGCAAGGTCCAGTCCAGTGGGAGGATAAAGTACCCTGAAATTTGGACCAAATAATTTACAACTGTTGCCAATATATTCCCAATCTAGACATGACCCTACCTCCGTTCTGGGGAAAGCATTACTTTGCCCCTAAAATTAGTTAATTACCAGTAATTAATTTAATTAATATTAGTGTGTGTGGGGGGGGTAGGGGTGTCTTACAGATCAGTGTGATTCTTTAACAAGTCCAGAATATATGTAAAATGCAATAGCAAAGACACCAAATGTTGTTCCCACCTCGTTGCTTTATCATTTGTACTTTTTAATGTAAAAAGTAAAAGTCTAACAAAGAGCTATTAATTTCATAGGGAGCAACGAGAGGTTTGCAAGTATTGTTGCCTGCTTTTCAGATTGCTCTAAAGAATTTCAAGGGTTGGATGCTGGCTTTTATTTCTGCTAGGCCTATTGAAGTAATTTCCTCTTAAAAGCAGACAATAATCTGTGTATTTTTTCATGTTAGTCCTTCTATGCAATTTACAGTGCTATAAAATGAAATAAAGAAAGTGACCCAGATGGCTGATTAAAGGTTTTAGTTTTGTTGCTGGATGAGTAACAAGTAGTCTTAGTATTTTTGCTATTATTTATGACAGAAAACCAGACCTTCTAAGCAGATAAGGATCCTCCTCCCACTAAGAGATTATGTTTCTGGAGAGTTAAACATGATGAGTCTCTTAATTGTAGCCCTTTTGTGTAGCCCCAAAGTCGTCTTTTGAAGACTTTGTTCTGTAAGATGTTAGAGCAGCCCAATAAACTGTAACAGTGAGCCAAATAAGAGAGCAACCTGCCTTTTGCAAACATGGGTTTAAATTTTCTCATAAAATTTAGAGTCCTGAACAATTGCTTATATGCAGGTGGTAAACCTAAGGTGACGTAGTAATAAGACTGCAGAGTTTCTAGAGCTGTTTGTCAATCTCAAGAAATTCACTTTCTCTGCAAAACTCTAGTTCATATTTGTGTATAATTAAGCAACCCAGGCCGCCAAACCATTACTGGTTCGGCCAAACCTGCCCGAACTGACAGGAACCCATCACTGCTTGGAGGTCTTCTAGTCCAATCCCCTGCTCAGGCAGAAAAATTTATACTGTTTCAGACAAATGGTTGTCCAATCTCTTCTTAAAAACTTCCAGTGTTGGAGCATTCACAGCTTCTGGAGGCAAGGTGTTCCACTGATTATTTGTTCTAACTGACAGGAAATTTCTCCTTAGTTCTAGGTTGCTTCTCTCCTATAGTTTCCATCCATTGCTTCTTGTCCTGCCCTCAGGTGCTTTGGAGAATAACTGGACTCCCTCTTCTTTGTGGCAGCCCCTGAGATGTTCTTTCTCCTGAGATATGAAATTGTTAGTGGGATTTCTTTTTCTGTTTTTGTTTATTGTGCACTGCTCAGATTCCTAGTGATTAAGAAAGTATACAAAAACGGAAAGCTAAATAAATAAATAAACGAATGATTTGCTGGTTTAGAAATTAAACTTAAAACACATGAATCCATAGCTTAAATGCATTTCAGTATACACAAATGTGACCATGATGCTTGGCTGGCGATATTTTCACTGTGTTCATATGTTCCAAATAATTTTCCACTTGGGGAATATAACAAAGTCGTTCATTATTTGCACCCATGCACCATGTATCCACCAGAAATAGATTGGGGTAGATTGAACAGAATGCCTTCATATTCAAGTGGAAATCCATTCCTATAACACTCCTCCATATAACCTTCCTGCATCTCTCAAAATCTGTTCTGGGGGTTTCAGAGATCACTTTCTTCCGTTTCCTGATGTGAAGTAACTTTGAGTCATAGAAATACATAGTGCTTCTCATGGACTCCAATAGAAACTAAATAGGTAGCCATGCTCATTAACTCCATAATTACGGTTTACGGTTTATTAGGATTTGTATGCCGCCCACTCTCGAGAGACTCAGGGCGGCTTACAGATAAATTGTCTACTATGGAATAAGGGTCTACTTTCTATCATATACAACAGGCAGTATGCTACCCAATATCAATGCTGTTCATGTTGCTTCCCTATTTAGTTTGATTGGCCTTAATTGAGAATGTTCCCTTATGACTCTCCCTTAATCAGAAGGGCAGCATCTTGCTGCAGTATAAATGGAAGTCATCAAGATGCAATTGCTATTCAGTAGGAAGGCCACCAGAACATACAATGGGATGATAGCCTGGGCAGCAATTTGTTAAGCTAGCAGAGAATCTGATATGGATGAAGTGAAGCTTTAAGAATGCTGTTTTCACAAGTGGGAGTTTCAGACAAGAAGGGAGAAGTTACAGCATCATTGAAAAGAAAACAACAGTTACTAAAACGGATAAAGAACAAAGAAGTGTAATAAGCTATCTTTCTGGGGAAGAGGAGTGTGAAACTAAAACAATCACAAGAGTGCTGTGCATTATTTCCTTTTTTGAAACCCACCGTCCCAAGGTGACATCTTTCTGAGCAAACTGCTAAGATTTAATGTGTCCTGCTCCAGTACTACTGAACATAGCATTGTCAAACAAGATTACATGTCAGAACTCCATTGTACTTTGAGAGCAGTGAACTTGGCTCTTCTTCTGTTGTTTCAAAGCACTTCATTGCACCAAAACATTCAATTTGTGAAAGATCAAAGGAGAGTCAAATAAAGGCAATGGTATTCATTAGCTAAGGGATATAAATAAGTTTAAAAACGCTAAGAGTGAAAGAAAGAGGGAAAGTAGACAGGATATATAAACACAGAATAGATAAGATAACAAACAAAGAAATATTTGAGATTAACTAAAAATTAACTTCTTTCCCAAGTGTTAAATTGGAATAGATTAAATAATGTGCTTACGTTGCATTTATTTCAGTAATCATATGTCAGTATTTATTGTTGGTAGGGAAAGGAAAGACATTTGTTAAAAAGTAGTAGTATGTGATTGTTCAACATATTGGGCACATCATCCTCGTCCATTTTGTTCTTTTAAGATGCTGAGTAGAGAAGGGCCACTTGGTGTCCTATTTTCCATCTTCCTTCTTTCTGTTGTTATGTTACAAACAAGAGTTAGGGCTAGAATAAGCAGAAGACACTCCCTTAGGAACTACCTGTGTTCATTATCCACATGCTCTGGAAAGCTCTGTATCTTTTGATAAGAAGAATGGATGTTAGTTCTTGCCTTTTGTTTGCGAATGTGTCTCCCTATTTTAAAAGTTAAAACTGGCTCTATTTTATATGCCATGATGGGTTTCTTCAACATTAGTGCACTCTATAAACTGGCATATTTTTACAAAGAGCAACAATGTCTATTCAATAGTACTGGACATGCTGTGGTTGCTTTAATAGTAATAAATGAAATAATTTACTACATAGAGGATACAGTCATACTTGTAGAAAATAAAAATAGCTCCATTTCACTATCGTTTTTTGTTGGATCATCAGATGGAAAGATAGGCATTATTGACAGGATTACACAAAGATGTCAGGAGTGGAACACAATCCTGTTACATTGCCATAATTGTTAACTTTTCTTCAACATGTCAAATCTACATTTAGAGTTCCCATAATTCTACCTCTTAGAATGGAATACATGAAATGTTAGATAAAGCACTGAGATTCTTCTAACAATTTTGAACAATGCTTTAGTCACTCTAGCCTAGTGATTCACATCTAGAAAGTCTTTTATCAAAAACATTCCTGAACTTGGCCCATCTGCATCCTAGACCGCATGCTATTGTGGAATAGACACCATACTTATAAGCTGTCATGGGTACATGTACAGGTGACCTGTCAAATCTATTACTCTGCTGTATGGCCCTGAATAATTCACATCTCACCTAATAAATAAAATATATAACTCTAGACTTATGAGCCACCTCTGAGTATAATATATAGCTGTTTTGTGATACGTACTAAGCAAAATATCTGAACTGTGTGTCCTGTCCCCGCCCCCCTCTCTCTCACACACACATACACTATGGGTGTTAGAAGTCTTTATTGAGGCTTCCAAGCTCTAAATAGTCTTCCTCAGAAACTTCGCATGACCACAAGTAAGGTCCAATAGGCTATTCAAGGAAAATCTCTTGCCAGTCCAGAGGGCAAAGACAAGTCCAGAGTTCAAGGGGCAAAACCTAAAGTTCAAGGGTCGAGAGTCTAAGTCCAGCAATTAAGGCAAGAATCACAGTGAGCAAAGAATGCACAGCAAGGAAATGGACATGTTCCCAGCATCGTTTTAATCTCCATATTGGGTGCACATATGGGAGACTTAAAGGGCCAGTCAGATTGTCCTTGGGAAAAATCTATTTGTGTGATTGCTCTGACTTGATGGCACATAATCAGTCAATCAATCCAGTTCTCTGATAGAAGCATCCATGAGCTGAGACTAATAGGTTTTCTGAATAATATAAATAATATGTTTTTAAGAGAAGAGTTCAGTGGGAACTCGTTTTAGAGTAATTGGAGAACAATGTCCCAAAATGGTTCAAAAACACTTAAAAATTATAACTCAATTGAACAGTTTTAAAAAACTTCAGTTATAGTTGCAGTAAAAGGAGGGGAAAGAAATACTCAAAGAAAAATTAATATTGTTATTGTGCAAATTATGTTTTTGGATCTCCCATCCATTTTCTATATTTTTTTCACTGGATATAGAAAACATGACATTCTTTTCTACATTATAACTATATGAATCATATTTCGTCATATCAATTACAAAACTGGTTGTAGATTGTAAAATGGTAGTTACTTTCCTATGCGAAGTGGACTTAGTAATATTTATTTTCCAGGATTGTTCTTGGGGGCTTTTCTTTTTTGGCTTAGAACCATTAGGGAGCTTTTCCACTATCAGTATAATTTATACTATTATTCTGAAATAAATATCTAAGGATATAACATTTTACTTACTAAATATTCACAAGGAAATAACATTTTAAAATAAAACCTACAGTCATACATACTGCCTCCATCTCACCAAATCCTTTAAAAACTTTGCATGATCTTATGGACATTAGAAAATATCCTTTCTTTTGCCAAAAAAGATTAGTGTGCAAATCTCTTTTGGAATTTGCACATGACTATTATTATATAGTATAGATAAAAAGAAAAAAATTCCTCAGAATCGTGAGAGAGTCAAATAAATTAATATCTAAGAACTCAAGCAGATAACAGCTATGTTCTCACATTTCTTCTGCAGCCTTTCATAGTAATTAGTCAGTTATAAAATAAAGCTAAATAATTGCTTATCATCGTTGAGAAGTTTTAATTGGTCATATGTGGGCTTTTCTGGATGCACAGACATGATTCTTAAGTTGTGGTGGACTAATTTTGTTTCTGAAATTAATGTTGGATGTATTTTTGAATCAATTTAGGTTGGAATTGATTTTTAGAATAAACTCTTGGCATGGAAAACAATTTTTGAATGGATGATTTAATTTACCCAGAGACTTTAAAAGGGGAACCAAGCCTTCTGAGAATAGCTAGGTGTACAACCTAAACATTTCAGTCCAGGCAGACAATCAAATAGTAGAGTTGTAAAACCAAGAACCCATTGATTTGCACCAGTAATGAAATGTTATGAGCCCTGTTTTAAAATTTAGTCCTGAAAATAGAGATGGGGAACTCTGCACTGCATATCAGACATTAATACAATCAAAGAGTCCTCCACTCCTCTGCTCTCAACAGAATACCTTATGCCACCAGACTTGAAATTTTGGGCTTAGACAACTTCGGTCTGACCTAAGCGTAGTACATAAAATTATCCGCTACAATGTCCTACCTCTCAATGACTACTTCAGCTTCAACCACAATAATACCCGAGCACACACTAAATACAAACTTAAGGTAAACCGCTCCAAATTTGAGTGCAGAGAATATGATTTCTGCAATAGAGTGCTCTACGCCTGGAATGCTCTACCTCAGTGTTTTTCAACCTTTTTTCATGAAAAAAATCACGAGGCACACCACCATTAGAAAATGTTAAAAAAAATTAACTCTGTGCCTATATTGACTATATATAAGGTGTTTTTCCCACGGCACACCTTATACTATGTCACGGCACACTAGTGTGCCGCGGCACAGTGGTTGAAAAACACTGCTCTACCTGACTCTCTGGTTTCTTCCCCAAACCCCCAAAACTTTAATCTTAGACTGTCTATAGTCGACCTCATCCCATTCCTAAGAGATCTGTAAAGGGCGTGCATAAGTGCACCATAAGTCCTAATGTTTCTGTCTTAATGTTTCTTTTTATTCGTATCCATTTCATGTATCCAAAATCATGTTTATGCTTATATATGTTGTCTAATACACAGTTGACAAAATAAAATAAAATAAAAATACTTGGAGTTTTCATGTCTAAAATAAGCTAGTCTAAACTACGAAATACTGAATTTATGTCTTAAAGATTGCTTCATGCATGTCTAATCTGCAGTATCATTCAGTATTTGCCATGAAGCACCCTGACTTTTCATTGACTTCCTGTGTCATAGACACATACCCTAGAATGTGTAATGAAACAGTTCTGCCTGATGATAAGCTTTATACTGTTGTTTATACATTTGCTCTCTTACATTGTTACTAGGCCCATTAGACTTAACAAGCCTATGCATATTATTCTTAGACACATGAAGGATCAAAACAAGAAGGTGGCCAACCTGAAGCACAATCAACAAATAGAAAAGAAGAAGAATGCCCAATTGCTAGAAGAAGTTCGGAGGCGTGAAGACAGTATGACAGACAATGCCCAACATTTGCAGGTAGGTTGCTTTACTTTTTTAAAAACAAAAAAAACCTACCATACTAAATATTTTACAGTGTGTCTACACATGACTGGGCTGTCAATCCAAATAACACAAATACTTCATTGCTAGTGACTGATAAACTACTGCTTTTTCTTGATTGGCAAATGTTTGGTTACATGGATCCGATATATCCCATATATAAATCTTTTGGTATCTTTTGTCTTTGTTTATTTAAGAAAAAGTTCTGTATCCTTGGATTTGTCACAGATCTTACCTAAGAAATTGGTTAAGTGGGGTACATAAAAATCTGCGCCCCACTAAATGGTAGCAAAGATGCAGACTTTTTGTTTATTTAGACAATTTATACACTTGCCTGTTTCCCCAAAGTGACTTTGGGAGGTGTATAGATATTTATTACTTTCCTGCCCCCTCCCAATAATTGTTTTATAAAAAGCAGAATCCAATTTTAAAAAATATATTATATTCTAAGAGATTAGTTCCTATAACTTTAACCTTAGTCAAAGAGGAGGATTTTGCAAGGTGTAGTTATCAGTCCATGATTCAAGAACATTTATCTATGAAAACTAGAGGTAGTTGATCTTACAGACCTTTGATGGCAGCAAAAAGATAGCAATTTTTGCTCCCTTTTATTGCCATCTGGTGGTTTTTCACACTTTGCAGTCCAGACCCCATTCTTTTCTTTTTCTTTTTCTTTTTCTTTAACATGTGCAAAACTTTTCAGGGATATACCCAGTGGTGGGGTTCAATTTTTTTACTACAGTTTCTGTGGGTGTGGCAGGGAAAGGATATGTAAAATCTCAATTCCCTCCCCACTCCAGGGAAAGGTTACTACAAAATCCCCAATTCCTCCCAGTCAGCTGGGACTCAGGAGGCACAGAATAGATGGGAGTGGGGCCATTCAGAGGTGGTGTTTACCAGTTCTCCAGAACTGGTCAGAACCTGCTGAATACCACCTCTGGGTATACCCCAAGCTTTTATTCTGTGGAAGGGAAAACATGGTTTAAAAGAAAGTAAAAGAAGCTTCTAGTGTAGATAGATCTTGGTCTGAAAGGCCAGTGAAATACATTATGAGAATATTAGTCTGAATCAGAGGTGGTATTAAGCAGGTTCTGACCAGTTCTGGAGAATCAGTAGCAGAAATTTTGAGTAGTTCGGAGAACTGGTAAATACTATCTCTGACTGGCCTCAACCCCAACTATTCCCTGCCTCCCAGTCCCAACTGATCAGGAGGGAATGGAGATTTTTCAGCAACCTTCCCCTGCAGTGGGGAGGGAATTGAGATTTTACAGTATCCTTACCCTGCCACCCCCATCAAGACATGCCCACCAAGCCACACCATGCCTACCATGCCATGCCCACCACACCATGCCCACAGAACCGGTAGTAAAAAAAAATGAATCCCACCACTGGTATGAATCCATGGATAACAAGTGGGATTCACAAGCAAGAAGACAAGGTAGAAGTCCATAGTAGGGTTGGGTTTACAAACATGCAAAGAAAGATCTCAATTTAAGAGCAAGTTCTAAAACATAGGTCTCTAGTTCACTGAAAACATTAGGCAGGTTGATATATCTGTGGTCTACAAATCTTAGATCAGAAGGTTTGGTTCTCAGGCAGCATATTTTGTCTATTTTTCTGTCTTCAAGTTAGGCATTCTTTGCTTGCAGTTGCAGTAGTAGATCTTTAAAACTTTCCCCAGATAAAAGATGGTTGACCCATTTATTGCTCCATCTCCTCTTTCTTGTAAATTAAAGGTATATGGTATTCAAAGCTATTTAGATAATTTGGCACTGTTTTAAAAATACTTTCTGTGTATGTTCTACCCTTCTTGAAAATAAAAATATAACAGTGTTAGTTAACCATCAGTGTGCTGTCTTTAGGTAACATTTTAAACCAGCTGCCTGAAACATTGTTCATTATCTGTGAACACAAGGAAATGGAGATGAGCACTGTCTATAGAGCTGGAAACGATTAGCATACATATGCGGGGGAATCTTTATCCTTATCCCACATTACATTAATGTATATGTCTATTTAGAAGGAGTTTCAAAAGCTTCCGCCTCTGAAAAAAGTGATTGAATTAACTTTGCAAATCTTAACATAAACTAGTGAACATGCCCAATGAGTAGATGAGATAAGGCCCTTTCAAGTTGCTCCACTACTTGACCTTCTCTTGAGTGGCACTCAGGCACAATATTATGCTCAGGGAGTTCATTAGACTCCCACTTTTCCAGTATTTAACAACATGGGAAAATATCACTGTTTTGTCCAATTTTGTTGATTTACTTTTAATGATATTTGTATTAATTTTATTCATATAAAGTTTATGTTAGATTTCATATTTTGATTTATTGTTGCGTGATCCACTACTACTATTACTACTATTAC
The DNA here is from genome assembly GCF_051295495.1 of Thamnophis sirtalis. NCBI lineage: Eukaryota > Metazoa > Chordata > Lepidosauria > Squamata > Natricidae > Thamnophis > Thamnophis sirtalis. Next base: position 66,212,017 of record NW_028261383.1, read on the forward strand.
TACTATTACTACTATTACTACTACTACTACTACTACTACTACTACTACTACTGCTACTAATCAGAGCCATGCGCCTAAATAAAAACACAGACATCCAATAAAGGAGAATATTTCTAGCTCAATGGTGCTCTGAGCTTCGTTGTTTTCTTGCAGATGGTTCAGTACACAAACTAGATATCATCACGAGTGCTAGACAATGTTACCTAGTTTGGGCAATGAAACGTCTGTGAGAAAACAACCATGCTCAGGGAGCACCAAGGACCCCTCACACAGATATCCAAACACCATCTAAAAGTTAGCTTATGTGAAGATCTAAGAAGGTGGACTTTAGATAACCTCAACAATCATTACAGTTTAGGGAATGTTAAGATCAGCATTTTGAAATACGCTTATTGGCTCTTATTCTGTACAAGTGACATAAAATTGGAATTATATGCAAAGTTTTGGCACCCTACCATATGAAGATAAGTGACTTACTATATCAGCATTAGTCTTCACATATCTTAAGGGGGCAATCCTATAACTGATCTCGGTAGTCTGATTTAGAGAACAATGGATAATTAGGTATTTTAGGTATTTAGGTATTTATTGGGATTTGTATGCCGCCCTTTTCCCTGAGGGGACTCAGGGCGGCTTACAACGACAAGGGAGGGGAGGTGCAAGGTCAAAAACAAAACAATATGTGAACAACAGAAAAGTAATAAAAACCCAACTTTCATTCAACAGTCAAACACTCGGGCGGGTAATTAGGAACCTATCCCCAGGCCTGCTGGGAGAGCCAGATCTTAAGGGCCAGATCTTTAGGTCATTTGGGCTAGTTCTCCAGATGGCATGCAAATCAGATTTTTGCAAACAATACTTTGGTCATTGCTGCCAAATCTGGCTCAGCCATCAGTAAGGAATCCAGGATCATTTCCAAGTTGTACACCTGGCCAAAGGAGGAGTGCAAGTCTGTTGTATGCTATTATCCAGAGCAGCTTCTTCTCAATCCAGTGCATCGGTATTTTTTCCAAGATTAAGTTTCACTTCCTCTTTTCCACTCAGTTCAGAATCAATTCCAGACACTTGTTTAAGAGTTTCTTAACCTTTCTAAGAATGGTGGTAAAAAACAGAAAAGGAGACCTATTTGTCACCGGCAACTTAATAACACTGAAATCTCCATCTCTAGGCAGTTCTTGGCGGATTCATTTAAAACTGAATAGGATTGGGATTCTTGCTTGCCTTAGACAAAGGCCACTTGAAGAAGAGAAATTCTACTATGAACATCTCTTGAAACAGATTACATCAGAAGTGTGCTTCCTAAACTCAGGCCAGATGTTGGAAGAAGAGATGGTGATAAATAGTAACAGCTGCCAATTAGAAATTAGGACTTGTACTCTCACTATCCAGTAAGTTAGCAGAACAAATGAAGGCCATTCCAAAGCAGAATTATGAAGAGAGTGGGATAAATCTATATAATTGATTTGTTCCAAGTCACCAGTTCTTCACTTTTGGCCTGGAGGCGTTTATCAACCATAATTGGAAAAGGTCCAGAGAATAGGTGGTGGGATGCAAACTTCCTGGCTAGTTTATCCATATTCTTTGGATGAATTAGATAATGTGCATCTTTCCCAATTTGATGTGTTGATATTAGACTGATTATAATTGCAAACTGATTACAGAGTAATTTCAAAGTCAGCACAGGGCTCACCAGATATATATAATAACAATAGCACTTAGAAGTATATTCCACTTTACAGTGCTTTACAGCCCTCTCCAAGTGGTTTACAGAGTCAGCATATTTCCCCCAATAATCTGGGTCTTCATTTTACTCATCTCAGAAGGATGGAAGGCTGAGTCAACCTTGAACTGGTGAGATTCAAACTGCCAAACTTCAGGCAGCCAGTAGTCAGCAGAAGTAGCATGCAGTACTGCACTCTAACACCGTGGCTCAAATAAGGTTTTTTTCATAACATAATAGCATTGATGATCAGCATTGTGCAGATGTAAAGACCATGAAGCTTTTGAACCTACTGTCACTGAGTAATATTTAAGATAATGATACACACAATGAGGGTGGTTTTTTTTTTGGCTACTCACAAACCTAATAATTTAAGATTGAGTAAGCTGCTACAATTAAACTATGATTATGTACTTCTGGGAGTTTTGCCATTACTTCTCTGTATTGTGATACAAGTGGAAAACTCAAGGCAGATGAGAATATTATGTTGGCTACTCATCTTTCCTGTTTTTCTAGTTTATCCCTGGTGACTTAGATAATTGAGGAATAGCTGAAATCTGATGGAATTGGCCTTTCGCCATAGTTGATGGGTGACCATGTTTTATATGGGTCTACTTTTTAACTAAAGTGGTAAACCATCAGGTGAAGCCTTTTTCAAATCATTTTTGAAAAAAATCTTCTGCTACATTTGCTGTAACATTTATGATATTCCATGCAATATTAATGTATTATGATGTTGAACTTTAAATTTGATCTTACAGACCACACAGAAATACTCAGTATATTTGGCTGAGTTGCACACTCAGTTTTCTTTATTTAAATCTCAAACACCTTTTCTGTCTTCAGCAAATTTTCTTTTTCTTTTTGGAAATTCAGTCTCATATTATATCCAAATAGACAACGATTGTCATTTTTGGTCAAGCTCCATTTTAATGCTTCTCTCTCCCCAGTATAATAAATTAATGAAACAACATATGAAGAAATGTAACAGCCAATATTTTATGCCAATAAAATATCCTTAGAATTCTCTCCAATTCATTGTCTAAAATCTAAAGTATATTTTTAAATATTTCCATTTTTTAAAAATAAAATCCTCGGAGATAGTACATTTTCTTCTTTTCTCATGGTTAAGATAAAGTATGATTAGCTTGACAAACTAAAGTATATTTTGGAATGCTTTCATTTTCAAATCAAAAGATCCCTGGGGATAATATGGTTAGTTTTTTTCCAGTAGTTAAAATGACCACTGAGATTTCCATACATGCTAAATAAAACAAAGGAGAAAGAATAAAAGAACATGACAGATCAGCAAAATGTGTACCCTTGTGATTATTTGCTTCTCTAATTATTGCTTCCTTGACCTATAACCACAATTGAGCCCAAAATTATGCTTATAAGTTGTGCTGGTTGTTAAGTGAGCCACACATGTGATCACCTCACTTAATGACCACAATCCTTGAAGTCTGGGGGTTGGAAAAGTTCTGGGAAACCTGGTGCAGGCCCAAGCATGCATTGCAGTATCTCCGTAAATCATGCATAGCCTCCCCTGGACCTTTTTTGAGGCACTCCATGCTGCATTTCCCATTCTGCTGGATCCCACACCCTTGGGCCTTTCCCCCCATCGCACTTTGGCCCATTTATCTTTTTCAAAGATTGTTTTTGGGCTAAAGTAGAAACTGGTTGATTATAATGGTGGGTGCCAAGCGCCCAAATTTTGTTCATATGACAGCCAAGACGCTGTAGCAGCCATGACTTTCAGTACAAGTTATAAGTCCTTTCAGCACCATAATTGTGAATGGTCACTGAACAAATGGTGATAAGTTGGGGACTACCTAATTTTTTCCAAGAAAGGAAAAATTACTAATAACACAAAAATCCTTGATAGTGCAACATTTCTCAACTTTGACATCTTTCAAATGGGTGGATTTCCACTCCAAGAATTTAAGAAAGTTGAAGTCCACTCATCTTAAATTTGTCAAAGTTGTGAGAAGCACTGCTATTGTATGTTACTAATTTCATATACTTCAGTGAGATTTCTCTTTCTATGCATAATGGATTTTTTTTTGTTAGCCTTGTCCATGTGGTTTTACATTTAGCATATCTTTTTATCTTTTCTTCATAAGAAAAGAACTGTATATATAAATTAGCTTTAATGTATTCATTTCCTTTGTCAGTCTGTCTTAAAGCTCTGATTAAGTTTTCTTTAGAAAAGCAAACTCTTGCCATTCATGATTTATTTCAACAGATTTAAAAATATTAGCATAATTACAAAACATAGACAATCAGAAGTTGAACTTAGCTCATTTAAAGATAGCTAAACATGATAACTTACATATATGTGAATATCATAGTCAAATGTGAATTTGATTTTTACCATAGATGACTATTAAAGTATTTTCTTTTCTTGGCCAGTAAAGATTCCATTAAATTCCATTAATTTATGTATAAAACCTTTGCCAATGTAGTATTACTGTAGTGGGAGAAACATCTTTCACTGATTTCAATAGAAGGGAAGACTTAATAAATGTTCTAAAGACACAGAATTTGATTGATATGACTGAAAGCAAGAGCCAAATTTGAGGTTTTATACTATTTGATTGAATATTGCAGGTTTATGCTATTTTGCAGAATTAAAGGGACTCCATTAATGTAATACTCGTGTAATACTCACTTCATGTTATTTTCTTCAAGGAAATATAAAATTAACATTTTACTTTCATAATAAAGTAATGTCCTTTTATGGGACTTATTCCAAGTTAGCTATTCATTTCTCTGGAGAAAGTCCAACTGAAGTCAGATCAGTTGCATGGATTGCATGGTCAAGGAATCCATTGCATTGTTGAGTTCTGGAGTTGAGTTTTCTCCTGGATTTTTCTCTGGAAGTCATAAATAAATAATAAACAATGGAAAAACTTTACTTACACATGAATCTATGTGAAGATATTCATATAAAACATACATTTGAGAGTTCTAATCTCTTCCAGTGAATGTTACACTTGCTTAGAATATTGAACTTTTGAGCCAAATCTTAGGTGACAAGATAATTTGACATGGGCAATGTTCAGAAGATTGATGAGGAAATAGATTGTTGCAAGCAAGAAGCTACTTAGAGGATAAGAGCTAGAAACATGATCTCTCAGACCATGGACAGCTCCAAAAACAATATCTCAAAATTCACTGTCCTTGTATCTATATGAAGATCTTGAAGATGGTTCTGAGTTTCGCTCCTTGATGCAGTGTTTTTGAAATGCACCCAAATTTTAGTGATGCTCAGGACAAAGAAAATTCCAGAGAAGGTTGCTTTCTAATGCCCATATTGTTCTTTATTAATGAATTAGTTTATTGGAAAAAAAATGCTTTATATCTGGAAGATTTTATATGAGAATCAAGCATATATAGACCTTGTAACAACCTTGGTAATGTTATGCATTTTAAAGCTTTAACCACTAAAAATAATAAATCTCATTTCATTAAGTAGCCCTAACTTTCTTATTGATATGGTTTTGGTTTTTACCAGAGCTTTTCCACATGCCTTACAAAATAAATAAATAAATATGATCAAATGTTCCAAGAGTTATAGATCATAGGAAAAATAAAACAAAAATGCCAAGAAGTTATCATATGATTGTCTTCATCTTTTTGGTATTTATGTAAGAATCCACACCTGTAGTAGTTTTGAGCATAATTCTGTTCAACACAGATTTAAAAATAGCATTTTTCTTTCTTTTTTTATTAACCACATTTTTTCTAATCCAGAAGTAATTATCACAACTTTACAACACAGTATAAATGCAAAAACTATAGCACAACTGGAAAAATACTCAATACAGTCAAAATATCGGATGAAACTATTATTTTAATGAAAAAACAATGGGCAGTGAAGAATACTGGAAGTTTCACTAATAAATTGGTGTACATTGAATTTTGCAAGACCAATAAGAAAATTTATCCAAGAAGAAACACGTCAGTTTAACATGAAACTTGTGAAAAAGGTAATGGAGGAAAATAAAGGGATTAGTAGAGCAAAATACAAGCTTATAAATACAAGAAAGAAGGCTTTTGTATTAAAACATGAAGATGGCTCTGTGTGTAGAACAAGACAGGAAATGTTAGAAATAATAAATAAAATTCTATACAGAACTCTAAAAAGATCAAGATCACTCAAAAATAACAACATCCACAAAAGAGGAAATGCCAGATATCCTAGTGGAGCAAGTATCAAGTTCCATAAAACCAATAAAAAATGGCAAAGCTTCAGGAAATGACTGTGTTACAGTTGAAATGCTGAAAGCTGGTGGTCACAGTTTAGATAGTAACAAAACTATACTTGAGATGCCTCAGAGAAGAAAAAAATACCTAATGCATGGAAAAATGCTGAAGTGATTCTTACACAGAAGAAAGGGATCCAAGATGATTAAAAAAATATTGCCCAATAAACCTTCTTTCAGTCATCTACAAGGTCTTCACCAAGATAATAGTAAAAAGAATATTGTAACCATTAAATGATACAAAGCCAAAGGAAAAGGCAGGGTTCAGAATTGTCTACAGCACAATGTATCACATTCAGGTTGTTCAGCAAGTCATTGAACGGCACAACGAGTTCATCATGCCTCTGTGTATGGCTATCATTGACTAGGAAAAGGCGTTTGACTCAATATTCCAGCAAGCAATAATTAATGCATTGCTCCTCTGAGGTGTAGACACGGCTTTCATGAACTTACTACAATCAATATATAAAAACAATTTGCCTTAATGATCTTAATGTGGAAATCAACATAGAACGAAGTGTATGATATGGCAATACAATATCACCTATACTTTTCTCAGCCTGCCTTGAAGAAGTATTTCACAAACAAGACTGGGAAAAAGATGGTATAAAAATCAATGGTGCCTATTTAAATCATTTACGATTGCAGATGATGATGTTATCTTCTCACAAGATCCCGAATAGCTACAAAGACACATTCAGGCACTGCACAAAGCAGGAGAACCATTTAGCTTAAAAATAAACCTGAAAAAGAGCCAGGTTATGTTTAATAAATTCACTAAAGAAATAAAAAATATATATCTGGAGAAGAACTAGACATGGTAGACCATTACATATACTTTGGCCTCAATGGAAGGTGATACAATAAAGGAAATTGAATGTTGTGTTAAATGTGATTGGCCAAGTATTCAGCAAGCTAAGACTAATTTTCAAGAACAGTCCCACTATGCCTGAAGACAAAAGTTTTTGATAAGTGTGTGCTACCTGCACTAACATACGGTGGTGAAACAGGGACACTAACCTCACAAACAGTACAAAAAGCTATGAGTGGTGCAAAGAGGAAAGATACATGATCGGCATTACAAGACAAGATAGAAAGACCCGCACATGGATTAAATAACAAACAGAAGTATACAATATCATCAAGAGAGTAAAAGAATTGAAATAGAAATGGGCTGGTCACAGAGGAAGAAGAACAGATGGCAGGTGGACCAAGGAAGTCATAGAATGGGTCCTACTGCATAAAAAGTGTCCACGAAAGAGACTAAAACAAGATGGGTCGATGACATCAGCAAGTACAGCAGGCCCAATTGGCAAAAGAAATCTCAGGACTGTATTGGTTGGAAATATGCAGAAGAGCCCATCATCCTGCAGTGGGTTGACAATGGCTAAAACGATGATGATGAAACATGATTTAAACAGTCAATATAATTTGTGATTTGCAGACACTATATGGCTGCTTAAAGCAAGTAAAGAAGATAAAATAATTTACAAGTTATATGAAATCATATTTACACACCCATGTTATCAAATAAGCTATAACCTATTACAATGACTGAACTGATACATATAACTTGTTGATCCAGTTACTGAATGCCATTGTGCCTAAGGATCTTCCTTGTATCTTCAATGCTTATATTCATCTTGAAAGTTTATTTTAATGTAACTGGAATATATGTATGAATACTTGTTAAACATATGTTAAATATATGTAGCTGTAAAGTGAAGTAATCACTAGTTTCATGGTTTCTAGTGATACTACCCTCATCCATCTTGAACCAGATCCCAAAGTAGTTTCTAAACCAGTGCTTCCAGTTGTGAACCACTAAGGGGTGATAGCACAAATGTACAGTTTACCTTTATCAGTTGCATTAACCAAATCAGTAGTTAAACAAAGCTTTGGCCTAAATTTTGCTCAGTCAGGTCATAGAGCTCATTCCTTAGCTATAGATAAACAACCTTAAACAACTATAAGTTAAATGACCTGTTGTCTATTGGAGTATTTAATACATAAGTACTCCGATACATAAGTGTGCACACACAATGCATGCACACCAGTGATAAGATTCAAATAATTTAACAATCGGTTCTCTATCCTAAAGACCAGCTGGGTAGGCATGGATCGGTGGTCATGTGACCATGTGGGCATGGCCAACTCAACATCACTCATGTTGATGGGCGTTTCGCCTTAGCTATTACAATGTGATAAGGGTTAACCAGAGAGGCAGTTTCTGTAAGCAGGGCTATAAAGATTAGGCTAGAAACAACACCAGAATGTTTCCTTCCTTCCTTACAGGATTAGCCCTGTAAAGTGGGGAAAAAACAAAATGAGATTTCTTCCAACAACCGGTTCTCCAAACTGCTTAGAAAGTTAACAACCAGGTCTCCTGAACAGGTGCAGACTGGCTGAATCCCACCACTGATGCACACACACATTATATTCTCTCTCTCTCTCTCTCTCTCTCTCTCTTTCTCTCTCTCTCTCTCTCTCTCTCTCATGCACCCCCCCACCCCACCCCCCCACCCCCACCCACCCACCCCCACCCCCCCCACACAAACACGTATCAGGGAAAATTATCATTGGAAAACTATTCTGTTCTTTCTAATGTATTTGTACTACTTTACAAACCAGTGGAACAATTACACAAATTTCAGCCTCTGTATGGGGATCATAAGTCATGATGGCGGTAAAGCAGTTCATTACATGACCAACCCAATTTTACAATCTTTTTATGTGGTGGTTGTTAAGCAAACATAAAGCAAATGTAGTAGTCATTAAGTGAAAATGGTATTCTTAAGCAAATCCATTATTTGGTATGAGGCATTTTTGCTGATAAATGCTGGGTTTTGGCAAAAAAAGCCCCATCCTAAGTCATAGTCACGTGGTTGCATAGCGCTGGTTGCTGAACACCCAGAATACAACCACATGACCTTGGTGAGAGTGTTGGAACGTTGGAATTTAGATCATAAGTACCTTTTAGAAGGTCCATCGTAAAGTTCACTAAGTGACTGCTTATAAATTGAGGACTGCCTGTAATACGTTATCAGGCTTCTTAAGCCCTTGTTGCTATTCAGGAAAAAATTATTGGAGAGGGATCAGTTTTCCTGGAGGTGATACAGTCTAAGGAAGTCTTGGCCTTTTCTTAGTGCTTCAAATAATACATTCCACAAAGGAACAATCTGTTGGAGAAGTAGAAGAATTTTTTTGTGTCTGTCACTTTTTCTCCCCCTAAATCTTCTTTTTAAAAAGTGGGGGGGGGGGGAGGAAGGAAAGTTATTGAAAATAACCAGAACTAGTAACTGAAAATAATAGGTTATGTTGGCCACATTTGAAATAATGAACATATGGGATAAGGTGTTTTTCCAAAAGGCAACTGAAGCTTCTTGGATGAAAAGCAAAATGTTTTCAAGAAAAAAGCTAAGAAAGTAGCTTTTTGGAAAAGTATCTTTGGGACAACCATGATTGGATGATTGAGAATCTCCATAGGTAATATGTTGGGTAATTACCTATAGGTAGGATGGCCTGTTTTAATATTGCTAGGCGTGCACATCTAGAACTAATCAGTGATTTTTTGACAGATTTATCACAGTTGATTAACTGTCTATGGAACAAGAAATAACTTAAATCTTAATAGTATTAATTTCTAGAAATTAATACTATTAAGGGAATAGTACTTATCCTCTGGCATGCAATATTCAAAGAATGTTCAGTAACAAAGAGGAGGACATCAATATGTTTTAAGAGAAGTCACCCACCTGTGAATTGTCTTAGCAGCATCTATTGTTGGATGAGCTTTTGCTAAGCCTATATAATTACTTAAGGCAGTAGCATCCAGACGCTGTTAACAAAATATAGATACATGCTCATCAACCTTATTCAGCTGAACCATTTATTTCCAAAGCTACTTGTGTTTGAACGATGGATTATAAATAGTATAGAGCAAAGAATTTTGAATTTTAAAAGTCCCTGGTTGAACTTCTGGCTTCTTTGATTAAAGGGTTAAGGTAGGGAGAAAGATTTTAATTTTCATCTATTTATTTGTATATTTGCGTTAGTAATATTGTATACTATTTCATTGGATTTGATTAGACTAAGACAGATGTTGCCTTTAAATTTGGATGGCAGAATGGCTAGTGTTCAAATGAATTGTAATCTAGAAACAACAGGAGAGCTACAGCATCAGGATTGCCTATCACCAGATAATACAAGGACAGATAGTACAAGAGTATATGGATCAGTGTCCCATTCTAATAAGCTTGTTTTCATTTAACATACGTTTTACACACTGGAGTTATACCACAGCAATAGCACTCAGACTTATCTGGGTCCTCATTTTACCCACCACGGAAGGATGGAAGGCTGAGTCAATCTTGAGCTGATAGGACTCAAACGGCTGAACTCCCGGCAGTTGGCAGTCAGCAAAAGTAGCCTGCAGTACTGCATTCTAACCACTGCACTACCATCATTTGTTTCTTTCACATTAATATTCTAACAAATATTACTGAAATTATGAAATAACATTTAAAACATTACAGAGAATGTGCAGATACATATTTCTTTTAGTAGTTTTTCTGTAGTGCAAAGTAATAATAAAATATGTGTCTAGAATTCACAGCAGCAAGTAATGTCCAAAAGAAGGTATTTAATGCACATTGTTTTATACCCTTTTCTATTGCTCCAGACAATAAAGCATTTTGCTAATGAGCAGATGCTGACAGATAGTCTCTATATCACTAGCTGAGTCTCGCTTTAGCTGCCTCTGGAGAAAGATCCACATAGCCGCGTTGAGAATTAGATAAATTTACTAGGCAGCTCCTAGGATAGTCAAAGTGAAAAATGCCTCAGATATTGAAATAAATAGCAATAATGCAAACTACTTTGCTTTCTTTGGAAGAACATAATGTTTAACTTTTTAGAATGTGCTGCCTATTTATTTGATAGCTGTTAAGTCAATAAATCCATAATCATTTTGTTTAGTTTGATACTACAAAATTTCAAAATGTAAAAGATAATCCAGCCACATTAAAAAGCTATTAAAACTAAAATCAAAGAATCAGTCAATGTATGATAAATGCCATTCCTCCAAGATAGAAAATGTCAACTTACTATATGTTCTCATGATTAATTTAACACAATAACACAATTAATATATTGACAACATGAGCAGAGTTATTTATTTGTCCTTATCTGATAATGTTTTTCTAAAGCAGTGGTAGTCAACCTGGTCCCTATCGCCCACTAGTAGGCATTCCAGCTTTCATGGTGGTTTTGTCCGATATTGAAGCACTTTCCCTTTTAAAATTTAATTGACTTCCCTATTTTATAAATCACCATTATTGTGGAACCAGTGGGCGATTAGAAAATGTTACTACTAACAGAGGGTTCCACCACAAAACCGCGAAGCCCTTATCCACGCCGACATAAGTGCGGAGGGCAAATCCGCGCCGTCCGAAGCGCTAAGGAAAAACGCGACCCTACTGCGATGACATAACCGCGGAGGGCAAATCCGCGCTTTCCGAAGCACTCAGCACTAACCCTAACCCTAACCCTAAACCTAAACCTAAACCTAAACCTAACCCTAAAGCAAACCCCTAAACCTAATCCTAACCCTTACCTTAATTTAAATCGGCTTTCTGCCGCCGCGCTGTTTTAAAGTGCCCTTCTGTCGCCGCACTGTTGTCGCAGCGGTGATGACGCGCGATGATGACGTCGCAGCTTTAGCGACACGGTTTTATCACCGCTATTTTGAAGAGCACGGTTTTGTCGTGCCACGCTAACAGAGATACAAAAGTGGGAGGTGGGTATAAAAATGTTGACTACCCCTGTTCTAAACAAACCATTCCATCCGAAAACCTCAAAAATGTGTATCATTAAGTTGTTGGACTGAATGTAATTGTCCAAGATGAGGCAAAAACACCACAGTGCAAATTTCATCATTATCTTGGTTAAGAAGTTGAGAGAATTTGGAAAACCCCAAACATACAATAATAATAAACTAATAAACAATTTTTCAGTTCTCCTGCACAAAACAACTGCAACCATGTAGGAAAGGAACATACAACAAAGAAAATATAAATTTTTGAAGCACCATCATGCAGTGATTCACTGCATAGAAGACAATTGGAAAATAGGGTTTTGAGTCCATCAAAGGGAAAGTGGGTCTTAACTCACCTTTTACTCGGAGGCATAATATGACCTCCACAGAGTATTTTTATAATTGCATAGTTGTTACTACAGGTACATCTTGATTTTTCTATTCTCACTTCCTAGTTGAGGACTTTCAGTGAATGGTTTTTGTTTTAAAAACTGGAGGTTGGCTCTCACTAACTGATTGAAAAATTTCTGCACTGAAGAGTTACAAGCTTTATTTATATTTATCATTATTTTAATTATAATTACTGCTATTTACTTTGTGTAAATGTGAAAAACCTCCATGCTATTCCTGCTGCGTCCTCCAATTTAGTCTTTTTGCTGGTGGTTTATCTTTTGGCATAATAGAGAAGATCTGCTTGTGAGTCTAGCTGCGCGTATCTCCCTTTTCAAGCAGTATGGCGGGACTTCTTCAAGAGCCTAAACCCTTTCGCTCAGGTTAACTCCAGCATAGAACTTCATTCTCAAGAGTCTTGAAAATGCTTCTGTTGAATTTCAGATATGTTGCAGGTTTGTCCTCTCATATCTGGGAAGGGGATTTGAAATATGTAGCACTGATTTGAGCGCACAAAATGACTGCTGTACTGTCAAAGCCAATTAGACCCGTGGAAAATGAAGCATACTGCTTCCTCATGTCATTATATTGGATTTGTTTTGTTAGCATTTTTCCTTGTGAAAGAAGCTTTATGAAAAACCAGAAAATTACAGTTCACAGATGAACAGTATCCTCAAAGGTTTGCTGAATACTTGAGCAAGCATAAGGTTTCAGGGAACTTTTTTTAAAGTGAAATACTCCCCTCTTAAGCTGATTAAATCTTCAGTTAAACTTTTAATTATCCTTACTCAGGCATGAGGATTAAAGCTGTAACTATGCTGTAGATTAGTGTAGAAATATACATTTTCCCATTACATGTTTTGCCACATGTTCATTGGAACTTTTCTTAAAGTTTAAAACAGGGTATTGCAAAGTAAAATATTATTTAGCAAAATGGTGTCACCTACACCATTTTGCTAAATGATATTGTACTTTGTAATATGTTATTTTAAACTGGTCACAGTGAAAAAAAACCTAATCTAAAGAGAAAGCATGTTCTACACTAATTGTATAACAACCACATATTAGCGACATCTTTAATATGCTTCTACTAAAGAGAAGTGGTATTCTTCCTTATCAAACCTCAGAAAAAATAAATTGTATAATGTGCTTTCTAGTGATTTATATTTTGATAAAGAATGACTACTTCAGCCCAGAAAACATACAAAACCATCAGGGATTTCCTGTGTGAATGTATACAATTTGGTTCAAATCCTTATTTCATCAGGAGTTCATTACGTGACTTGAACTTTTGCTGTTTTTCAACTTCATTTACCTTGCAGATTTCTTATAAGATTTAGCATGGAGAAGGCAGGGAGCACTTGTTTTCCTGAACTTATAAAGAAAAGGTTTCATGAAATTCCTGTTTGTTCCTGTTTAGACCATTTAAGGTGGACAGGGGGAAATCAAACAATACATTTACAAATAGGAGAAAGTGTATTTTATTTGGTGTGTAAATGAGACTGAAAGTGTGTGTGAAGGTCAATTCTGTAGTGCACAGCACCATCCTCAGGTTTACTTCAGGACATCTCCATAAAGTATCTGACAGATTTTTCTCTTAGCGCCTTGAAATGCCTCTTATATTTTTTAAAAGAAAGAAAACAATAATTGTTCTAGAAACATACAAAGAGTAATGTGATTTTTGTCTGAATATCCCTGTGTTATATCTTCTTTGAAACAACCTGCTTTGATCTTGTTTTGAAACTGACTGTTTGGAAGACTGAAACCCTTTTCCTTAAATGACTTGAAAAATGGTGAAATGGTGCACCTGTGGATTTATTTTATATATTTTTTTTGAGAAAAGTGTAGTAGCAAAGTAGCTGCAATCACCTTTGTGCAGAGGTGGGCATCACATAATGTAACAACCGGTTTGCCCAGAATTGAAAATATGAGTGGGTACTACATATTTCAACCCCACCTCCCAGAAATGAGAGGACAAACCTGCAACATATCTGAAATTCAACAGAAACATTGTCAAGACTCTCTTTGCACTCTCTCTCTTGCCCTCCACACATGCACATGGCAACAAAAAAACACCGATTATGTAGTACAGGATAGCGCTGGGGTGGGTGGGTGGGCCTAGCTGCTATTCGGAACTACCATTTCCTCCAAACTGGTCCAAACTGGCAGCAGTCCCACCTCTGCCGTTGTGCTTCTTGATCTCTAAGTGATTTTTGATATTCTTAGCCAAGGTATGCTTTGAACTGGCCCTGGGGTTTGGTACTTGAGTCCATTTCTCTATAGTTCTCTTAATTGGAGGCATTTCCAATTAGAGTTGGTGAAAGAGGAGAGAAGAGGAGAGGGGGAAAAGGAGAGGTCATTTCATTGGGTGCCATTTCCAACTGGCATTGGTGGAAGAAGAGAGGTCACTTCCTTTTTTATTGTTTTAGAAATATTTGCCTGATAGGATTTTAATGTTTTAATTCTGCAGGTTGCTCAGAGCCATTTTGATATGAGATGGGCATCAAATAAATTAAAAATAAATAAATAGACAGGTCCATCTTTGGGGGGGGGCACAGGATCCACATTATCTCCCTTCCTGTTTGCCATGTACATGAAACTGTTGTATGAGATTATCTAATAGCTCTAATAGCAGTCAAACTAAGCACAGTAAGGCTGTTGAGGTCCTGTTCCAGTGTCTGGAAGTTGTGCGGGCCTGGATGGGGAAAAACCAACTCTAACTCAATCCTTCCAGACCAAGTGGCTATAGATGTTGGAATGACTTAGTTCCAGAAATCTTCCATCTGTACTCTTGGATGCAATATGTGAATCTTTCTGAATGTACAGTTTTTGCTCAATGAACAGTGGCAGCTGTTGACATGAAGGCTTTTACAGATTTCCATCTGGTCTGCCAGTTGTGCCTCTTCCTGATAGGGAAACCCATTCACACAACTACTTGTGTCCTTACCACCTCATAGCTTATGTATTGCAATGCACTCTACATGGGGCTTCTCCTGAAAATCATTTGGAAGCATCATCAGATCCAATACGGAACAGTATAGGCAATAATGATTATGCCTCAGTTTTCCACGTCGAATGCCTTCTTCATGAACTGCATTGGTTATCAGTATGTTTTCATGTGTGACTCAAGGTGCTGTTTATTGTCTATAAAATCCTGTTTATTTGATGTGCTGTCTATCGCCCAGAGCAAGTAAGAGCCAGAAGATTGGGTATCCCAAAGGTGCTTTTTCAAGAGGCAAGTGGACTTTGTTTTTTTTAAAAGATGTTTCACTGAAGAGCTGAAGAAACTTCTTAGATAAGAAGTGAAACATCTTCAAAGAAAACCAAAGAAAGTCCACTTGCCTATTGAAAAAGCACCTTTGGGAGAGTCATAACCTGGATTACTGAAAATCTCCTTAGACAGAAGAGTGGGTGCACTCCAGGTCCCCTTGTTCAAACAGTGCCATCTATTAGGACCCAAGAAGTGTGTTTTCTCTGTTGTTGTGGTAGTTGTTATACCTGCTAGTTGTTATTCCTGCATGTATGTGCATTTGATGCTTTAATTTCTCAAACATTTTAATTAACTTTGTGTGTTTGTATATCATATTTATATAAATACATACAAAGAAATATATATATTTGAGCTGATTTTGTGGAAAAGGAATCTGCGAAGATACCCCAATGTGGGAATTGTGCTATGGAAGGATATAATAATCTATGATCTAGATTGAATACTTTACAAGCTACTGCAAAAGTGTTTCAGGATTTATATGTCACACGCAAAGCCTGTGAAGTTATAATTCAAATATTAACCTAACACTTATTTCTCAGTTTAAAATATTTAAAATACATATTAGAAAGTTTAGAGGGGACCATGTTTATTCCATCTATTCTCATTTAGCACAATTTTCTGATCTGTAATAGAAGTACAATCTGAAATTAGAAAAAATGGCTTACATTTAGACTTCGCTTCTCATAAATGGAAAGATTTCTTTGATTCACAAATAGCTTATGATTCTGTAGAGAAATCACTTTCTGACTGCTGAGAGAAAATCCTTCACAGAGCTCTCCAACAAACCATAAGATGAATGAAAACAATGCACTGCTAAAAGTAGTAATGTCTAAATGGGAGGGGGGGGGGCAGAAAATATTTTTCCTTCTTCCACTTGAAAGTCTTCCAAAAGGAGAGCTACTTAAAAGCCGGGAGGCTGAATTGCTGAAAAACTACCCTTTTTCTAAATGAAGACATACTGAACACAGTTTTGAAATTGATTCCTTTATTTGTCCTAGTGGCCTTTTTGATCCCTATCTGTCAGGATTTGGAATAGGTCAATCAATTAAAATGGAGTTCTGGTGGCCAAATTCCAAAATACATTGGTAATGAACTTTTTGGACTGGAAAGCAGCAATGGATCTATACCAGATATCATCAATTGATCTACACCAGATAGTACTCTCTGGGATTCATTGGTTTGATTGGTTCAAGCCCTTTTGGTCTTTTGCAGTATCATATGATGCATTACAATCCTGGGAATTGCATCTTATTATAGATATCCTCCGGGTCCAGTCCTGGATCTTATTTTTCTTATTTCTCTTACTCTTCTTGATTCATGATCATAGTTTTCAGTGTCTGTTATTCTGAGGATACTTAGATTTATCCATTTTTATATTGTTTTTGATGATGATGTTGCACAGTGAATTTTGATTGAATATCTTAATGGTATTACAGTGGTCTTTTCCCAGTTTAAAATCATGGAGTCATAATTGATAATACAATACAATACAATAGCAGAGTTGGAAGGGACCTTGGAGGTCTTCTAGTCCAACCCCCTGCTTAGGCAGGAAACCCTATACTATTTCAGACAAATGGCTATCCAACATCTTCTTAAAGACTTCCAGTGTTAGAGCATTCACAACTTGTGGAGGCAAGCTGTTCCACTGATTAATTGTTCTAACTGTCAGGAAATTTCTCCTCAGTCCTAAGTTGCTTCTCTCCTTGATTACTTTCCACCCATTGCTTCTTATTCTACCCTCAGGTGCCTCTTCTTTGTGGCAACCCCTGAGATATTGGAACACTACTATCATGACTCCCCTAGTCCTTCTTTTCATTAAACTAGACATACCAAGTTCCTGCAACTGTTCTTCATATGTTTTAGTCTCCATTTATCTTTATTTATTTTGTTTGTTTGGCTTTATGTGTTTGTGTGTATAAATTTTTATGTTTGTTTGTATAAAATGCTAGGGAATTCCTAGACACTTTGCACTCAGACAAATCAGTCATCAACAGGCACATGGAGAAGCTGTGTTTTAGAACTTCTTCTAAAGTTCTAAACCATTCAAAAAGATAATGGAAATCTAAAAAGGAAACAAAATGACTTGAACACCTCATCCTCAGCAATTAACATCCAGATAAGCAGGGGTTAAACACCATGGGCAAAACTAGATAAACAATCAAGCAGTAAATAATATGCTAATCAAGGAACTACCAATGAGAAAGCAACACCCCCAACAACATTGACAAGGCAAATGACTGTATATAAATAGAGAGCAAACCCCATTCTCTCCAGCACTGAAAATTTTATTTAATTATCATATTTAGAGACTGCTCATTTCTCTCAAAGAACAATCCTGGGAAGTGTTACCTAGCCATCTAACAAAATCTCTGTAAGAAAACTGCTAAATTCAGGAAACACTGTGGACTTCATGGTATATATGTACGTGTGTGTCTGTCAGTGGTGAGATTCAATTTTTTAACTACCGGTTCTGTGTGCGTGGTTTGGTGGGCGTAGGATGGCTTGGTGGGCATGGCTTGGTGACCATTGCAGAGGAAGGATCCTGTAAAATCTCCATTCCCTTCCCATTCCAGGGGAAGGTTAGTGCAAAATCCCCACTTCCTCTCAATCAGCTGGGACTCGGGAAGCAGTGAATAGACAGGGCCAGGGCCAGTCAGAGCTTGTATTTACCGGTTCTCCAAACTACTCAAAATTTCCCTTACTGGTTCTCCAGAACTGGTCAGAACCTGCTGAATACCACCTCTGGTGTGTGTGTGTGTGTGTGTGTGTGTGTGTGTGTGTGTCTGTCTGTCTGTCTTTCTGTCTCCCCCCCCTCTCTCTGTCTCTCTCTCTGAAATTTATTTGTAAGCAGTCAGCTATCTTTTAAGGATTTGGCAGTATTATCACTGTTACATTTGTTGTTCCAAAGGTGCTTTTTTCCAAGAGGCAACTGGATTTTCTGGATTTCCTTTGAAGAAGTTTTGCTTCTTATCCAAGAAGCTTCTTTAGCTGTGACTGGATCCCACCTTCCAGTCAAAGCTGAAGAAGCTTCTTGGATGAGAAGTGAAATGTCTTCAAAGAAAAACCAAAGTCTAGTTGCCTCTTGAAAAAAGAACCTTTGGGACAACCATGACCTGGATGACTGAGAATCTCCATAGCCATTATATTTATTATCATATTTATTGCCCAAATATGGGAACCCAATAATGAACTACATGCTCATTCATGAAGCTGTGGTTGTATCTCCTAGTTTGGCACAGGTTTTTCTTTTCTAAAACCCAACTTCTCTTTAGTTGGCTTAAGATGCAAGTACTGAAATGTAATGATCAAGGGGCCCAAAAGACCCTGATTACCAACCCTCTTAACTTAGGGACTTTGCCATCTTTTAACGGAAATTGTGGAAAATTCAATTTCTCGGTGATTTTAAACTGGCGTCTTCTGGAGAAAGCGAGGGAATTGTAAGTGAAAAATGAATATGACTAGACCTTTAACAAACTGTGATAAATGAAGCTTCAGCCAGATATACCGAATAGCTTGTGGCCTTTTGACAATGCTGTGCTGATTTATGGTTGCACAAGGAATTCAAGAGTTTTGCATAGTTTGACCCCAATTCTGGAAAAACAGTTTCATTTTTGGCTAAGATTCAGCTTGAGTATTGGCTTTGAAAAGCCAAAGCAATATTTAAGAAGAGTATGATGGCCAAAAAGAAAAGAGAGAGAGAGAAGAAGAGGAGGGGGGAATCCAAGAAAGAGTGGAGGGAAGGAGGGGGATGATGAAAATGCAGCCTACAGCCTACAGAATAACAGCCTACATTTCTGTTTTTGTTCAGAAGAGCTCTAATTATAATCATCCTTTCCTATTATTTTCTCGACCACGGAGCCATAAGAATGAACCCCCATTTAATTACTTTTTAAAAAAGAAACACAAAGCTTAAAAATTCAGCTATCTATTATTGTGAAAAGATTTCTTAAGAAATTAGCCCAGGTATTTTAATCTCTGAAAAAGACTAGATAACCCTGGAGAGCTGCTCCTGGTTAATGGGGATAGAAGTAGCCTGGATGATCTGATCCAAGATGGTGTCCTCCATGCCTCTGATCAGAAACATGGTTAGAATGATTCTGCAAGGGGTCATGCGAAAGGCACTTGATGGTATACCCCTCACTGACAAAGCATATTACTATTCTAATAAAGCATTTGTGATGGCACAGTGGTTAGAATGCAACATTGCAGGCAAACTCTGCCCACAACCTGGAGTTCAACCCTGACCTGCTCAAAGTTGTTTCAGTCTTCCATTCTTCTGAGGTAAGTAAAATGAAGACCCACATTGTTCTGGGCAATATTTTGACTCTGTAAACCACTTAGAGAGGGCTGTAAAAGCAATGTGAAGCTGTATATAAGTCTGCTATTGCTAAGTGCCATCCAACTAACCCTTTTTTTTCTTGGTTATACTGTGAAAGTATAGAATTCCAGTCCAGAACAGGGCTGCCATGAAATGATACTTGGAGGCTTAAATTGTCTTCACCTGCTTCATTTCAGAATCTGTTTCCCACCCAGATGAAGAGGAAAAAAAGAGTTTCCTATGGGTAAATTTGGGGCAGGGTTATTCTCCAAAAAAGCAACTGGGGCATAAGATTTAAGTTTCCTCTGTCTGTTTATATGGTTCCCTGCTCTGGATTGTAACACCCTATCTGTCAATAAGGTAAACAAAAATGAAAGGGTATGCATGAAGTGTAACATGTGTTTTGCTCCTGAGTATGTGCCATGTGATGGAAACAGAACTCACAGAAACACTTTGGTCATATATTAACCTTATAAACATAATGTGATCCCAATATTACAAGTTGTAATTCTTTAAATGTCAGTAAAATGCAATAACTTCTGTTGCTTTTAAGTCCTAGTCACGGATCTGGTATGTAAGTACAGATTGCATAGATGTGTGTGTAACTCTCTCTTTCTGTGCTGTGCGTATATGTACTTATGTATTATATTTAAGCATCCTACTGGCATTAAAAAAAAAATCTCCTGCTTATGCTCAGACTGTCAACAGTTTTTCAAAAAATAAAAGTTTTGTGGTGGACCTCTTAAGAAAGTTTGATTGAAAGAATAAAGACATTTAAGTCATAATTTTAGCCAAATCCTTCAAATCAGGCCAGCCAAGTTCAAGCTTTACCTTGCCTGCTATTTGTATGCAACTCAAGTATGGAAAGTTTAATGGACGAACATTAATATGAAATATACCATTGTAAGGGTGGGCAATCTGTTGCCTGAACGCCAGATGTAGCCCTTGACCTCATCTGGAAAGCCTTCTCTCAGCCATCAGTTTAAATGTCTGGCAAGAACCGTCACCCTTTTCTCTGGAAAAAGCAAAAAAAAAAGTGTCAGGGAGAGAAAAAAGGGGTGCCTTTGGCAGAAGAATGATCCCTAATACCTGCCGTATAAAGCTAACTGTATATATCTCCACAAAATTCCATATATCCGCTGTCTTTAGAAAAGCTGCTCGCAGACTTGGAATTGTCATCCGCAAGATAGATTTGGACAAGGGAGGCGATGCCAGCTTGACTATAAATTTCATTCCGTACATTTGCCTGTGGAGAACTGGTGTTGTCCAGCAGAGCAAGACATATACATTCATATTTGGGGGTGGGGGGTGGGGGAAACCCCTTTGTCCTAGTCCTAACTCAGTCTTGGATTCAACGAGCATTTAACATAAGCATCTTTTTTGGCTTTTGTTCTCTATCAATGAAATGTGAATAGTAACAACTGACTTCTACAGAAAATGTTTTCATTGGCTCCCACGTCACTCCCCTCTCTGTTTTTGTTTTGTTTTGTTTAAGGATTTACAGAACCAGCGATCCTTTCCAGCTGACTTCAAGCCATCTTATTAGGAGCTTCTTTGCCAGAATAGTCTTTTTTTTTTAGCTAATATTTTTGATGCATGTCAGATAACTGATGTTACTTTGAAAAAAAATCAAGATTTAAGTCTATTTAGTGGAAACTATAGCTTGCAGCTGATTTATTGATTTAATTTATGGCACTAAAGGTCAAGGAAATATCTAAATGACTGGTTTTACACCCATATGTAGTTTAATGGAAGAAACTAAATCTTCAGCCATACTGGCTATGAGTTTTGGGAACTGTAGCACTAACACATTGTATGGCTCCGTCTTGAAAAAGACTGGAATGGAATGTTTTATCTCCTCAATTGAAAATATGAAGTGTTATTATTATTGTTATTACATTGGTTGAAGATAAGAACTGGAACAGAGACAGAGACATTATCTAGACGAGTAGAAACTTCAGGCCTGTCAGCAAACCCAACATGTGGCTTGAAAGCGGCAATTTTTTTAAAAAAAAAGTGGTGTTCCCCTCTTGAAGGGAAGGGAACCTGCATGGGTTCGTGTCTATTTGTCAGCTGAAAATCTATTTGGAAAATTATGGGGCATTTCTTTTAATAGAGAAAGCTTATGTATTTCTGGCATCCTGTTGACTGTTTTTGAAAATATTTAATATTGAGCAACAGCACATTCTGCAAACCCCATTTTTCCTACTCCTCTGCTTGTTTGGAGGCATTGAAATAGTTTATGGCCGACAGTGGAAGAATTTAGGGACAACTCTCAAGGGCAGTTTGTCTAGCAAACAAATGAAGAAAGCATGTAAGATAGATTTACAGCTTAGAAGAAGCCTATAAAAATTGACTATAAATGAATATAGGAAAACAGATGCATGCCTGTATTAAGCAAGGAAATATGTTGTCCCTGAAAAATAGATTTTTTAAAAAAAGCCTATGAATGAGAGCCTATGAATCGCATTGGAGACAATGGATCATAGAAATATTCAGAAACATTATATGCTGTTAGAGGAGGAGGAAGAGAAATTAAAATACTGTTGATCTCAATTTTATCCATATTGTATAATTAGCATTCATTGCTGAAAAACAATATAGGATACATTCTTGTGCAGACAAAAGGTCTCATTGTAAAACTCCCTTTATCTTGATATATTGCTTAGTTTCATGATACTTAATTTTTAATATATCTCTGTTTATACTATGTTGACTGTTGTTGGTCTCACAGCAAGTTTTGTGTGTGTGTGTGTAATTTACAATTCATTTAAGATAATTAGGGGACTGGAGGCTAAAACATATGATGAACGGTTGCAGGAACTGGGCATGGCTAGTCTAGTGAAGAGAAGGACCAGGGTAGACATGATAGCAGTGTTCCAATAGTTGAGGGGTTGCCACAGAGAGAAAGGGATCAAGCTATTTTCCAAGGGACCTGAAGGCCAGACAAGGAATAATGGATGTAAACTGATCAAGGAGAGATTCAATCTAGAAATAAGGAGGAGTTTTTTGACAGTGAGAACAACTTGCCTTCGGAAGTTGTGGGAGCTTTATCACTGGACACTTTCAAGAAAAGTTTGGATTGCCATTTGTCAAAAATGGTGTAAAGTCTCCTGCTTGGGCAGGAGGGTTGGACTAGATGACCTACAATGTTGAATGTTAATTTTATTTATATGCTGCCCTTTTCCCCCCAAGGGGACTCAGGGCGGCTCACAACTCAACCAGGGAAGGGGGATACAAACAAAAAATTTAAAACGACACAAAAAACAATGCATAATTAAAACACAACAGTCATACCAATTCGAGACGGGGGCAACAGTTCTTTAGCCCCAGGCCTGTCGGAACAGCCAGGTTTTAAGGGCTTTGCGGAAGGCCTGGGGGATGGTGAGGGTTTGAATCTCCACGGGGAGTTCATTCCAGAGGGTTGGAGCAGCCACAGAGAAGGCTCTCCTCCGGGTAGTCGCCAGTCGGCACTGGCCGGCGGATGGAATTCTGAGGAGGCCTAATCTGTGGGATCTAATCGGTCTAGTGGAGGTAATTGGCAGCAGGCGGTCTCTCAAGTACCCAGGTCCAATACCATGAAGGGCAAAGTCCCTTCAAACTCTGTTAAACAGTTACACGTTTTGAAATCATGCAATGCACAATCATAGCTTTGGTCACAAATAAGTATTTCATGCTGATATAATCAGTAATATCACTGAGGCACTTAGTTTTCTGTTGGCCCTCTGTTTTTTATCACCTTCAATTTTTCTAAATAGCAATGTCCTGTCCTGTGAGTCTGTCCAAGATATTTGGGCTTTAGGTTTCATTTATAGTGTGTCCAATGAATACTCTGGTTTTATTTTATAGAATTAATTCTTGTAGTCCCAAGGTATTCTTAACAATTTTCTCTAGCATAAGAATTCAAAGGCATTATTTTTTATCCATTCAGCTTTCTAAGCGATCCACGATTCACAGCTATATGTTACAAATGAGAAATGAGGTGGTTGACTTTTTCTCCAAAGCATCAGAGGACAGGATAAGAAGTAATGGATGGAAGATCAAAGAGGAACCCAACCTAAAAATAAGAAATTTTCTGACAAAGAGAACAATTAATCAATGAAATAGCTTGTGCCTCAGAGTTATGGAGGTTTTCAAAAATAGACTGGACAACTATTTGACTGTGATGGTATATAAGGTCTCCTGCCTTGAGAAGGAGGTTGAATTAGAAGACCTCTGAGGTCCATTTGAGCTTGATGATTCTATGTTCTATGATCTCATGACTGCTATGATTCTACACCTTTTTTTTGCAACACTTATAAAACAAACAATAGTTTATTAAGTCTACTCATTGTTTGCCATGGGTTTCCATGGCAATCTGGTTTCCAGAAAAAACTGTCATAAATCATGGTCATGTGGCCATGGCACACTGCATTTGATAGTAAATATGAGCTGGTTGTCGAGCACCCAAAATGCCATCAGAACTTGGGAACTTGGTCATGAATATCTTTTGGGGCAGAGCATTGTAACTTTAAACAGTTTTTAAGCAACTGGTCACAAATTGAGGATTACCTGTAACTTCTTCTAATTAATATATCTGATAGAACAGGTATGGGCTCTATCCACCTCTTGCTCTTGGGTGAATGCTCTCAGATCACTAAAAGAATTGCAAAATTTTTATCTATTGCTATTAGATTGTACTAGAACCTATTAAAGGACATAGAGGCTTACATTATCATTTATCTGTATTATTCTCCTTCATTTTCTGTACTTGCAAGTCATACTTCTTTTTTAAATGATTTTTCTGAGTAATTTCATCTTTGATCAAATAAATAAATTGACATTACCAGGATCATACCATTCTCTTAGTTCCATGGCATAGGAGTCAAGAGGAAAAAGCATTTATACAGGTAGTCCTTTCCCAACAATAATTCATTTTGCGACCATTCAAAGTTTACAACATCACTGAAAAAAGTGACTTATAGCCGTTTTTCACACTTACAACCATTGCGATCATGTGATGAAATTTCTGATGCTTGGCAACTGATTCATATTTATGATGGCTGCAGTGTCCCAAAGTCATGTGATCACCTTTTGTGAACTTCTGACAAGCAAAGTCAACGGGGAAGCCAGATTCACTTAAAAACCATGTTACTTAGTTAAGTGCAGTGATTCACTTAACAAGTATGGCAAGGAAGGTCATAAAATGAGGCAGAACTCACTTAACAAATGTCTCACTTAACAACAGAAAGAAAGAAAGTTTGGGCTCATTTGTGGTTGTAAATTGAGGTCTAGGTTATCGGTACAGTACATCCATTAAGGTATGTCATGCTTCATCTCTTGTGGAAATATTATATACAGCACAGAGAACACGAGAAAGACCAGTTTTCGTCAAACTAATATATAAATTAGATTGTGAGCACAGATCCTAGTCCTCCACTCCCAATTGGACTGTGTAACATTTTGTAACCTAGGGAATTTTCCTGGCTTTATAATGTATGCCACAATTTGTCTCAACTTTTCATGATACAAAGCTGATAAATGTTAGTTATTATCCCATGTAAAGGCAGATAATTCTGAGCTGAAGTCATCAGCTGTTTAATCTTACAAACCAGCATGTCAGTGATGCTTAGGTCAGGAAGAGAAAAATTAAGATGTATCGAATTTAGGCTGCCGATAGAATTTTGGAGGGTAGAATGCACAGCAATTACAGGAGTTGGAATTAATCCAGGTCATTGGGATTAACATTTTGTTATAAAAGAAAGAACCAAGGGATTAACAATGATAAAATATGGTCTTTATATCACTTCTGAAAGATAACACCTTCTAAAATTCGAAGCCAACTGTCTAAAAAATCATCATGACTACTTAGTGTATGGTTTGCTTGCACTGCTTTAACAATCCTAAATTGACCCAGACTGACTTTGTTGAATCTGACAGAAATAATAATCACACAGCACAGGGAAATGCAGTTCTAAAAAGAAAGGAGCAGGTGGTAATTTGAAAGAGTTCCCTGAAGTTACAGACATATTCCATTCCCATCACAATGCACACACAGTACTTTATCAAAGTCACTACCATTCCGGAATGCAAAGTTTAACATATTTTCAGATATTTCAAGTTTCTATTTTGTTGACCATTCTCATTGTCCCTTTCTGAAATGATTTCAGTTTATTTGAAACCCAAGCCAGGTATCCTCTATGCTATGTTTATTTTATGCTTTGTTTCCCAAATGAAAAACTTTTTATTTTTTAACATTGTGTTTAAGTGAAAACCTTAGCCCTTGTTTCTACTGCATCTCTTAATCTTATACATCTCTCTACTCTGTCAATATTGTTTTGAATTTGGTTTCTGCCTTCTATTCTACCATATTATTTGTTCTCTGAAAATCTGATATGCATTATTTCCAACCTCTTCAACCCAACATTAATAAAAACATTGAATAATGGAAGGTTTTAAAATTGAGCTTTATGCCACCCTCTTGAAACCACCTTTGAATTTGATAAAGAACGCCTGGGTGCAACTTTTAAGCAAGCTATGTATTCATTGCCATCCATACCATGCTTAACTAGTTTGCTAATCTGCATGTCATGGGATACTTCATCAAATGCCTTGCTGAATTCGAGCTATATTAAGTTCTTCACAAATTTTCATGTTGATCTCTTGTAATTCTCAATGGTTTTCTATGTGGTTAAATATGGATGGCCTTCATCATGCTTATAGATAAATCTCTTGATAATGTGCTTTTAAACCTTCCAGCTATTATTGTCAGACTGACTGGATTGTAGTTGCTGGATCTTCAATTATTCCCTTTTTTGCCAAAGCATTCCATCATTTCTCATGTTTTTTTCCCCCCAAAGCTAATGCAGACTGGTTTGATCACACCATTAGCGAGTTCATTTATTACCCTTGAATTAAATTAGGCTCATCCTGGAGTTTTGCACTCATTAAAAGCAAAGAAATACTCTTTGGCCATGTTTCTTTGAATCTCAAGCTTCAATGCTTTTATAATTTCCTCATAGAACAGGACTTTTTTTAATCAGAGAAGTCTACACTAAAATAGAAAATGAATATATCTGAATTTCCTTCATTAGCATATTGTCATTTTCACTGAGAGATGTATTGATTTTTTTATTTACTTTATTTACTTTTATTTTCAAAGCTTCCCTTTTGTTATCAGCTTGTTCTGGGTTTTTGCTTTCCCAAAACCAGATTTGCAATTCTGGCTTACCTGTCAATGTTCTTCCTTTCTAACCTGTCTGTCTTACTATTTCCCATATTTTTTTCCTCTCCAGAACGTAAAATAGATTTTTGTGTAGCTACCTTGGATATTCCCATTAGTCTGTATTTCTCCCCATCATTGGAATTTTCTGTAATTTTATTTTATTTTTCCTTTTGTTAGGAACTCTTACTGATTTTGAATTCTCTTGTTGTGATATCCTGCTTATCAATGCTTTGTGTTTTTGAAGGTTATTTTTTTTTTTAATTTCAACAAATCTATTTAGCTGTGCTCCTGCATTACAAGCCTTTTTAAAATTCCTTCTGTTCAGTCATGTCCAATTCTCAGAGACTACTTGGACAAATACATACAGCTGTCTTAGCAAGGTTTTTTCTAAAGTGGTTGCCAATGCCTTCTTCCAAGGGCTGACAGAAAGTGACCGGCCCAAGGTCATCCAGAAGGCTTTGTGCCTAAGGTGGGGCTAGAACCCACAGTTTCCTAGTCTCTAGCTTGATGCTTTATAACTAAGCCAAGCTGGCTCTCATTATAACCCTACTTTCTGCCAATTTTCTTCATATTTTCACTTCCTTAACTAAAGTTTATTATAGAGTAATATTACAAGACTCACAATTAGGGTAAATAGTCTTCTTTTCCCTCTTGATGTCATATTCAAGTCATCTCTCTCTGATCAAACAATACAAATATATCCATAATCAAAACAGTTTAAAAAAACCCTCTGTAGTAAAGTCAAAATAGCAAATGCAACAAATTATGGATTTTTAAATTACTTCTTAAACATTGGGCAAACGTGAACTGTGGCACCTTTAAAGGCAGAATTTCTTAAGTGAACAAACTGCAAGTGAAGAAATTCTTATATAGGCAGACCTCTTTCTCGGACATTGTCTATGGTGGCCACTGTAAGCACACTGCCTTCCAGAGATCTCATGGATCAGTTTCATAGATTGAAAAAAGATGCTCTGTGAATTCTTGAACTATAAACCATTTATGGCCTTCTAAGGCAGCAATAGTAATTTGAAAAAGGCTCAGAAGTGCATAAGCCATGAGTGCAGATGATAGAGAATAAAAGTGATTTGTATACTATTCTGAACTACTAAAATGATTCAGATGTTCAGGACATAAAAATACCTTCTCTATCTTTCTAGTGATCTGATGAATTCGTTACAAGATTTTACTATATTAAATATGTGATTCTTTAAGATACTTTGGTATTCTTTATGATTCTCATTCAGATATTATTAGCACAATATTCTATTGTATTGTGGTTAGATTCAAACTTGGAAGAAAGGTAAAATAGAACACTGCTTACAGGAAGCAGTGTTAGGCATACTGTACTTGTAATTCCCTATATCGTCAATGCCTTAAACCTGGATTAATTATTTTACATCCTTACAAAGTGGCAGTATTTAGCTATATATTCTTAGGTACTTAGAATCTGCTTTCAGTTTTTGATCGGAGAATAAAATAAGCTCTC